>NC_138304.1:101696097-101746097 GCF_965601325.2 Salmo salar
TCTTTTGATGCTGCATACATTTTAACACATTTCAACAGCAATATGGGAGTAAACTGTTAAACAGTGCAGCATGTTTTATTTGATGGAAATCATTAAATGAATCCCTCGATATGTGTCTGTTACCGGAGAAACATGTAGAAAGAAGAAATCCATTGATGTACAGAAATCACAGAATTTGTTTATTCTGCAGGGAAGGAAAGTCATTGAGAAACAGCAAATGCTGTCATTTCTATAGAGTGGGGGTGTGTGTGTGTGTGTGTGTGTGTGTTACAGGCTCTTATTGTCTTCAGCACAAGCTTTAAACTGTAGCGGTATCTTTCTGTGGAGCGGTGCTGTAGGAAATATCGGCTACAGCTTCTCTCTCTCTTTTCTATATCTATTTCCTGCTCTCTCTCTCTCCTCCTCTCCCTTTCTCCTCCCTTTCTCTGTCTCATTGTTCCACAGAGAATTTATATTTAATATTCATGATCTTTGTGTGATTGAACATTTTTGAGTGTGTGAGTGTGTGTGTGTCTATGTTAGGTGTGTGTGCGTGTGTGTGTGTGTGTGTGGCAGTATGTGCATGTCCTGATGATAATCTATTCTCTGACCCAAATATTTGTCTCGATACTATCAGCTCAAATAGTAGAATACAATCCTGCATTAGAAGGGCTGTACAGGAGATGTTTTATCTGTAGGGCTGTATAGGAGATGTTTTATCTGTAGGGCTGTATAGGAGATGTTTTATCTGTTATAAGGGCTGTACAGGAGATGTTTTATCTGTTATAAGGGCTGTACAGGAGATGTTTTATCTGTTATAAGGGCTGTATAGGAGATGTTTTATTTGTAGGGGTGTACAGGAGATGTTTTATCTGTAGGGCTGTACAGGAGATGTTTTATCTGTTATAAGGGCTGTACAGGAGATGTTTTATCTGTTATAAGGGCTGTATAGGAGATGTTTTATCTGTTTTAAGGGCTGTATAGGATATGTTTTATCTGTAGGGCTGTACAGGAGATGTTTTATCTGTTATAAGGGCTGTACAGGAGATGTTTTATCTGTTATAAGGGCTGTATAGGAGATGTTTTATTTGTAGGGGTGTACAGGAGATGTTTTATCTGTAGGGCTGTATAGGAGATGTTTTATCTGTAGGGCTGTATAGGAGATGTTTTATCTGTAGGGCTGTATAGGAGATGTTTTATTTGTAGGGCTGTATAGGAGATGTTTTATCTGTTATAAGGGCTGTATAGGAGATGTTTTATCTATAGGGCTGTATAGGAGATGTTTTATCTGTAGGGTTGTATAGTAGATGTTTTATCTGTAGGGCTGTATAGGAAATGTTTTATCTGTTATAAGGGCTGTATAGGAGATGTTTTATCTGTAGGGCTGTATAGGAGATGTTTTATCTGTAGGGCTGTATAGGAGATGTTTTGTCTGTTATAAGGGCTGTATAGGAGATGTTTTATCTGTAGGGCTGTATAGGAGATGTTTTATCTGTTATAAGGGTTGTATAGGAGATGTTTTATCTGTTATAAGGGCTGTATAGGAGATGTTTTATCTGTTATAAGGGCTGTATAGGAGATGTTTTATCTGTAGGGCTGTATAGGAGATGTTTTATCTGTTATAATGGCTGTATAGGAGATGTTTTATCTGTAGGGCTGTACAGGACATGTTTTATCTGTAGGGCTGTATAGGATATGTTTTATCTGTAGGGCTGTATAGGAGATGTTTTATCTGTTATAAGGGCTGTATAGGAGATGTTTTATCTGTAGGGCTGTATAGTAGATGTTTTATCTGTTATAAGGGCTGTATAGGAGATGTTTTATCTGTAGGGCTGTATAGGAGATGTTTTATCTGTTATAAGGGCTGTATAGGAGATGTTCTATCTGTTATAAGGGCTGTACAGGAGATGTTTTATCTGTAGGGCTGTATAGGAGATGTTTTATCTGTTATAAGGGCTGTACAGGAGATGATTTATCTGTTATCTTCTTGGGGCTATGTGGGACGCTAGCGTGCCACCCGTGGTGCACCCTATCAACAGCAGGTGCATTTCAAGAGCGGCAAATTTGAAACCAAATAAATGTCAAAATTCAAATTTTTCAAACATACAACTATCTAACACCCTTTGAAAGATAAACATCTCCTTAATCTAACCACGTTGTCCGATTTCAAAAAGGTTTTACGGCGAAAGCATAAAGTTAGATTATGTTAGGAGAGTACATTGACAATAGCTGTGTGTAATGTTTTGTCAATTCAAAGACAGGCATCACCAAAACCATAAAACCAGCTAAAATGATGCACTAACCTTTAACAATCTCCATCAGATGACACTCCTAGGACATTATGTTAGACAATAAATGCATTTTTTGTTCTATCAAGTTCATATTTATATCCAAAAACAGCGGTTTACTATGGCGTTGATGTTCAGGAAATCGTTTCCCTCCAATAACCGGCAGTCAAGTCAGCACCACAAATTAAATAATTAAAATTAGAAAACATTGGTAAAATATTATATTGTCATTTAAAGAATTATAGATTTACATCTCTTGAACGCAATCAACTTGCCAGATTTAAAAATAACCTTACTGGGAAATCATACTTTGCAATAATCTGAGCACTGCGCCCAGAAAAATACGCTTTGCTATACAGACAAACGGCCATGTTGGAGAGATCTAAAATCGAAAATACTATGTAAATAATCCATTACCTTTGATTCTCTTCATCAGATGTCACTTCCAGGTATCACAGGTCCATAACGAATGTAGTTTTGTTCAAAAAAGCTCATCATTTATGTCCAAAAAGCTCCGTGTTGTTAGCACATGATCTAAGCCAGCCGGACTTCTCGTCATGAACGAGGGGGAAAAAATATATTTACGTTCGTTCAAACATGTCAAACGTTGTATAGCATAAATCATTAGTGCCTTTTTTAACCAGAACATGAATATTATTCAAGGTGGACGAATGCATTCTCTTTTATAACGTATTGGAACGAGGGTACCCAACATGAACTCGCGCGCCAGAGTCTAATCGGCCATCACCGTTCCAAGGCTCTTGTTCGGTCAGATCTCACAGTAAAAGACTCAAAACACTTTGTAAAGGCTGGTGACATCTCGTGGAAGCAATAGGAAGTGCCAAAACATTAATCAACCCCTGTGTGTTTCAATGGCATAGGCTTAAAGGTAATTCAACACATCAGGTATCCACTTCCTGTCAGAAAATGTCTCAGGGTTTTGCCTGCCAAATGAGTTCTGTTATACTCACAGACACCATTCAAACAGTTTTAGAAACTTTAGGGTGTTTTCTATCCATATATAATAAGTATATGCATATTCTAGTTACTGGGTAGGATTAGTAACCAGATTAAATCGGGTACGTTTTTTTATCCAGCCGTGAAAATACTGCCCCCTAGCCCCAACAGGTTATAAGGGCTGTATAGGAGATTTTTTATTTGTAGGGCTGTATAGGAGATGTTTTGTCTGTTATAAGGGCTGTATAGGAGATGTTTTATCTGTAGGGCTGTATAGGAGATGTTTTATCTGTTATAAGGGCTGTACAGGAGATGTTTTATCTGTTATAAGGGCTGTATAGGAGATGTTTTATCTGTTATAAGGGCTGTATAGGAGATGTTCTATCTGTTATAAGGGCTGTACAGGAGATGTTTTATCTGTAGGGCTGTATAGGATATGTTTTATCTGTTATAAGGGCTGTACAGGAGATGTTTTATCTGTTATAAGGGCTGTATAGGAGATTTTTTATTTGTAGGGCTGTATAGGAGATGTTTTGTCTGTTATAAGGGCTGTATAGGAGATTTTTTATCTGTAGGGCTGTATAGGAGATGTTTTATCTGTTATAAGGGCTGTACAGGAGATGTTTTATCTGTGATAAGGGCTGTATAGGAGATGTTTTATCTGTTATAAGGGCTGTATAGGAGATGTTTTATCTGTTATAAGGGCTGTACAGGAGATGTTTTATCTGTTATAAGGGCTGTATAGGAGATGTTTTATCTGTATAAGGGCTGTATAGGATATTTTTTATTTGTAGGGCTGTATAGGAGATGTTTTGTCTGTTATAAGGGCTGTATAGGAGATGTTTTATCTATAGGGCTGTATAGGAGATGTTTTATCTGTTATAAGGGCTGTATAGGAGATGTTTTATCTGTAGGGCTGTATAGGAGATGTTTTATCTGTATAAGGGATGTATAGGAGATGTTTTATCTATTATAAGGGCTGTATAGGAGATGTTTTATCTGTAGGGCTGTATAGGAGATGTTTTATCTGTTATAAGGGCTGTATAGGATATGTTTTATCTGTAGGGCTGTATAGGAGATGTTTTATCTGTTATAAGGGCTGTATAGGAGATGTTTTATCTGTATAAGGGATGTATAGGAGATGTTTTATCTATTATAAGGGCTGTATAGGAGATGTTTTATCTGTAGGGCTGTACAGGAGATGTTTTATCTGTAGGGCTGAATAGGAGATGTTTTGTCTGTTATAAGGGCTGTATAGGAGATGTTTTATCTGTAGTGCTGTATAGGAGATGTTTTATTTGAAGGGCTGTATAGGAGATGTTTTATCTGTTATAAGGGCTGTATAGGAGATGTTTTGTCTGTTATAAGGGCTGTATAGGAGATGTTTTATCTGTAGTGCTGTATAGGAGATGTTTTATCTGTAGGGCTGTATAGGAGATGTTTTATCTGTAGGGCTGTACAGGAGATGTTTTATCTGTTATAAGGGCTGTATAGGAGATGTTCTATCTGTTATAAGGGCTGTATAGGAGATATTGTATCAGTAGGGCTGTATAGGAGATGTTTTATCTGTAGGGCTGTATAGGAGATGTTTTATCTGTTATAAGGGCTGTATAGGAGATGTTTTATCTGTAGGGCTGTATAGGAGATGTTTTATCTGTATAAGGGATGTATAGGAGATGTTTTATCTATTATAAGGGCTGTATAGTAGATGTTTTATCTGTAGGGCTGTATAGGAGATGTTTTATCTGTTATAAGAGCTCTATAGGATATGTTTTATCTGTAGGGCTGTATAGGAGATGTTATATCTGTAGGGCTGTACAGGAGATGTTTTATCTGTAGGGCTGTACAGGACATGTTTTAACTGTAGGGCTGTATAGGAGATGTTTTATCTGTAGGGCTGTATAGGAGATATTTTATCTGTAGGGCTGTATAGGAGATGTTTTGTCTGTTATAAGGGCTGTATAGGAGATGTTTTATCTGTAGTGCTGTATAGGAGAAGTTTTATTTGAAGGGCTGTATAGGAGATGTTTTATCTGTTATAAGGGCTGTATAGGAGATGTTTTGTCTGTTATAAGGGCTGTATAGGAGATGTTTTATTTGTAGGGCTGTATAGGAGATGTTTTATCTGTAGGGCTGTATAGGAGATGTTTTATCTGTTATAAGGGCTGTATAGGAGATGTTTTATCTGTAGGGCTGTACAGGAGATGTTTTATCTGTTATAAGGGCTGTATAGGAGATGTTTTATCTGTAGGGCTGTATAGGAGATGTTTTATCTGTAGGGCTGTATAGGAGATGTTTTATCTGTAGGGCTGTATAGGAGATGTTTTATCTGTAGGGCTGTATAGGAGATGTTTTATCTGTAGGGCTGTATAGGAGATGTTTTATCTGTTATAAGGGCTGTATAGGAGATGTTTTATCTATAGGGCTGTATCGGAGATGTTTTATCTGTAGGGCTGTATAGTAGATGTTTTATCTGTAGGGCTGTATAGGAAATGTTTTATCTGTTATAAGGGCGGTATAGGAGATGTTTTATCTGTAGGGCTGTATAGGAGATGTTTTATCTGTAGGGCTGTATAGGAGATGTTTTATCTGTAGGGCTGTACAGGAGATGTTTTATGTGTAGGGCTGTATAGGAGATGTTTTATCTGTAGGGCTGTATGGGAGATTTTTTATTTGTAGGGCTGTATAGGAGATGTTTTATCTGGATGGCTGTATAGGAGATGTTTTATCTGTAGGGCTGTACAGGTCATGTTTTATCAGTAGGGCTGTATAGGATATGTTTTATCTGTAAGGCTGTATAGGACATGTTTTATCTGTAGGGCTGTATAGGAGATGTTTTATCTGTTATAAGTGCTGTACAGGAGATGTTTTATCTGTAGGGCTGTATAGGAGATGTTTTATCTGTTATAAGGGCTGTATAGGAGATGTTCTATCTGTTATAAGGGCTGTACAGGAGATGTTTTATCTGTAGGGCTGTATAGGAGATGTTTTATCTGTTATAAGGGCTGTAGAGGAGACGTTTTATCTGTTATAAGGGCTGTATAGGTGATGTTTTATCTGTATAAGGGCTGTATAGGAGATTTTTTATTTGTAGGGCTGTATAGGAGATGTTTTGTCTGTTTTAAGGGCTGTATAGGAGATGTTTTATCTGTAGGGCTGTATAGTAGATGTTTTATCTGTTATAAGGTCTGTACAGGAGATGTTTTATCAGTAGGGCTGTACAGGAGATGTTTTATCTGTTATAAGGGCTGGATAGGAGATGTTTTATCTGTAGGGCTGTATAGGAGATGTTTTATCATTAGTGCTGTACAGGAGATGTTTTATCTGTTATAAGGGCTGTACAGGAGATGTTTTATCTGTAGGGCTGTACATGAGATGTTTTATCTGTTATAAGGGCTGTATAAGAGATGTTTTATCTGTTATAAGGGCTGTACAGGAGATGTTTTATCAGTAGGGCTGTATAGGAGATGTTTTATCTGTAGGGCTGTACAGGAGATGTTTTATCTGTTATAAGGGCTGTATAGGAGATGTTTTATCTGTAGGGCTGTATAGGAGATGTTTTATCTGTAGGGCTGTACAGGAGATGTTTTATCTGTTATAAGGGCTGTATAGGAGATGTTTTATCTGTAGGGCTGTATAGGAGATGTTTTATCAGAAGGGCTGTACAGGAGATGTTTTATCTGTTATAAGGGCTGTACAGGAGATGTTTTATCTATTATAAGGGCTGTACAGGAGATGTTTTATCTGTAGGGCTGTATAGGAGATGTTTTATCTGTTATAAGGGCTGTATAGGAGATGTTTTATCTGTAGTGCTGTATAGGAGATGTTTTATTTGAAGGGCTGTATCGGAGATGTTTTATCTGTTATAAGGGCTGTATAGGAGATGTTTTATCTGTTATAAGGGCTGTATAGGAGATGTTTTATCTGTAGGGCTGTATAGGAGATGTTTTATCTGTAGGGCTGTATAGGAGATGTTTTATTTGAAGGGCTGTATAGGAGATGTTTTATCTGTTATAAGGGCTGTATAGGAGATGTTTTATCAGTAGGGCTGTATAGGAGATGTTTTATCTGTAGGGCTGTATAGGATATGTTTTGTCTGTTATAAGGGCTGTATAGGAGATGTTTTATCAGTAGGGCTGTATAGGAGATGTTTTATCTGTAGGGCTGTATAGGATATGTTTTATCTGTTATAAGGGCTGTATAGGAGATGTTTTATCTGTAGGGCTGTATAGGAGATGTTTTATCTGTTATAAGGGCTGTATAGGAGATGTTTTATCTTTTATATGGGCTGTATAGGAGATGTTTTATCAGTAGGGCTGTATAAGAGATGTTTTATCTGTTATAAGGGCTGTACAGGAGTTGTTTTATCTGTAGGGCTTTACAGGAGATGTATTATCTGTTATAAGGGCTGTACAGGAGATGTTTTATCAGTAGGGCTGTATAGGAGATGTTTTATCTGTAGGGCTGTATAGGAGATGTTCTATCTGTTATAATTTCTGTATAGGATATGTTTTATCTGTAGGGCTGTATAGGAGATGTTTTATCAGTACGGCTGTATAGGAGACGTTTTATCTGTTATAAGGGCTGTATAGGAGATATTTTATCAGTAGGGCTGTATAGGAGATGTTTTATCTCTTTTAAGGGCTGTATAGCAGATGTTTTATCTGTTATACGGGCTGTATAGGAGATGTTTTATCTGTAGGGCTGTATAGGAGATGTTTTATCTGTAGGTCTGTATAGGATATGTTTTATCTGTTATAAGGGCTGTATAGGAGATATTTTATCAGTAGGGCTGTATAGGAGATGTTTTATCTCTTTTAAGGGCTGTATAGCAGATGTTTTATCTGTTATACGGGCTGTATAGGAGATGTTTTATCTGTAGGGCTGTATAGGAGATGTTTTATCTGTTATAAGGGCTGTATAGGAGATGTTTTATCTGTAGGGCTGTATAGGAGATGTTTTATCTGTAGGGCTGTATAGGAGATGTTTTATCTGTAATAAGGGCTGTATAGGATATGTTTTATCTGTAGGGCTGTATAGGAGATGTTTTATCTCTAGGGCTGTACAGGATATGTATTATCAGTAGGGCTGTATAGGAGATGTTTTATCTGTTATAAGGGCTGTACAGGAGCTGTTTTATCTGTTATAAGGGCTGTACAGGAGATGTTTTATCTGTAGGGCTGTATAATATATGTTTTATCTGTAGGGCTTTATAGGAGATGTTCTATCTGTTATAAGGGCTGTATAGGAGATTTTTTATCTGTAGGGTCTATAGGAGATATTTTGTCTGTTATAAGGGCTGTATAGGAGATGTTTTGAACCACATCATTAATAAATGAAGACACCCAATGAAAACCTCCCAGTCTGTCTGTGCAGAAATGATTTTAGTCTTTGTTTGCGCTAGAAGCTTTATCCTCAATAGGAGACACATTATCTGGTCAGCTTGCTATCTATTATTCACAGTTCTACGTCAAACACTGCAGATCTGATCCCACGTCTAGTGTGTCCTGAAGCTACACATGATTGCAAGAACAAACACCCGCATATGTACGCACACACACACACACACACACACACACACACACACACACACACACACACACACACACACACACACACACACACACACACACACACACACACACACACACACACACACACACACACACACACACACACACCACACACTATAATTAACTTGACTAACACTGTGTCCTTAAGCCATGGTCATGTCTACTGTATGTGCCAAACAAGCTATGCCTGGAGAGGAGAAGTTAATATTTACAACTAGATTAATATGAATTGCTAGTCTTTGGTTTTCAGGGACAACTTTATGAAGCAGAAAATTAATGTACTCATTGATCAATAATATTTTTTTTGCAGTATATGGGAATACATGTGCAGCATTTCAATAATAAATATGGCAATAATAAAAACTATTATATAGTATATATACAGTTAACTTTAATGATAGTGTAACGGCTGTCGTATAGAGGGGACCAAAGCGCAGCGTGTTCAGTGCTCATTATGATATTTATTAACTCAAAAACACTAAAGACAAAATAACAACCGGCAAACGATCAGAATACAGTTCAGTCAGGTACAGAGACTAAACAGAAAATAACTGCCCACAAACACAGGTGGAAAAAAACCCTACTTAAATATGATCTCCAATTAGAGACAACGAAGACCAGCTGCCTCTAATTGGAGATCATCCCCCCCCCAAAAAAACCATAAAAATAGAAACCTAGAATTTAAACATAGAAATAGAAAACATAGAAAACCACCCAAAACACCCCTTGACCTACTCTACTATAGAAAAAGACATCTTACAAGGGTCAGGACGTGACAGATAGCTGTTTCTGAGCAGTGGGGTGAACCCTCAGATTTGTCCTGTTTTAAAAATGTTCAGCTGTTAAATGATTTACTAAACTTAATGAAATGGTTAATTCCATGGTGCACGGAGCAAGAGATGCCGAGGCATGACGTTAGATATTCTAGTGCAGGCTGTTCAATGTCGGTCCTGGAGGGCCGAAACACTTCTGTTTTCATCCCTTCTTTCTAATCAGGGACTAATTTAGACCGGGGACACCAGGTGAGTCCAATTAACTACCAGGTAGAAACAAAAATTAGCATGGTGGAAGATACTGTCATGACTGTCAAAACAACGACTGAAAAGTTGGAAAAACAGGTGGCGGACCTTACTTCAAAACTAAGATTGCTCGAGAAGCAATACAGGAGGTCTAATTTGAGTCTGCTTAATCTACCCGAAAAAAGAGGGAAATGGTGACGCAGTTACATTTCTTGAGAGATGGCTTCCCTAGGCATTGAGGCCGGACAATTGAAAGAGCCCATCAGCTTCCGGCTCCTACAGGCCTGAGAAACCACCCCTCTCCTCGAGTCGTTATCATGAAGTTTCTCAACTTTCAAGACAACGTCCGAGTGATGCGTAAAGCCAGGGCTAAGGGCAAGGTGATATACGGGGACCAAGAGAGCATGTACTTCCTTGACCTATCCAAGGACCTGCACCGAATAAAGAAAAGGCTATGATAGGGTCAAACGCCAGCTCAGGTCCCTCAACATTGCCTATGCAATAACCTTCCCAGCTAAACAACGCGCGACTTACAATGGACGGTCACACCAGTTAGAATCTCCCTCTCAAGCCGAGGCGGGTCATCCGTGGATCTTCTTACATTTACATTTTTTGTCATTTAGCAGACGCTCTTATCCAGAGCGACTTACAGTAGTGAATGCACACATTTCATTTCATACATTATTTTTCTGTGCTGGCCCCCCGTGGGAATCAAACCCACAACCCTGGTGTTGCAAACACCATGACCTACCAACTGAGCTACAGGGAAGGCACTTCCTAGTCATGTTGCTGCTGTTAAGTTTGCCACCACTCTGGACTACGGAGAATTAAACCACCTTGGATAATGTGACTGTTGGCAAGCTAACTAACATTAGCTAATTTATTAGCTGCTACTTTAGTAGTGTAGCTAGCATAACAGTTAAGTGAAAAATATGGCAGCTTGCCCACTTAAAGTTTCCTTATATTATTTGTATCCTGTACGTGCTCATCAGTGAGCTCTGTTTCTTCTATATGACAGGTGAGATAGCTGTCCATTGTTGTGGATGTTTAAGCTGTCGATGTCTAAGTTATGTTGACAATTGTCACGATTGTGTGTAGGAACGGACCAAGGCGCAGCGTGAATATCGTTCCACATATTTTATTTTAATGTGAAACTATGCAAGACATACAATAAACCATAAAACAACAACCCGTGACGAAGAGGTGCTACATGCACTAACTCAAAATAATCTCCCACAAAACAAAGGTGGGAAAAACAACTACTTAAATATGATCCCCAATTAGAGACAACGATGACCAGCTGCCTCTAATTGGGGATCATCCAAAAAAACCAAAATAGAAAAACAGAAACTAGACCTAAACAACATAGAATAATGTAACTAGAATAAACCCCCCAGTCACGCCCTGACCTACTCTACCATAGAAAATAAGAGCTCTCTATGGTCAGGACGTGACAACAATTCTCTACTGGATTACATATAACACTGTAAAGCGCTGCCGAAGACATTTAGCTCCATGTCAATGGACTCGAAACGGATAACTAAAATGTACTTTGTGGCATTGTCCGTGGAGTTTGTAAACTATCCAAGCTTAAACAGGTTATTCCTAGGCTTATTAAACAACTTTATTTATCTATTGTGTTCATTCAAGAAACTCACTTGTTGAAGGGTGAGCTACTTAAACTACGCATGAGATGGCAAGGGCAAGTAATAGCATTCTGTTTCTGCTCTCATTCTCGTGGTGTTATGGTTTTCATTCACAAATCTGTTCCGTGTCAAGTGGATAATGTTATAACTGATACATCTGGTAGATATATTTTGATACAGGGAACTCTTTTCAATGAGCGTATTCATCTGGTTAATGTTTATGATCCTAATGATGAAATCCCAAATTCTTTGAGATTTTATTTCTATTGATAGCCTCCCTTCCTGGTAAAGTCCTAATGGCAGGGGATTTTAATTGCACTCTTGATCCTCATCTAGATTGCTCCTCTGGTTTAGACACTTCCCACAGAGTAGAAATAAATTACAGCATTTCATTAATAACCACTTAAATCTATGTGAACCTTGGAGGACTCATGTTACTCGTCATATTTAAATCATATTCTACTATAGACTATAGGAGACTACTGTGGCTCAGTTGGTAGAGCATGGTGTTTGCAACGCCAGCATGGTGTGTGCAACGCCAGGGTTGTGGGTTCGATTCCCACGGGGGTCCAGTACAAAATAACAAAAATATATTAAAAAAATGCATGAAGTGAAATGATTGAAATGTATGCATTCACTTCTGTAAGTCGCTCTGGATAAGAGCGTCTGCTAAATGACTAAAATGTAAATGTAGTTTCTTGCTCGTTGCTTCCCAATGTAGCAGGAAGTGGATATGGTAGTATTGTTCTGAGTGACCGTTCCCCATTGTCATGATTCTAGAGGGATACAAAACTAGGATCCTCTAGATGGCATTTGCATATCAGATGGTTACAAGAACCAGACTTCTTACATTACGTTGGAGTGCAATTACCTACAGGAGGGTATATCTCCAGGAACAGGGTCGGAGTGATTCTACAGGAGGGTGTATCTCCAGGAACAGGGTCGGAGTGATTCTACAGGAGGGTGTATCTCCAGGAACAGGGTTGGAGGGAACCTACAGGAGGGTGTATCTCCAGGAACAGGGTTGGAGGGAACCTACAGGAGGGTGTATCTCCAGGAACAGGGTCGGAGTGATTCTACAGGAGGGTGTATCTCCAGGAACAGGGTTGGAGGGAAGTCAGCGGTCTAACACCTTTTGTGGCGCATTGATGACCTGAATTCAAATGCAATCCTTTACACAGTAGGTAAAGGTTGCCGGATCGAATCCCTGAGTAAAAATCTGTTGTTCTGCCCCTGAACAAGGCAGTTAACCTGCTGTTACCTGGTAGGGCTGTCATTATAAAATAACATTTTTCTTATTAACTGACTAGCCTAGTTAAATAAAGGTTACATAAAAAAAAATAAAAAAAATACACAGGGAGTTGGATTTAATTGCTTTACTTCCTACATACATGTATGTCTTTTATATTATATTTAATGTCATAAATATAGTATGCATCCATATTTGGCTGTGTTTTGAAGTATGCAGTATTACTAGTTGTTGTTTATGTCCCTCATGCACATTTGGCTGAGAAGCATCTTGTGCCCTGACAGTACATCACAAGCATTTTAACAAGCCATTTTTAGGTATGCTCCTGTTGCTATGCAACCACATCCTCCAATTTGGTGGGTTCAGGAGTACCCCTTTCTCTTTTCTTTCAGCCTAACCCTCTCCGTCTCTCTCTCTCCTACACAACAGGCACGTGCTGTACTCTCCCATTCCTCTTTCTGTTCTCTCTCCCTCTATCTGCCTCTCCCTCCTTGTCTATTTTTCTGTCTAACCACTACCCTCTTTCACCTTTCATTTACCCAAACTCTCTCTCTCTTTCTCTTTGTCTCTCTGTCTCTCTCTGTCTCTCTCTCTGTGTGTCTCTCTCTCTCTCTTTCTCTCTGTCTTTGTTTCTCTCTCTCTCTCTCTCTCTGTCTCTCTCTCTGCCTCTCTCTCTCTCTCTTTGTCTCTCTCTATCTTTGTCTCTCTATCTCTCTCTCTCTCTGTCTCTCTTTGTCTCTGTCTTTGTCTCTGTCTTTGTCTCTGTTTTTCTGTCTCTCTTTGTCTCTCTCTGTCTCTCTTCGTCTCTCTTTGTCTCTCTGTCTCTCATCATCTCTCTGTCTCTCTTTGTAACTTTGTCTCTTTGTCTCTCTGTCTCTCTGTCTCTCTCTTTGTCTCTTTGTCTCTCTCTATCTGTCTCTCTTTGTCTCCCTCTTTGTCTATGTCTCTCTGTCTCTTTTTGTCTCTGTCTCTGTCTTTCTCTCTTCGTCTCTTTGTCTCTTTCTCTCTCTCTATCTCTCTCTCTCTCTCTCTTTCTCCTTGTCTCTTTCTCTGTCTCTCTCTCTGTGTCTCTTTGTCTCTCTCTCTCTGTCTCTTTGTCTCTCTCTCTCTTTGTCTCTCTCTCTCTCTCTCTCTCTTTGTCTCTCCACTCTCTGTCTCTCACTCTCTATCTCTCTCCCTCTCTCTCTCTCTCTCTCTCACTTTGTCTCTCTCTTTTTGTCTCTGTCTCCCTATCAATCTGTCTCTGCCTCCTTCTCTTTGTTTCTCTATCTGTCTACCCCTCCTTCCCTCTGTATCCATCCATTGCTCTCCCTCCTTCCCTCTGTCTATCTATCTATTTGTCTCTCCTTCCTTCCCTCTGCCTCATTCAATCTCTCTCCCTCCTTCCCTTTGTCTCTTTCAATCTGTCTCTCCCTCCTTCCCTTTGTCTCTTTATCAATCTATCTCTCCATCTATCCGTCTGTCTGACTTTTTTCAGGAGTACTCCTTTGTCCCTTTCATTCACTGAAATTCTCTCTCACACACACATGCAAGCACACAAAATAAACATATTTTTGTCCATACTCTTCCCCTCTTCCTCTCGCCTTCTGTCTGTCTATCTGTCTATCTGTCTGTCTGTCTGTCTGTCTGTCTGTCTGTCTGTCTGTCTGTCTGTCTGTCTGTCTGTCTGTCTGTCTGTCTGTCTGTCTGTCTGTCTGTCTGTCTGTCTGTCTGTCTGTCTGTCTGTCTGTCTGTCTGTCTGTCTGTCTGTCTGTCTGTCTGTCTGTCTGTCTGTCTGTCTGTCTGTCTGTCTGTCTGTCTGTCTGTCTGTCTGTCTGTCTGTCTGTCTCTTCTCATTTATCCTTCTACATCCATCGGTATCCTGTCACTGGCTCTCTTTCCATTTACCCTGAAAAGTGGAACATCTGGTTGTTGGAGCCTCGGCAGAGGCTAAGACATGCACACACATACACACACACACACACACACACACACACACACACACACACACACACACACACACACACACACACACACACACACACACACACACACACACACACACACACACACACACACACACACACAGAAACCAATACCGTCCAAAAATGTATGTTCAGGGAATAAATAGATGAATGTTAGAAGCTGTTTGTGTCTTTAGTGACATATTGTTTCAGACCTAAAGGAGGTCACGTGGTGGTTAGGGAGACTCAGGGAAGGCCAGAGAGTGACGACTATAACTTCATGGTTGTGACAGCAGTGTGCCTCAGTCCGTCCTAGCAGGGGGGACCAGAGAGCGAGAGACTGTAATCTCTGTGCTACTGGGCTTCTTAGAGGCTCTTTGGTGCACGCTGATGCAGAGCCATGTATTGTATATGGTTATGAGAGAGGACAGGCTTGTCTCTCTCTCTCTCTCTCTCTCTCTCTCTCTCTCTCTCTCTCTCTCTCTCTCTCTCTCTCTCTCTCTCTCTCTCTCTCTCTCTAACACACACACAACTCTACTGGAGTCGACAGGATGTGGAAGTGAAGGGGAAGGCTGGGAGGAGCGCACTAACATTGAGGTGTGTCACATTAATCACTGTCCCCTGAGGTCCACAGATGGCAATCACACATACAACTAGTAGTGAGAACATGCAGAGTTATAGACTTGTTTCCCTGAATGAGTTAGACACGAGCTTTGACTGATTACATACACACACACACACACACGCACACACACACACACGCACACACACACACACACACACACACACGCGCGCGCACGCACGCACGCACGCACGCACACACACACACACACACACACACACACACACACACACACACACACACACACACACACACACACACACACACACACACACACACACACACACACACACACACAGGTTTCCTTATATGAAATCAGTAGACAGAGGCTTTGAGTGATTAGTCAGTGAAGATACAAGGATTGTTTGAGCTTCCAGAGGCCCAGTGGTGATGTCAGAATCCTAATATGTGACTATAGATCTCCTTTCACTATCCATAGCTACGTACCAAACCTTACCCTATTCCCTAAATAGTGCACTACTTTTTTTGGACCAGACCCCTATGGGCCCTGGTCAAAAAGTAGCACCACTGCATAGGGAAATAGGGTGGCATCAGGACCCCCTAAGGCCCTTTGATTATCCAACATCAGTTATCCAATGAAAAGGTAGTAACACTTAAGAAGCACAGTGCTGAACTAGCCAATCCCCTTTTTACACGACAACAATCTAACTGTCCACCGAACCATGTTCTCAACCTGTCAGCACAGCAGGAAGGAAGACAAAAATGGGATTATAGATGGACAGACAGACAGCTGGACAGAACAGACGGATGAAATCGGAAAGAAAGAAATAGAGAGATTGATATTTATCATTTCCATCTTTATCCCAGGAGACATAAGGACAATACTGACTAGAACTTATAAGGCTGATATACGCAGTAGCTGCCGATTAGCTTACGGAGAGTAGAAGCAGGAAGCTATTACAAACATTTCAAACAACATCTGTTACACACACACACACACACACACACACACACACACACACACACACACACACACACACACACACACACACACACACACACACACACACTTACCGTCTGTCACTCCAATTAAAGTCTGCCGTAGGGTGCGAGTTGCTGGTTGGACTGATGCAATAATCTCGTATTATGGTTAACAGTGATGACTGTAGGCCCCGTTAATAATGTCATTATGTGTTTTTACTGTTGAATTGAATCCATGATGTTAAGTAATAGACAGAACACCAGGATGTTCATTTGGAGTGCCAATGGCCATGTTTAAATAGCCAACGTGGCGCTCTAACAGTAGGCATTTTGGGGATGTGAAAATAGAACGTTTTATAGTATGTGAATTGAGTTTGCTTTAAATACCAGGTTGACATACTGATTTTGGCTTTTCATCTAGCAACTGTGGAAGAGAATCGTCTTCAGACCTGTTTGACAACAGGTGATGATCGACAGGTGATGATCGACAGGTGATGATCGACAGGTAATAATTGACAGGTGATAATCGACAGGTAATGATCGACAGGTGATGAACAGGACACGCTGTACCAAAATTAACAAAAGGTGTGAAAACAAATCAACTGTGCCTCAGTGTGCGCGTGTGTGTGTGTGTGTGTGTGTGTGTGTGTGTGTGTGTGTGTGTATGTGTGTGTGTGTGTGTGTGTGTGTGTGTGTGTGTGTGTGTGTGTGTGTATGTGTGCGTGTGTGTGTGTGTGTGTGTATGTGTGTGCGTGCGTGCGTGCGTGTGTGTGTGTGTGTGTGTGTGTGAGTTAGCCTCACGGCTAGAACAACTGTTTTAATGGGAATGTCTCATAATATCAACGTTGTCATATACGTTGTGTTATTGTGGCGTTTTGAGATCCCTAACCCTCTGCCCTGTTGAAGCCTAACCCTCAGCCCTGTTGAAGCCTAACCCTCAGCCCTGTTGAAGCCTGACCCTCAGCCCTGTTGAAGCCTAACTCAGCCCTGTTGAAGCCTGACTCAGCCCTGTTGAAGCCTGACCCTCAGCCCTGTTGAAGCCTAACTCAACTCTGTTGAAGCCTAACTCAACTCTGTTGAAGCCTGACTCAACTCTGTTGAAGCCTACACACCGAAGCCTCTCACCGTTGAAGCCTGACTCAACTCTGTTGAAGCCTGACTCAACTCTGTTGAAGCCTAACTCAACTCTGTTGAAGCCTGACTCAGCTCTGTTGAAGCCTAACTCAGCCCTGTTGAAGCCTGACCCTCAGCCCTGTTGAAGCCTAACTCAACTCTGTTGAAGCCTAACTCAACTCTGTTGAAGCCTGACTCAACTCTGTTGAAGCCTAACTCAACTCTGTTGAAGCCAGACTCAACTCTGTTGAAGCCTAACTCAACTCTGTTGAAGCCTGACTCAACTCTGTTGAAGCCTGACTCAACTCTGTTGAAGCCTGACTCAACTCTGTTGAAGCCTGACTCAGCTCTGTTGAAGCCTAACTCAACCCTGTTGAAGCCTGACTCAACTCTGTTGAAGCCTGACTCAACTCTGTTGAAGCCTAACTCAACTCTGTTGAAGCCTGACTCAACTCTGTTGAAGCCTGACTCAACTCTGTTGAAGCCTGACTCAACTCTGTTGAAGCCTAACTCAACTCTGTTGAAGCCTGACTCAACTCTGTTGAAGCCTGACTCAACTCTGTTGAAGCCTGACTCAGCTCTGTTGAAGCCTGACTCAGCTCTGTTGAAGCCTAACTCAGCTCTGTTGAAGCCTGACTCAACTCTGTTGAAGCCTAACTCAACTCTGTTGAAGCCTGACTCAGCCCTGTTGAAGCCTAACCCTCAGCCCTGTTGAAGCCTAACCCTCAGCTCTGTTGAAGCCTAACCCTCAGCCCTGTTGAAGCCTAACCCTCAGCCCTGTTGAAGCCTGACTCAGCCCTGTTGAAGCCTGACTCAGCCCTGTTGAATCCTGACTCAGCCCTGTTGAAGCCTGACCCTCAGCCCTGTTGAAGCCTAACTCAACTCTGTTGAAGCCTAACTCAACTCTGTTGAAGCCTGACTCAACTCTGTTGAAGCCTAACACAACTCTGTTGAAGCCTAACTCAACTCTGTTGAAGCCTGACTCAACTCTGTTGAAGCCTGACTCAACTCTGTTGAAGCCTAACTCAACTCTGTTGAAGCCTAACTCAGCCCTGTTGAAGCCTGACCCTCAGCCCTGTTGAAGCCTAACTCAACTCTGTTGAAGCCTAACTCAACTCTGTTGAAGCCTGACTCAACTCTGTTGAAGCCTAACTCAACTCTGTTGAAGCCAGACTCAACTCTGTTGAAGCCTAACTCAACTCTGTTGAAGCCTGACTCAACTCTGTTGAAGCCTGACTCAACTCTGTTGAAGCCTGACTCAGCTCTGTTGAAGCCTAACTCAACCCTGTTGAAGCCTGACTCAACTCTGTTGAAGCCTGACTCAACTCTGTTGAAGCCTAACTCAACTCTGTTGAAGCCTGACTCAACTCTGTTGAAGCCTGACTCAACTCTGTTGAAGCCTGACTCAACTCTGTTGAAGCCTGACTCAACTCTGTTGAAGCCTGACTCAACTCTGTTGAAGCCTGACTCAGCTCTGTTGAAGCCTAACTCAGCTCTGTTGAAGCCTGACTCAACTCTGTTGAAGCCTAACTCAACTCTGTTGAAGCCTGACTCAGCCCTGTTGAAGCCTAACCCTCAGCCCTGTTGAAGCCTAACCCTCAGCTCTGTTGAAGCCTAACCCTCAGCCCTGTTGAAGCCTAACCCTCAGCCCTGTTGAAGCCTGACTCAGCCCTGTTGAAGCCTGACTCAGCCCTGTTGAATCCTGACTCAGCCCCGTTGAAGCCTAACCCTCAGCCCTGTTGAAGCCTAACCCTCAGCCCTGTTGAAGCCTAACTAAGCCCTGTTGAAGCCTGACCCTCAGCCCTGTTGAAGCCTAACTCAGCCCTGTTGAAGCCTAACTCAGCCCTGTTGAAGCCTGACCCTCAGCCCTGTTGAAGCCTGACCCTCAGCCCTGTTGAAGCCTAACTCAACTCTGTTGAAGTCTAACTCAACTCTGTTGAAGCCTGACTCAACTCTGTTGAAGCCTAACTCAACTCTGTTGAAGCCTAACTCAACTCTGTTGAAGCCTGACTCAACTCTGTTGAAGCCTGACTCAACTCTGTTGAAGCCTAACTCAACTCTGTTGAAGCCTGACTCAACTCTGTTGAACCCAAACTCAACTCTGTTGAACCAAAACTCAACTCTGTTGAAGCCTGACTCAACTCTGTTGAAGCCTGAGTCAACTCTGTTGAAGCCTGACTCAACTCTGTTGAAGCCTGACTCAACTCTGTTGAAGCCTAACTCAACTCTGTTGAAGCCTGACTCAACACTGTTGAAGCTTGACTCAACACTGTTGAAGCTTGACTCAACTCTGTTTAAGCCTGACTCAACTCTGTTTAAGCCTAACTCAACTCTGTTGAAGCCTGACTCAACTCTGTTGAAGCCTAACTCAACTCTGTTGAAGCCTGACTCAACTCTGTTGAACCCAAACTCAACTCTGTTGAACCCAAACTCAACTCTGTTGAAGCCTAACTCAACTCTTTTGAAGCCTGAGTCAACTCTGTTGAAGCCTGACTCAACTCTGTTGAAGCTTGACTCAACTCTGTTGAAGCCTGACTCAGCTCTGTTGAAGCCTGACTCAGCTCTGTTGAAGCCTGACTCAACTCTGTTGAAGCCTAACTCAACTCTGTTGAAGCCTAACTCAGCTCTCAGATGTAGAGATGTTAGTCCAGTCCAGGCAACAACACAGTAGACATTTAGGAGGCATCTCTCTCTACCTTTCTCTCTCTCTACCTCTCTCTCTCTCTCTCGCTCCCTCTTTCAACAGTACTTTGTAAATAAATAACGTCTGAATTGTTGTGAGGTATACGAGGTAATATTTTATTGTGATCCACAAGAGCCTCAGTAGCCAGGTTCAACTAGATTCAAATGGGTTCACCCAGGTTCAACTGGGTTCAACCAGGTTCAACTCGGTTCATTTGGGTTCAACCTGGGTTCAACTGTGTTCACCTGTGTTCAATTAAGTTCAACTAGGTTCAACTGGGTTCATCTGGGTTTAACTGGGTTCATCTGGGTTCAATCTGCATCTCTAATTCCTCCACTAAACCACTATACCAAATCAGTTACCCACTGTGCATGAGTGTGTGTGCGTGTGTGAGTGAGTGTGTGTGAGTGCACCGCGCGCATGTTTGCGTGCGTGCTGTAATTTCCCTCCCTGAACGACTATTCAGTGTTAAACAGATTATCCCTTATTATGCTATTAGGTCAGCCTCAGCATATCAATAACAACCATTAGTTGTAATCGCTCTTTAATTCGTGATTTATACATTGTGCGTGCGTCGATGTCTGATCATATGACATTTATTTTTCCCCAACTGTTGTTTTCAGATTGTTCAAAGCAAGACATTACTCTTACCGTACCTCTGTTGTATAGTGCTATCACATCAACCTACACTGCCTCTAGAGCAGTGTTGACCCTATGTTACGGGTCAATTTGACCCGGTAGTAAAAGTAACAACACTGAAATACTATTTAATAAATTAAAAATCACCACGACCCTTCATCTAGTCCTTTAGGTAGGGCCGATGAACTTATTAAAAAAAATACATTTCTCCGTAGTTGACCTGTATTTTACCTGCACTTTGGCCTTAGTGGCAGAGACATGGATTTCTGGGCATTAAAGGTCTAACCATAACGATCAGAAGGAAATAATTATGTTTTTCCTGTGATGATCAGAGGCTGAGGGACAGGGATCTGAAATTTGGCCAAGAAAACAAATTGAAATGTTGTCATAAAATGTCATAACTGTAAAAAAAGAAAAAAAGAAAAGAAGAATTATGACTTTGGTGTCAAACATTTGGCTCAACATTTTTTGAAGTTGGGTCTATCAACAACATATGAAATACATGTTGGGGGTTAAAATCATGTATTTATATATGTATTCGTTTGTTAACTTGAAATAACATTCAATCTCATGGAAGAAACATCTTCATCAGGACATTGAAGACAGAAGAAAGAGAAACATCTTGATCAAATCAAGTCACATTTTATTGGTCACATACACGTGTTTAGCAGATGTTATTGTGGGTGTAGCGAAATGCTTGTGTTTCTAGCTCAGACAGTGCAGTAATATCCAACAAGTAATATCAAACAATTTCACAACATGAACTCAATTCACACAAATCTAAATAAAGGAATAGAATTAAGAATATTTAAATATATGGACGAGCAATGTCAAAGCGGCATAGAGTAAGATACAGTAGAATAGAACAGTATACACATATGAGATGAGTTATGCGAATATGTAAACAATATTAAAGTGACGAGTGTTCCATTTATTAAAGTTGCCAATGATTTCAAGTCTATGTACATAGGCACAGCCTCTAATGTGTTAGTGACGGCTGTTTAACAGTCTGATGGCCTTGAGATAGAAGCTGTTTATCAGTCTCTCGGTCCCAGCTTTGATGCACCTGTACTGACCTCGCTTTCTGAATGATAGCGGGGTGAACAGGCTCTGGCTCGGGTGGTTGTTGTCCTTAATTATCTTTTTGGCCTTCCTGTGACAGCGGGTGCTGTAGGTGTGCTGGAGGGCAGATAGTTTGCCCCCGGTGATGCGTTTGGCAGACCGCACCACCCTCTGGAGAGCCCTGCGGTTGCAAGCGGTGCAGTTGCCATACCAGGCAGTGATATAGCCTGACAGGATGCTCTCAATTGTGCATCTGTAAAATTTTGTGAGGGTTTTAGGTGACAAGCCACATTTCTTCAGCCTCCTTCTTCACCACACTGTGTGGGTGGACCATTTCAGTTTTTCAGTGATGTGTATGCCAAGGAACTTGAAGCTTTCCACCTACTCGACTACTGTCCCGTCGATGTAGATGGGGGGTGCTCACTCTGCTGTTTCCTGAAGTCCACAATCATCTCCTTTGTTTTGTTAACGTTGAGTGAGAGGTTCATTTCCTGCCACCACACTCAGAGCTCTGACCTCCTCCCGGTAGGCTTTCTCGTCATTGTTGGTAATCAAGCCGCCTACTACTGTTGTGTCATCTGTAAACTTGATGATTGAATTGGAGGCGTGCATAACCACGCAGTCATTGGGTGAACAGGGTGTACAGGAGGGGGCTGAGCACACACCCTTGTAGGGCCCCAGTGTCGAGGATCAGCAAAGTAGAGGTGTTGTTTCCTACCTACACCACCTGGGGGCAGCCTGTCAGGAATTCCAGGACCCAGTTGCACAGGGCAGGGTTCAGATCCAGGGCCTCAAGCTTAATGAAGAGCATTACTATGGTGTTGAATGCTGAGCTATAGTCAATGAACAGCATTCTTGCATAGGTATTCCTTTTGTCCATATGGGACAGGGTAGTGTGCAGTATGATGGCGATTGCATCGTGTGTGGATCTATTGGGGCGGTAAGCAAATTTAATTGCGTGTAGGGTGACAGGTAAGGTAGAAGTGATATGATCCTTGACTAGTCTCTCAAAGCACTTCATGATGACAGAAGTGAGTGCTACGAGTCATTTAGTTCAGTTACCTTTGCTTTCTTGGGTACAGGAACAATGGTGGCCATCTTGAAGCATGTGGGGACAGCAGACTGGGATAGGGAGAGATTGAATATGTCCATAAACACACCAGACAGCTGGTCTGCGCATGATCTGAGGACGCGGCTTGGGATGTCGTCTGGGCGAGGGTTAACACGCTTAAATGTCTTACTCACGTCAGCCACGGAGAAGGAGAGCCCACAGTCCGTGGTAGCGGGCTGCGTTGGTGGCAGTGTGTTATCCTCAAAGGGGGCGAAGAAGGTGTTTAGCTTGTCCGGAAGCAAGACGCCGGTGTCCGTGACATGGCTAGTTTTCCTTTTGTAGACCTTGATTGTCTGTAGACCCTGCCTCATGCGTCTCGTGTCTGAGCCGTTGAATTGCGACTTGCCAAGAGTGTGAAAAGCTGTCATCAAGGCAAAGGGTGGACATTTGAAGAATCTGAAATATATTTTGATTTGTAAAACACTTTTTTGATTACTACATGATCCCATATGTGTTATTTAATATTTTGATGTATTCACTATTATTCTACAATGTAGAAAACAAGAATCACCCCCTTTTTTACCAAAGCAAGTCAATTAAGAACAAATTCTTATTTTCAACGACAGCCTAGGATAGGTGGGTTAACTGCCTTGTTCAGGGGCAGAATGACAGATTTTTACCTTGTCAGCTCAGGGATTCGATCTTGCAACTATTCGGTTACTAGTCTAACGCTCTAACCACTAGGGTACCTGCCGCCTTTGAATGAGTAGGTGTTCTAAAACTTTGGACCGGTAGTGTAGGTAATACGAGAAGATTGGTAATGAGAGGGAAGAGGTAATGAGAGGAAATTAGTGAAAATAGGTCATGAGAAAATAGCTAATGAGAGAAGAGGGAATGAGAGAAAAGCGAGAAGATACAGTTGAAGTCGGAAGTTTACATACACCTTAGCCAAGTACATTTAAACTCAGTTTTTCAAAATTCCTGACATTTAATCCTAGTAAAAATTCCCTGTCTTAGGTCAGTTAGGATCACCACTTTATTTTAAGAATGTGAAACGTCAGAATAATAGTAGAGAGAATTATTTATTTCAGCTTTTATTTATTTCATCACATTCCCAGTGGGTCAGAAGTTTACATACACTCAATTAGTACTTGGTAGCATTGCCTTTAAATTGTTTAACTTGAGTCAAACGTTCCGGGTAGCCTTCCACAAGCTTCCCACAATAAGTTGTGTGAATTTTGGCCCATTCCTCCTGACAGAGCTGGTGTAAGTGAGTCAGGTTTGTAGGCCTCTTTGCTCACACACGCTTTTTTCAGTTCTGCCCACAAATTTTCTTTGAGGTCAGGGCTTTTTAATGGCCACTCAAAATAACTTGACCTTGTTGTCCGCCATTTTGCCACAACTTTGGAAGTATGCTTGGGGTCATTGTCCATTTGGAAGACCCATTTGCGACCAAGCTTTAACTTCCTGGCTGATGTCTTGAGATGTTGCTTCAATATATCCACATAATTTTCTTTTCTCATTGATGCCATCTATTTTGTGAAGTGCACCAGTCCCTCCTGCAGTAAAGCACACCCACAACATGATGCTGCCAGCCCCATGCTTCACGGTTAGGATGGTGTTCTTCAGCTTGCAAGCCTCCCCCTTTTTCCTCCAAATATAACGATGATCATTATGGCCAAACAGTTGTATTTTTGTTTCATCAGACCAGAGGACATTTCTCCAAAATTCCAAAGGTCTTTGTCCTCATGTGCAGTTGCAAACCATAGTCTTGTTTTTTTATGGCAGTTATGGAGCAGTGGCTTCTTCCTTGCTGAGCGGCCTTTCAGGTTATGTCGATATAGGACCCGTATTACTGTGGATGTAGATGCTTTTGTACCTGTTTCCTCCAGCATCTTCACAAGGTCCTTTGCTGTTGTTCTGCGATTGATTTGAACTTTTCGCACCAAAGTACATTCATGCTGATTGCTTTTGATTTTCCCAAGCAAAGAGGCACTGAGTTTTAAGGTAGGCCTTCAAATACATTAACAGGTACACTTCCAATTGACTCCAATTATGTCAATCAGCCTATCAGAAGCTTCTAAAGCCATGACATCATTATCTGAAATTTCCCAAGCTGTTTAAATGCACAGTCAACTTAGTGTATGTAAACATCTGACCCACTGGAATTGTGATACAGTGAATTATAAGTGAAATAATCTGTTTGTAAACATTTGTTGGAAAAATGACTTGTGTCATGCACAAAGTAGATATCCTAACCGACTCGCCAAAACTATAGTTTGTTAACAAGAAATTTGTGGAGTGGTTGAAAAATGTGTTTTAATGACTCCAACATAAGTGTACGTAAACTTCTGACTTCAACTGTAGGTAATGCAAGGTAATGAGAGATAATAGGTAATGAGAGAAGAGACATAATGAGATTGAGAGGTAATGCGCATGAATGAGAAAAAATTTGTAATGACAGAAAATAGGTAATGAGAGAAGAGGGATTGAGAGAAGAGGGAATGAGAGAAGAGAGGTAATGAGAGATGAGTGTAATGAGAGATGATAGGTCATGAGAGGAGAGAGGTCGTAAGAGGTAATGAGGTAAGAGACGTAATGAGACAACATAGGTAATAAGAGAAGAATGGTAATGAGAGGGAAGAGGTAATGAGAGGTAATGATAGAAGAGAGGTAATGAGTAACGAGAGGTAATGAGAAAAGATAGGTAATGAGTAAACAGACATAATGAGAGAAGAGATAATGAGAGAATATAGGTAATGAAAGAAGAGAGGCAATGAGAGAAGAGAGGTAATGAGATATATTGAGATAAGAGGTAATGATAGAAGAGAGGGAATGAAAGAAAATAGGTAATGAGAGAAGAGTGGTAATGAGAGAAGAGGTAATGATAGAAGAAATGAGAGGTAATGATAAAAGAGAGGGAATGGAAGATAATAAGGAATGAGAGGTAATGATAGAACAGAGGGAATGAAAGAAAATAGGTAATGAGAGAAGAGAGGTAATGAGACAAGAGAGGTAATGAGAGAATGCAGGTAATGCCAGAAAATAGGTAATGACAGAAGAGAGAATGCGAGAAGAGAGAGAATGAGAGAAGAGAGATAATGAGACAATAGATGTAATGAGAGAAGAGAGGCAATGAGACAAGAGAGAGAATGAGAGGAGAGAGGTAATGAGAGAAGGGAGAATGAGAGAAGAGAGGTAATGAGAGAAGGGAGAATGAGAGAAGAGAGAAAAGAGAGAAGAGAGGTAATTAGAGAAGAGAGAGAATGAGAGAATAGAGGTAATGAGAGAAGAGAGGTAATGAGAGGTAATGAGGGAATAGAGGTAATGAGAGGTAATGAAAGAAGAGAGGTAATGACAGAATGCAGGTAATGCCAGAAGAGAGGTAATGACAGAAGAGAGGCAATGAGAGAAGAGAGAATGAGAGAAGATAGGTAATGAGACAAGAGAGAGAATGAGAGAAGAGAGGCAATAAAAGAAGAGACTCCATTTACACACATCCAACCAGAAATAACCATATCAGGCATCTACACATCTGTTTCATTTCATAGACATGGTGATGTGAGATGTGTAATTCCATGCCAGAGTTACACAAATTCTCATTCTCTCTTATGATTCCCCTCTGTTTATATCTATTTGAAGAGACTTTGATCATCTCTGTGTCTGATGTTGTTTTCCCCGATGTTATGGAGCCAGGCAGGCAGCTGAGAGTGAAATTAGCTTAGTGTTTTGCTACACAGAAAAACCGCTAAAGATTTTGTAATCAGTGCAACGCACCAGCAAAATACACAGTGTTTTTACAAGAAAAAAAGAGTCACCCTAAAACACTGATCTTAGATAAGTTTTGTGTTTTTATGTCAGATGGTTAAGGTTAGGGTTTGAGAAAGATAAGCTGACCCTAGATCTGTGCTTCAAGGGAACCCAGAGTGTGTTTGTTACCGGGGTTTAAAATGCAATATGGAAGATTACCGGAAAAAGAGACAGACCACATTCAGTCAAAAACAGGAAAAACACACAAACAGCTTCGAATACTTATCCCATTTATTTTCATAAGATTAAGAAACAGTTGAGTCCTTTTTCACATCATAAAAAATAAACGTTATATAATCCCGATTGTCAGCTGTACAACAGTTTTAACGCTTTTAGAATGTGAATATCAAGATTTTACTGCTAAAAAATGTGGCCGTCAATTTTAAATAAATAATCGGAGATGTGTGACTGGAATTTGTTCAAATCAATGTTCTGTTCGGTGTATGTAGTTGATGCTGCATCCCAAATGGCACCCTAGTCCCTACATACAGATGTAATATCTTAATTTGACCAGTTTCTCACAGCAGGAAAATAATCCAGCAGCAAAAGAAAATGTGAATTATTATGTGGATTATAATTAATGGACATTTTTGTAGGGGTTAATATTTTTTGGTTTGTTAGGATGAATCAAATTAGAATTGAGGTCAGGGCTTTGTGATGGCGACTCCAATACCTTGATTTTGCTGTCCTTAAGCCATTTTGCTACAACTTTGGAAGAATGCTTGGGGTCATTGTCCATTTTGAAGACCCATTTGCGACCAAGCTTTAACTTCCTGACTGATGTCTTGAGATGTTGCTTCAATATATCCACATCATTTTCTTTCCTCATGATGCCATCTATTTTGTGGAGTGCACCAGTCCTTCCTGCAGCAAAGCACCCCCACAACATGATGCTGCCAGCCCCGTGCTTCACGGTTGGGATGGTGTCCTTCGGCTTGCAAGCGTCCCCCTTTTTCCTCCAAACATAACAATGATCATTATGGCCAAACAGTTCTATTTTTGTTTCATCAGACCAGAGGACATTTCTCCAAAAAGTACGATATTTGTCCCCATGTGCAGTTGTAAACCGTAGTCTGGCTTTTTTATGGCAATTTTGGAGCAGTGGCTTCTTCCTTGCTGAGCGGCCTTTCAGGTTATGTTGATATAGGACTCGTATTACTGTGGATGTAGATACTTTTGTACCTGTTTCCTCCAGCATTTTCACAAGGTCCTTTGCTGTTGTTCTGGGATTGATTTGCACTTTTCGCACCACAGTGGGTTCATCTCTAGGAGACAGAACACATCTCCTTCCTGAGCGGTATGACGGCTGCGTGGTCCCATGGTGTTTATACTACTGTTTGTACAGATGAACGTGGTACCTTCAAGTGTTTGGAAATTGCTCCCAAGGATGAACCAGACTTGTGGAGGTCTACAATATTTTCTGAGGTCTTGGCTGAT
Organism: Salmo salar; assembly: GCF_965601325.2. NCBI lineage: Eukaryota > Metazoa > Chordata > Actinopteri > Salmoniformes > Salmonidae > Salmo > Salmo salar. Next base: position 101,724,111 of record NC_138304.1, read on the forward strand.
TTATTTTGATTTTCCCATGATGTCAAGCAAAGAGACACTGAGTTTGAAGGTAGGCCTTGAAATACATCCACAGGTACTGCTCCAATTGAATCAAATTATGTCAATTAGCCTATCAGAAGCTTCTAAAGCAATAACATAATTTTATGGAATTTTACCAAGCTGTTTAAAGGCACAGTCAACTTAGTGTATGTAAACTTCTGACCCACTGGAATTGTGATACAGTGAAAATTACTTGCATCATGCACAAAGTAGATGTCCTAACCGACTTGCCAAAACTATAGTTTGTTAACAAGAAATTTGTGGAGTGGTTGAATAATGAGTTTTAATGACTCCAACCTAAGTGTATGTAAACCTCCGACTTCAACTGTATGTGTTGTTTTTGCTAAAATTGCTCATGCTCAGTAAATTTGTTTGGGAGTCCTTGACAGACAGCAATATTCAAACCTTGTCTGATTTTCAAGCAAATTCAAGTCAGGACTGAGACTGGAACATTCAGGAACACAGGAACACCTGTTGGAAATCCATTTCAGTGTGTCTTTGGCATAAACATTGGTGTAATTGTCCCACTGAAAAAATAAAACTATCCCAGGGTTAGATATTCATAAGAACGAGGCAGGGTTTCCTCTATCTTTTTATCTGGGCTTTGCTCCTTTAATATTTTTTGTTGATCCTGACAAACTCCCCAGTTTCTGCCAGAGACAAGCATACCCATAACATGAGGCTACCACCACAAAATCTGATATGAGGAAAACACGCCTCAGTCTTCAGAAAAAACTCAAACTTGGAAAGAGCTTAATTTTTTAACCAGGTCAATTAGACAAATTGTAATGCCAAAGACACTCCAGAATGTCTTTCCAACATGTGTTCAGTGTTCCTGAGTGGTCCCGTCTCAGTCCTGGCTTCATTTTGTTTGGAAATCAGAGTCAGCTTGAGCAATTTTGACAAAAACAATGGATATAGTGGAAGCACCCCATAGTTGAGGTATGAGGTATTCCCACCAAGTATTAACTCTGGGGTGCTCCCACCAAGTAATAACTCCAGGGTGCTCCCACGAAGTATTAACTCTGGGGTGCTCCCACCAAGTATTAACTCTGGGGTGCTCCCTCCAAGTAATAACTCCAGGGTGCTCCCACCAAGTATTAACTCTGGGGTGCTCCCTCCAAGTATTAACTCTGGGGTGCTCCCTCCAAGTAATAACTCCAGGGTGCTCCCACCAAGTATTAACTCTGGGGTGCTCCCACCAAGTATTAACTCTGGGGTGCTCCCACCAAGTAATAACTCCAGGGTGCTCCCACGAAGTATTAACTCTGGGGTGCTCCCACCAAGAATTAACTATGGGGTGCTTTCAAATAAAATCAAAATCAAATTTATTTACATAGCCCTTCTTACATCAGCTGATATCTCAATGTGCTGTACAGAAACCCAGCCTAAAACCCCAAACAGCAAGCAATGCAGGTGTAGAAACACGATGGCTAGGAAAAACTCCCTAGAAAGGCCAAAACCTAGGAAGAAACCTAGAGAGGAACCAGGCTATGAGGGGTGGCCTCTTCTGGCTGTGCCGGGTGGAGATTATAACAAAACATGGCCAAGATGTTCAAATGTTCATAAATGACCAGCATGGTCAAATAATAATAATCACAGTAGTTGTCGAGGGTGCAACAAGTCAGCACCTCAAGAGTAAATGTCAGTTGGCTTTTCATAGCCGATCATTGAGAGTATCTCTACCGCTCCTGCTGTCTCTAGAGAGTTGAAAACAGCAGGTCTTGGACAGGTAGCACGTCCGGTGAACAGGTCAGGGTTCCATAGCCGCAGGCAGAACAGTTGAAACTGGAGCAGCAGCACGGCCAGGTGGACTGGGGACAGCAAGGAGTCATCATGCCAGGTAGTCCTGAGGCATGGTCCTAGGGCTCAGGTCCTCTGAGAGAGAGAAAGAAAGAATGAGAGAAACATAGAATTAGATAGAGCATACTTAAATTCCCACAGGACACCGGATAAGACAGGAGAAATACTCCAGATATAACAGACTGACCCTAGTCCCCGACACATAAACTACTGCAGCATAGCATCCTTTTTTTCCAAGATGGCGTAGCAGTTCAGACGTCGTCTACCCTCCTCTTGTCGTGTCCCGTGTATATATATATTTACATATTTTTTTTTTTCACTTATCTTTATATATATATATATATATATTTTTTATTCTAAATACTCAACCTCAAAGCACTCTCCTGCCTCACCAATTTAAAAAAGAAAGTATTATTTACCTCATCTGAATTCCACAACAGAAGCTAGCAAGTGTTTAGCCATTTTCACTGGCTAACGTTGAAGTTCAGCTAGCCACGGTTAGCTGTCCTCAGCTATCCATTAGCTCGAAAAGCTATCGCCAGTTTTTGTACAGCGCGACTCAGACCAGAGCATACCGGACCTATTCTCTCTCCTTTCCCCGATTTCTACCGCAGGCTCTGGACATTTACACCTGGATCTTGCAGCTAACTAGCTGCTACCTGAGTGACTATTGGCAACGTCGGTCACGGAATTAACACACATTATTACGGAGCTAGCCAGCTAGCCAGCTGAAGAGTTCCGTCAGCCACTCCTGGGCTATTCCTGAGCTAGCCAGCTGAAGTGTCTCCTGGGCTACAACTCACCTATCCTGACCCGTTTTACTGCCGATGCGGAGCCCCATCGGGTCTTCACGACTAGACCACCGACGTTATCTGCCCGAGGGAGTTATCCAACTGGCCCCTCCGTCGCGACGTAACCTGATCGCCCATCTGCGGCCCGCTAATTCGTTAGCTGTCTTTTCGGCTGCGATCTGAATAGGTCTATCGGACACTTTTCTTGGGCCACTATAACTAACTATTTTGCCAACTTGGACTGGTCCCCCCTTCCACACGGAACCCCACTAACCCATAGACGGAAACGCACGAGGTGGCTAAAAACAGACCTCCCTCCCATCTTCCACCAGCTTGCTACCTATGGCCCGGCTAGCTGTCTGAATCTCACTGGACCCTTTGATCACTCGGCTAAGCATGCCTCTCCTTAATGTCAATATGCCTTCTCCATTGCTGTTCTGGTTAGTGTTTATTGGCTTATTTCACTGTAGAGCCTCTAGCCCTGCTCATTATACCTTATCCAACCTCTCAGTTCCTCCACCCACACATGCTATGACATCTTCTGGTTTCAATGATGTTTCTAGAGACAATATCTCTCTCATAATCACTAAATGCCTAGGTTTACCTCCTCTGTACTCACATCCCACCATACCTTTGTCTGTACATTATACCTTGAAGCTATTTTATCGCCCCCAGAAACCTGCTCCTTTTTCTCTCTATTCTGGACGTCACAGACGACCAATTCTTATAGCTTTTAGCCGTACCCTCATACTTATTCTTCTCTGCTCCTCTGGGGATGTAGAGGTGAATCCAGGCCCTGCAGTGCCTGGCTCCACTCCTACTCCCCAGGCGCTCTCTTTTGATGACTTCTGTAACCGTAATAACCTTGGTTTCATGCATGTTAACATTAGAAGCCTCCTCCCTAAGTTTGTTTTATTCACTGCTTTAGCACACTCTGCCAACCCGGATGTCCTAGCTGTGTCTGAATCTTGGCTTAGGAAGTCCACCAAAAACTCTGAAATCTTCATCCCTAACTACAACGTTTTCAGACAAGATAGAACGACCAAAGGGGGCGGTGTTGCAATCTACTGCAGAGATAGCCTGCAGAGTTCTGTCCTGCTATCCAGGTCTGTACCCAAACAATTTGAACTTCTACTTTTAAAAATCCACCTCTCCAAAAACAAGTCTCTCACCGTTGCCGCCTGCTATAGACCCCCGTCGGCCCCTAGTTGTGCTCTGGACACCATATGTGAACTGATTGCCCCCCATCTATCTTCAGAGCTCGTGCTACTAGGTGACCTAAACTGGGACATGCTTAACACCCCAGCCATCCTACAATCCAAGCTTGATGCCCTCAATCTCACACAAATTATTAATGAACCCACCAGGTACAACCCCAAAGCCGCAAACACTGGCACCCTCATAGATATCATCCTAACCAACGTGCCCTCTAAATACACCTCTGCTGTTTTCAACCAAGATCTCAGCGATCACTGCCTCATTGCCTGCACCCGTAATGGGTCAGCGGTCAAACGACCTCCACTCATCACTGTCAAACGCTCCCTGAAACATTTCAACGAGCAAGCCTTTCTATTCGACCTGGCCCTGGTATCCTGGAAGGATATTGACCTCATCCCGTCAGTAGAGGATGCCTGGTTATTTTTTAAAAATGCCTTCCTCTCCATCTTAAATAAGCATGCCCCTTTCAAGAAATTTAGAACCAGGAACAGATATAGCCCTTGGTTCTCCCCAGACCTGACTGCCCTTAACCAACACAAAAATATCCTGTGGCGTTCTGCATTAGCATCGAACTGCCCCCGCGATATGCAACTTTTTAGGGAAGTTAGAAACCAATACACACAGGCAGTTAGAAACGCCAAGGCTAGCTTTTTCAAACAGAAATTCGCTTCGTGCAACTCCAACTCTAAAAAGTTCTGGGACATTGTAAAGTCCATGGAGAATAAGAACACCTCCTCCCAACTGCTCACTGCACTGAGGATAGGAAACTCTGTCACCACCGATAAGCCCACTATAATTGAGAATTTCAATAAGCATTTTTCTACGGCTGGCCATGCTTTCCACCTAACTACCCCTACTGCATTCAACAGCACTGCACCCCCCACAGCTACTCGCCCAAGCCTCCCCCATTTCTCCTTCTCCCAAATCCATTCAGCTGATGTTCTGAAAGAGCTGCAAAATCTAGACCCCTACAAATCAGCTGGGCTTGACAATCTGGACCCTTTCTTTCTAAAATTATCTGCCGAAATTATTGCAACCCCTATTACTAGCCTGTTCAACCTCTCTTTCGTGTCGTCTGAGATTCCCATAGATTGGAAAGCAGCTGCTGTCATCCCCCTCTTCAAAGGAGGTGACACTCTTGACCCAAATTGCTACAGACCTATATCCATCCTACCCTGCCTTTCTAAGGTCTTCGAAAGCCAAGTCAACAAACAGATTACCGACCATTTCGAATCCCACCGCACCCTCTCCGCTATGCAATCTGGTTTCAGAGCTGGTCATGGGTGCACCTCAGCCACGCTCAAGGTCCTAAACGACATCGTAACCGCCATCGATAAGAAACAATACTGTGCTGCCGTATTCATTGACCTGGCCAAAGCTTTTGACTCTGTTAATCACCACATCCTCATCGGCAGACTCAGTAGCCTTGGTTACTCAAACGATTGCGTCGCCTGGTTCACCAACTACTTCTCTGACAGAGTTCAGTGTGTCAAATCGGAGGGCCTACTGTCTGGACCTCTGGCAGTCTCTATGGGGGTACCACAGGGTTCAATTCTTGGGCCAACTCTTTTCTCTGTATACATAAATGATGTCGCTCTTGCTGCTGGTGAATCTCTGATCCACCTCTACGCAGACGACACCATTCTGTACACTTCTGGCCCTTCTTTGGACACTGTGTTAACAACCCTCCAGACGAGCTTCAATGCCATTCAACTCTCCTTCCGTGGTCTCCAACTGCTCCTAAACACAAGTAAAACTAAATGCATGCTCTTCAACTGATCGCTGCCTGCACCTGCCCGCCTGTCCAGCATCACTTCTCTGGACGGTTCTAACTTAGAATTTGTGGACAACTTTATTTACTTTGCCACCATGGCATTTTTTTGCCTTTACCACCCTTTTTTTAATTTTGTAATTTTTTTTTCTTTTTTCTACTGCATCATTGATTGTATGTTGTTTTACTCCATGTGTAACTCTGTGTTTTTGTATGTTGTCGAACTGCTTTGCTTTATCTTGGCCAGGTCGCAATTGTAAATGAGAACTTGTTCTCAACTTGCCTACCTGGTTAAATAAAGGTGAAATAAATAAATAAATAAAAATAAATACTGGAGGTTGAGACAGGAGGGGTCAGGAGACACTGTGGCCCCATCCGATGATACCCCCGAACAGTGCCAAACAGGCAGGATATAACCCCAACCACTTTGCCAAAGCACAGCCCCCACATCACTAGAGGGATATCTTCAACCACCAACTTACCATCCTGAGACAAGGTGGAGTATAGCCCACAAAGATCTCCGCCACAGCACAACCCAAGGGGGGGGCGCCAACCCAGACTGGAAGACCACGTCAGTGACTCAACCCACTCAAGTGACGCACCCCTCCTAGGGACGGCATAGAAGAGCACCAGTAAGCCAGTGACTCAGCCACTGTAATAGGGTTAGAGGCAGAGAATCCCAGTGGAGAGAGGGGAACTGGCCAGGCAGAGACAGCAAGGGCGGTTCGTTGCTCCAGAGCCTTTCCGTTCACCTTCACACTCCTGGGCCAGACTACACATAATCATAGGACACACTGAAGAGATGAGTCTTCAGTAAAGACTTAAAGTTTGAGACTGAGTCTGCGTCTCTCACATTGGTAGGCAGACCATTCCATAAAAATGGAGCTCTATAAGAGGAAGCCCTGCCTCCAGCTGTTTGCTTAGAAATTCTAGGGACAATTAGGAGGCCTGAGTCCTGTGACCGTAGCGTACGTGTAGGTATGTACTGCAGGACCAAATCGGAAAGATAGGTAGGAGCAAGCCCATGTAATGCTTTGTAGGTTAGCAGTAAAACCTTGAAATCAGCCCTTGCCTTAACAGGAAGTCAGTGTAGGAAGGCTAGCACTGGAGTAATATGACTTTCAATTTTTTTGTTCTAGTCAGGATTCTAGCAGCTGTATTTATCACTAACCTAAGTGTATTTAGTGCTTTATCCGGGTAGCCGGAAAGTAGAGCATTGCAGTTGTCTAACCTAGAAGTAACAAAAGCATGGATACATTTTTCTGCATCATTTTTGGACAGAAAATGACAGACGCCATTTCCGTTCCAATTTTCTGGAAGCTTGCTTCAGAGCTCGTGTATTTGGTGTATACCAGGGAGCTAGTTTCTTATGACAAATGTTTTTAGTTTTTAGGGGTGCAACTGCATCTAGGGTACTGCGCAAGGTTAAATTGAGTTCCTCCAAGTATTAACTATGGGGTGCACATACCAAGTATTAACTATGGGGTGCTTCCACAAATAGTGGAAGCACCCCATAGTTGAGGTATGAGGTATTCCCACCAAGTATTAACTCTGGGGTGCTCCCACCAAGTATTAACTATGGGGTGCTACCACCAAGTATTAACTATGGGGTGCTTCCACCAATAGTTAACTCTGGGGTGCTCCCACCAAGTATTAACTATGGGGTGCTCCCACCAAGTATTAACAGTGTCTAGATGGAATTTGTATTTGTGGTCTTGGCAACTGTACCTTTTTTGGAACACCATTATTTTTGTCTTACTGAGATTTACTGTCAGGACCCAGGTCTGACAGAATATGTTCAGAAGATCTAGGTGCTGCTGTAGGCCCTCCTTGGTTGGGGACAGAAGCACCAGATCATCAGAAAACAGTAGACATTTGACTTCAGATTCTAGTAGGGTGATGCCGGGTGATGAAGACTGTTCTAGTGCCTCACCAATTCGTTGATATATATGTTGAAGAGGGTGGGGCTTAAGCTGCATCCCTGTCTCACACCCCAGACCTGTGGAAAGAAATGTGTTTTTTTTGCCAATTTTAACCAGACACTTATTGTTTGTTTACATGGATTTTATAATGTTGTATGTTTTTCCACTAACACCACTTTCCGTAAATTTGTATAGCAGACCCTCATGCCAAAATTGATTCTAAAGATTTTTTGACATCAACAAAGCATGAGAAGACGTTGGCTTTGTTTTGGTTTGTTTGTTTGTCAATTACGGTGTGCAAGGTGAATATGTGGTCTGTCGTACGGTAAGTTGGTAAAAAGCCAATTTGACATTTGCTCAGTACATTGTTTTTGTTGTGGAAATGTACACATCTGCTGTTAATGATAATGCAGAGTATTTTCCCAAGGTTGCTGTTGATGCATATCCCACTGTAGTTATTGGGGTCAAATTTGTCTATACTTTTGTGGATTGGGGTGATCAGTCTCTCTCTCTCTCTCTCTCTTTCCCTCTCTTTCCCTCTCCCTCTCTTGCTCTCTTCACTCTTTCTATCTCTCTTTCATCCTCCCTCTCTTTCTCTTTCTCTTTCTCTTTCTCTTTCTCTTTCTCTCTCTCGCTCTCTTTCTCTCTCTCTCTCTCTCTCTCTCTCTCTCTCTTTCTCCCTCCAACCTAGAAACGTACAGCCACTAGCAAAAGTCTACAAATCTTAAAATTAATATTTAATCTAAAAATGGAATGAATAGATTGGATTTGTTTCCTACTACTTCATATCTTCAAAGTGGAAGAAAAATTATTGAAAATATTAAAAATTAATACAAAATATATAAAAAAACATATCTTGACTGTGTAAATGGAAGTTTTTGGATTTTCGAGGAGTTTGTATTTCGCGCCACGCCCTATCATTGGATATTGGAGCGGTGTTCCGCTAGAGAAACGTCTAGATGTAAGAGGTTTTAACCTAGAGCACACGAAATCCTATACATTTCTCGGCCTAAACATTAGCGCCACAGGTAACTTCCACAAAGCTTTGAATGATCTGACAGACAAGGTCAGAAAGGAATTCTATGCCATAAAAAGGAAAATAAAATTTGACATACAAATTAGGATCTGGCTAATAATGCATGCAGAGCAGAGTTAGGCCGAAACGCCCCTAATTATCAAAATCCAGAAAGAGACGTTAAATTCTACAACCAACTAAAAGGAAGCGATTCCCAAACATTCCTTAAAACCTCTTACATCTAGATGTTCCGCTAGCGAATTACAAACACCTCAAAAATCCAAAAACGTCAATTTTTCAAACATATGACTATTTTACACCATTTTAAAGACAAGACAATCCTTTATCTAACCACATTGTCCGATTTCAAAAAGGCTTTACAACGAAAGCAAAACATTAGATTATGTCAGGAGAGTACCCAGCCAGAATTAATCACACACCCATTTTTCAAGCTAGCATATAATGTCACAAAAACCAAAACCACAGCTAAATGCAGCACTAATCTTTGATGATCTTCATCTGATGACACTCCTAGGACATTATGTTATACAATACATGCATGTTTTGTTCAATCAAGTTCATATTTATATCAAAAACCAGCTTTTTACATTAGCATGTGACGTTCAGAACTAGCATACCCACCGAAAACTTCCGGTGAATTTACTAAATTACTCACGATAAACGTTCACGAAAAACATAACAATTATTTTAAGAATTATAGATACAGAACTCCTTTATGCAATAGCGGTGTCCGATTTTAAAATAGCTTTTCGGTGAAAGCACATTTTGCAATATTCTGAGTAGATAGCCCGGCCATCACGGCTAGCTATTTTGACACCCACCAAGTTTGGCACTCACCAAACTCAGATTTACTGTAAGAAAAATTGGATTACCTTTGCTGTTCTTCGTCAGAATGCACTCCCAGGACTTCTACTTCAACACCTAATGTTGTTTTGGTTCCAAATAATCCATAGTTATATCCAAATAGCTGCGTTTTGTTCTTGCGCACAAGACACTATCCGAAGGGTGACGCGCTGGCGCTTATTGTGACAAAAAAAATCAAAATATTCCATTACCGTTCTTCAAAGCATGTCAAACACTGTTTAAAATCATTTTTTTTGCGATTTTTCTCGTAAAATAGCGATAATATTCCGACCGGGAGACCTTGTTTTCGTTCAAACACTGAAAATAGAAAATGGAGTCATCACATGCACGCGCGCCCATGTCATTGTTCTCAGAACGACCACTTTCCAAAAGCCCTACTGTTTTTCGCCCAGGGACTGCAGAGTCATCATTCCCCGTTCTGGCGCCTTCTGAGAGCCTATGGGAGCCTTAGAAAATGTCACGTTACAGCAGAGATCCTCTATTTTCGATAAAGAGGCTATAGAAGGACAAGAAATGGTCAGACATGGCACTTCCCATATAAAATCTTCTCAGGTTTTGGCCTGCCATATGAGTTCTGTTATACTCACAGACACCATTCAAACAGTTTTAGAAACTGTAGGGTGTTTTCAAAATTATATGCATATTCTAGTTTCGGGGCAGGAGTAATAAGCAGATTAAATCGGGTACGTTTTTTATCCGGCCGTGAAAATACTGCCCCCTATCCTAAACAGGTTAACAAAGCCATCACCTACAGAGAGATGAACCTGGAGAAGAGTCCCCTAAGCAAGCTGGTCCTGTGGCTCTGTTCACAAACACACCCCACCAAGCCCCAGGATAGCAATACAATTAGACCCAACCAAATCATGAGAAAACAAAAAGATAATTACTTGACACATTGAAAAGAATTTACAAATAAACTAAGCAAACTAGAATGCTATTTGGCCCTAAACAGAGAGTACACAGTGGCAGAATACCTGACCACTGTGACTGACCCAAAATTAAGGAAATCTTTGACTTTGTACAGAGTCAGTGAGTATAACCTTGCTATTGAGAAAGACCGCCAAAGGCAAACTTGGTTCTCGAGAGAAGACAGGCTATGTGCACACTGCCCACAAAATGAGGTGGAAACTGAGCTGCACTTCCTAACCTCCTGTCAAATTTTTGACCATATTAGAGACACATATTTCCCTCAGATGACACAGAAATACAAAGAATTCGAAAACAAATCCAATTTTGATAAACTCCCATATGTATTGGGTGAAATACCAGTGTGCCATCACAGCAGCATTATTTGTGACCTGTTGCCACAAGAAAAGGGCAACCAGTGAAGAACAAACACCATTGTAAATTAAACCATATTTATGTTTATTTATATGTACTTTAACTATTTGCCCATCATTAAAACACTCTATATAGACATAATAGGACATTTGAAACGTATTTTTTATTTTGTAACATTTGTGAGTGTAATGTATACTGTACTTTTTTTTCACTATTGTTTGTTATCTATTTCACTTGCTTTGGCAATGTAAACACATGCTTCCCATGTCAATAAATTAAACTAGATAGAGAGAGAGAGAGAGAGAGAGAGAGAGAGAGAGAGCAAAAAATAGCAAAAACCATTAGTGGCCAATGTCTGACGCTGGCATCTTCACATCTCGTTACCTTTTCCTGATGCAATATGAAGGCAATACACAGCGTAACAGTGTGATCTCTCTCTCTCTCTCTCTCTCTCTCTCTCTCTCTCTATATATATATATCCTCCTCTTCTTTGCCCCTGGCCACTCTCTCTCTCTTTATTTCCCTCAGTATTGCTCTGTTCCCTATCTCTCTTTGTCTCCCCATCACACTCTCTTCCTCTCCTTTCGCCCTCTCTTTCATTATCGTTGCCGCTACCTTTCTTGGTATTACACTATCTATATTTTCTGTCCTCCTCTCTCCCTCTATCTTTCTCTCTCTTTCTTGCTCTCTCTCTATCTCTCTCTATCTAATTATCTCTATCCTCTCTCTCTCTATCTCTCTCTATTTCTCTCTATTCTCTCTCTCTCTATCTAATTCTCTCTATCCTATCTCTCTCTCTATATATATAAATATATATATGTACAGTATATATATTATTTTATATATATATATATATATATATATATATATATATATATATATATATATATATAGTATACAGATACTGTATATCTCTCTCTCATTGTATATTCATATCCCTCTTATCAGCCAAATAATGGTGTCAAGTCAAGTACATGATAGTAAAAGACATCGGCCTTCCCAGTGAGAGAAGAAGGAAGAATCGGTGATCTCAGACACGGGGAATCTCCTTTTGTGTGTTTCTATACAACTGGGAATTCTCCCCTCAAAGATGATATCCCCCACTCTTCCATATCTCTGCCCTTTTAAAGCGTCTGGTTTCCCAGTGGAGTTACATCCATACATTCAGCACATACCCCCCTCTACCCCTGCCAGCTCACCCCTAGGATCAGTGCACTCTCTCTGGGGCATGCCAACTAGAGAAGATTTAAAAACAGGCAGTTCTCTAGGGATACCTAACTGTAAGATTCCATATAGCCACACATGATTGCACAGACTCCATGCTAAGTTAATGTTGACATACAGTTTAATATCTAACATTTCTGTATGTATTACTGATGACTATATTTACTTTCTTAACAGCATGACTTTACAATGAACTACTGTGAAATAATTAATTGTGTTAGCTACAGTACATTACATTAATAGAAGAGGGGATTTTAGAGATGCCTGAGGGACTTTGTGAAGCATGGATCTAAAATAGGATTTCTATAGTGCAGGGAAGAGTGGGTTTATTATCTTGTTTAAAACCCCTGGCACATACTGCATAAAACTACAGACGTAAATAAGAAAAGTGAGCACTACAGTGTGATACTATACACTACAATATGATACTATACACTACACTATAATACTATACACTACAATATGATACTATACACTACACTATAATACTATACACTACAGTATGATACTATACACTACACTATAATACTATACACTACAATATGATACTATACACTACACTATAATACTATACACTACAATATGATACTATACACTACACTATAATACTATACACTACAGTATGATACTATACACTACAATATGATACTATACACTACACTATAATACTATACACTACAATATGATACTATACACTACACTATAATACTATACACTACAGTATGATACTATACACTACACTATAATACTATACACTACAGTATGATACTATACACTACACTATAATACTATACACTACAGTATGATACTATACACTACACTATGATACTATACACTACACTATGATACTATACACTACAGTATGATACTATACACTACACTATAATACTATACACTACACTATAATACTATACACTACAGTATGGTACTATACACTACACTACAGTATGGTACTATACACTACAATATGATACTATACACTACAATATGATACTATACACTACAGTATGGTACTATACACTACAATATGATACTATACACTACAGTATGATACTATACACTACACTATGATACTATACACTACACTATGATACTATACACTACACTATGATACTATACACCACAGTGTGATACTATACACTACATTTTAATACTATACACTACAGTATGATACTATAAACCGCAATATGATACTATAAACTACAGTATGATATTATACACTATGATACTATACACTACACTATGATACTATACACTACATTATGATACTATACACTACAGTATGATACTCTACACTATGATACTATACACTACACTATGATACTATACACTACATTAGGATACTATACACTACAGTATGATACTATAAACGACATTTTGGTACTATACACTACAGTATGATACTATACACTACAATATGGTACTATACACTACAATATGATACTATAGACTACAGTATAATACTATACACTATGATACTATACACTACACTACAATATGATACTATACACTACACTATGAAACTATACACTACAGTGTGATTGTCACGCCCTGACCATAGAGAGCCTTTTATTCTCTATGTTGGTTAGGTCGGGGTGTGACTAGGGTGGGTAATCTAGGTTGTCTATTTCTATGTTGGCCTGGTATGTACCCCAATCAGAGGCAGCTGTTTTTCATTGTCTCTGATTGGGGATCATATTTGGGCAGCCATTTCCCCACTGTGTTTTGGTGGGATCTTGTTTATGTGTAGTTGCCTGTGAGCACTTCATTTGCTTCACGTTTCATTCGTTCTTTATTGTTTTTTTTGTGCGTTTCATTCAATAAACATGTGGAACCCATATCACGCTGCACTTTGGTCCGAATGTTATTACGACGATCGTGACAGAAGATCCCACCAAACCAGGACCAAACAGCGTGCCCAGGAGGGGAAGGTATCCTGGGCTTGGGAGGAGATCAAGGAGGAGAAGATATCCTGGACATGGGAGGAAATCATGGAGGACACGAAAGCCTTCCTTGGAAGCAGACGCAAGGAGATAAGGGAGGTCAGCGACGACGCCGCAGTTCGCGGCCACAACGAAAGGCCAAAAAACTGCCCCAAACTTTTTCTGTGGGGGCACACGGGGTGTTCGGCGGAGCCGAGGAGTTAACCAGAGCCAGTCTGGGAGAAGATGGAGAAATTGGAGGACAGTGAACAGAGAGAGTCAGAGACCGTCAGTGAGTTGATGGAGAAATTGGAGGAGAGAGAAAGGAGAGAGTTGTTGTGTTGGTGTATGATGCACGACATTCGCCCTAAGTAGTGTGTTATCTGTTTGATGCCACCTGAGTCAGCTCTCTGTACTCGTCCTGAGGAGCGTGTCATCTGTCCGGTACCATGTGTGCCGGCTCTACGCACCAGGTCTCCAGTGCGCCTCCACAGCCCAGTATGTCCTGCGCCAGCTCCCCGCACTCGCCGCGCGAAGTGTGTCATCGTTCCGGTACAATTTGTGCCGGCTCTACGCACCAGGTCTCCAGTGCGCCACAGCCCAGTACGTCCCTGTGCCAGCTCCTCGCACTCGCCCTGAAGTGCGTGTCACCAGTCCGGTGCCCCCTGCACCGGCTCCACGTACTAGGACTCCAGTGCGCATTCACAGTCCAGAGCTTCTGGCGACGGTCCCCAGTCCAGAGCTTCCGGCGACGGTCCCCAGTCTGGAACCTCCTGCAACGGTCCACAGTCCGGCGCCTCCTGCGATGGTCCACGGTCCGGAACCTCAAGCAATGGTCTGGAACCTCCAGCGAGGGTCAACGGTCCGGAGCTTCCAGGCACGGTGTCCAGTCCCGCTCCAAGGCCGGAGCCTTCCTCTGCACCAGTGCCCGGCCCAGGCACGGTGTCCAACCCAGCTCCATGGCCGGAGCCTTCTTCTGTGCCGGTGCCAGTCCAGGCACGGCGTTAAGCCCGGTGCCATGGCCGGATCCGGGGTCTGGGCGGGGAGTACGACCTGCACCGGAGCCTCCAGCGACGCTAGATGCCCATCCGGACCCTCCCCTATAGAGTCAGGTTTTGCGGGGGGGGGGAGGGGGGGGAGGGACTGTCACGCCCTGACCTGAGAGAGCCTTTTTATTCTCTATTTTGGTTAGGTCGGGGTGTGATGTCCTGAGATTGACCTGTTCAGAAGAGTGACCCATCAGACATCCTGAGATTGACCTGTTCAGATGAGTGGCCCACCAGATGTCCTGAGATTGACCTCTTCAGATGAGTGGCCCGCCAGCTGTCCTGAGATTGACCTGTTCAGATGAGTGGCCCACCAGATGTCCTGAGATTGACCTGTTCAGATGAGTGGCCCACCAGATGTCCTGAGATTGACCTCTTCAGATGAGTGGCCCACCAGCTGTCCTGAGACTGACCTGTTCAGATGAGTGGCCCACCAGCTGTCCTGAGATTGACCTGTTCAGATGAGTGGCCCACTAGCAGTCCAGAGACTGACCTGTTCAGATGAGTGGCCCACCAGCTGTCCTGAGATTGACCTGTTCAGATGAATGGCCCACCAGCTGTCCTGAGATTGACCTGTTCAGATGACTGGCCCACCAGCAGTCCAGAGACTGACCTGTTCAGATGAGTGGCCCACTAGCAGTCCAGAGACTGACCTGTTCAGAAGAGTGGCCCACCAGCTGTCCAGAGACTGACCTGTTCAGAAGAGTGGCCCACCAGCTGTCCAGAGACTGACCTGGTCAGATGAATGACCCACCAGTAATTGAAAACTTTAGCTAACCTCTAATTTAATCCCTTTATTTCCATTCTATTCCTTCCTTCCTTCCTTCCTTCCTTCCTTCCTTCCTTCCTTCCTTCCTTCCTTCCTTCCTTCCTTCCTTCCTTCCTTCCTTCCTTCCTTCCTTCCTTCCTTCCTTCTTTCCCTCCTCTCTTTCTTACTCTCTTCTTTACTCTCTTCCTTCCTCTGTTTCTTCCTCTCTTCCTTCCTTCCTTCCCCTCTTACTCCTTCCTCTATTCCTCTATTCCCTCTTCTTTTCCTTCCTCTATTCCTTCCTCTCTTACTCTATTCCTCCCTTCCTCCCTTCTTCTCTTGTCATGCCACTCTTACTCTCCCCCTCGCAACTGTCAGAGGGAACTTGTAACTCATCCAAAATGGAGGTCCATTAGCTGTTTTGAAAATGTGTGTGCTGTTTCACTGTGCTTTATGGATTATGCATTATGTATAATTCCCGCTGACTTTCTACTCTACTCTCATTCAAGCTTTCCTCTCTCTATTTCTACCTTTCTATATACAGATAAAAACTCTTCAGTAGATCTCAACTCCTACCAGCGCAATGTGTCCTTTTCTCCTGGATACTCTGTTGCTGTGATGCTACCATGTTGTTGTCATGCTGTGTTTCTACCATGTTGTTGTCATGTGTTGCTACCATGTTGTTGTCATGTTGTGTTGCTACCGTGCTGTGTTGTCATGTGTTGCTACCATGCTGTGTTGTCATGTTTCTACCATGTTGTTGTCATGTTGTGTTGCTACCATGTTGTTGTCATGTTGTGTTGCTACCATGCTGTGTTGTCATGTTGTGTTGCTACCATGCTGTGTTGTCATGTTGTGTTGCTACCATGCTGTGTTGTCATGTTGTGCTGCTACCATGCTGTGTTGTCATGTGTTTCTACCATGTTGTTATCATGTTGTGTTGCTGCCATGCTGTGTTGTCGTCTTAGGTGTCTCTTGTTGTGATATGTGTTTTGTCCTATATTTTTATTAAATACATTTTTATTTTTAATCCCAGACCCTGTCCCCGCAGGAGGCCTTTTGCCTTTTGGTAGGCCGTCATTGTAAATAAGCATTTGTTCTAGTTAAATCATTTTTTTTTTTAAATTAAATTAAAAAAGTGAAAATCTAAACAGCCTCTAGATGGGAATAACTGTATTTTATTTTTTTTACATCCAATTACTGTTTAACCCCTGTGCGGCCAGCGAAAAATCCTATCGCCATTAGCATAACAAAATGTAATAATATTTTTTTTTCAATTTTTTTTTCTAATTATATCGTTTTATAGATACACCTCTCCTGAATCGAACCACATTGTCCGATTTCAAAAAGGCTTTACAGCAAAAGCAAAACATTAGATTATGTTAGAGGAGTATATCGTAAAAGTAGCCACATAGCCATTTTCCGACCAACCACATGCATCACAAATAACCAAAAAACAGCTAAATGCAGCACTAACCTTTGACAATCTTCATCAGATGACACACCTAGGACACCATGTTACACAATACATGCATTCTTTTGTTCGATAAAGTTCATATTTATATATAAAAACAGCATTTTACATCGGTGCGTAACGTTGACTAACTATTTTCCCTCAAATGCATCTGATGAAACAGCGCTACAATTTACTAAATTACTATTCGAAAACATTTTTAAAATGTAATATTGTCATTCTAAGATTTATAGATGAATATTTCTTGAAAGCACCTGTAATGCCAGATTTAAAAATAACTTTACTGGGTAATCACACTTTGCGATAAAAGGGGATGCGATACTCAGAACAATAGGCTAGCAATACAGGTCAGCGCCATCTTGGAACAATCGCATATTAAATCTAGTCTTGTATACTATTGTCAATAATCCCTTACCTTTGATTATCTTCATCCTTAGGCACTTCCAGGTATCTCAGGTCCACAACAAATGTATTTTCGTTCGAAAAAGTTCATCCTTTATGTTCCATTACCTTGTTGTTGTTAACGTGTTCTGAAGGCTGCACCAAAAGATCCGACGTGCGCGGGGCTACTCTTTCAACAAAATGCATTTTTTTCTTATTTAGGTTTGTTCAAACATGTCAAACGTTGTATTACATAAATCTTTAGGGCCTTTTTCAACCAGAGCTCCAATAAGATTCGAGGGGGACGATTGCATTGTGTTTCAAAACGTTTCGAAAGGGGAGGGTAACCAGGGGCGCCGGCGTCATAATGGTGATGGCCCTCTCCGTGTGACCACGTTCCACAGCATGTCATTCTGTCAGTTTTCACAGTAGGAGACTCAAATAACTTTGTAAAGACTGGGGACATCTAGCGGAAGCAATAGGAAGTGCTCAATGAACCATTGCTCACGGTGTGATTAATAGGCAACGTGATGAAGTTGAGTCCGCAATTCAGAATTCCACTTCCTGTTTCGATCTGTCTCGGGGTTTTGACTGCCATATGAGTTCTGTTATACTCACAGACACCATTCAAACAGTTTTAGAAACTTTAGGGTGTTTTCTATCCACAAGTATTAATTATATGCATATCCTAGCTTCTGAGTTTGAGTAGTAGGCCGTTTAAAATGCGCTGTGGCGCCCCCTATCCTAGGCGACCGTCAAGAGGTTTTAAAAGTCAGGAAACCCAATATCATAGCCTCCATTGCACTATACAGTACATAACAAATTGTGATGTGTACAACCTACAGTTGAATGGCTTGTTTAATTTATCTTCTCTAAGAAAACTACAAATGACTCTTATTTTATCTGTGTACAACTGCATGGGTCAGTTTCTTGGACACAGTTTAGGCCTTATCTTGGAACTTTCTAATACATTTGATCTGAGAAAGTCTTCCCTACTCAAAAAGAAAAAGGTCAACGACAACATGGTCCTGTTAGCAGCAGTAGTCGGTAGATCGAAAGAGTAACTTGACCCTGGTAGCCATGGGTTACGACCCAAAAAAGGCACCCTATTCCCTACATAGTAACTACTTTTTGACCAGGGCCCATGAGGTCAGTAGGCAATAGGTTGCCGTATGGGACGCAGCCTAACAGCAGTGCGTTTAGCAGGGTGGAGTGGATCGGGGCTAGGTTACTGTAACACAGCCACAGCTGCAGAAATACAAATAGAAATAAAGAGAGAGGAGTGTTAACCTCTGAATGAGCCAGAGGACTGAACACATAAAACGCCTGTAAATTATGCCTCTGTGGAAAACTACAGACTTCACAGAAATAAAAAGTTATGAACGTGGCTCAGGGCGAGAGAGTACCCACAGAGTAGGCCTCTCTTTTCACTTGGTGTTCATATTCTCTCTCTCCCTCTCCCTCTCCCTCTCCCTCTCTCTCTCTCTCTCTCTCTCTCTCTCTCTCTCTCTCTCTCTCTCTCTCTCTCTCTCTCTCTCTCTCTCTCTCTCTCTCTCATTTTTGTCTCTCATTAGTCAATTCATTGCTATGACATATTACAACATAGACAATCTGCTGTTCTGTCCTTTGCTGCCCTTCATCTAATGAATGCACATACGCACACACACACACACACACACACACACACACACACACACACACACACACACACACACACACACACACACACACACACACACACACACACACACACCACACACACACACACACACACACACACACATACACACACACACACACACACACACCCTGTGGTTTTATTGGTAAGCGGTTTTAAAGGGCTAAAATGGGTCCTTAAGAACATATTATCTGACAACAGAGACCATGTTACATCAGAGACCATGTTACATCAGAGACCATGTTACAGAGACCATGTTACATCAGAGAACATGTTACAGCAGAGACCATGTTACAACAGAGACCATGTTACATCAGAGACCATGTTACAGAGACCATGTTACAGCAGAGACCATGTTACAACAGAGACCATGTTACAACAGAGACCATGTTACAACAGAGACCATGTTACATCAGAGACCATGTTACAGAGACCATGTTACAACAGAGACCATGTTACAACAGAGACCATGTTACAACAGAGACCATGTTACAGCAGAGACCATGTTACAACAGAGACCATGTTACAGAGACCATGTTACAGCAGAGACCATGTTACAACAGAGACCATGTTACAGCAGAGACCATGTTACAGAGACCATGTTACAACAGAGACCATGTTACAGCAGAGACCATGTTACAGAGACCATGTTACAGCAGAGACCATGTTACAGAGACCATGTTACAGAGACCATGTTACAGCAGAGACCATGTTACAACAGAGACCATGTTACAGCAGAGACCATGTTACAACAGAGACCATGTTACATCAGAGACCATGTTACAACAGAGACCATGTTACAACAGAGACCATGTTACAGAGACCATGTTACAGAGACCATGTTACAGCAAAGACCATGTTACATCAGAGACCATGTTACAGAGACCATGTTACATCAGAGACCATGTTACATCAGAGACCATGTTACAGAGACCATGTTACATCAGAGACCATGTTACATCAGAGACCATGTTACAACAGAGACCATGTTACAATATTCCATCTGTCTTTAACTTCACACATGTTTACCTCCATGTCAGGACTGTATTCGTCTCTTCCACTCTCTCTTCTTCTCTCTTCCTCTCTCTTCCTTTCTCTTCCTCTCTCTTCATCCCCCTTTACCTCTATTCATCTTGTCTCCTGTAGGGTTCACCACTGGTTTGACTGCTGTTGGTTTTGGCAGAACACAGTGACTCTCTCTTAGGTTACACACACACACACACACACACACACACACACACACACACACACACACACACACACACACACTACACACACACACACCACACACACACACACACACACACACACACATACATATATACACACACACACACACACACACACACTACACACACACACACACACAAATACATATATACACACACACACTCTCTCACACACACACACACACACACACACACACACACACACACACACACACACACACACACACACACACACACACACACACACACACACACACACACACACACACACACACACACACACTACACACACACACACACACAAATACACACACACACAAATACACACATACATATACGCGCACACACACACACACACAAATACACACACGCACACAAAATAGAGAAGGAGGAGAGGATGGAGTAGAAGGCAAAAAGGAGGAAATCATTGTGTCTGTTTGTTCTGTCTGATCTGACGTGTCTCCCTTTGCACCCCCTCCCCTGTACCCCTCTCCCTCTCCCTCCCCCTCTCCCTCCCCTGTACCCCTCTCCCTCTCCCTCCCCCTCTCCCTCCCCTGTACCCTCCCCCTCTCCCTCCCCTGCCTCTGTCTCCCTCTCCCTCCCCCTCCCCTGTACCCCTCTCCCTCCCCTGCCCCTGCCTCTGTCTCTCTCTCCCTCTCCCTCCCCTCTCCCTCTCCCTCCCCTCTCCCTCTCCCTCCCCTGTACCCCTCTCCCTCCCCTGTACCCCTCTCCCTCCCCCTCTCCCTCTCCCTCCCCTGTACCCCTCTCCCTCCCCTGTACCCCTCTCCCTCTCCCTCCCTCTCTCCCTCTCCTACCTCCATCTCCCTCTCCCTCTCCCTCTCCCTCCCCTGCCTCCCTCTCCCTCCCCCTCTCCCTCCCCTGCCTCCCTCTCCCTCCCCCTCTCCCTCTCCCTCCCCTGCCTCCGTCTCCCTCTCCTGTCTCCCTCTCCTGTCTCCCTCCCCCTCTCCCTCCCCTGTCTCCCTCTCCTTCCCTTAACCTTAACCCTAGCTATTAACTCCACATTTTTAAATGTCTGCATTAACTCTGAATGGCTAAGGTTAGGCATTAACTCTGAATGGTTAAGGTTAGGCATTAACTCTGGATGGTTAAGGTTAGGCATTAACTCTGGATGGTTAAGGTTAGGCATTAACTCTGAATGCTTAAGGTTAGGCATTAACTCTGAATGGTTAAGGTTAGGCATTAACTCTGAATGGTTAAGTTAAGGGCTAAGGTTTGGGATAGGCTTAAAACAAAAAAATATAACACCGGATTCAA
The DNA here is from genome assembly GCF_965601325.2 of Salmo salar. Classification (NCBI taxonomy): domain Eukaryota; kingdom Metazoa; phylum Chordata; class Actinopteri; order Salmoniformes; family Salmonidae; genus Salmo; species Salmo salar. The sequence continues at coordinate 101,745,813 of NC_138304.1, forward strand.
ACTTGCAACCTTTGGAACCACATGCTTACACCCATCTGCCATCCCGTCGCCAACGCCTCAGCAAAACTGAAACCTACTTGAAGGTAACGGTGCTCACTGTTGCCCCTAGTGACAGGTTTCCACGTCATCTCCCAACATCCTCAGACATAAATGGATGTTGAATACTGACTTGTATCATGGGTGAACTGGGTGGGGATTTTACCTCTCCCCATCCCCCCCTCACTCTGTCCTCTCCTGTCCCCTCTAAACCCCCACCCCCTCACTCTGTCCTCTCCTGTCCCCTCT
>NC_138304.1:101751097-101816097 GCF_965601325.2 Salmo salar
TCTACAACAGCTATAGTCTATAACAGCTATAGTCTACAACAGCTATAGTCTATAACAGCTATAGTCTATTACTACAGCTATAGTCTACAACAGCTATAGTCTATAACAGCTATAGTCTATTACTACAGCTATAGTCTACAACAGCTATAGTCTACTACAGCTATAGTCTACAACAGCTATAGTCTATTACTACAGCTATAGTCTATTACAACAGCTACAGTCTATAACAGCAACAGTCTATAACAGCTATAGTCTACAACAGCTATAGTCTACAACAGCTATAGTCTACAACAGCTATAGTCTATAACAGCTACAGTCTACAACAGCTATAGTCTACAACAGCTATAGTCTATAACAGCTACAGTCTACAACAGCTATAGTCTACAACAGCTATAGTCTACAACAGCTATAGTCTATAACAGCTACAGTCTGCAACAGCTATAGTCTATAACAGCTATAGTCTACAACAGCTACAGTCTATAACAGCTATAGTCTATTACAACAGCTATAGTCTACAACAGCTACAGTCTACAACAGCTATAGTCTATAACAGCTACAGTCTACAACAGCTATAGTCTAAAACAGCTATAGTCTAAAACAGCTACAGTCTACAACAGCTATAGTCTATAACAGCTATAGTCTACAACAGCTATAGTCTATAACATCTACAGTCTACAACAGCTATAGTCTACAACAGCTATAGTCTACAACAGCTATAGTCAATAACAGCTACAATCTACAACAGCTATAGTCTATAACAGCTATAGTCTACAACAGCTATAGTCTATAACAGCTATAGTCTATTACTACAGCTATAGTCTACAACAGCTATAGTCTATAACAGCTATAGTCTATTACTACAGCTATAGTCTACAACAGCTATAGTCTACTACAGCTATAGTCTACAACAGCTATAGTCTATTACTACAGCTATAGTCTATTACAACAGCTACAGTCTATAACAGCAACAGTCTATAACAGCTATAGTCTACAACAGCTATAGTCTACAACAGCTATAGTCTACAACAGCTATAGTCTATAACAGCTACAGTCTACAACAGCTATAGTCTATAACAGCTATAGTCTACAACAGCTACAGTCTATAACAGCTACAGTCTACAACAGCTATAGTCTATAACAGCTATAGTCTACAACAGCTATAGTCTACAACAGCTATAGTCAATAACAGCTACAGTCTACAACAGCTATAGTCTATAACAGCTATAGTCTACAACAGCTATAGTCTATAACAGCTATAGTCTATTACTACAGCTATAGTCTACAACAGCTATAGTCTATAACAGCTATAGTCTATTACCACAGCTATAGTCTACAACAGCTATAGTCTACTACAGCTATAGTCTACAACAGCTATAGTCTATTACTACAGCTATAGTCTATTACAACAGCTACAGTCTATAACAGCTACAGTCTATAACAGCTATAGTCTACAACAGCTATAGTCTACAACAGCTATAGTCTATTACTACAGCTATAGTCTACATCAGCTACAGTCTACAACAGCTATAGTCTACAACAGCTATAGTGTACAACAGCTACAGTCTACAACAGCTATAGTCTATAACAGCTATAGTCTACAACAGCTATAGTCTACAACAGCTACAGTCTACAACAGCTATAGTCTACAACAGCTATAGTCTACAGCAGCTACAGTCTACAACAGCTACAGTCTACAACAGCTATAGTCTACATCAGCTACAGTCTATAACAGCTACAGTCTACAACAGCTATCGTCTACAGCAGCTACAGTCTACAACAGCTACAGTCTACAACAGCTATAGTCTACATCAGCTACAGTCTATAACAGCTACAGCCTAAAACAGCTATAGTATACAACAGCTATAGTCTACAACAGCTATAGTCTATTACTACAGCTACAGTCTACAACAGCTACAGTCTACAACAGCTACAGTCTACAACAGATATAGTCTACAACAGCTACAGTCTACAACAGCTATAGTCTATTACTACAGCTATGGTCTACAACAGCTATAGTCTACAACAGCTATAGTATACAACAGCTATAGTCTATTACTACAGCTATAGTCTACAACAGCTACAGTCTACAACAGCTATAGTCTACAACAGATATAGCCTACAACAGCTATAGTCAACAACAGCAATAGTCTATTACTACAGCTATGGTCTACAACAGCTATAGTCTAAAACAGCTATAGTCTACAACAGCTATAGTCTATTACTACAGCTATGGTCTACAACAGCTATAGTCTACAACAGCTATAGTCTACAACAGCTATAGTCTATTACAACAGCTACAGTCTATAACAGCTACAGTCTATAACAGCTATAGTCTACAACAGCTATAGTCTACAACAGCTATAGTCTATTACTACAGCTATAGTCTACAACAGCTATAGTCTACAACAGCTATAGTTTACAACAGCTATAGTCTACAACAGCTACAGTCTACAACAGCTACAGTCTACATCAGCTATAGTCTACAACAGCTACAGTCTACAACCGCTACAGTCTACATCAGCTATAGTCTACAACAGCTATAGTCTATTACTACAGCTACAGTCTACAACAGCTATAGTTTATCACTACAGCTACAGTCTACAACAGCTATAGTCTACAACAGCTATAGTCTACATCAGCTATAGTCTACAACAGCTATAGTCTACAACAGATACAGTCTACATCAGCTATAGTCTACAACAGCTACAGTCTATTACTACAGCTATTGTCTACAACAGCTATAGTCTACAACAGCTACAGTCTATTACTACAGCTATAGTCTACAACAGCTATAGTCTACAACAGCTACAGTCTACAACAGCTACAGTCTATATCAGCTATAGTCTATTACTACAGCTATAGTCTACAACAGCTACAGTCTACAACAGCTATAGTCTATTACTACAGCTATGGTCTACAACAGCTATAGTCTAAAACAGCTATAGTCTACAACAGCTATAGTCTATTACTACAGCTATGGTCTACAACAGCTATAGTCTACAACAGATATAGTCTACAACAGCTATAGTCTATTACAACAGCTACAGTCTATAACAGCTACAGTCTATAACAGCTATAGTCTACAACAGCTATAGTCTACAACAGCTATAGTCTATTACTACAGCTATAGTCTACAACAGCTATAGTCTACAACAGCTATAGTTTACAACAGCTATAGTCTACAACAGCTACAGTCTACAACAGCTACAGTCTACATCAGCTATAGTCTACAACAGCTACAGTCTACAACAGCTACAGTCTACATCAGCTATAGTCTACAACAGCTATAGTCTATTACTACAGCTACAGTCTACAACAGCTATAGTTTACTACTACAGCTACAGTCTACAACAGCTATAGTCTACAACAGCTATAGTCTACATCAGCTATAGTCTACAACAGCTATAGTCTACAACAGATACAGTCTACATCAGCTATAGTCTACAACAGCAATAGTCTATTACTTCAGCTACAGTCTACAACAGCTATAGTCTATTACTACAGCTATAGTCTACAACAGCTACAGTCTACAACAGCTATATTCTACAACAGCTACATTCTAAAACAGCAATAGTCTATAACAGCTATAGTCTATAACAGCTATAGTCTACAACAGCTACAGTCTATTACTACAGCTATAGTCTACAACAGCTATAGTCTATAACAGCTATAGTCTACAACAGCTATAGTCTACAACAGCTATAGTCTATAACAGCTAGAGTCTACAACAGCTATAGTCTATAACAGCTATAGTCTACAACAACTATAGTCTACTACAGCTATAGTCTACAACAGCTATAGTCTATTACTACAGCTATAGTCTACAACAGCTATAGTCTATAACAGCTACAGTCTACAACAGCTACAGTCTACTACAGCTACAGTCTACAACAGCTATAGTCTACAACAGCTATAGTCTACAACAGCTATAGTCTACAACAGCTACAGTCTATTACTACAGCTATAGTCTACAACAGCTATAGTCTACAACAGCTACAGTCTATTACTACAGCTGTAGTCTACAACAGCTATAGTCTACAACAGCTACAGTCTACAACAGCTACAGTCTATAACAGCTATAGTCTATTACTACAGCTATAGTCTACAACAGCTACAGACTACAACAGCTACAGTCTATTACTACAGCTACAGTCTATAACAGCTACAGTCTACAACAGCTATAGTCTTTAACAGCTATAGTCTATAATAGCTACAGTCTATAACAGCTATAGTCTATAACATCTACAGTCTACAACAGCTACAGTCTATTACTACAGCTATAGTCTATTACAACAGCTACAGTCTATAACAGCAACAGTCTACAACAGCTATAGTCTACATCAGCTATAGTCTACAACAGCTATAGTCTACAACAAATACAGTCTACATCAGCTATAGTCTACAACAGCTATAGTCTATTACTTCAGCTACAGTCTACAACAGCTATAGTCTATTACTACAGCTATAGTCTACAACAGCTACAGTCTACAACAGCTATATTCTACAACAGCTACATTCTAAAACAGTAATAGTCTATAACAGCTATAATCTATAACAGCTATAGTCTACAACAGCTACAGTCTATTACTACAGCTATAGTCTACAACAGCTATAGTCTATAACAGCTATAGTCTACAACAGCTATAGTCTACAACAGCTATAGTCTATATCAGCTAGAGTCTACAACAGCTATAGTCTATAACAGCTATAGTCTACAACAGCTATAGTCTACTAAGGCTATAGTCTACAACAGCTATAGTCTATTACTACAGCTATAGTCTACAACAGCTATAGTCTAAAACAGCTACAGTCTACAACAGCTACAGTCTACTACAGCTACAGTCTACAACAGCTATAGTCTACAACAGCTATAGTCTACAACAGCTATAGTCTATTACTACAGCTATAGTCTACAACAGCTATAGTCTACAACAGCTACAGTCTATTACTACAGCTATAGTCTACAACAGCTATAGTCTACAACAGCTACAGTCTACAACAGCTACAGTCTATAACAGCTATAGTCTATTACTACAGCTATAGTCTACAACAGCTACAGTCTACAACAGCTACAGTCTATTACTACAGCTACAGTCTATAACAGCTACAGTCTACAACAGCTATAGTCTTTAACAGCTATAGTCTATAATAGCTACAGTCTATAACAGCTATAGTCTACAACAGCTACAGTCTACTACAGCTACAGTCTACAACAGCTATAGTCTACAACAGCTATAGTCTACAACAGCTATAGTCTACAACAGCTACAGTCTATTACTACAGCTATTGTCTACAACAGCTATAGTCTACAACAGCTACAGTCTATTACTACAGCTATAGTCTACAACAGCTATAGTCTACAACAGCTACAGTCTACAACAGCTACAGTCTATATCAGCTATAGTCTATTACTACAGCTATAGTCTACAACAGCTACAGTCTACAACAGCTATAGTCTATTACTACAGCTATGGTCTACAACAGCTATAGTCTAAAACAGCTATACTCTACAACAGCTATATTCTATTACTACAGCTATGGTCTACAACAGCTATAGTCTACAACAGATATAGTCTACAACAGCTATAGTCTATTACAACAGCTACAGTCTATAACAGCTACAGTCTATAACAGCTATAGTCTACAACAGCTATAGTCTACAACAGCTATAGTCTATTACTACAGCTATAGTCTACAACAGCTATAGTCTACAACAGCTATAGTTTACAACAGCTATAGTCTACAACAGCTACAGTCTACAACAGCTACAGTCTACATCAGCTATAGTCTACAACAGCTACAGTCTACAACAGCTACAGTCTACATCAGCTATAGTCTACAACAGCTATAGTCTATTACTACAGCTACAGTCTACAACAGCTATAGTTTATTACTACAGCTACAGTCTACAACAGCTATAGTCTACAACAGCTATAGTCTACATCAGCTATAGTCTACAACAGCTATAGTCTACAACAGATACAGTCTACATCAGCTATAGTCTACAACAGCAATAGTCTATTACTTCAGCTACAGTCTACAACAGCTATAGTCTATTACTACAGCTATAGTCTACAACAGCTACAGTCTACAACAGCTATATTCTACAACAGCTACATTCTAAAACAGCAATAGTCTATAACAGCTATAGTCTATAACAGCTATAGTCTACAACAGCTACAGTCTATTACTACAGCTATAGTCTACAACAGCTATAGTCTATAACAGCTATAGTCTACAACAGCTATAGTCTACAACAGCTATAGTCTATAACAGCTAGAGTCTACAACAGCTATAGTCTATAACAGCTATAGTCTACAACAACTATAGTCTACTACAGCTATAGTCTACAACAGCTATAGTCTATTACTACAGCTATAGTCTACAACAGCTATAGTCTATAAAAGCTACAGTCTACAACAGCTACAGTCTACTACAGCTACAGTCTACAACAGCTATAGTCTACAACAGCTATAGTCTACAACAGCTATAGTCTACAACAGCTACAGTCTATTACTACAGCTATAGTCTACAACAGCTATAGTCTACAACAGCTACAGTCTATTACTACAGCTGTAGTCTACAACAGCTATAGTCTACAACAGCTACAGTCTACAACAGCTACAGTCTATAACAGCTATAGTCTATTACTACAGCTATAGTCTACAACAGCTACAGTCTACAACAGCTACAGTCTATTACTACATTCTACAGTCTATAACAGCTACAGTCTACAACAGCTATAGTCTATAACAGCTACAGTCTACAACAGCTACAGTCTATTACTACAGCTATAGTCTATTACAACAGCTACAGTCTATAACAGAAACAGTCTATAACAGCTATAGTCTACAACAGCTATAGTCTACAACAGCTATAGTCTACAACAGCTATAGTCTATAACAGCTACAGTCTACAACAGCTATAGTCTATAACAGCTATAGTCTACAACAGCTATAGTCTACAAAAGCTACAGTCTACAACAGCTATAGTCTATAACAGCTATAGTCTACAACAGCTATAGTCTACAACAGCTATAGTCAATAACAGCTACAGTCTACAACAGCTATAGTCTATAACAGCTATAGTCTACAACAGCTATAGTCTATAACAGCTATAGTCTATTACTACAGCTATAGTCTACAACAGCTATAGTCTATAACAGCTATAGTCTATTACTACAGCTATAGTCTACAACAGCTATAGTCTACTACAGCTATAGTCTACAACAGCTATAGTCTATTACTACAGCTATAGTCTATTACAACAGCTACAGTCTATAACAGCTACAGTCTATAACAGCTATAGTCTACAACAGCTATAGTCTACAAGAGCTATAGTCTATTATTACAGCTATAGTCTACATCAGATACAGTCTACAACAGCTATAGTCTACAACAGCTATAGTGTACAACTGCTACAGTCTACAACAGCTATAGTCTATAACAGCTATAGTCTACAACAGCTATAGTCTACAACAGCTACAGTCTACAACAGCTATAGTCTACAACAGCTATAGTCTACAGCAGCTACAGTCTACAACAGCTACAGTCTACAACAGCTATAGTCTACAACAGCTACAGTCTACAACAGCTATAGTCTACAACAGCTATAGTCTACAGCAGCTACAGTCTACAACAGCTACAGTCTACAACAGCTATAGTCTACAGCAGCTACAGTCTACAACAGCTACAGTCTACAACAGCTGTAGTCTACATCAGCTACAGTCTATAACAGCTACAGTCTAAAACAGCTATAGTATACAACAGCTATAGTCTACATCAGCTAGTCTATAACAGCTATAGTCTACAACAGCTGTAGTCTACAACAGCTATAGTCTATTACTACAGCTACAGTCTACAACAGCTACAGTCTACAACAGCTACATTCTACAACAGATATAGTCTACAACAGATATAGTCTACAACAGCTATAGTCAACAACAGCTATAGTCTATTACTACAGCTATGGTCTACAACAGCTATAGTCTAAAACAGCTATAGTCTACAACAGCTATAGTCTATTACTACAGCTATGGTCTACAACAGCTATAGTCTACAACAGATATAGTCTACAACAGCTATAGTCTATTACAACAGCTACAGTCTATAACAGCTACAGTCTATAACAGCTACAGTCTACAACAGCTATAGTCTACAACAGCTATAGTCTATTACTACAGCTATAGTCTACAACAGCTATAGTCTAAAACAGCTATAGTTTACAACAGCTATAGTCTACAACAGCTACAGTCTACAACAGCTACAGTCTACATCAGTTATAGTCTACAACAGCTACAGTCTACAACAGCTACAGTCTACATCAGCTATAGTCTACAACAGCTATAGTCTATAACAGCTACAGTCTATAACAGCTAAAGTCTACAACAGCTACAGTCTACAACAGCTACAGTCTACAACAGCTATAGTCTATTACTACAGCTACAGTCTACAACAGCTACAGTCTACAACAGCTACAGTCTACAACAGATATAGTCTACAACAGCTACAGTCTACAACAGCTATAGTCTATTACTACAGCTATGGTCTACAACAGCTATAGTCTACAACAGCTATAGTATACAACAGCTATAGTCTATTACTACAGCTATAGTCTACAACAGCTACAGTCTACAACAGCTATAGTCTACAACAGATATAGTCTACAACAGCTATTGTCAACAACAGCTATAGTCTATTACTACAGCTATGGTCTACAACAGCTATAGTCTAAAACAGCTATAGTCTACAACAGCTATAGTCTATTACTTCAGCTACAGTCTACAACAGCTATAGTCTATTACTACAGCTATAGTCTACAACAGCTACAGTCTACAACAGCTATATTCTACAACAGCTACATTCTAAAACAGCAATAGTCTATAACAGCTATAGTCTATTACAACTACTATAGTCTACAACAGCTACAGTCTACAACAGCTATAGTCTATAACAGCTACAGTCTACAACAGCTATAGTCTACAACAGCTATAGTCTACAAATGCTATAGTCTATAACAGCTACAGTCTACAACAACTATAGTCTATAACAGCTATAGTCTACAACAGCTACAGTCTATAACAGCTACAGTCTACAACAGCTATAGTCTACAACAGCTATAGTCTACAACAGCTATAGTCAATAACAGCTACAGTCTACAACAGCTATAGTCTATAACAGCTATAGTCTACAACAGCTATAGTCTATAACAGCTATAATCTATTACTACAGCTATAGTCTACAACAGCTATAGTCTATAACAGCTATAGTCTATTACTACAGCGATAGCCTACAACAGCTATAGTCTATAACAGCTATAGTCTACAACAGCTATAGTCTACAACAGCTATAGTCTATAACAGCTAGAGTCTACAACAGCTATAGTCTATAACAGCTATAGTCTACAACAGCTATAGTCTACTACAGCTATAGTCTACAACAGCTATAGTCTATTACTACAGCTATAGTCTACAACAGCTATAGTCTATAACAGCTACAGTCTACAACAGCTACAGTCTACTACAGCTACAGTCTACAACAGCTATAGTCTACAACAGCTATAGTCTACAACAGCTATAGTCTACAACAGCTACAGTCAATTACTACAGCTATAGTCTACAACAGCTATAGTCTACAACAGCTACAGTCTATTACTACAGCTATAGTCTACAACAGCTATAGTCTACAACAGCTACAGTCTACAACAGCTACAGTCTATAACAGCTATAGTCTATTACTACAGCTACAGTCTACAACAGCTATAGTCTATAACAGCTATAGTCTACAACAGCTATAGTCTACAACAGCTATAGTCAATAACAGCTACAGTCTACAACAGCTATAGTCTATAACAGCTATAGTCTACAACAGCTATAGTCTATAACAGCTATAGTCTATTACTACAGCTATAGTCTACAACAGCTATAGTCTATAACAGCTATAGTCTATTACTACAGCTATAGTCTACAACAGCTATAGTCTACTACAGCTATAGTCTACAACAGCTATAGTCTATTACTACAGCTATAGTCTATTACAACAGCTACAGTCTATAACAGCTACAGTCTATAACAGCTATAGTCTACAACAGCTATAGTCTACAAGAGCTATAGTCTATTATTACAGCTATAGTCTACATCAGCTACAGTCTACAACAGCTATAGTCTACAACAGCTATAGTGTACAACTGCTACAGTCTACAACAGCTATAGTCTATAACAGCTATAGTCTACAACAGCTATAGTCTACAACAGCTACAGTCTACAACAGCTATAGTCTACAACAGCTATAGTCTACAGCAGCTACAGTCTACAACAGCTACAGTCTACAACAGCTATAGTCTACATCAGCTACAGTCTATAACAGCTACAGTCTACAACAGCTATCGTCTACAGCAGCTACAGTCTACAACAGCTACAGTCTACAACAGCTGTAGTCTACATCAGCTACAGTCTATAACAGCTACAGTCTAAAACAGCTATAGTATACAACAGCTATAGTCTACATCAGCTACAGTCTATAACAGCTATAGTCTACAACAGCTGTAGTCTACAACAGCTATAGTCTATTACTACAGCTACAGTCTACAACAGCTACAGTCTACAACAGCTACAGTCTACAACAGATATAGTCTACAACAGATATAGTCTACAACAGCTATAGTCAACAACAGCTATAGTCTATTACTACAGCTATGGTCTACAACAGCTATAGTCTAAAACAGCTATAGTCTACAACAGCTATAGTCTATTACTACAGCTATGGTCTACAACAGCTATAGTCTACAACAGATATAGTCTACAACAGCTATAGTCTATTACAACAGCTACAGTCTATAACAGCTACAGTCTATAACAGCTACAGTCTACAACAGCTATAGTCTACAACAGCTATAGTCTATTACTACAGCTATAGTCTACAACAGCTATAGTCTACAACAGCTATAGTTTACAACAGCTATAGTCTACAACAGCTACAGTCTACAACAGCTACAGTCTACATCAGCTATAGTCTACAACAGCTACAGTCTACAACAGCTACAGTCTACATCAGCTATAGTCTACAACAGCTATAGTCTATAACAGCTACAGTCTATAACAGCTAAAGTCTACAACAGCTACAGTCTACAACAGCTACAGTCTACAACAGCTATAGTCTATTACTACAGCTACAGTCTACAACAGCTACAGTCTACAACAGCTACAGTCTACAACAGATATAGTCTACAACAGCTACAGTCTACAACAGCTATAGTCTATTACTACAGCTATGGTCTACAACAGCTATAGTCTACAACAGCTATAGTATACAACAGCTATAGTCTATTACTACAGCTATAGTCTACAACAGCTACAGTCTACAACAGCTATAGTCTACAACAGATATAGTCTACAACAGCTATAGTCAACAACAGCTATAGTCTATTACTACAGCTATGGTCTACAACAGCTATAGTCTAAAACAGCTATAGTCTACAACAGCTATAGTCTATTACTTCAGCTACAGTCTACAACAGCTATAGTCTATTACTACAGCTATAGTCTACAACAGCTACAGTCTACAACAGCTATATTCTACAACAGCTACATTCTAAAACAGCAATAGTCTATAACAGCTATAGTCTATTACAACTACTATAGTCTACAACAGCTACAGTCTACAACAGCTATAGTCTATAACAGCTACAGTCTACAACAGCTATAGTCTACAACAGCTATAGTCTACAAATGCTATAGTCTATAACAGCTACAGTCTACAACAACTATAGTCTATAACAGCTATAGTCTACAACAGCTACAGTCTATAACAGCTACAGTCTACAACAGCTATAGTCTACAACAGCTATAGTCTACAACAGCTATAGTCAATAACAGCTACAGTCTACAACAGCTATAGTCTATAACAGCTATAGTCTACAACAGCTATAGTCTATAACAGCTATAATCTATTACTACAGCTATAGTCTACAACAGCTATAGTCTATAACAGCTATAGTCTATTACTACAGCGATAGCCTACAACAGCTATAGTCTATAACAGCTATAGTCTACAACAGCTATAGTCTACAACAGCTATAGTCTATAACAGCTAGAGTCTACAACAGCTATAGTCTATAACAGCTATAGTCTACAACAGCTATAGTCTACTACAGCTATAGTCTACAACAGCTATAGTCTATTACTACAGCTATAGTCTACAACAGCTATAGTCTATAACAGCTACAGTCTACAACAGCTACAGTCTACTACAGCTACAGTCTACAACAGCTATAGTCTACAACAGCTATAGTCTACAACAGCTATAGTCTACAACAGCTACAGTCAATTACTACAGCTATAGTCTACAACAGCTATAGTCTACAACAGCTACAGTCTATTACTACAGCTATAGTCTACAACAGCTATAGTCTACAACAGCTACAGTCTACAACAGCTACAGTCTATAACAGCTATAGTCTGTTACTACAGCTATAGTCTACAACAAGCTACAGTCTACAACAGCTACAGTCTATTTCTACAGCTACAGTCTATAACAGGTACAGTCTACAACAGCTATAGTCTTTAACAGCTATAGTCTATAATAGCTACAGTCTATAACAGCTATAGTCTATAACAGCTACAGTCTACAACAGCTACAGTCTATTACTACAGCTATAGTCTATTACAACAGCTACAGTCTATAACAGCAACAGTCTATAACAGCTATAGTCTACAACAGCTATAGTCTACAACAGGTATAGTCTACAACAGCTATAGTCTATAACAGCTACAGTCTACAACAGCTATAGTCTACAACAGCTATAGTCTACAACAGCTACAGTCTATAACAGCTACAGTCTACAACAGCTATAGTCTATAACAGCTATAGTCTACAACAGCTATAGTCTACAACAGCTATAGTCTATAACAGCTATAGTCTATTACTACAGCTATAGTCTACAACATCTATAGTCTATAACAGCTATAGTCTATTACTACAGCTATAGTCTACAACAGCTATAGTCTACTACAGCTATAGTCTACAACAGCTATAGTCTATTACTACAGCTATAGTCTATTACAACAGCTACAGTCTATTACAGCTACAGTCTATAACAGCTATAGTCTACAACAGCTATAGTCTACAACAGCTATAGTCTATTACTAAAGCTATAGTCTACATCAGCTACAGTCTACAACAGCTATAGTCGACAACAGCTATAGTGTACAACAGCTACAGTCTACAACAGCTATAGTCTATAACAGCTATAGTCTACAACAGCTATAGTCTACAACAGCTACAGTCTACAATAGCTATAGTCTACAACAGCTATAGTCTACAGCAGCTACAGTCTACAACAGCTACAGTCTACAACAGCTATAGTCTACATCAGCTACAGTCTATAACAGCTACAGTCTACACCAGCTATCGTCTACAGCAGCTACAGTCTACAACAGCTACAGTCTACAACAGCTATAGTCTACATCAGCTACAGTCTATAACAGCTACAGTCTAAAACAGCTATAGTATACAACAGTTATAGTCTACAACAGCTATAGTCTACAAGAGCTATAGTCTACAACAGCTACAGTCTATAACAGCTATAGTCTACAACAGCTATAGTCTACAACAGCTACAGTCTACAACAGCTATAGTCTACAACAGCTATAGTCTATACCAGCTATAGTCTACAACAGCTATAGTCTATAACAGCTATAGTCTACAACAGCTACAGTCTACAACAGCTACAGTCTATTACTACAGCTACAGTCTACAACAGCTATAGTTTACATCAGCTATAGTCTACAACAGCTATAGTCTACAACAGCTACAGTCTACATCAGCAATAGTCTACAACAGCTATAGTCTACAACAGATACAGTCTACATCAGCTATAGTCTACAACAGCTAGAGTCTACATCAGCTACAGTCTACAACAGCTACAGTCTATTACTACAGCTACAGTCTATAACAGCTATAGTCTACAACAGCTACAGTCTACTACAGCTATAGTCTATAACAGCTATAGTCTACAACAGCTACAGTCTATTACTACAGCTATAGTCTATTACAACAGCTATAGTCTACAACAGCTACAGTCTATTACTACAGCTATAGTCTATTACAACAGCTACAGTCTACAACAGCTACAGTCTATTACTACAGCTATAGTATATTACAACAGCTATAGTCTACAACAGCTATAGTCTACAACAGCTATAGTCTATAACAGCTACAGTCTATTACTACAGCTGCAGTCTACAACAGCTACAGTCTACAACAGCTATAGTCTACAACAGCTATAGTCTACAACAGCTATAGTCTATAACAGCTACAGTCTACAACAGCTACAGTCTACAACAGCTACAATCTTTTACTACAGCTATAGTCTACAACAGCTATAGTCTACAACAGCTATAGTCTACAACAGCTATAGTCTACAGGAGCTATAGTCTATTACTACAGCTACAGTCTCCAACAGCTACAGTCTATTACTACAGCTATAGTCTACAACAGCTACAGTCTATTACTACAGCTACAGTCTACAACAGCTACAGTCTATTACTACAGCTACAGTCTACAACAGCTATAGTCTACAACAGCTATAGTCTACAACAGCTACAGTCTATAACAGCTACAGTCTAAAACAGCTATAGTCTACTACAGCTATAGTCTACAACAGCTATAGTCTACAACAGCTATAGTCTATTACTACAGCTACAGTCTGCAACAGCTACAGTCTACTACAGCTACAGTCTACAACAGCTACAGTCTATTACTACAGCTACAGTCTACAACAGCTACAGTCTACTACAGCTACAGTCTACAACAGCTACAGTCTATTACTACAGCTATAGTCTACAACAGCTATAGTCTACAACAGCTATAGTCTATAACAGCTACAGTCTACAACAGCTACAGTCTACTACAGCTACAGTCTACAACAGCTACAGTCTATAACAGCTATAGTCTACAACAGCTATGGTCTACAACAGCTATAGTCTACAACAGTTATAGTCTACAACAGCTACAGTCTATAACAGCTTTAGTCTACAACAGCTATAGTTTACAACAGCTATAGTCTACAACAGCTATAGTCTATAACAGCTACAGTCTATTACTACAGTTATAGTCTACAACAGCTATAGTCTATAACAGCTATAGTCTATAACAGCTACAGTCTATTACTACATCTATAGTCTATAACAGCTATAGTCTACAACAGCTATGGTCTACAACAGCTATAGTCTACAAGAGCTATAGTCTACAACAGCTACAGTCTATAACAGCTATAGTCTACAACAGCTATATTCTACAACAGCTACAGTCTACAACAGCTATAGTCTATAACAGCTATAGTCTACAACAGCTATAGTCTATAACAGCTATAGTCTACAACAGCTACAGTCTACAACAGCTACAGTCTGTTACTACAGCTACAGTCTACAACAGCTATAGTCTACAACAGCTATAGTCTACATCACCTATAGTCTACAACAGCTATAGTCTACAACAGCTACAGTCTACATCAGCAATAGTCTACAACAGCTATAGTCTACAACAGCTACAGTCTACATCAGCTATAGTCTACAACAGCTACAGTCTACATCAGCTACAGTCTACAACAGCTACAGTCTATTACTACAGCTACAGTCTATAACAGCTATAGTCTACAACAGCTACAGTCTACTACAGCTATAGTCTATAACAGCTATAGTCTACAACAGCTACAGTCTATTACTACAGCTATAGTCTATTACAACAGCTATAGTCTACAACAGCTACAGTCTATTACTACAGCTATAGTCTATTACAACAGCTACAGTCTACAACAGCTACAGTCTATTACTACAGCTATAGTATATTACAACAGCTATAGTCTACAACAGCTATAGTCTACAACAGCTACAGTCTACAACAGCTATAGTCTACAACAGCTATAGTCTACAGCAGCTACAGTCTACAACAGCTACAGTCTACAACAGCTATAGTCTACATCAGCTACAGTCTATAACAGCTACAGTCTACAACAGCTATCGTCTACAGCAGCTACAGTCTACAACAGCTACAGTCTACAACAGCTGTAGTCTACATCAGCTACAGTCTATAACAGCTACAGTCTAAAACAGCTATAGTATACAACAGCTATAGTCTACATCAGCTACAGTCTATAACAGCTATAGTCTACAACAGCTGTAGTCTACAACAGCTATAGTCTATTACTACAGCTACAGTCTACAACAGCTACAGTCTACAACAGCTACAGTCTACAACAGATATAGTCTACAACAGATATAGTCTACAACAGCTATAGTCAACAACAGCTATAGTCTATTACTACAGCTATGGTCTACAACAGCTATAGTCTAAAACAGCTATAGTCTACAACAGCTATAGTCTATTACTACAGCTATGGTCTACAACAGCTATAGTCTACAACAGATATAGTCTACAACAGCTATAGTCTATTACAACAGCTACAGTCTATAACAGCTACAGTCTATAACAGCTACAGTCTACAACAGCTATAGTCTACAACAGCTATAGTCTATTACTACAGCTATAGTCTACAACAGCTATAGTCTACAACAGCTATAGTTTACAACAGCTATAGTCTACAACAGCTACAGTCTACAACAGCTACAGTCTACATCAGCTATAGTCTACAACAGCTACAGTCTACAACAGCTACAGTCTACATCAGCTATAGTCTACAACAGCTATAGTCTATAACAGCTACAGTCTATAACAGCTAAAGTCTACAACAGCTACAGTCTACAACAGCTACAGTCTACAACAGCTATAGTCTATTACTACAGCTACAGTCTACAACAGCTACAGTCTACAACAGCTACAGTCTACAACAGATATAGTCTACAACAGCTACAGTCTACAACAGCTATAGTCTATTACTACAGCTATGGTCTACAACAGCTATAGTCTACAACAGCTATAGTATACAACAGCTATAGTCTATTACTACAGCTATAGTCTACAACAGCTACAGTCTACAACAGCTATAGTCTACAACAGATATAGTCTACAACAGCTATAGTCAACAACAGCTATAGTCTATTACTACAGCTATGGTCTACAACAGCTATAGTCTAAAACAGCTATAGTCTACAACAGCTATAGTCTATTACTTCAGCTACAGTCTACAACAGCTATAGTCTATTACTACAGCTATAGTCTACAACAGCTACAGTCTACAACAGCTATATTCTACAACAGCTACATTCTAAAACAGCAATAGTCTATAACAGCTATAGTCTATTACAACTACTATAGTCTACAACAGCTACAGTCTACAACAGCTATAGTCTATAACAGCTACAGTCTACAACAGCTATAGTCTACAACAGCTATAGTCTACAAATGCTATAGTCTATAACAGCTACAGTCTACAACAACTATAGTCTATAACAGCTATAGTCTACAACAGCTACAGTCTATAACAGCTACAGTCTACAACAGCTATAGTCTACAACAGCTATAGTCTACAACAGCTATAGTCAATAACAGCTACAGTCTACAACAGCTATAGTCTATAACAGCTATAGTCTACAACAGCTATAGTCTATAACAGCTATAATCTATTACTACAGCTATAGTCTACAACAGCTATAGTCTATAACAGCTATAGTCTATTACTACAGCGATAGCCTACAACAGCTATAGTCTATAACAGCTATAGTCTACAACAGCTATAGTCTACAACAGCTATAGTCTATAACAGCTAGAGTCTACAACAGCTATAGTCTATAACAGCTATAGTCTACAACAGCTATAGTCTACTACAGCTATAGTCTACAACAGCTATAGTCTATTACTACAGCTATAGTCTACAACAGCTATAGTCTATAACAGCTACAGTCTACAACAGCTACAGTCTACTACAGCTACAGTCTACAACAGCTATAGTCTACAACAGCTATAGTCTACAACAGCTATAGTCTACAACAGCTACAGTCAATTACTACAGCTATAGTCTACAACAGCTATAGTCTACAACAGCTACAGTCTATTACTACAGCTATAGTCTACAACAGCTATAGTCTACAACAGCTACAGTCTACAACAGCTACAGTCTATAACAGCTATAGTCTATTACTACAGCTATAGTCTACAACAAGCTACAGTCTACAACAGCTACAGTCTATTTCTACAGCTACAGTCTATAACAGGTACAGTCTACAACAGCTATAGTCTTTAACAGCTATAGTCTATAATAGCTACAGTCTATAACAGCTATAGTCTATAACAGCTACAGTCTACAACAGCTACAGTCTATTACTACAGCTATAGTCTATTACAACAGCTACAGTCTATAACAGCAACAGTCTATAACAGCTATAGTCTACAACAGCTATAGTCTACAACAGGTATAGTCTACAACAGCTATAGTCTATAACAGCTACAGTCTACAACAGCTATAGTCTACAACAGCTATAGTCTACAACAGCTACAGTCTATAACAGCTACAGTCTACAACAGCTATAGTCTATAACAGCTATAGTCTACAACAGCTATAGTCTACAACAGCTATAGTCTATAACAGCTATAGTCTATTACTACAGCTATAGTCTACAACATCTATAGTCTATAACAGCTATAGTCTATTACTACAGCTATAGTCTACAACAGCTATAGTCTACTACAGCTATAGTCTACAACAGCTATAGTCTATTACTACAGCTATAGTCTATTACAACAGCTACAGTCTATTACAGCTACAGTCTATAACAGCTATAGTCTACAACAGCTATAGTCTACAACAGCTATAGTCTATTACTACAGCTATAGTCTACATCAGCTACAGTCTACAACAGCTATAGTCGACAACAGCTATAGTGTACAACAGCTACAGTCTACAACAGCTATAGTCTATAACAGCTATAGTCTACAACAGCTATAGTCTACAACAGCTACAGTCTACAATAGCTATAGTCTACAACAGCTATAGTCTACAGCAGCTACAGTCTACAACAGCTACAGTCTACAACAGCTATAGTCTACATCAGCTACAGTCTATAACAGCTACAGTCTACACCAGCTATCGTCTACAGCAGCTACAGTCTACAACAGCTACAGTCTACAACAGCTATAGTCTACATCAGCTACAGTCTATAACAGCTACAGTCTAAAACAGCTATAGTATACAACAGTTATAGTCTACAACAGCTATAGTCTACAAGAGCTATAGTCTACAACAGCTACAGTCTATAACAGCTATAGTCTACAACAGCTATAGTCTACAACAGCTACAGTCTACAACAGCTATAGTCTACAACAGCTATAGTCTATACCAGCTATAGTCTACAACAGCTATAGTCTATAACAGCTATAGTCTACAACAGCTACAGTCTACAACAGCTACAGTCTATTACTACAGCTACAGTCTACAACAGCTATAGTTTACATCAGCTATAGTCTACAACAGCTATAGTCTACAACAGCTACAGTCTACATCAGCAATAGTCTACAACAGCTATAGTCTACAACAGATACAGTCTACATCAGCTATAGTCTACAACAGCTAGAGTCTACATCAGCTACAGTCTACAACAGCTACAGTCTATTACTACAGCTACAGTCTATAACAGCTATAGTCTACAACAGCTACAGTCTACTACAGCTATAGTCTATAACAGCTATAGTCTACAACAGCTACAGTCTATTACTACAGCTATAGTCTATTACAACAGCTATAGTCTACAACAGCTACAGTCTATTACTACAGCTATAGTCTATTACAACAGCTACAGTCTACAACAGCTACAGTCTATTACTACAGCTATAGTATATTACAACAGCTATAGTCTACAACAGCTATAGTCTACAACAGCTATAGTCTATAACAGCTACAGTCTATTACTACAGCTGCAGTCTACAACAGCTACAGTCTACAACAGCTATAGTCTA
The DNA here is from genome assembly GCF_965601325.2 of Salmo salar. Classification (NCBI taxonomy): domain Eukaryota; kingdom Metazoa; phylum Chordata; class Actinopteri; order Salmoniformes; family Salmonidae; genus Salmo; species Salmo salar. The sequence continues at coordinate 101,771,002 of NC_138304.1, forward strand.
CAACAGCTATAGTCTACAACAGCTATAGTCTATAACAGCTACAGTCTACAACAGCTACAGTCTACAACAGCTACAATCTTTTACTACAGCTATAGTCTACAACAGCTATAGTCTACAACAGCTATAGTCTACAACAGCTATAGTCTACAGGAGCTATAGTCTATTACTACAGCTACAGTCTCCAACAGCTACAGTCTATTACTACAGCTATAGTCTACAACAGCTACAGTCTATTACTACAGCTACAGTCTACAACAGCTACAGTCTATTACTACAGCTACAGTCTACAACAGCTATAGTCTACAACAGCTATAGTCTACAACAGCTACAGTCTATAACAGCTACAGTCTAAAACAGCTATAGTCTACTACAGCTATAGTCTACAACAGCTATAGTCTACAACAGCTATAGTCTATTACTACAGCTACAGTCTGCAACAGCTACAGTCTACTACAGCTACAGTCTACAACAGCTACAGTCTATTACTACAGCTACAGTCTACAACAGCTACAGTCTACTACAGCTACAGTCTACAACAGCTACAGTCTATTACTACAGCTATAGTCTACAACAGCTATAGTCTACAACAGCTATAGTCTATAACAGCTACAGTCTACAACAGCTACAGTCTACTACAGCTACAGTCTACAACAGCTACAGTCTATAACAGCTATAGTCTACAACAGCTATGGTCTACAACAGCTATAGTCTACAACAGTTATAGTCTACAACAGCTACAGTCTATAACAGCTTTAGTCTACAACAGCTATAGTTTACAACAGCTATAGTCTACAACAGCTATAGTCTATAACAGCTACAGTCTATTACTACAGTTATAGTCTACAACAGCTATAGTCTATAACAGCTATAGTCTATAACAGCTACAGTCTATTACTACATCTATAGTCTATAACAGCTATAGTCTACAACAGCTATGGTCTACAACAGCTATAGTCTACAAGAGCTATAGTCTACAACAGCTACAGTCTATAACAGCTATAGTCTACAACAGCTATATTCTACAACAGCTACAGTCTACAACAGCTATAGTCTATAACAGCTATAGTCTACAACAGCTATAGTCTATAACAGCTATAGTCTACAACAGCTACAGTCTACAACAGCTACAGTCTGTTACTACAGCTACAGTCTACAACAGCTATAGTCTACAACAGCTATAGTCTACATCACCTATAGTCTACAACAGCTATAGTCTACAACAGCTACAGTCTACATCAGCAATAGTCTACAACAGCTATAGTCTACAACAGCTACAGTCTACATCAGCTATAGTCTACAACAGCTACAGTCTACATCAGCTACAGTCTACAACAGCTACAGTCTATTACTACAGTTACAGTCTATAACAGCTATAGTCTACAACAGCTACAGTCTACTACAGCTATAGTCTATAACAGCTATAGTCTACAACAGCTACAGTCTATTACTACAGCTATAGTCTATTACAACAGCTATAGTCTACAACAGCTACAGTCTATTACTACAGCTATAGTCTATTACAACAGCTACAGTCTACAACAGCTACAGTCTATTACTACAGCTATAGTATATTACAACAGCTATAGTCTACAACAGCTATAGTCTACAACAGCTATAGTCTATAACAGCTACAGTCTATTACTACAGCTACAGTCTACAACAGCTACAGTCTACAACAGCTATAGTCTACAACAGCTATAGTCTACAACAGCTATAGTCTATAACAGCTACAGTCTACAACAGCTACAGTCTACAACAGCTACAGTCTTTTACTACAGCTATAGTCTACAACAGCTATAGTCTACAACAGGTATAGTCTACAACAGCTATAGTCTACAGCAGCTACAGTCTATTACTACAGCTACAGTCTACAACAGCTACAGTCTATTACTACAGCTATAGTCTACAACAGCTACAGTCTATTACTACAGCTACAGTCTACAACAGCTACAGTCTATTACTACAGCTACAGTCTACAACAGCTATAGTCTACAACAGCTATAGTCTACAACAGCTACAGTCTATAACAGCTACAGTCTAAAACAGCTATAGTCTACTACAGCTATAGTCTACAACAGCTATAGTCTACAACAGCTATAGTCTATAACAGCTATAGTCTATTACTACAGCTATAGTCTACAGCAGCTATAGTCTTCCTTCCCATATCTCTCTCTTTCTCTCCTCTCTCTCTCTCTCTCCTCCTTTTACTATCTATTTATCTTTTTCTTTCTCTTCTCTCTCTCTCTCCCTCTCTCAGAGAAGCAATCAGAGCAGTGTTATTAGTGCTGGGGGTGTAAAGAGGAGAGACAGAAATGGAGGTAGAGACAGACAGGGAGGTAGAGACAGACAGGAAGGTAGAGACAGACAGGAAGGTAGAGACAGGCAGGGAGGAAGAAACAGAGACCCAATTACTTCATCACACAAAGGCAGGATTAATACACCGCTGATCACAGGGTTGAGTCCCAAATGGCACCATATTCCCTATATAGTGCACTACTTTTGACCCGAGACATATGAGCCCTGGTGAAAAGTAGTGCACTGCATGGGGAATAGGGTGCCATTTTGGAAGCTTTCTGGATGATGTCACCACCAACACCATGTTATGCTCTGGGGGAAATGTCATTCGTCGTGGGAATGCTAATGAGCAGCACTGGTACCATGAGGAGAGGAGATGTCCTACTTAGTTGGTGCCCTGTCAACCTGGACTCAGGGATAGACGAAACATATTAAAGATAGATCTGGGAACACTCCAATTAGTATGATATTTTACGTTCTGCATGGTATGTATTCATTTGTGGATGTCCATCATCCATTTCTTATGATATGTTATGAATTTCAATTTAAGACTAATGCTAATGTTAGCTAGGCTAGGGGTTAGGATTAAGTTTAGGGTTAAGATTAGGGTTAAGGTTAGGGTTAGGATTTAGGTTAAAGGGTTAGGGTTAAGGTTAGGGTTAAGGTTAGGGTTAGGATTTAGGTTAAAGGGTTAGGGTTAAGGTTAGGGTTAGGATTTAGGTTAAAGGGTTAGGGTTAGGGCAAGGGTTGGCTACCATGCTAAATAGTTGCAAAGTAGCTGAAAAGTTGTAAGTAGATGATAATTAACTAAAATGCTAAAGTTGTCCGTGATGAGATACAAACATGCAACCTTTGGCTTGCTAGACATTAGCATTATATGCCCACTCATCCTCCCTGCTTTTATTTTTGCCTTAAGTAACCTTCTGCCTTACGTAACCATACCAAATGTAATTTGTCATACAAAATTGAGTGTCCCGTATTTACATTTACTATGTTACGTCTAGTCTATGATATCAGGCTGTCCCTGTTTAAGGAGAGGAGAGGACCCTGGTCAAAAGTATTGGACGATAACAGCTTGCCATTTGGGACACAGTGCCAGGATAGCTGATAGGTGGGAAGGTTAACCCGCATTAATGACTCTTTGGGTTTCACCAATCAAAACACAGACCTATGGCAGCAGCCATGACGGTGGCCACGGCAACAACAGGAAGAGAGGAAGTACAGGGACTGACAATAAAAAACAGAACTATTTCCATCTAAGAGGAGAAAACAGAGGAGATCTCTTTACTGTAAAATAGAAACTATCTGGAGAGAACTGAGGAGATCTCTTTACTGTAACATAGAAACTATCTGGAGAGAACTGAGGAGATCTATTTACTGTAACATATAAACTATATGGAGAGAACTGAGGAGATCTATTTACTGTAACATAGAAACTATCTGGAGAGAACTGAGGAGATCTATTTACTGTAACATAGAAAATATCTGGAGAGAACAGAGATTAAGAGAGTGAGGGAGGTAGGGATAGTTTGGAGGTAACATAGTGTTTGTGTGTGTGTTCGGGGCTAACATATTGTGTGTGTGTGTGTGTGTGTGTGTGTGTGTGTGTGTGTGTGTGTGTGTGTGTGTGTGTGTGTGTGTGTGTGTGTGTGTGTGTGTGTGTGTGTGTGTGTGTGTGTGTTCGGGGCTAACATAGTGTGTGTGTGTGTGTGTTCGGGGCTAACATAGTGTGTGTGTGTGTGTGTGTGTGTGTGTGTGTGTGTGTGTGTGTGTGTGTGTGTGTGTGTGTGTGTGTGTGTGTGTGTGTGTGTGTGTGTGTGTGTGTGTGTGTGTGTGTGTGTTCGGGGCTAACATAGTGTGTGTGTGTGTGTGTGTGTGTGTGTGACTCTGAACTTTGACAGGAGAGAGTTTGATCTTCGAGGAGTTGACACAGTCATCTGTATTTGGACACCAGCTCTGGATTTAACTACTGAAAAGATGGCAACTGTCAATGACCCAAAACACACAGACACACACACACACACACAAAGGAGTAGAGAAAGGGATGAATAAAGACAGAGAGAGAAAGAGAGAACACCCTCAGCTCTGGCAGCTTCCCCAATATTTGGAACCAAGGACTGATCACCCCAATCCACAAAAGTGGAGACAAATTTGACCCCAATAACTACCATGGGATATGCATCAACAGCAACCTTGGGAAAATCCTCTGCATTATCATTAACAGCAGACTCATACCTTTCCTCAGTGAAAACAATGTATTGAGCAAATGTCAAATTGGATTTTTACCAAATTACCGTACGACAGACCACGTATTCACCCTGCACACCCTAATGGACAAACAAACAAACCAAAACAAAGGCAAAGTCTTCTCATGCTTTGTTGACTTCAAAATAGCTTTTGACTCAATTTGACATGAGGGTCTGCTATACAAATAGATGGAAAGTGGTGCTGGGGGAAAAACATAAAACTTAATCAAATCCATGAACACAATAAACAAGTGTGTGGTTCAAATTGGCAAAAAAACACAAACATTTCTTTCCACAGGGCTGGGGGGTGAGACAGGGATGCAGCTTTAGCCCCACCCTCTTCAACATATATATCAACGAATTGGCGAGGGCATTAGAACAGTCTGCAGCACCAGGCCTCACCCTACTAGAATCTGAAGTCAAACGTTTACTGTTTGCTGATGATCTGGTGCTTCTGTCCCCAACCAAGGAGGGCCTACAGCAGCACCTAGATCTTCTGCACATATTCTGTCAGACCTGAACCCTGACAGTGAATCTCAGTAAGACAAAAACAATGCTGTTCCAAAAAAGGTCCAGTTGCCAGGACCACAAATACAAATTCCATCTAGACACAATTGCCCTAGAGTACACAAAAAACTATACATACCTTGGCCTAAATATCAAAGCCACAGGTAACTTCCAAAAAGCTTTGAACGATCTGAGAGACAAGGCAAGAAGGGCACAACTACTGCCATCAAAATGAACATGAAATTCAACATACCAATTAGTATCTGGCAAAAAATACTTGAATCAGTCATAGAACCCATTGCCCTTTATGGTTGTGAGGTCTGTGGTCCGCTCACCAACCAAGAATTCACAAAATGTGACAAACACCAAATTGAGACTCTGCATGCAGAATTCTGAAAAAATATCCTCAGTGTACAACATAAAACACCAAATAATGCAGGCAGAGCAGAATTAGGCCGATACCAGCTAATTATCAAAATCCAGATAAGAGCCATTCAATTCTACAACCACCTAAAAGGAAGCAATTCCCAAACCTTCCATAACAAAGCCATCACCTACAGAGAGATGAACCTGGAGAAGAGCCCCCTTAACAAGCTGGTCCTGGGGCTCTGTTCACAAACACAAACAGACCCCACAGAGCACCAGGACAGCAACATAATTAGACCCAACCAAACCATGAGAAAACAAAAAGATAGTTACTTGACACATTGGAAAGAATTAACAAACAAACAGAGCAAACTAGAATGCTATTTGGCCCTAAACAGAGAGCACACAGTGGCAGAATACCTGACCAATGTGACTGACCCAAACTTAAGGAAAGCGTTGACTATGTAAATGTAGTAGAGTGATGTTGTTCCCCTAGATTATGCACCAAGTTGCACACAAGGACAGTTCAAGTAGGCCAGGTCAAGAGGGGATGTTAATAAGTTAATAACAATAATAATAATTCAATGTGTTTTCTTTATTTAATTACAGCAGCATAGTTAATGTTATTTTTCGGTGTACAAACATTTTTTTATATCTATATTGTAAATACACCTAATTGTAAAAGTTTGTATATTTTGGTTTGGTCCATCGCGGGTTTTCCGTACGTACGTACCATTTTATCGTTCTTTTTTGCCGGACCTTCAACTAGCAAGGTGCCCGAGAGCTGTGACTGCACCGAGGGCTAACATATTGTGTGTTGTCTCTTCGTGTGCAGGTCGAATAAAAATGATTCTACCAACAGAATTCCAGTTGTGGCAGTGTCCTAAATAAAAATACACAACGCAGAACGAACCACGCTACATACAGACTCAGTGAGCATAGCCTTGCTAATGTGAAAGGCCGCCGTAGGCAGACCTGGCTCTCAAGAGAAGACAGGTTGTGTGCACACTGCCCACAAAATGAGGTGGAAACTGAGCTGCACTTCCTAACCTGCTGCCAAATGTATGACCATATTAGAGACACATATTTACCTCAGATTACACAAACCCACAAAGGATTCGAAAACAAACCCGATTTTGATAAACTCCCATATCTACTGGGTGAAATACCACAGTGTGCCATCACAGCAGCAAGATTTGTGACCTGTTGCCACAAGAAAAGGGCAACCAGTGAAGAACAAACACCATTGTAAATACAACCCAAATTCATGTTTATTTATTTTCCCTTTTGTACTTTAACTATTTGCACATCATTACAACGCTGTATATAGACATAATACGACATTTGTAATGTCTTTATTCTTTTGGAACTTCTGTGAGTGTAATGTTTACTGTTCACGTTATTGTTTATTTCACTTTTGTATATTATCTATTTCACCTGCTTTGGCAATGTTAACATGTGTTTCCCATGCCAATAAAACACCTTGAATTGAATTGAACTGAGAGAGAGTGAGAGAGAGAAAGAGAAAGAGAGAGAGAGTGGGGGGCAGAAAGAGTGACAGAGAGAGACAGAGAGTGCTTAGTCAGGTGGTAGAGCCAGTTGGTAGTTTATAGTAGTTAGTAGAGCCAGTTGGAAGAGCCAATTGTTAGAGCCAGTTGGTAGAGTCAGTTGGTAGAGTCAGTTGCTAGTTTATAGTAGTTAGTAGAGCCAGTTGGTAGAGCCAGTTAGTAGAGCCAGTTAGTAGATCCAGTTGGTAGAGCCAGTTGGTAGAGCCAGTTGGTAGTTTATAGTAGTTAGTAGAGCCAGTTGGTAGAGCCAGTTGGTAGAGCCAGTTAGTAGATCCAGTTGGTAGAGCCAGTTGGTAGAGCCAGTTGGTAGAGCCAGTTAGTAGATCCAGTTGGTAGAGCCAGTTGGTAGAGCCAGTTGGTAGTTTATAGTAGTTAGTAGAGTCAGTTGGTAGAGTCAGTTGGTAGAGCCAGTTGGTAGAGTCAGTTGGTAGAGTCAGTTGGTAGAGCCAGTTGGTAGTTTATAGTAGTTAGTAGAGTCAGTTGGTAGAGAAGGTTGGTAGAGTCAGTTGGTAGAGCCAGTTGGTAGAGTCAGTTGGTAGAGCCAGTTGGTAGAGCCAGTTAGTAGAGTCAGTTGGTAGAGCCAGTTGGTAGAGTCAGTTGGTAGTTTATAGTAGTTAGTGGAGCCAGTTGGTAGAGCCAGTTAGTAGAGTCAGTTGGTAGAGCCAGTTGGTAGAGTCAGTTGGTAGTTTATAGTAGTTAGTAGAGCCAGTTGGTAGAGCCAGTTGGTAGAGTCAGTTGGTAGAGTCAGTTGGTAGAGTCAGTTGGTAGAGCCAGTTGGTAGAGCCAGGTGGTAGAGTCAGTTGGTAGAGCCAGTTGGTAGAGTCAGTTGGTAGAGCCAGTTGGTAGAGTCAGTTGGTAGAGCAGTTGGTAGAGCCAGTTGGTAGAGTCACTTGGTAGAGCCAGTTGGTAGAGCCAGTTAGTAGAGTCAGTTGGTAGAGCCAGTTGGTAGAGTCAGTTGGTAGTTTACAGTAGTTAGTAGAGCCAGTTGGTAGAGCCAGTTAGTAGAGCCAGTTGGTAGAGTCAGTTGGTAGTTTATAGTAGTTAGTAGAGCCAGTTGGTAGAGTCAGTTGGTAGAGCCAGTTGGTAGAGCCAGTTGGTAAAGCAAATTTGGTAGTTTATAGTAGTTAGTAGAGCCAGTTGGTAGAGTCAGTTGGTAGAGTCAGTTGGTAGTTTATAGTAGTTAGTAGAGCCAGTTGGTAGAGTCAGTTGGTAGAGCCAGTTGGTAGAGCCAGTTGGTAAAGCCAGTTGGTAGAGTCAGTTGGTAGAGCCAGTTGGTAGAGCCAGTTGGTAAAGCCAGTTGGTAGTTTATAGTAGTTAGTAGAGCCAGTTGGTAGAGTCAGTTGGTAGTTTATAGTAGTTAGTAGAGCTAGTTGGTAGAGTCATTTGGTAGAGCCAGTTGGTAGAGCCAGTTGGTAGAGCCAGTTGGTAGAGTCAGTTAGTAGTTTATAGTAGTTAGTAGAGTCAGTTGGTAGAGCCAGTTGCTAGTTTATATTAGTTAGTAGAGCTAGTTGGTAGATTCATTTGGTAGTTTATAGTAGTTAGTAGTGCCAGTTGTTAGAGCCAGTTGGTAGAGCCAGTTGGTAGAGCCAGTTAGTAGAATCAGTTGGTAGAGCCAGTTGGTAGAGTCAGTTGGTAGAGCCAGTTGGTAGAGTCAGTTGGTAGAGCAGTTGGTAGAGCCAGTTGGTAGAGTCAGTTGGTAGAGTCAGTTGGTAGAGCCAGTTGGTAGAGCCAGTTAGTAGAGTCAGTTGGTAGAGCCAGTTGGTAGAGTCAGTTGGTAGTTTATAGTAGTTATTAGAGCCAGTTGGTAGAGCCAGTTAGTAGAGTCAGTTGGTAGAGCCAGTTGGTAGAGTCAGTTGGTAGTTTATAGTAGATAGTAGAGCCAGTTGGTAGAGCCAGTTGGTAGAGCCAGTTAGTAGAGCCAGTTGGTAGAGTCAGTTGGTAGTTTATAGTAGTTAGTAGAGCCAGTTGGTAGAGCCAGTTGGTAGAGTCAGTTGGTAGAGTCAGTTGGTAGAGCCAGTTGGTAGAGCCAGTTGGTAGAGTCAGTTGGTAGAGCCAGTTGGTAGAGTCAGATAGTGGAGTCAGTTAGTAGTTTATAGTAGTTAGTAGAGTCAGTTGGTAGAGTCAGTTGGTGGATCCAGGTGGTAGAGTCAGTTGGTAGTTTATAGTAGTTAGTAGAGTCAGTTGGTAGAGTCAGTTGGTAGAGCCAGTTGGTAGAGTCAGTTGGTAGAGTCAGTTGGTAGAGCCAGTTGGTAGAGCCAGTTGGTAGAGTCAGTTGGTAGAGCCAGTTGGTAGAGCCAGTTGGTAGAGTCAGTTGGTAGAGCCAGTTGGTAGAGTCAGTTAGTAGAGTCAGTTAGTAGTTTATAGTAGTTAGTAGAGTCAGTTGGTAGAGTCAGTTGGTGGAGCCAGGTGGTAGAGTCAGTTGGTAGTTTATAGTAGTTAGTAGAGTCAGTTGGTAGAGCCAGTTGGCAGAGTCAGTTGGTAGAGTCAGTTGGTAGAGCCAGTTTGTAGAGCCAGTTGGTAGAGTCAGTTGGTACAGCCAGTTGGTAGAGTCAGTTGGCCGTTTATAGTAGTTAGTAGAGCCAGTTGGTAGAGTCAGTTGGTAGAGTCAGTTGGTAGAGTCAGTTGGTAGAGTCAGTTAGAAGAGTCAGTTGGTAGTTTATAGTAGTTGGTAGAGCCAGTTTGTAGAGCCAGTTTGTAGAGTCAGTTGGTAGAGTCAGTTTGTAGAGTCAGTTGGTAGAGCCAGTTGGTAGAGCCAGTTGGTATAGCCAGTTGGTAGTTTATAGTCGTTAGTAGAGTCAGTTGGTAGAGCCAGTTGGTTAGAGTCAGTTGGTAGAGCCAGTTGGTTGAGTCAGTTGGTAGAGCCAGTTGGTAGAGCCAGTTGGTAGAGCCAGTTGGTAGAGCCAGTTGGTAGTTTATAGTAGTTAGTAGAGCCAGTTGGTAGAGTCAGTTGGTAGTTTATAGTAGTTAGTAGAGCTAGTTGGTAGAGTCATTTGGTAGAGCCAGTTGGTAGAGCCAGTTGGTAGAGCCAGTTGGAAGAGTCAGTTAGTAGTTTATAGTAGTTAGTAGAGTCAGTTGGTAGAGCCAGTTAGTAGTTTATAGTAGTTAGTAGAGTCAGTTGGTAGAGCCAGTTGGTAGTTTATAGTAGTTAGTAGAGCTAGTTGGTAGAGTAATTTGGTAGTTTATAGTAGTTAGTAGTGCCAGTTGGTAGAGCCAGTTGGTAGAGCCAGTTGGTAGAGCCAGTTAGTAGAATCAGTTGGTAGAGCCAGTTGGTAGAGTCAGTTGGTAGAGCCAGTTGGTAGAGTCAGTTGGTAGAGCAGTTGGTAGAGCCAGTTGGTAGTGTCAGTTGGTAGAGCCAGTTGGTAGAGCCAGTTATTAGAGTCAGTTGGTAGAGCCAGTTGGTAGAGTCAGTTGGTAGAGTCAGTTGGTAGAGCCAGTTGGTAGAGCCAGTTGGTAGAGTCAGTTAGTAGAGCCAGTTGGTAGAGTCAGATAGTGGAGTCAGTTAGTAGTTTATAGTAGTTAGTAGAGTCAGTTGGTAGAGTCAGTTGGTGGAGCCAGGTGGTAGAGTCAGTTGGTAGTTTATAGTAGTTAGTAGAGTCAGTTGGTAGAGTCAGTTGGTAGAGCCAGTTGGTAGTTTATATTAGTTAGTAGAGCCAGTTGGTAGAGTCAGTTGGTAGAGTCAGTTGGTAGAGCCAGTTGGAGAGCCAGTTGGTAGAGCCAGTTGGTAGAGCCAGTTGGTAGAGTCAGTTGGTAGTTTATAGTAGTTTGTAGAGCCAGTTGGTAGAGCCAGTTAGTAGAGCCAGTTGGTAGAGTCAGTTGGTAGTTTATAGTAGTTAGTAGAGCCAGTTGGTAGAGCCAGTTGGTAGAGTCAGTTGGTAGAGTCAGTTTGTAGAGTCAGTTGGTAGAGCCAGTTGGTAGAGCCAGGTGGTAGAGCCAGTTGGTAGAGCCAGTTAGTAGATCCAGTTGGTAGAGTCAGTTGGTAGAGCCAGTTGGTAGTTTATAGTAGTTAGTAGAGTCAGTTGGTAGAGCCAGTTAGTAGAGTGTTGGTAGAGTCAGTTGGTAGAGTCAGTTGGTAGAGCCAGTTGGTAGAGTCAGTTGGTAGAGCAGTTGGTAGAGCCAGTTGGTAGAGTCAGTTGGTAGAGCCAGTTGGTAGAGCCAGTTGGTAGAGTCAGTTGGTAGAGCCAGGTTGGTAGAGTCAGTTGGTAGAGTCAGTTGGTAGAGCCAGTTGGTAGAGTCAGTTGGTAGAGCCAGTTGGTAGAGCCAGTTGGTAGAGCCAGTTGGTAGAGTCAGTTGGTAGAGCCAGTTGGTAGTTTATAGTAGTTAGTAGAGTCAGTTGGTAGAGCCAGTTGGTAGAGTCAGTTGGTAGTTTATAGTAGTTAGTAGAGCCAGTTGGTAGAGCCAGTTGGTAGAGCCAGTTGGTAGAGCCAGTTGGTAGAGCCAGTTGGTAGAGCCAGTTGGTAAAGCCAGTTGGTAGTTTATAGTAGTTAGTAGAGCCAGTTGGTAGAGTCAGTTGGTAGTTTATAGTAGTTAGTAGAGCTAGTTGGTAGAGTCATTTGGTAGAGCCAGTTGGTAGAGCCAGTTGGTAGAGCCAGTTGGTAGAGTCAGTTAGTAGTTTATAGTAGTTAGTAGAGTCAGTTGGTAGAGCCAGTTGCTAGTTTATATTAGTTAGTAGAGCTAGTTGGTAGATTCATTTGGTAGTTTATAGTAGTTAGTAGTGCCAGTTGTTAGAGCCAGTTGGTAGAGCCAGTTGGTAGAGCCAGTTAGTAGAATCAGTTGGTAGAGCCAGTTGGTAGAGTCAGTTGGTAGAGCCAGTTGGTAGAGTCAGTTGGTAGAGCAGTTGGTAGAGCCAGTTGGTAGAGTCAGTTGGTAGAGTCAGTTGGTAGAGCCAGTTGGTAGAGCCAGTTAGTAGAGTCAGTTGGTAGAGCCAGTTGGTAGAGTCAGTTGGTAGTTTATAGTAGTTATTAGAGCCAGTTGGTAGAGCCAGTTAGTAGAGTCAGTTGGTAGAGCCAGTTGGTAGAGTCAGTTGGTAGTTTATAGTAGATAGTAGAGCCAGTTGGTAGAGCCAGTTGGTAGAGCCAGTTAGTAGAGCCAGTTGGTAGAGTCAGTTGGTAGTTTATAGTAGTTAGTAGAGCCAGTTGGTAGAGCCAGTTGGTAGAGTCAGTTGGTAGAGTCAGTTGGTAGAGCCAGTTGGTAGAGCCAGTTGGTAGAGTCAGTTGGTAGAGCCAGTTGGTAGAGTCAGATAGTGGAGTCAGTTAGTAGTTTATAGTAGTTAGTAGAGTCAGTTGGTAGAGTCAGTTGGTGGATCCAGGTGGTAGAGTCAGTTGGTAGTTTATAGTAGTTAGTAGAGTCAGTTGGTAGAGTCAGTTGGTAGAGCCAGTTGGTAGAGTCAGTTGGTAGAGTCAGTTGGTAGAGCCAGTTGGTAGAGCCAGTTGGTAGAGTCAGTTGGTAGAGCCAGTTGGTAGAGCCAGTTGGTAGAGTCAGTTGGTAGAGCCAGTTGGTAGAGTCAGTTAGTAGAGTCAGTTAGTAGTTTATAGTAGTTAGTAGAGTCAGTTGGTAGAGTCAGTTGGTGGAGCCAGGTGGTAGAGTCAGTTGGTAGTTTATAGTAGTTAGTAGAGTCAGTTGGTAGAGCCAGTTGGCAGAGTCAGTTGGTAGAGTCAGTTGGTAGAGCCAGTTTGTAGAGCCAGTTGGTAGAGTCAGTTGGTAGAGCCAGTTGGTAGAGCCAGTTGGTAGAGTCAGTTGGTAGAGTCAGTTGGTACAGCCAGTTGGTAGAGTCAGTTGGCCGTTTATAGTAGTTAGTAGAGCCAGTTGGTAGAGTCAGTTGGTAGAGTCAGTTGGTAGAGTCAGTTGGTAGAGTCAGTTAGAAGAGTCAGTTGGTAGTTTATAGTAGTTGGTAGAGCCAGTTGGTAGAGCCAGTTTGTAGAGTCAGTTGGTAGAGTCAGTTTGTAGAGTCAGTTGGTAGAGCCAGTTGGTAGAGCCAGTTGGTATAGCCAGTTGGTAGTTTATAGTAGTTAGTAGAGTCAGTTGGTAGAGCCAGTTGGTTAGAGTCAGTTGGTAGAGCCAGTTGGTTGAGTCAGTTGGTAGAGCCAGTTGGTAGAGCCAGTTGGTAGAGCCAGTTGGTAGAGCCAGTTGGTAGTTTATAGTAGTTAGTAGAGCCAGTTGGTAGAGTCAGTTGGTAGTTTATAGTAGTTAGTAGAGCTAGTTGGTAGAGTCATTTGGTAGAGCCAGTTGGTAGAGCCAGTTGGTAGAGCCAGTTGGAAGAGTCAGTTAGTAGTTTATAGTAGTTAGTAGAGTCAGTTGGTAGAGCCAGTTAGTAGTTTATAGTAGTTAGTAGAGTCAGTTGGTAGAGCCAGTTGGTAGTTTATAGTAGTTAGTAGAGCTAGTTGGTAGAGTAATTTGGTAGTTTATAGTAGTTAGTAGTGCCAGTTGGTAGAGCCAGTTGGTAGAGCCAGTTGGTAGAGCCAGTTAGTAGAATCAGTTGGTAGAGCCAGTTGGTAGAGTCAGTTGGTAGAGCCAGTTGGTAGAGTCAGTTGGTAGAGCAGTTGGTAGAGCCAGTTGGTAGAGTCAGTTGGTAGAGCCAGTTGGTAGAGCCAGTTATTAGAGTCAGTTGGTAGAGCCAGTTGGTAGAGTCAGTTGGTAGTTTATAGTAGTTATTAGAGCCAGTTGGTAGAGCCAGTTAGTAGAGTCAGTTGGTAGAGCCAGTTGGTAGAGTCAGTTGGTAGTTTATAGTAGATAGTAGAGCCAGTTGGTAGAGCCAGTTGGTAGAGCCAGTTAGTAGAGCCAGTTGGTAGAGTCAGTTGGTAGTTTATAGTAGTTAGTAGAGCCAGTTGGTAGAGCCAGTTGGTAGAGTCAGTTGGTAGAGTCAGTTGGTAGAGCCAGTTGGTAGAGCCAGTTGGTAGAGTCAGTTAGTAGAGCCAGTTGGTAGAGTCAGATAGTGGAGTCAGTTAGTAGTTTATAGTAGTTAGTAGAGTCAGTTGGTAGAGTCAGTTGGTGGAGCCAGGTGGTAGAGTCAGTTGGTAGTTTATAGTCAGTTGGTAGAGTCAGTTGGTAGAGCCAGTTGGTAGAGTCCAGTTGGTAGAGTCAGTTGGTAGAGCCAGTTGGTAGAGCCAGTTGGTAGAGCCAGTTGGTAGAGCCAGTTGGTAGAGTCAGTTGGTAGTTTATAGAAGTTTGTAGAGCCAGTTGGTAGAGCCAGTTAGTAGAGCCAGTTGGTAGAGTCAGTTGGTAGTTTATAGTAGTTAGTAGAGCCAGTTGGTAGAGCCAGTTGGTAGAGTCAGTTGGTAGAGTCAGTTTGTAGAGTCAGTTGGTAGAGCCAGTTGGTAGAGCCAGGTGGTAGAGCCAGTTGGTAGAGCCAGTTAGTAGATCCAGTTGGTAGAGTCAGTTGGTAGAGCCAGTTGGTAGTTTATAGTAGTTAGTAGAGTCAGTTGGTAGAGCCAGTTAGTAGAGTCAGTTGGTAGAGCCAGTTAGTAGAGTCAGTTGGTAGAGCCAGTTGGTAGAGCCAGTTGGTAGAGTCAGTTGGTAGAGCCAGTTGGTAATTTATAGTAGTTAGTAGAGTCAGTTGGTAGAGCCAGTTGGTAGAGTCAGTTGGTAGAGTCAGTTGGTAGAGCCAGTTGGTAGTTTATATTAGTTAGTAGAGTCAGTTGGTAGAGTCAGTTGGTAGAGTCAGTTGGTAGAGCAGTTGGTAGAGCCAGTTGGTAGAGTCAGTTGGTAGAGTCAGTTGGTAGAGCCAGTTGGTAGAGCCAGTTAGTAGAGTCAGTTGGTAGAGCCAGTTGGTAGAGTCAGTTGGTAGTTTATAGTAGTTAGTGGAGCCAGTTGGTAGAGCCAGTTAGTAGAGTCAGTTGGTAGAGCCAGTTGGTAGAGTCAGTTGGTAGTTTATAGTAGTTAGTAGAGCCAGTTGGTAGAGCCAGTTGGTAGAGCCAGTTAGTAGAGCCAGTTGGTAGAGTCAGTTGGTAGTTTATAGTAGTTAGTAGAGCCAGTTGGTACAGCCAGTTGGTAGAGTCAGTTGGTAGAGTCAGTTGGTAGAGCAGTTGGTAGAGCCAGTTGGTAGAGTCAGTTGGTAGAGTCAGTTGGTTGAGCCAGTTGGTAGAGCCAGTTAGTAGAGTCAGTTGGTAGAGCCAATTGGTAGAGTCAGTTGGTAGTTTATAGTAGTTAGTAGAGTCAGTTGGTAGAGCCAGTTGGCAGAGTCAGTTGGTAGAGTCAGTTGGTAGAGCCAGTTGGTAGTTTATAGTAGTTAGTAGAGCCAGTTGGTAGAGTCAGTTGGTAGAGTCAGTTGGTAGAGCCAGTTGGTAGAGTCAGTTGGTAGAGCCAGTTGGTAGAGCCAGTTGGTAGAGCCAGTTGGTAGAGTCAGTTGGTAGAGTCAGTTGGTACAGCCAGTTGGTACAGCCAGTTGGTAGTTTATAGTAGTTAGTAGAGTCAGTTGGTAGAGCCAGTTGGTTAGAGTCAGTTGGCAGAGCCAGTTGGTAGAGTCAGTTGGTAGAGCCAGTTGGTAGAGCCAGTTGGTAGTTTATAGTAGTTAGTAGAGCCAGTTGGTAGAGTCAGTTGGTAGAGCCAGTTGGTAGAGCCAGTTGGTAGAGCCAGTTGGTAGTGTATAGTAGTTAGTAGAGCCAGTTGGTAGAGTCAGTTGGTAGTTTATAGTAGTTAGTAGAGTCAGTTGGTAGAGCCAGTTGGCAGAGTCAGTTGGTAGAGTCAGTTGGTAGAGCCAGTTGGTAGTTTATAGTAGTTAGTAGAGCTAGTTGGTAGAGTCAGTTGGTAGAGTCAGTTGGTAGAGCCAGTTGGTAGAGTCAGTTGGTAGAGCCATTTGGTAGAGCCAGTTGGTAGAGCCTTTTTGGTAGTTTATAGTAGTTAGTAGAGTCAGTTGGTAGAGCCAGTTAGTAGAGTCAGTTGGTAGAGCCAGTTGGTAGAGTCAGTTGGTAGAGCCAGTTGGTAGAGTCAGTTGGTAGAGTCAGTTGGTAGAGCCAGTTGGTAGTTTATAGTAGTTAGTAGAGCAGTTGGTAGAGCCAGTTGGTAGAGCCAGTTGGTAGAGCCAGTTGGTAGAGTCAGTTGGTAGAGCCAGTTGGTAGTTTATAGTAGTTAGTAGAGTCAGTTGGTAGAGCCAGTTGGTAGAGTCAGTTGGTAGAGTCAGTTGGTAGAGCCAGTTGGTAGAGTCAGTTGGTAGAGCAGTTGGTAGAGCCAGTTGGTAGAGTCAGTTGGTAGAGCCAGTTGGTAGAGCCAGTTAGTAGAGTCAGTTGGTAGAGCCAGGTTGGTAGTTTATAGTAGTTAGTAGAGCCAGTTGGTAGAGCCAGTTAGTAGAGTCAGTTGGTAGAGCCAGTTGGTAGAGTCAGTTGGTAGTTTATAGTAGTTAGTAGAGCCAGTTGGTAGAGCCAGTTGGTAGAGCCAGTTAGTAGAGCCAGTTGGTAGAGTCAGTTGGTAGTTTATAGTAGTTAGTAGAGCCAGTTGGTAGAGCCAGTTGGTAGAGTCAGTTGGTAGAGTCAGTTGGTAGAGCCAGTTGGTAGAGCCAGTTGGTAGAGTCAGTTGGTAGAGCCAGTTGGTAGAGTCAGTTGGTAGAGTAGTTTATAGTAGTTAGTAGAGTCAGTTGGTAGAGCCAGTTGGTAGAGCCAGTTGGTAGAGTCAGTTGGTAGTTTATAGTAGTTAGTAGAGTCAGTTGGTAGAGCCAGTTGGTAGAGTCAGTTGGTAGAGTCAGTTGGTAGAGCCAGTTGGTAGTTTATAGTAGTTAGTAGAGCCAGTTGGTAGAGTCAGTTGGTAGAGTCAGTTGGTAGAGCCAGTTGGTAGAGTCAGTTGGTAGAGTCAGTTGGTAGAGCCAGTTGGTAGAGTCAGTTGGTAGAGCAGTTGGTAGAGTCAGTTGGTAGAGCCAGTTGGTAGAGCCAGTTGGTAGAGCCAGTTGGTAGAGTCAGTTGGTAGTTTATAGTAGTTAGTAGAGTCAGTTGGTAGAGCCAGTTGGTAGAGTCAGTTGGTAGAGTCAGTTGGTAGAGTCAGTTGGTAGAGCCAGTTGGTAGTTTATAGTAGTTAGTAGAGCCAGTTGGTAGAGTCAGTTGGTAGAGCCAGTTGGTAGAGCCAGTTGGTAGAGCCAGTTGGTAGTGTATAGTAGTTAGTAGAGCCAGTTGGTAGAGTCAGTTGGTAGTTTATAGTAGTTAGTAGAGTCAGTTGGTAGAGCCAGTTGGTAGAGTCAGTTGGTAGAGTCAGTTGGTAGAGCCAGTTGGTAGTTTATAGTAGTTAGTAGAGCCAGTTGGTAGAGTCAGTTGGTAGAGTCAGTTGGTAGAGCCAGTTGGTAGAGCCAGTTGGTAGAGCCAGTTGGTAGAGTCAGTTGGTAGAGCCAGTTGGTAGAGCCAGTTGGTAGAGTCAGTTGGTAGAGTCAGTTGGTAGAGCCAGTTGGTACAGCCAGTTGGTAGTTTATAGTAGTTAGTAGAGCCAGTTGGTAGAGTCAGTTGGTAGAGCCAGTTGGTAGAGCCAGTTGGTAGAGCCAGTTGGTAGAGCCAGTTGGTAGTGTATAGTAGTTAGTAGAGGCAGTTGGTAGAGTCAGTTGGTAGTTTATAGTAGTTAGTAGAGCTAGTTGGTAGAGTCATTTGGTAGAGCCAGTTGGTAGAGCCAGTTGGTAGAGCCAGTTGGTAGAGCCAGTTGGTAGTTTATAGTAGTTAGTAGAGTCAGTTGGTAGAGCCAGTTGGTAGAGCCAGTTGGTAGTTTATAGTAGTTAGTAGAGCTAGTTGGTAGAGTCATTTGGTAGTTTATAGTAGTTAGTAGTGCCAGTTGGTAGAGCCAGTTGGTAGAACCAGTTGGTAGAGCCAGTTAGTAGAATCAGTTGGTAGAGCCAGTTGGTAGAGTCAGTTGGTAGAGCCAGTTGGTAGAGCCAGTTGGTAGAGCAGTTGGTAGAGCCAGTTGGTAGAGTCAGTTGGTAGAGCCAGTTGGTAGAGCCAGTTAGTTGAGTCAGTTGGTAGAGCCAGTTGGTAGAGTCAGTTGGTAGTTTACAGTAGTTAGTAGAGCCAGTTGGTAGAGCCAGTTAGTAGAGCCAGTTGGTAGAGTCAGTTGGTAGTTTATAGTAGTTAGTAGAGCCAGTTGGTAGAGCCAGTTGGTAGAGTCAGTTGGTAGAGTCAGTTGGTAGAGCCAGTTGGTAGAGCCAGTTGGTAGAGTCAGTTTGTAGAGCCAGTTGGTAGAGTCAGTTTGTAGAGCCAGTTGGTAGAGCCAGTTAGTAGAGCCAGTTGGTAGAGTCAGTTAGTAGTTTATAGTAGTTAGTAGAGTCAGTTGGTAGAGTCAGTTGGTGGAGCCAGGTGGTAGAGTCAGTTGGTAGTTTATAGTAGTTAGTAGAGTCAGTTGGTAGAGTCAGTTGGTAGAGCCAGTTGGTAGTTTATAGTAGTTAGTAGAGCCAGTTGGTAGAGTCAGTTGGTAGAGTCAGTTGGTAGAGCCAGTTGGTAGAGTCAGTTGGTAGAGCCAGTTGGTAGAGCCAGTTGGTAGAGTCAGTTGGTAGAGCCAGTTGGTAGAGTCAGATGGTAGTTTATAGTAGTTAGTAGAGCCAGTTGGTAGAGCCAGTTAGTAGAGTCAGTTGGTAGTTTATAGTAGTTAGTAGAGCTAGTTGGTAGAGTCAGTTGGTAGAGCCAGTTGGTAGAGCCAGTTGGTAGAGCCAGTTGGTAGAGTCAGTTGGTAGTTTATAGTAGTTAGTAGAGTCAGTTGGTAGAGCCAGTTGGTAGTTTATAGTAGTTAGTAGAGCTAGTTGGTAGAGTCAGTTGGTAGAGCCAGTTGGTAGAGCCAGTTGGTAGAGCCAGTTGGTAGAGTCAGTTAGTAGTTTATAGTAGTTAGTAGAGTCAGTTGGTAGAGTCAGTTGGTAGAGCCAGTTGGTAGAGCCAGTTGGTAGTTTATAGTAGTTAGTAGAGCCAGTTGGTAGAGTCAGTTGGTAGAGCCAGTTGGTAGAGCCAGTTGGTAGAGCCAGTTGGTAGAGCCAGTTGGTAGTGTATAGTAGTTAGTAGAGCCAGTTGGTAGAGTCAGTTGGTAGTTTATAGTAGTTAGTAGAGCTCAGTTGGTAGAGTCAGTTGGTAGAGCCAGTTGGTAGAGCCAGTTGGTAGAGCCAGTTGGTAGAGTCAGTTGGTAGTTTATAGTAGTTAGTAGAGTCAGTTGGTAGAGCCAGTTTGTAGTTTATAGTAGTTAGTAGAGTCAGTTGGTAGAGCCAGTTGGTAGAGCCAGTTGGTAGTTTATAGTAGTTAGTAGAGCTAGTTGGTAGAGTCATTTGGTAGTTTATAGTAGTTAGTAGAGCCAGTTGGTAGAGCCAGTTGGTAGAGCCAGTTGGTAGAGCCAGTTAGTAGAGTCAGTTGGTAGAGCCAGTTGGTAGAGTCAGTTGGTAGAGCCAGTTGGTAGAGCCAGTTGGTAGAGCCAGTTGGTAGAGCCAGTTGGTAGAGTCAGTTGGTAGAGCCAGTTGGTAGAGCCAGTTAGTTGAGTCAGTTCGTAGAGCCAGTTGGTAGAGTCAGTTGGTAGTTTACAGTAGTTAGTAGAGCCAGTTGGTAGAGCCAGTTGGTAGAGCCAGTTGGTAGAGTCAGTTGGTAGTTTATAGTAGTTAGTAGAGCCAGTTGGTAGAGCCAGTTGGTAGAGTCAGTTGGTAGAGTCAGTTGGTAGAGCCAGTTGGTAGAGCCAGTTGGTAGAGTCAGTTGGTAGAGCCAGTTGGTAGAGCCAGTTGGTAGTTTATAGTAGTTAGTAGAGCTCAGTTGGTAGAGTCAGTTGGTAGAGCCAGTTGGTAGAGCCAGTTGGTAGAGCCAGTTGGTAGAGCCAGTTGGTAGTTGTATAGTCAGTTGGTAGAGCCAGTTGGTAGAGTCAGTTGGTAGTTTATAGTAGTTAGTAGAGTCAGTTGGTAGAGTCAGTTGGTAGAGCCAGTTGGTAGAGCCAGTTGGTAGAGCCAGTTGGTAGAGCCAGTTGTAGTTATAGTAGTTAGTAGAGCAGTTGGTAGAGACAGTTGGTAGTTTATAGTAGTTAGTAGAGTCAGTTGGTAGAGTCAGTTGGTAGAGCCAGTTGGTAGTTTATAGTAGTTGGTAGAGCCAGTTGGTAGAGCCAGTTGGTAGTTTATAGTAGTTAGTAGTGCCAGTTGGTAGAGCCAGTTGGTAGAGCCAGTTGGTAGAGCCAGTTGGTAGAGCCAGTTGGTAGTTTATAGTAGTTAGTAGAGCCAGTTGGTAGAGTCAGTTGGTAGAGTCAGTTAGTAGAGCCAGTTGGTAGAGCCAGTTGGTAGAGCCAGTTGGTAGAGCCAGTTGGTAGAGTCAGTTGGTAGAGCCAGTTGGTAGAGTCAGTTGGTAGAGCCAGTTGGTAGAGCCAGTTGGTAGAGTCAGTTGGTAGTTTAAAGTAGTTAGTAGAGTCAGTTGGTAGAGCCAGTTGGTAGAGCCAGTTGGTAGAGTCAGTTGGTAGTTTATAGTAGTTAGTAGAGCCAGTTGGTAGAGTCAGTTGGTAGAGCCAGTTGGTAGAGTCAGTTGGTAGAGCCAGTTGGTAGAGCCAGTTGGTAGAGCCAGTTGGTAGTTTATAGTAGTTAGTAGAGCCAGTTGGTAGAACCAGTTGGTAGAGCCAGTTGGTAGTTTATAGTAGTTAGTAGAGTCAGTTAGTAGAGCCAAGTAGTAGAGCCAGTTGGTAGAGTCAGGTGGTAGACCCAGTTGGTAGAGCCAGTAAGTAGAGTCAGTTGGTAGAGTCAGTTGGTAGAGCCAGTTGGTAGAGTCAGTTGGTAGAGCCAGTTGTTAGAGCCAGTTGGTAGAGTCAGTTGGTAGAGTCAGTTAGTAGAGCCAGTTGGTAGAGCCAGTTGGTAGAGTCAGTTGGTAGAGTCAGTTGGTAGAGCCAGTTGGTAGTTTATAGTAGTTAGTAGAGCCAGTTGGTAGAGTCAGTTGGTAGAGTCAGTTGGTAGAGCCAGTTGGTAGAGTCAGTTGGTAGAGCCAGTTGGTAGAGCCAGTTGGTAGAGTCAGTTGGTAGAGCCAGTTGGTAGAGCCAGTTGGTAGAGTCAGTTGGTAGAGTCAGTTAGTAGAGCCAGTTGGTAGAGCCAGTTGGTAGAGTCAGTTGGTAGAGCCAGTTAGTAGAGTCAGTTGGTAGAGTCAGCTGGTAGAGTCAGGTGGTAGAGCCAGTTGGTAGAGCCAGTTGGTAGTTTATAGTAGTTAGTAGAGCCAGTTGGTAGAGTCAGTTGGTAGAGTCAGTTGGTAGAGCCAGTTGGTAGAGCCAGTTGGTAGTTTATAGTAGTTAGTGGAGCCAGTTGGTAGAGCCAGTTGGTAGAGCCAGTTGGTAGAGCCAGTTGGTAGAGCCAGTTGGTAGAGTCAGTTGGTAGGGTCAGTTGGTAGAGCCAGTTGGTAGAGCCAGTTGGTAGTTTATAGCAGTTAGTAGAGCCAGTTGGTAGAGTCAGGTGGTAGAGCCAGTTGGTAGAGCCATTTGGTAGTTTATAGTAGTTGGTAGAGCCAGTTGGTAGAGCCAGATGGTAGAGCCAGTTGGTAGTTTAAAGTAGTTAGTAGAGTCAGTTGGTAGAGTCAGTTGGTAGTTTATAGTAGTTAGTAGAGTCAGTTGGTAGAGCCAGTTGGTAGTTTATAGTAGTTAGTAGAGTCACTTGGTAGAGTCAGTTGGTACAGCCAGTTGGTAGAGCCAGTTGGTAGAGACAGTTGGTAGTTTATAGTAGTTAGTAGAGTCAGTTAGTAGAGTCAGTTGGTAGATTATAGTAGATAGTAGAGTCACTTGGTAGTGTCAGTTGGAAGAGCCAGTTGGTAGAGCAAGTTGGTAGATTAAAGTAGTTAGTAGAGTCAGTTGGTAGAGTCAGTTAGTAGAGCCAGTTGGTAGAGTCAGTTGATAGAGCCAGTTGGTATAGCCAGTTGGTAGTTAATAGTAGTTAGTAGAGCCAGTTGGTAGAGCCAGTTGGTAGAGTCAGTTGGTAGAGTCAGGTGGTAGAGCCAGTTGGTAGAGCCAGTTGGTAGAGCCAGTTGGTAGAGCCAGTTGGTAGAGCCAGTTGGTAGTTTATAGTAGTTAGTAGAGCGAGTTGGTAGAGTCAGTTGGTAGTTTATAGTAGTTAGTAGAGTTAGTTAGTAGAGTCAGTTGATAGAGCCAGTTGGTATAGCCAGTTGGTAGTTAATAGTAGTTAATAGAGCCAGTTGGTATAGCCAGTTGGTAGTTAATAGTAGTTAGTAGAGCCAGTTGGTAGAGCCAGTTGGTAGAGTCAGTTGGTAGAGCCAGTTGGTAGTTTATAGTAGTTAGTAGAGCCAGTTGGTAGAGTCAGTTGGTAGAGTCAGTTGGTAGAGTCAGTTGGTAGAGCCAGTTGGTAGAGCCAGTTGGTAGAGCCAGTTGGTAGTTTATAGTAGTTAGTAGAGCCAGTTGGTAGAGCCAGTTGGTAGAGCCAGTTGGTACAGCCAGTTGGTAGAGCCAGTTGGTAGTTTATAGTAGTTAGTAGAGCCAGTTGGTAGAGTCAGTTGGTAGTTTATAGTAGTTAGTAGAGTCACTTGGTAGAGTCAGTTGGTAGAGTCACTTGGTAGAGCCAGTTGGTACAGCCAGTTGGTAGAGCCAGTTGGTAGAGACAGTTGTTAGAGACAGTTGGTAGTTTATAGTAGTTAGTAGAGTCAGTTAGTAGAGTCAGTTGGTAGAGCCAGTTGGTCAGTGTACAGTAGTTAGTAGAGCCAGTTGGTAGAGCCAGTTAGGTACGAGCCAGTTGGTAGTTTATAGTAGTTAGTAGAGCAAGTTGGTAGAGTCAGTTGGTGGAGTTAGTTAGTAGAGCCAGTTGGTAGAGCCAGTTGGTAGAGTCAGTTGGTAGAGCCAGTTGATAGTTGTAGTAGTTGGTTGAGTCAGTTGGTAGAGCCAGTTGGTAGTTTATAGTAGTTGGTAGAGCCAGTTGGTAGAGCCAGTTGGTAGAGTCAGTTAGTAGTTTAAAGTAGTTAGTAGAGTCAGTTGGTAGAGTCAGTTGGTAGAGCCAGTTGGTTGAGTCAGTTGGTAGTTTATAGTAGTTAGTAGAGCCAGTTGGTAGAGTCAGGTGGTAGAGCCAGTTGGTAGAGTCAGGTGGTAGAGCCAGTTGGTACAGCCAGTTGGTAGAGCCAGTTGGTAGTTTATAGTAGTTAGTAGAGCCAGTTGGTAGAGCCAGTTGGTAGAGTCAGTTGGTAGTTTATAGTAGTTAGTTGGTAGAGTCAGTTGGTAGAGCCAGTTGTTAGAACCAGTTGGTAGAGTCAGTTGGTAGAGTCAATTAGTAGAGCCAGTTGGTAGAACCAGTTGGTAGAGTCAGTTGGTAGAGTCAGTTAGTAGAGCCAGTTGGTAGTTTATAGTAGTTAGTAGAGTCAGTTGGTAGAGTCAGCTGGTAGAGTCAGGTGGTAGAGCCAGTTAGTAGAGTCAGTTGGTAGAGTCAGTTAGTAGAGCCAGTTGGTAGAGTCAGTTGGTAGAGCCAGTTGGTAGAACCAGTTGGTAGAGTCAGTTGGTAGAGTCAGTTAGTAGAGCCAGTTGGTAGAACCAGTTGGTAGAGTCAGTTGGTAGAGTCAGTTAGTAGAGCCAGTTGGTAGTTTATAGTAGTTAGTAGAGTCAGTTGGTAGAGTCAGCTGGTAGAGTCAGGTGGTAGAGCCAGTTGGTAGAGTCAGTTGGTAGTTTATAGTAGTTAGTAGAGCCAGTTGGTAGAGCCAGTTGGTAGAGTCAGTTGGTAGAGCCAGTTGGTAGAGCCAGTTGGTAGTTTATAGTAGTTAGTGGAGCCAGTTGGTAGAGCCAGTTGGTAGAGCCAGTTGGTAGAGCCAGTTGGTATAGCCAGTTGGTAGAGTCAGTTGGTAGGGTCAGTTGGTAGAGCCAGTTGGTAGAGCCAGTTGGTAGTTTATAGCAGTTAGTAGAGCCAGTTGGTAGAGTCAGGTGGTAGAGCCAGTTGGTAGAGCCATTTGGTAGTTTATAGTAGTTGGTAGAGCCAGTTGGTAGAGCCAGATGGTAGAGCCAGTTGGTAGTTTAAAGTAGTTAGTAGAGTCAGTTGGTAGAGTCAGTTGGTAGTTTATAGTAGTTAGTAGAGTCAGTTGGTAGAGCCAGTTGGTAGTTTATAGTAGTTAGTAGAGTCACTTGGTAGAGTCAGTTGGTACAGCCAGTTGGTAGAGCCAGTTGGTAGAGACAGTTGGTAGTTTATAGTAGTTAGTAGAGTCAGTTAGTAGAGTCAGTTGGTAGATTATAGTAGTTAGTAGAGTCACTTGGTAGTGTCAGTTGGAAGAGCCAGTTGGTAGAGCAAGTTGGTAGATTAAAGTAGTTAGTAGAGTCAGTTGGTAGAGTCAGTTAGTAGAGCCAGTTGGTAGAGTCAGTTGATAGAGCCAGTTGGTATAGCCAGTTGGTAGTTAATAGTAGTTAGTAGAGCCAGTTGGTAGAGCCAGTTGGTAGAGTCAGTTGGTAGAGTCAGTTGGTAGAGCCAGTTGGTAGAGCCAGTTGGTAGAGTCAGTTGGTAGAGCCAGTTGGTAGAGCCAGTTGGTAGAGCCAGTGGTGGTAGAGCCAGTTGGTAGAGCCAGTTGGTAGTTTATAGTAGTTAGTAGAGCCGGGAGCAGTTGGTAGAGTCAGTTGGTTAGTTTATAGTAGTTAGTAGAGTCAGCTTGGTAGAGTCAGTTGGTAGAGTCACTTGGTAGAGCCAGTTGGTAGAGCCAGTTGGTGGCAGGGAGAACCAGTTGGTAGAGTCAGTTGGTAGAGTCAGTTAGTAGAGCCAGTTGGTAGTTTATAGTAGTTAGTAGAGCCAGTTGGTAGAGTCAGCTGGTAGAGTCAGGTGGTAGAGCCAGTTGGTAGAGTCAGTTGGTAGAGCCAGTTAGTAGAGCCAGTTGGTAGTTTATAGTAGTTAGTAGAGTCAGTTGGTAGAGTCAGCTGGTAGAGTCAGGTGGTAGAGTCAGTTGGTAGAGTCAGTTGGTAGTTTATAGTAGTTAGTAGAGCGAGTTGGTAGAGCCAGTTGGTAGAGTCAGTTGGTAGAGCCAGTTGGTAGAGTCAGTTGGTAGAGCCAGTTGGTATAGCCAGTTGGTAGAGTCAGATGGTAGAGTCAGTTGGTAGGGTCAGTTGGTAGAGCCAGTTGGTAGAGCCAGTTGGTAGTTTATAGCAGTTAGTAGAGCCAGTTGGTAGAGTCAGGTGGTAGAGCCAGTTGGTAGAGCCATTTGGTAGTTTATAGTAGTTGGTAGAGCCAGTTGGTAGAGCCAGATGGTAGAGCCAGTTGGTAGTTTAAAGTAGTTAGTAGAGTCAGTTGGTAGTTTATAGTAGTTAGTAGAGTCAGTTGGTAGAGCCAGTTGGTAGTTTATAGTAGTTAGTAGAGTCACTTGGTAGAGTCAGTTGGTACAGCCAGTTGGTAGAGCCAGTTGGTAGAGACAGTTGGTAGTTTATAGTAGTTAGTAGAGTCAGTTAGTAGAGTCAGTTGGTAGATTATAGTAGTTAGTAGAGTCACTTGGTAGTGTCAGTTGGAAGAGCCAGTTGGTAGAGCAAGTTGGTAGATTAAAGTAGTTAGTAGAGTCAGTTGGTAGAGTCAGTTAGTAGAGCCAGTTGGTAGAGTCAGTTGATAGAGCCAGTTGGTATAGCCAGTTGGTAGTTAATAGTAGTTAGTAGAGCCAGTTGGTAGAGCCAGTTGGTAGAGTCAGTTGGTAGAGTCAGGTGGTAGAGCCAGTTGGTACAGCCAGTTGGTAGAGCCAGTTGGTAGAGCCAGTTGGTAGAGCCAGTTGGTAGAGCCAGTTGGTAGTTTATAGTAGTTAGTAGAGCGAGTTGGTAGAGTCAGTTGGTAGTTTATAGTAGTTAGTAGAGTCACTTGGTAGAGTCAGTTGGTAGAGTCAGTTGGTAGTTTATAGTAGTTAGTAGAGTTAGTTAGTAGAGTCAGTTGATAGAGCCAGTTGGTATAGCCAGTTGGTAGTTAATAGTAGTTAATAGAGCCAGTTGGTATAGCCAGTTGGTAGTTAATAGTAGTTAGTAGAGCCAGTTGGTAGAGCCAGTTGGTAGAGTCAGTTGGTAGAGCCAGTTGGTAGTTTATAGTAGTTAGTAGAGCCAGTTGGTAGAGTCAGTTGGTAGAGTCAGTTGGTAGAGCCAGTTGGTAGAGCCAGTTGGTAGTTTATAGTAGTTAGTAGAGCCAGTTGGTAGAGCCAGTTGGTAGAGCCAGTTGGTAGAGCCAGTTGGTATAGCCAGTTGGTAGAGTCAGATGGTAGAGTCAGTTGGTAGGGTCAGTTGGTAGAGCCAGTTGGTAGAGCCAGTTGGTAGTTTATAGCAGTTAGTAGAGCCAGTTGGTAGAGTCAGGTGGTAGAGCCAGTTGGTAGAGCCATTTGGTAGTTTATAGTAGTTGGTAGAGCCAGTTGGTAGAGCCAGATGGTAGAGCCAGTTGGTAGTTGAAAGTAGTTAGTAGAGTCAGTTGGTAGAGTCAGTTGGTAGTTTATAGTAGTTAGTAGAGTCAGTTGGTAGAGCCAGTTGGTAGTTTATAGTAGTTAGTAGAGTCACTTGATAGAGTCAGTTGGTACAGCCAGTTGGTAGAGCCAGTTGGTAGAGACAGTTGGTAGTTTATAGTAGTTAGTAGAGTCAGTTAGTACAGTCAGTTGGTAGATTATAGTAGTTAGTAGAGTCACTTGGTAGTGTCAGTTGGAAGAGCCAGTTGGTAGAGCAAGTTGGTAGATTAAAGTAGTTAGTAGAGTCAGTTGGTAGAGTCAGTTGGTAGAGCCAGTTGGTAGAGTCAGTTGGTAGTTAATAGTAGTTAGTAGAGCCAGTTGGTAGAGCCAGTTGGTAGAGCCAGTTGGTAGAGTCAGGTGGTAGAGCCAGTTGGTACAGCCAGTTGGTAGAGCCAGTTGGTAGAGCCAGTTGGTAGAGCCAGTTGGTAGTTTATAGTAGTTAGTAGAGCGAGTTGGTAGAGTCAGTTGGTAGTTTATAGTAGTTAGTAGAGTCACTTGGTAGAGTCAGTTGGTAGAGTCACTTGGTAGAGCCAGTTGGTACAGCCAGTTGGTAGAGCCAGTTGGTAGAGACAGTTTTTAGAGACAGTTGGTGAGTGTTATAGTAGTTGGTAGAGCCAGTTGGTATAGCCAGTTGGTAGTTTATATTAGTTAGTAGTGCCAGTTGGTAGAGCCAGTTGGTAGAGCCAGTTGGTAGAGCCAGTTGGTAGTTTATAGTAGTTAGTAGAGCAAGTTGGTAGAGTCAGTTGGTGGAGTTAGTTAGTAGAGCCAGTTGGTAGAGCCAGTTGGTAGAGTCAGTTGGTAGAGCCAGTTGATAGTTGTAGTAGTTGGTTGAGTCAGTTGGTAGAGCCAGTTGGTAGTTTATAGTAGTTGGTAGAGCCAGTTGGTAGAGCCAGTTGGTAGAGTCAGTTAGTAGTTTAAAGTAGTTAGTAGAGTCAGTTGGTAGAGTCAGTTGGTAGAGCCAGTTGGTTGAGTCAGTTGGTAGTTTATAGTAGTTAGTAGAGCCAGTTGGTAGAGTCAGGTGGTAGAGCCAGTTGGTAGAGTCAGGTGGTAGAGCCAGTTGGTACAGCCAGTTGGTAGAGCCAGTTGGTAGTTTATAGTAGTTAGTAGAGCCAGTTGGTAGAGCCAGTTGGTAGAGCCAGTTGGTAGTTAATAGTAGTTAGTAGAGCGAGTTGGTAGAGTCATTTGGTAGTTTATAGTAGTTAGTAGAGTCACTTGGTAGAGTCAGTTGGTAGAGCCAGTTGGTAGAGCCAGTTGGTAGAGTCAGTTAGTAGAGCCAGTTGGTAGAGCCAGTCTGTAGAGTCAGTTAGTAGAGCCAGTTGGTAAAGTCAGTTGGTAGAGCCAGTTGGTAGTTTATAGTAGTTAGTAGAGTCTGTTTGTAGAGCCAGTTGGTAGAGCCAGTTGGTAGAGCCAGTTGGTAGTTTATTGTAGTTAGTAGAGTCAGTTAGTAGAGCCAAGAAGTAGAGCCAGTTGGTAGAGTCAGGTGGTAGACCCAGTTGGTAGAGCCAGTTAGTAGAGTCAGTTGGTAGAGTCAGTTAGTAGAGCCAGTTGGTAGAGTCAGTTGGTAGAGCCAGTTGGTAGAACCAGTTGGTAGAGTCAGTTGGTAGAGTCAGTTGGTAGAGCCAGTTGGTAGAGTCAGTTGGTAGAGTCAGTTAGTAGAGCCAGTTGGTAGTTTATAGTTAGTAGTTAGTAGAGTCAGTTGGTAGAGTCAGTTGGTAGAGTCAGCTGGTAGAGTCAGGTGGTAGAGCCAGTTGGTAGAGTCAGTTGGTAGTTTATAGTAGTTAGTAGAGCGAGTTGGTAGAGCCAGTTGGTAGAGTCAGTTGGTAGAGCCAGTTGGGAGAGTCAGTTGGTAGAGTCAGTTAGTAGAGCCAGTTGGTAGTTTATAGTAGTTAGTAGAGTCAGTTGGTAGAGTCAGTTGGTAGAGTCAGCTGGTAGAGTCAGGTGGTAGAGCCAGTTGGTAGAGTCAGTTGGTAGTTTATAGTAGTTAGTAGAGCGAGTTGGTAGAGCCAGTTGGTAGAGTCAGTTGGTAGAGCCAGTTGGGAGAGTCAGTTGGTAGAGTCAGTTAGTAGAGCCAGTTGGTAGTTTATAGTAGTTAGTAGAGTCAGTTGGTAGAGTCAGCTGGTAGAGTCAGGTGGTAGAGCCAGTTGGTAGAGTCAGTTGGTAGTTTATAGTAGTTAGTAGAGCGAGTTGGTAGAGCCAGTTGGTAGAGTCAGTTGGTAGAGCCAGTTGGGAGAGTCAGTTGGTAGAGCCAGTTGGTTGAGTCAGTTGGTAGAGCGAGTTGGTAGAGCCAGTTGGTAGAGTCAGTTGGTAGAGCCAGTTGGGAGAGTCAGTTGGTAGAGCCAGTTGGTAGAGCCAGTTGGTAGAGCCAGTTGGTAGAGCCAGTTGGTAGTTTATAGTAGTTAGTAGAGCGAGTTGGTAGAGTCAGTTGGTAGTGTATAGTAGTTAGTAGAGTCACTTGGTAGAGTCAGTTGGTAGAGTCACTTGGTAGAGCCAGTTGGTACAGCCAGTTGGTACAGCCAGTTGGTAGAGCCAGTTGGTAGTTTATAGGAGTTAGTAGAGTCACTTGGTAGAGTCAGTTGGAAGAGCCAGTTGGTAGAGCCAGTTGGTAGAGTCACTTGGTAGAGTCAGTTGGTAGACCCAGTTGGTAGAGCCAGTTAGTAGAGTCAGTTGGTAGAGTCAGTTAGTAGAGCCAGTTGGTAGAGTCAGTTGGTGGAGCCAGTTGGTAGAAAAAGTTGGTAGAGTCAGTTGGTAGAGTCAGTTAGTAGAGCCAGTTGGTAGAACCAGTTGGTAGAGTCAGTTGGTAGAGTCAGTTAGTAGAGCCAGTTGGTAGTTTATAGTAGTTAGTAGAGTCAGTTGGTAGAGTAAGCTGGTAGAGTCAGGTGGTAGAGCCAGTTGGTAGAGTCAGTTGGTAGTTTATAGTAGTTAGTAAAGCGAGTTGGTAGAGTCAGTTGGTAGAGTCAGTTGGTAGAGTCAGTTGGTAGAGCCAGTTGGTAGTTTATAGTAGTTAGTAGAGTCAGTTGGTAGAGCCAGTTGGTAGAGCCAGTTGGTAGAGCCAGTTGGTAGAGTCAGTTAGTAGAGCCAGTTGGTAGATTATAGTAGTTAGTAGAGTCAGTTGGTAGAGTCAGTTGGTAGAGTCAGGTGGTAGAGCCAGTTGGTAGAGCCAGTTAGTAGAGTCAGTTGGTAGAGTCAGTTAGTAGAGCCAGTTGGTAGAGTCAGTTGGTAGAGCCAGTTGGTAGAACCAGTTGGTAGAGTCAGTTGGTAGAGTCAGTTGGTAGAGCCAGTTGGTAGAGTCAGTTGGTAGACTCAGTTGGTAGAGCCAGTTGGTAGAGTCAGTTGGTAGAGTCAGTTAGTAGAGCCAGTTGGTAGTTTATAGTAGTTAGTAGAGTCAGTTGGTAGAGTCAGTTGGTAGAGTCAGCTGGTAGAGTCAGGTGGTAGAGCCAGTTGGTAGAGTCAGTTGGTAGTTTATAGTAGTTAGTAGAGCGAGTTGGTAGAGCCAGTTGGTAGAGTCAGTTGGTAGAGCCAGTTGGGAGAGTCAGTTGGTAGAGTCAGTTAGTAGAGCCAGTTGGTAGTTTATAGTAGTTAGTAGAGTCAGTTGGTAGAGTCAGCTGGTAGAGTCAGGTGGTAGAGCCAGTTGGTAGAGTCAGTTGGTAGTTTATAGT
The DNA here is from genome assembly GCF_965601325.2 of Salmo salar. Classification (NCBI taxonomy): domain Eukaryota; kingdom Metazoa; phylum Chordata; class Actinopteri; order Salmoniformes; family Salmonidae; genus Salmo; species Salmo salar. The sequence continues at coordinate 101,800,938 of NC_138304.1, forward strand.
AGTTAGTAGAGCGAGTTGGTAGAGCCAGTTGGTAGAGTCAGTTGGTAGAGCCAGTTGGGAGAGTCAGTTGGTAGAGCCAGTTGGTTGAGTCATTTGGTAGAGCCAGTTGGTAGTATGTAGTTAGTAGAGCCAGTTGGTAGAGTCATTGGTAGTTTATAGTAGTTAGTAGAGCCAGTTGGGAGAGTCAGTTGGTAGAGCCAGTTGGTAGAGCCAGTTGGTAGAGCGTTGGTACAGCCAGTTGGTAGAGCCAGTTGGTAGAGACAGTTGTTAGAGACAGTTGGTAGTTTATAGTAGTTAGTAGAGTCAGTTAGTAGAGTCAGTTGGTAGAGCCAGTTGGTAGTTTATAGGAGTTAGTAGAGTCACTTGGTAGAGTCAGTTGGAAGAGCCAGTTGGTAGAGCCAGTTGGTAGAGTCACTTGGTAGAGTCAGTTGGTAGACCCAGTTGGTAGAGTCAGTTAGTAGAGCCAGTTGGTAGAACCAGTTGGTAGAGTCAGTTGGTAGAGTCAGTTAGTAGAGCCAGTTGGTAGTTTATAGTAGTTAGTAGAGTCAGTTGGTAGAGTAAGCTGGTAGAGTCAGGTGGTAGAGCCAGTTGGTAGAGTCAGTTGGTAGTTTATAGTAGTTAGTAAAGCGAGTTGGTAGAGCCAGTCTGTAGAGTCAGTTAGTAGAGCCAGTTGGTAAAGTCAGTTGGTAGAGCCAGTTGGTAGTTTATAGTAGTTAGTAGAGTCTGTTTGTAGAGCCAGTTGGTAGAGCCAGTTGGTAGAGCCAGTTGGTAGTTTATAGTAGTTAGTAGAGTCAGTTGGTAGAGCCAAGTAGTAGAGCCAGTTGGTAGAGTCAGGTGGTAGACCCAGTTGGTAGAGCCAGTTAGTAGAGTCAGTTGGTAGAGTCAGTTAGTAGAGCCAGTTGGTAGAGTCAGTTGGTAGAGCCAGTTGGTAGAACCAGTTGGTAGAGTCAGTTGGTAGAGTCAGTTAGTAGAGCCAGTTGGTAGAACCAGTTGGTAGAGTCAGTTGGTAGAGTCAGTTAGTAGAGCCAGTTGGTAGTTTATAGTAGTTAGTAGAGTCAGTTGGTAGAGTCAGCTGGTAGAGTCAGGTGGTAGAGCCAGTTGGTAGAGTCAGTTGGTAGTTTATAGTAGTTAGTAGAGCGAGTTGGTAGAGCCAGTTGGTAGAGTCAGTTGGTAGAGCCAGTTGGGAGAGTCTGTTGGTAGAGTCAGTTAGTAGAGCCAGTTGGTAGTTTATAGTAGTTAGTAGAGTCAGTTGGTAGAGTCAGCTGGTAGAGTCAGGTGGTAGAGCCAGTTGGTAGAGTCAGTTGGTAGTTTATAGTAGTTAGTAGAGCGAGTTGGTAGAGCCAGTTGGTAGAGTCAGTTGGTAGAGCCAGTTGGGAGAGTCAGTTGGTAGAGCCAGTTGGTTGAGTCAGTTGGTAGAGCGAGTTGGTAGAGCCAGTTGGTAGAGTCAGTTGGTAGAGCCAGTTGGGAGAGTCAGTTGGTAGAGCCAGTTGGTAGAGCCAGTTGGTAGAGTCAGTTGGTAATGCCAGTTGTTAGTTTATAGTAGTTAGTAGAGCGAGTTGGTAGAGTCAGTTGGTAGTTTATAGTACTTAGTAGAGTCACTTGGTAGAGTCAGTTGGTAGAGTCACTTGGTAGAGCCAGTTGGTACAGCCAGTTGGTACAGCCAGTTGGTAGAGACAGTTGTTAGAGACAGTTGGTAGTTTATAGTAGTTAGTAGAGTCAGTTAGTAGAGTCAGTTGGTAGAGCCAGTTGGTAGTTTATAGGAGTTAGTAGAGTCACTTGGTAGAGTCAGTTGGAAGAGCCAGTTGGTAGAGCCAGTTGGTAGAGTCACTTGGTAGAGTCAGTTGGTAGACCCAGTTGGTAGAGCCAGTTAGTAGAGTCAGTTGGTAGAGTCAGTTAGTAGAGCCAGTTGGTAGAGTCAGTTGGTGGAGCCAGTTGGTAGAACCAGTTGGTAGAGTCAGTTGGTAGAGTCAGTTAGTAGAGCCAGTTGGTAGAACCAGTTGGTAGAGTGAGTTGGTAGTGTCAGTTAGTAGAGCCAGTTGGTAGTTTATAGTAGTTAGTAGAGTCAGTTGGTAGAGTCAGCTGGTAGAGTCAGGTGGTAGAGCCAGTTGGTAGAGTCAGTTGGTAGTTTATAGTAGTTAGTAGAGCGAGTTGGTAGAGCCAGTTGGTAGAGTCAGTTGGTAGAGCCAGTTGGGAGAGTCAGTTTGTAGAGCCAGTTGGTTGAGTCAGTTGGTAGAGTCAGTTGGTAGAGCCAGCTGGTACAGCCAGTTGGTAGAGCCAGTTGGTAGAGCCAGTTGGTAATGCCAGTTGTTAGTTTATAGTAGTTAGTAGAGCGAGTTGGTAGAGTCAGTTGGTAGTTTATAGTAGTTAGTAGAGTCACTTGGTAGAGTCAGTTGGTAGAGTCACTTGGTAGAGCCAGTTGGTACAGCCAGTTGGTACAGCCAGTTGGTAGAGACAGTTGTTAGAGACAGTTGGTAGTTTATAGTAGTTAGTAGAGTCAGTTAGTAGAGTCAGTTGGTAGAGCCAGTTGGTAGTTTATAGTAGTTAGTAGAATCACTTGGTAGAGTCAGTTGGAAGAGCCAGTTGGTAGAGCCAGTTGGTAGAGTCACTTGGTAGAGTCAGTTGGTAGAGCCAGTTGGTAGTTTATATAAGTTGGTAGAGTCACTTGGTAGAGCCAGTTGGTAGAGTCAGTTGGTAGAGTCAGTTAGTAGAGTCAGTTGGTAGAGCCAGTTGGTAGTTTATAGTAGTTAGTAGAGTCACTTGGTAGAGTCACTTGGTAGAGCCAGTTGGTAGAGTCAGTTGGTACAGCCAGTTGGTAGAGTCAGTTAGTAGAGCCAGTTGGTAGAGCCAGTTGGTAGAGCCAGTTGGAAGTGTATAGTAGTTAGTAGAGCCAGTTGGTAGAGTCAGTTGATAGAGCCAGTTGGTATAGCCAGTTGGTAGAGCCAGTTGGAAGTTTATAGTAGTTAGTAGAGCCAGTTGGTTGAGTCAGTTGCTAGAGCCAGTTGGTAGTTTATTGTAGTTGGTAGAGCCAGTTAGTAGAGCCAGTTGGTAGAGTCAGTTGGTGGAGTTAGTTAGTAGAGCCAGTTGGTAGAGCCAGTTGGTAGAGTCAGTTGGTAGAGCCAGTTGATAGTTGTAGTAGTTGGTTGAGTCAGTTGGTAGAGCCAGTTGGTAGTTTATAGTAGTTGGTAGAGCCAGTTGGTAGAGTCAGTTAGTAGTTCAAAGTAGTTAGTAGAGTCAGTTGGTAGAGTCAGTTGATAGAGCCAGTTGGTATAGCCAGTTGGTAGTTAATAGTAGTTAGTAGAGCCAGTTGGTAGAGCCAGTTGGTAGAGTCAGTTGGTAGAGCCAGTTGGTAGTTTATAGTAGTTAGTAGAGCCAGTTGGTAGAGTCAGTTGGTAGAGTCAGTTGGTAGAGCCAGTTGGTAGAGCCAGTTGGTAGTTTATAGTAGTTAGTAGAGCCAGTTGGTAGAGCCAGTTGGTAGAGCCAGTTGGTAGAGCCAGTTGGTAGAGTCAGATGGTAGAGTCAGTTGGTAGTGTCAGTTGGTAGAGCCAGTTGGTAGAGCCAGTTGGTAGTTTATAGCAGTTAGTAGAGCCAGTTGGTAGAGTCAGGTGGTAGAGCCAGTTGGTAGAGCCATTTGGTAGTTTATAGTAGTTGGTAGAGACAGTTGGTAGAGCCAGATGGTAGAGCCAGTTGGTAGTTTAAAGTAGTTAGTAGAGTCAGGTGGTAGAGTCAGTTGGTAGTTTATAGTAGTTAGTAGAGTCAGTTTGTAGAGCCAGTTGGTAGTTTATAGTAGTTAGTAGAGTCACTTGGTAGAGTCAGTTGGTACAGCCAGTTGGTAGAGCCAGTTGGTAGAGACAGTTGGTAGTTTATAGTAGTTAGTAGAGTCAGTTAGTAGAGTCAGTTGGTAGATTATATTAGCTAGTAGAGTCACTTGGTAGTGTCAGTTGGAAGAGCCAGTTGGTAGAGCAAGTTGGTAGATTAAAGTAGTTAGTAGAGTCAGTTGGTAGAGTCAGTTGATAGAGCCAGTTGGTATAGCCAGTTGGTAGTTAATAGTAGTTAGTAGAGCCAGTTGGTAGAGCCAGTTGGTAGAGTCAGTTGGTAGAGTCAGGTGGTAGAGCCAGTTGGTACAGCCAGTTGGTAGAGCCAGTTGGTAGAGCCAGTTGGTAGAGCCAGTTGGTAGAGCCAGTTGGTAGTTTATAGTAGTTAGTAGAGCGAGTTGGTAGAGTCAGTTGGTAGTTTATAGTAGTTAGTAGAGTCACTTGGTAGAGTCAGTTGGTAGAGTCACTTGGTAGAGCCAGTTGGTACAGCCAGTTGGTAGAGCCAGTTGGTAGAGCCAGTTGGTAGAGCCAGTTGGTAGAGCCAGTTGGTAGTTTATAGTAGTTAGTAGAGCGAGTTGGTAGAGTCAGTTGGTAGTTTATAGTAGTTAGTAGAGTCAGTTAGTAGAGTCAGTTGGTAGTTAATAGTAGTTAATAGAGCCAGTTGGTATAGCCAGTTGGTAGTTAATAATAGTTAGTAGAGCCAGTTGGTAGAGCCAGTTGGTAGAGTCAGTTGGTAGAGCCAGTTGGTAGTTTATAGTAGTTAGTAGAGCCAGTTGGTAGAGTCAGTTGGTAGAGTCAGTTGGTAGAGCCAGTTGGTAGAGCCAGTTGGTAGTTTATAGTAGTTAGTAGAGCCAGTTGGTAGAGTCAGTTGGTAGAGTCAGTTAGTAGAGCCAGTTGGTAGAACCAGTTCGTAGAGTCAGTTGGTAGAGTCAGTTAGTAGAGCCAGTTGGTAGTTTATAGTAGTTAGTAGAGTCAGTTGGTAGAGTCAGCTGGTAGAGTCAGGTGGTAGAGCCAGTTGGTAGAGTCAGTTGGTAGTTTATAGTAGTTAGTAGAGCGAGTTGGTAGAGCCAGTTGGTAGAGTCAGTTGGTAGAGCCAGTTGGGAGAGTCAGTTGGTAGAGTCAGTTAGTAGAGCCAGTTGGTAGTTTATAGTAGTTAGTAGAGTCAGTTGGTAGAGTCAGCTGGTAGAGTCAGGTGGTAGAGCCAGTTGGTAGAGTCAGTTGGTAGTTTATAGTAGTTAGTAGAGCGAGTTGGTAGAGCCAGTTGGTAGATTCAGTTGGTAGAGCCAGTTGGTAGAGTCAGTTGGTAGAGCCAGTTGGTAGTTTATAGTAGTTAGTAGAGCCAGTTGGTAGAGTCAGTTGGTAGAGTCAGTTGGTAGAGCCAGTTGGTAGAGCCAGTTGGTAGTTTATAGTAGTTAGTAGAGCCAGTTGGTAGAGCCAGTTGGTAGAGCCAGTTGGTAGAGCCAGTTGGTATAGCCAGTTGGTAGAGTCAGATGGTAGAGTCAGTTGGTAGGGTCAGTTGGTAGAGCCAGTTGGTAGAGGCAGTTGGTAGTTTATAGCAGTTAGTAGAGCCAGTTGGTAGAGTCAGGTGGTAGAGCCAGTTGGTAGAGCCATTTGGTAGTTGATAGTAGTTGGTAGAGCCAGTTGGTAGAGCCAGATGGTAGAGCCAGTTGGTAGTTTAAAGTAGTTAGTAGAGTCAGTTGGTAGAGTCAGTTGGTAGTTTATAGTAGTTAGTAGAGTCAGTTGGTAGAGCCAGTTGGTAGTTTATAGTAGTTAGTAGAGTCACTTGGTAGAGTCAGTTGGTACAGCCAGTTGGTAGAGCCAGTTGGTAGAGACAGTTGGTAGTTTATAGTAGTTAGTAGAGTCAGTTAGTAGAGTCAGTTGGTAGATTATAGTAGTTAGTAGAGTCACTTGGTAGTGTCAGTTGGAAGAGCCAGTTGGTAGAGCAAGTTGGTAGATTAAAGTAGTTAGTAGAGTCAGTTGGTAGAGTCAGTTAGTAGAGCCAGTTGGTAGAGCCAGTTGGGAGAGTCAGTTTGTAGAGCCAGTTAGTAGAGCGAGTTGGTAGAGCCAGTTGGTAGAGTCAGTTGGTAGAGCCAGTTGGGAGAGTCAGTTTGTAGAGCCAGTTGGTTGAGTCAGTTGGTAGAGTCAGTTGGTAGAGCCAGTTGGTAGAGTCAGTTGGTAGAGTCAGGTGGTAGAGCCAGTTGGTAGAGCCAGTTGGTACAGCCAGTTGGTAGAGCCAGTTGGTAGAGCCAGTTGGTAGAGCCAGTTGGTAGTTTATAGTAGTTAGTAGAGCGAGTTGGTAGAGTCAGTTGGTAGTTTATAGTAGTTAGTAGAGTCACTTGGTAGAGTCAGTTGGTAGAGTCACTTGGTAGAGCCAGTTGGTACAGCCAGTTGGTAGAGCCAGTTGGTAGAGACAGTTGTTAGAGACAGTTGGTAGTTTATAGTAGTTAGTAGAGTCAGTTAGTAGAGTCAGTTGGTAGAGCCAGTTGGTAGTTTATAGTAGTTAGTAGAGTCACTTGGTAGAGTCAGTTGGAAGAGCCAGTTGGTAGAGCCAGTTGGTAGAGTCACTTGGTAGAGTCAGTTGGTAAAGCCAGTTGCTAGTTTATATAAGTTGGTAGAGTCACTTGGTAGAGCCAGTTGGTAGAGTCAGTTGGTAGAGTCAGTTAGTAGAGTCAGTTGGTAGAGCCAGTTGGTAGTTTATAGTAGTTAGTAGAGTCACTTGGTAGAGTCACTTGGTAGAGCCAGTTGGTAGAGTCAGTTGGTACAGCCAGTTGGTAGAGTCAGTTAGTAGAGCCAGTTGGTAGAGCCAGTTGGTAGAGCCAGTTGGAAGTTTATAGTAGTTAGTAGAGCCAGTTGGTAGAGTCAGTTGATAGAGCCAGTTGGTATAGCCAGTTGGTAGAGCCAGTTGGAAGTTTATAGTAGTTAGTAGAGCCAGTTGGTTGAGTCAGTTGGTAGAGCCAGTTGGTAGTTTATTGTAGTTGGTAGAGCCAGTTAGTAGAGCCAGTTGGTAGAGTCAGTTGGTGGAGTTAGTTAGTAGAGCCAGTTGGTAGAGCCAGTTGGTAGAGTCAGTTGGTAGAGCCAGTTGATAGTTGTAGTAGTTGGTTGAGTCAGTTGGTAGAGCCAGTTGGTAGTTTATAGTAGTTGGTAGAGCCAGTTGGTAGAGTCAGTTAGTAGTTCAAAGTAGTTAGTAGAGTCAGTTGGTAGAGTCAGTTGATAGAGCCAGTTGGTATAGCCAGTTGGTAGTTAATAGTAGTTAGTAGAGCCAGTTGGTAGAGCCAGTTGGTAGAGTCAGTTGGTAGAGCCAGTTGGTAGTTTATAGTAGTTAGTAGAGCCAGTTGGTAGAGTCAGTTGGTAGAGTCAGTTGGTAGAGCCAGTTGGTAGAGCCAGTTGGTAGTTTATAGTAGTTAGTAGAGCCAGTTGGTAGAGCCAGTTGGTATAGCCAGTTGGTAGAGCCAGTTGGTATAGCCAGTTGGTAGAGTCAGATGGTAGAGTCAGTTGGTAGGGTCAGTTGGTAGAGCCAGTTGGTAGAGGCAGTTGGTAGTTTATAGCAGTTAGTAGAGCCAGTTGGTAGAGTCAGGTGGTAGAGCCAGTTGGTAGAGCCATTTGGTAGTTGATAGTAGTTGGTAGAGCCAGTTGGTAGAGCCAGATGGTAGAGCCAGTTGGTAGTTTAAAGTAGTTAGTAGAGTCAGTTGGTAGAGTCAGTTGGTAGTTTATAGTAGTTAGTAGAGTCAGTTGGTAGAGCCAGTTGGTAGTTTATAGTAGTTAGTAGAGTCACTTGGTAGAGTCAGTTGGTACAGCCAGTTGGTAGAGCCAGTTGGTAGAGACAGTTGGTAGTTTATAGTAGTTAGTAGAGTCAGTTAGTAGAGTCAGTTGGTAGATTATAGTAGTTAGTAGAGTCACTTGGTAGTGTCAGTTGGAAGAGCCAGTTGGTAGAGCAAGTTGGTAGATTAAAGTAGTTAGTAGAGTCAGTTGGTAGAGTCAGTTAGTAGAGCCAGTTGGTAGAGTCAGTTGATAGAGCCAGTTGGTATAGCCAGTTGGTAGGTAATAGTAGTTAGTAGAGCCAGTTGGTAGAGCCAGTTGGTAGAGTCAGTTGGTAGAGTCAGGTGGTAGAGCCAGTTGGTACAGCCAGTTGGTAGAGCCAGTTGGTAGAGCCAGTTGGTAGAGCCAGTTAGTAGTTTATAGTAGTTAGTAGAGCGAGTTGGTAGAGTCAGTTGGTAGTTTATAGTAGTTAGTAGAGTCACTTGGTAGAGTCAGTTGGTAGAGTCACTTGGTAGAGCCAGTTGGTACAGCCAGTTGGTAGAGCCAGTTGGTAGAGACAGTTGTTAGAGACAGTTGGTAGTTTATAGTAGTTAGTAGAGTCAGTTAGTACAGTCAGTTTGTAGAGCCAGTTGGTAGTTTATAGTAGTTAGTATAGTCACTTGGTAGAGTCAGTTGGAAGAGCCAGTTGGTAGAGCCAGTTGGTAGAGTCACTTGGTAGAGTCAGTTGGTAGAACCAGTTGGTAGTTTATATAAGTTGGTAGAGTCACTTGGTAGAGCCAGTTGGTAGAGTCAGTTGGTAGAGTCAGTTAGTAGAGTCAGTTGGTAGAGCCAGTTGGTAGAGTCAGTTAGTAGAGCCAGTTGGTAGAGCCAGTTGGTAGAGCCAGTTGGAAGTTTATAGTAGTTGGTAGAGCCAGTTGGTAGAGTCAGTTGATAGAGCCAGTTGGTATAGCCAGTTGGTAGTTGTAGTAGTTGGTTGAGTCAGTTGGTAGAGCCAGTTGGTAGTTTATAGTAGTTGGTAGAGAAAGTTAGTAGAGCCAGTTGGTAGAGTCAGTTGGTGGAGTTAGTTAGTAGAGCCAGTTGGTAGAGCCAGTTGGTAGAGTCAGTTGGTAGAGCCAGTTGATAGTTGTAGTAGTTGGTTGAGTCAGTTGGTAGAGCCAGTTGGTAGTTTATAGTAGTTGGTAGAGCCAGTTGGTAGAGCCAGTTGGTAGAGGCAGTTGGTAGTTTATAGCAGTTAGTAGAGCCAGTTGGTAGAGTCAGGTGGTAGAGCCAGTTGGTAGAGCCATTTGGTAGTTTATAGTAGTTGGTAGAGCCAGTTGGTAGAGCCAGATGGTAGAGCCAGTTGGTAGTTTAAAGTAGTTAGTAGAGTCAGTTGGTAGAGTCAGTTGGTAGTTTATAGTAGTTAGTAGAGTCAGTTGGTAGAGCCAGTTGGTAGTTTATAGTAGTTAGTAGAGTCACTTGGTAGAGTCAGTTGGTACAGCCAGTTGGTAGAGCCAGTTGGTAGAGACAGTTGGTAGTTTATAGTAGTTAGTAGAGTCAGTTAGTAGAGTCAGTTGGTAGATTATAGTAGTTAGTAGAGTCACTTGGTAGTGTCAGTTGGAAGAGCCAGTTGGTAGAGCAAGTTGGTAGATTAAAGTAGTTAGTAGAGTCAGTTGGTAGAGTCAGTTAGTAGAGCCAGTTGGTAGAGCCAGTTGGGAGAGTCAGTTTGTAGAGCCAGTTAGTAGAGCGAGTTGGTAGAGCCAGTTGGTAGAGTCAGTTGGTAGAGCCAGTTGGGAGAGTCAGTTTGTAGAGCCAGTTGGTTGAGTCAGTTGGTAGAGTCAGTTGGTAGAGCCAGTTGGTAGAGTCAGTTGGTAGAGTCAGGTGGTAGAGCCAGTTGGTAGAGCCAGTTGGTACAGCCAGTTGGTAGAGCCAGTTGGTAGAGCCAGTTGGTAGAGCCAGTTGGTAGTTTATAGTAGTTAGTAGAGCGAGTTGGTAGAGTCAGTTGGTAGTTTATAGTAGTTAGTAGAGTCACTTGGTAGAGTCAGTTGGTAGAGTCACTTGGTAGAGCCAGTTGGTACAGCCAGTTGGTAGAGCCAGTTGGTAGAGACAGTTGTTAGAGACAGTTGGTAGTTTATAGTAGTTAGTAGAGTCAGTTAGTAGAGTCAGTTGGTAGAGCCAGTTGGTAGTTTATAGTAGTTAGTAGAGTCACTTGGTAGAGTCAGTTGGAAGAGCCAGTTGGTAGAGCCAGTTGGTAGAGTCACTTGGTAGAGTCAGTTGGTAAAGCCAGTTGGTAGTTTATATAAGTTGGTAGAGTCACTTGGTAGAGCCAGTTGGTAGAGTCAGTTGGTAGAGTCAGTTAGTAGAGTCAGTTGGTAGAGCCAGTTGGTAGTTTATAGTAGTTAGTAGAGTCACTTGGTAGAGTCACTTGGTAGAGCCAGTTGGTAGAGTCAGTTGGTACAGCCAGTTGGTAGAGTCAGTTAGTAGAGCCAGTTGGTAGAGCCAGTTGGTAGAGCCAGTTGGAAGTTTATAGTAGTTAGTAGAGCCAGTTGGTAGAGTCAGTTGATAGAGCCAGTTGGTATAGCCAGTTGGTAGAGCCAGTTGGAAGTTTATAGTAGTTAGTAGAGCCAGTTGGTTGAGTCAGTTGGTAGAGCCAGTTGGTAGTTTATTGTAGTTGGTAGAGCCAGTTAGTAGAGCCAGTTGGTAGAGTCAGTTGGTGGAGTTAGTTAGTAGAGCCAGTTGGTAGAGCCAGTTGGTAGAGTCAGTTGGTAGAGCCAGTTGATAGTTGTAGTAGTTGGTTGAGTCAGTTGGTAGAGCCAGTTGGTAGTTTATAGTAGTTGGTAGAGCCAGTTGGTAGAGTCAGTTAGTAGTTCAAAGTAGTTAGTAGAGTCAGTTGGTAGAGTCAGTTGATAGAGCCAGTTGGTATAGCCAGTTGGTAGTTAATAGTAGTTAGTAGAGCCAGTTGGTAGAGCCAGTTGGTAGAGTCAGTTGGTAGAGCCAGTTGGTAGTTTATAGTAGTTAGTAGAGCCAGTTGGTAGAGTCAGTTGGTAGAGTCAGTTGGTAGAGCCAGTTGGTAGAGCCAGTTGGTAGTTTATAGTAGTTAGTAGAGCCAGTTGGTAGAGCCAGTTGGTATAGCCAGTTGGTAGAGCCAGTTGGTATAGCCAGTTGGTAGAGTCAGATGGTAGAGTCAGTTGGTAGGGTCAGTTGGTAGAGCCAGTTGGTAGAGGCAGTTGGTAGTTTATAGCAGTTAGTAGAGCCAGTTGGTAGAGTCAGGTGGTAGAGCCAGTTGGTAGAGCCATTTGGTAGTTGATAGTAGTTGGTAGAGCCAGTTGGTAGAGCCAGATGGTAGAGCCAGTTGGTAGTTTAAAGTAGTTAGTAGAGTCAGTTGGTAGAGTCAGTTGGTAGTTTATAGTAGTTAGTAGAGTCAGTTGGTAGAGCCAGTTGGTAGTTTATAGTAGTTAGTAGAGTCACTTGGTAGAGTCAGTTGGTACAGCCAGTTGGTAGAGCCAGTTGGTAGAGACAGTTGGTAGTTTATAGTAGTTAGTAGAGTCAGTTAGTAGAGTCAGTTGGTAGATTATAGTAGTTAGTAGAGTCACTTGGTAGTGTCAGTTGGAAGAGCCAGTTGGTAGAGCAAGTTGGTAGATTAAAGTAGTTAGTAGAGTCAGTTGGTAGAGTCAGTTAGTAGAGCCAGTTGGTAGAGTCAGTTGATAGAGCCAGTTGGTATAGCCAGTTGGTAGGTAATAGTAGTTAGTAGAGCCAGTTGGTAGAGCCAGTTGGTAGAGTCAGTTGGTAGAGTCAGGTGGTAGAGCCAGTTGGTACAGCCAGTTGGTAGAGCCAGTTGGTAGAGCCAGTTGGTAGAGCCAGTTAGTAGTTTATAGTAGTTAGTAGAGCGAGTTGGTAGAGTCAGTTGGTAGTTTATAGTAGTTAGTAGAGTCACTTGGTAGAGTCAGTTGGTAGAGTCACTTGGTAGAGCCAGTTGGTACAGCCAGTTGGTAGAGCCAGTTGGTAGAGACAGTTGTTAGAGACAGTTGGTAGTTTATAGTAGTTAGTAGAGTCAGTTAGTACAGTCAGTTTGTAGAGCCAGTTGGTAGTTTATAGTAGTTAGTATAGTCACTTGGTAGAGTCAGTTGGAAGAGCCAGTTGGTAGAGCCAGTTGGTAGAGTCACTTGGTAGAGTCAGTTGGTAGAACCAGTTGGTAGTTTATATAAGTTGGTAGAGTCACTTGGTAGAGCCAGTTGGTAGAGTCAGTTGGTAGGTCACGGAGGTCAGTTGGTAGAGCCAGTTGGTAGAGTCAGTTGGTAGAGCCAGTTGGTAGAGTCAGTTAGTAGAGCCAGTTGGTAGAGCCAGTTGGTAGAGCCAGTTGGAAGTTTATAGTAGTTGGTAGAGCCAGTTGGTAGAGTCAGTTGATAGAGCCAGTTGGTATAGCCAGTTGGTAGTTGTAGTAGTTGGTTGAGTCAGTTGGTAGAGCCAGTTGGTAGTTTATAGTAGTTGGTAGAGAAAGTTAGTAGAGCCAGTTGGTAGAGTAGTTAATAGAGCCAGTTGGTATAGCCAGTTGGTAGTTAATAGTAGTTAGTAGAGCCAGTTGGTAGAGCCAGTTGGTAGAGTCAGTTGGTAGAGCCAGTTGGTAGTTTATAGTAGTTAGTAGAGCCAGTTGGTAGAGTCAGTTGGTAGAGTCAGTTGGTAGAGCCAGTTGGTAGAGCCAGTTGGTAGTTTATAGTAGTTAGTAGAGCCAGTTGGTAGAGCCAGTTGGTAGAGCCAGTTGGTAGAGCCAGTTGGTATAGCCAGTTGGTAGAGTCAGATGGTAGAGTCAGTTGGTAGGGTCATTTGGTAGTGCCAGTTGGTAGAGCCAGTTGGTAGTTTATAGCAGTTAGTAGAGCCAGTTGGTAGAGTCAGGTGGTAGAGCCAGTTGGTAGAGCCATTTGGTAGTTTATAGTAGTTGGTAGAGCCAGTTGGTAGAGCCAGATGGTAGAGTCAGTTGGTAGTTTAAAGTAGTTAGTAGAGTCAGTTGGTAGAGTCAGTTGGTAGTTTATAGTAGTTAGTAGAGTCAGTTGGTAGAGCCAGTTGGTAGTTTATAGTAGTTAGTTGAGTCACTTGGTAGAGTCAGTTGGTACAGCCAGTTGGTAGAGTCAGTTGGTAGAGATAGTTGGTAGTTTATAGTAGTTAGTAGAGTCAGTTAGTAGAGTCAGTTGGTAGATTATAGTAGTTAGTAGAGTCACTTGGTAGTGTCAGTTGGAAGAGCCAGTTGGTAGAGCAAGTTGGTAGATTAAAGTAGTTAGTAGAGTCAGTTGGTAGAGTCAGTTAGTAGAGCCAGTTGGTAGAGTCAGTTGATAGAGCCAGTTGGTATAGCCAGTTGGTAGTTAATAGTAGTTAGTAGAGCCAGTTGGTAGAGCCAGTTGGTAGAGTCAGTTAGTAGAGCCAGTTGGTAGAACCAGTTGGGAGAGTCAGTTGGTAGAGTCAGTTAGTAGAGCCAGTTGGTAGTTTATAGTAGTTAGTAGAGTCAGTTGGTAGAGTCAGCTGGTAGAGTCAGGTGGTAGAGCCAGTTGGTAGAGTCAGTTGGTAGTTTATAGTAGTTAGTAGAGCGAGTTGGTAGAGCCAGTTGGTAGAGTCAGTTGGTAGAGCCAGTTGGGAGAGTCAGTTGGTAGAGCCGTTGGTTGAGTCAGTTGGTAGAGTCAGTTGGTAGAGCCAGTTGGTAGAGTCAGTTGGTAGAGTCAGGTGGTAGAGCCAGTTGGTAGAGCCAGTTGGTAGAGCCAGTTGGTAGAGCCAGTTGGTAGTTTATAGTAGTTAGTAGAGCGAGTTGGTAGAGTCAGTTGGTAGTTTATAGTAGTTAGTAGAGTCACTTGGTAGAGTCAGTTGGTAGAGTCACTTGGTAGAGCCAGTTGGTACAGCCAGTTGGTAGAGCCAGTTGGTAGAGACAGTTGTTAGAGACAGTTGGTAGTTTATAGTAGTTAGTAGAGTCAGTTAGTAGAGTCAGTTGGTAGAGCCAGTTGGTAGTTTATAGTAGTTAGTAGAGTCACTTGGTAGAGTCAGTTGGAAGAGCCAGTTGGTAGAGCCAGTTCGTAGAGTCACTTGGTAGAGTCAGTTGGTAGAGCCAGTTGGTAGTTTATATAAGTTGGTAGAGTCACTTGGTAGAGCCAGTTGGTAGAGTCAGTTGGTAGAGTCAGTTAGTAGAGTCAGTTGGTAGAGCCAGTTGGTAGATTAGTAGTTAGTAGAGTCACTTGGTAGAGTCATTTGGTAGAGCCAGTTGGTAGAGTCAGTTGGTACAGCCAGTTGGTAGAGTCAGTTAGTAGAGCCAGTTGGTAGAGCCAGTTGGTAGAGCCAGTTGGAAGTTTATAGTAGTTAGTAGAGCCAGTTGGTAGAGTCAGTTGATAGAGCCAGTTGGTATAGCCAGTTGGTAGTTGTAGTAGTTGGTTGAGTCAGTTGGTAGAGCCAGTTGGTAGTTTATAGTAGTTGATAGAGCCAGTTAGTAGAGCCAGTTGGTAGAGTCAGTTGGTGGAGTTAGTTAGTAGAGCCAGTTGGTAGAGCCAGTTGGTAGAGTCAGTTGGTAGAGCCAGTTGATAGTTGTAGTAGTTGGTTGAGTCAGTTGGTAGAGCCAGTTGGTAGTTTATAGTAGTTGGTAGAGCCAGTTGGTAGAGCCAGTTGGTAGAGTCAGTTAGTAGTTTAAAGTAGTTAGTAGAGTCAGTTGGTAGAGTCAGTTAGTAGAGCCAGTTGGTAGAGTCAGTTGATAGAGCCAGTTGGTATAGCCAGTTGGTAGTTAATAGTAGTTAGTAGAGCCAGTTGGTAGAGCCAGTTGGTAGAGTCTGTTGGTAGAGCCAGTTGGTAGTTTATAGTAGTTAGTAGAGCCAGTTGGTAGAGTCAGTTGGTAGAGTCAGTTGGTAGAGCCAGTTGGTAGAGCCAGTTGGTAGTTTATAGTAGTTAGTAGAGCCAGTTGGTAGAGCCAGTTGGTAGAGCCAGTTGGTAGAGCCAGTTGGTATAGCCAGTTGGTAGAGTCAGATGGTAGAGTCAGTTGGTAGGGTCAGTTGGTAGAGCCAGTTGGTAGAGCCAGTTGGTAGTTTATAGCAGTTAGTAGAGCCAGTTGGTAGAGTCAGGTGGTAGAGCCAGTTGGTAGAGCCATTTGGTAGTTCATAGTAGTTGGTAGAGCCAGTTGGTAGAGCCAGATGGTAGAGCCAGTTGGTAGTTTAAAGTAGTTAGTAGAGTCAGTTGGTAGAGTCAGTTGGTAGTTTATAGTAGTTAGTAGAGTCACTTGGTAGAGTCAGTTGGTACAGCCAGTTGGTAGAGCCAGTTGGTAGAGACAGTTGGTAGTTTATAGTAGTTAGTAGAGTCAGTTAGTAGAGTCACTTGGTAGATTATAGTAGTTAGTAGAGTCAGTTGGAAGAGCCAGTTGGTAGAGCAAGTTGGTAGATTAAAGTAGTTAGTAGAGTCAGTTGGTAGAGTCAGTTAGTAGAGCCAGTTGGTTAGAGTCAGTTGATAGAGCCAGTTGGTATAGCCAGTTGGTAGTTAATAGTAGTTAGTAGAGCCAGTTGGTAGAGCCAGTTGGTAGAGTCAGTTGGTAGAGCCAGTTGGTAGTTTATAGTAGTTAGTAGAGCCAGTTGGTAGAGCCAGTTGGTAGAGCCAGTTGGTAG
>NC_138304.1:101826097-101853597 GCF_965601325.2 Salmo salar
GCGCCAGTGTCGAATTTGCCAATCTTGGTGTTCTCTGGAAAATGGCAAACACCCTGCACAGTGTTGGGCTGTAAGCACAACCCCCACCTGTGGACGTCGGGCCCTCATACCACCCTCATGGAGCCTGTTTCTGACCGTTTGAGCAGACACATGCACATTTGTGGCCTGATGGAGGTCATTTTGCAGGGCTCTGGCTGTGCTCCTCCTTGCACAAAGGCGGAGGTAGCGGTCCTGCTGCTGGGTTGTTGCCCTCCTACGGCCTCCTCCACGTCTCCTGATGTACTGGCCTGTTTCCTGTTAGCGCCTCCATGCTCTGGACACTACGCTGACAGACACAGCAAACCTTCTTGCCACAGCTCGCATTGATGTGCCATCCTGGATGAGCTGCACTACCTGAGCCACTTGTGTGGGTTGTAGATTCCGTCTCATGCTACCACTAGAGTGAAAGCACCGCCAGCATTCAAAAGTGACCAAAACATCAGCCAGGAAGCATAGGAACTGAGAAGTGGTCTGTGGTCTCCACCTGCAGAACCATTCCTTTATTGGGGGTGTCTTGCTAATTGCCTATAATTTCCACCTGTTGTCTATTCCATTTGCACAACAGCATGTGAAATTTATTGTCAATCAGTGTTGCTTCCTAAGTGGACAGTTTGATTTCACAGAAGTGTGATTGACTTGGAGTTACATTGTGTTGTTTAAGTGTTCCCTTTATTTTTTTGAGCAGTATATATACTGTATATATTCTTTTTTTGTGAGGTCAATGCACAGTTTCTCTATAAATAAATCAGATCCAGCCTGAACTGTGTGATGTAGTAGGGAGTTGTAGTTTCTCTATAAATAAATCAGATCCAGCCTGAACTGTGTGATGTAGTAGGGAGTTGTAGTTTCTCTATAAATAAATCAGATCCAGCCTGAACTGTGTGATGTAGTAGGGAGTTGTAGTTTCTCTACAAATAAATCCAGATCCAGCCTGAACTGTGTGATGTAGTAGGGAGTTGTAGTTTCCAACAGGCCAATGTTCGACATACTGTAGTTTAGAGCATAACAACTGATAATGAACTACAATGACCATAATCCATTGCACATCTACTTGTCCAGGCCTGTGTTTCTTTTATGCCTGCTATGGAGATGCAGAAGAAAGAACGTTCTTAAGGGGATGTTAAGGAGAGCAGCTGTTGCTTCACAAGGTATCGCTACCTGAAAATACGTTGATAGTAGGTATTCAGCAGTCATAAAAGCATGTCTTACTTACTTTGAAGAACTACTAAAATAGTGATTTTGTCAGACAGCAGCTCTATAGAGATGAGATGATGACTTGGAATCAAATAATAAAGTCATCAAATAAAACTATAAAATAAATGTAATATAAACAACAACGGAAATATTTTATTAAAGTAATGTGAATAAATTATAGTTAATAAGTGATGAGCAGTAATGGACAGTCACTACCATCACGGGAGTTTTATTCACTGTTTAATTATATGTTGTTACATAATTTTACCTAAATAATTGATACCGAAATCGAGAAGTGTGATTATTTTGTAATAATCTAACCGAAACCAAACTGACCTCAAAAAGCACTAATCGCTCAGCACCAGTATTATGTGTCAATTACATTTTCAGCTTGGGAAATTGAATTAGCGAACTTTCGGTTACTGGTCCAATGCGCTAACCGTTAGGCTACCTGCCCCATAGAGCTCTGGTCAAAAGTAGTGCACTACATAGGGTATAGGGATCCAGTTAGGATGCAAACAGAACCCCGGGCAGACAATCACATACTTTATTACATCCATGTTTATTGGTGCATTATAAAGGTATCGCTTTCATGAGATAAGATAAGAGAAGGACAGAAAGTGAGACAGAGAGACAGAGAGACAGAGAGAGACAGTCAGAGATACAGAGAGAAAAAGAGAGAAAGAGAGAAAGAGAGACAGAAAGACAGAGTGACACAGAGACAGAGAGACAGAGACAGAGACAAGAGAGACAGAGATACAGAGAGTCAGTGAGACAGAGAGACAGAGAGAGACAGTCAGAGATACAGAGAGAAAAAGAGAGAAAGAGAGAAAGAGAGACAGAAAGACAGAGTGACACAGAGACAGAGAGACAGAGACAGAGACAGAGACAGAGAGACAAGTGAGACAGAGATACAGAGAGTCAGTGAGACAGAGAGTCAGAGAGACAGAGAGTCAGAGATACAGAGAGAAAAGAGAGAAAGAGAGACAGAAAGACAGAGTGACACAGAGACAGAGACACAGAGACAGAGAGACAGAGACAGAGACAGAGAGACAGAGATACAGAGAGTCAGTGAGACAGAGAGACAGAGAGACAGAGTCAGAGAGACAGAGAGACAGAAAGACAGAGACAGAGAGACAGAGTCAGAGAGACAGAAAGTGAGACAGAGAGACAGAGAGTCAGAGATACAGAGAGAAAAAGAGAGAGAGACAGAAAGACAGAGACAGAGACAGAGTGACAAGAGAGACAGAGATACAGAGAGTCAGTGAGATAGAGTCAGAGAGACAAAGAGACAGAGTCAGAGAGACAAAGAGTCAGAGAGAGAGTCAGAGAGTCAGAGAGAAAGAGAGCGAGAGGCCATCAGAGTCATGTAGATATAAAAGAGAGAGAGAAAAAGTCTGAGAGAAATATATAATGCAAACAAAGGATTTATTTAATTGACAGAGTGAGTAAACAGGAGAAAGAGAGAGAGAGAGAGAGAGAGAGAGAGAGAGAGAGAGAGCGAGAGAGAGCGATACAGAGGGCGTATAAGGAGAGAAACAAGATTAGAGAGTGACACAGCCAGCAGCCTGTCCCCAGTATGTCCTGTTTACAAGGCCAGGGGAATTACATTGCTCTGTTTTGACCAGCAGCTCTCTCTTTACTGTTTTATATCGTCTTCATCTATAACATCCTCTCTGTCCCTGGAAGACCTTGCACAATTATGGAGACATACAGGCAGAGAGAGAGATTCTTTTGTCAATGATAGGTTACGGGGAATTTTTGGGGAGATTCACCTATTGCTCACCTCTTGCCCACAGCCAAGTAGACTATATGATTTACAAACATTGACTCTATCTCTCTCAGCTCAATCACCGTCAAGCCACTAACACCTCTGTCTGATCACAGCCAAATTATGTTGTTCCTCAAAAGAACAGACATGGAAACAACCACACATTCACAGCCCAGTAAGCTTTACAACATCAGAAATGCATACAGATGGGCCCAAAACACAGAAGCACAGAAGAATACCAGAAAGCAACCAGTAACCAAAAAATCCGAACACTCTTAGATAACTTTCTGGATTCACTCACAGTAAAGAAGGCATCAATCTAGCAGTAAAAAACATCAACTATATATTCAGGCAAACGGCAAAAGAAGCACAACTGAAATTGATACAAAATAAACCAAAAATGACTACAGATGACAACTGGTTTGATGCAGATTGTAAAATTATAAGGAAAAAACTTAGAACACTATCCAACCAAAAGCACAGAGACCCAAATACTGTGAGACTTTAAAACTCTATAAACGTACACTACAAAAGCAAGCAGCTGACACTAATTGAGGAGTCTATAAATGCAAAGAACTTCTGGAAAAATTGGGAAAACCAACAACAACAAAATAAAGTGGAGGAATTAGTGATACAAAATGGTGACATATGGACAGCCCATTTTAAACCACTCTACAACACCGTTCAAACTGATGCAAACGCAGAGCAATGCAATTAGATGGATTAGAAAAAGCTGTAAAGGACAATCAAAATCCATTGGACTCCCTAATTACTGACCAGGAGCTCTATAAGAAACTTCAGGCCCTCAAATGTAAGAAAGCATGCGGACCTGATGGCATCCTAAATGAGATGCTCAAATTCACAAGTGCGAAATGTCAATTGGCTATATTAAAACAGTTTAATTTGATCCTGAGTGTAGGTTAATTCCCGGACATCTGGAATCAAGGACTCATAACCCCAATCTTTAAGAACGGAGACCAATTTGACCCTAACAATTACAGAGGCATTTGTGTGAACAGTAACCTGAGAAAGATTTTAGTAGTATTATAAATGTAAGAGTTCTAAACTTCTTTAATAAGCACAATTTCTTGAGTAAAAGCCTAATTGTATTTATACCAAAACATCGCACAACTGATCATATTTACACCCTACACACCCTGATAGGTAAATAATAACAAAATGTATGCTTGCTTTATTGACTTCCAAAAAGCATTTGATTCTATTTGGCATACAGGACTGTTCTACAAAGTCATTGAAAGTGGTGTAGGGGGGGAGTAAAATATATGACAGCATTAAAACAATACGTGCAGCATCAAAATTGGCAAGAAAATAACATAATTGTTTAACCAGGGACGGGGCCTTCGCCAGGGTTTCAGTCTGAGCCCTGCACTCTTCAATATTTACAACAACGAATTGGCCACTATTCTAGAAAAATCCTCAGCCCTTGGTGTTAGTCTCCACAATTCAGAGGTTCAGAGGTCTGCTCTTCACAGATTACCTGTGCTTGCTGTCACCCATAGCACATGGCCTACAGCAGAGCCTGGACCTGATAGAGCAGTACTGCCAGACCTGGGCCCTGAGAGTAAACCCCAAAAAGACTAAAATAATGATTTTCCAGAGAAGATCCAGATCTCAGGGAATTAGACCAAAGTTCTCAGTTGGTACAAAATATATAGAGTACTGTACACACTACAATTACTTAGGTTTAAATAGAAGCTCAACTGGACACCTAAATGAGGCAGTGAATGAACTGAGAGAGAAAGCACGCAGGGCATTCTACTCCATTAAAAAAACGAATTCAAATTGAAATATCTATTAAAATTAAAGCTAATTGAATGTGATATTGAACCAATTACACTTTATGGCAGTGAGGTGTGGGGTCCACTTGCAAAACAAGATTTCACCCAATGGGACAAACACAAAATTGAAACTCTGCATAAAGAGTCCTGTAAGATTCTCATTCATGTCCAGAGGAAAACTACAAACAATGCATGCAGGGCAGAATTAGGCCAATATCCACTAATAATAAAAACAAATTCAGTTTTGACCCCCTCTCATATCATTACCAAGCCCTGCAATGCCAAGAGCTGAGCAAAGAAAAGAGTCCCCTCATCCAGCTGGTCCTGGGGCTGAGTTCACCAACCTGTTCTACTAACACACTGAAGCCTCAGGACCAGAACATCCAATCAATCAGAATAAACCAAAGTACAACACAATCAAAACAAAACTGCATTAGTTATTGGGAAACACAAGCACAAGCACAAAGTAAAATGCAGTGCTCTCTGGCCCTAAATCAACAGTACACCGTGGCAAACTATTTGAAAATGGTTATTGATCAAAACCTTAGAAAAACCTTGACAAAGTACAGGCTCAGTGAGCACAGCCTTGCCATTGAGAAGGGTAGACACAGGAAAACCTGACTCCCTGTAGAGGAAAGGCTGTGCAACCACTGCACCACAGCAGAACCTGAGACGGAGCTGCATTTCCTGACAAAATGTCAAAAATATAAAACAATTAGCGTGTCATTTCCCCAAATTTGAATCCCTTGTTCAAGGTTTTCAAAGACCTCTCTGATGAGGACAGGCTACCCGTCCTGTTGGGGGAGGACGCAGAGAGCTGTGGGTTGGCAGCGCACTACATTGCTGCCTGCCATAAGTTGAGGGACAGTGCACTTATTTTGACCAGGGCCCCATAGCGTGCACACTGCTACAATCTTGAAAAACAGTGTGTTTAATCAATTATTTGGTGACGTGAATATATTTAGTAAACCCGCTACAATGTTCCAGTACAGTGTACAATCAGCAAGCAGTTTAACAGTTACATTGGATAGGCCCTGGTGACAATAAATTAATAAAACCAAAAGCTTACATTCACTTGGAAAAGCTCCAGTGTTGGATAACCATTGCCTCTCTGTTTGAGCTGGGTGTTTGAGTAGGCTAAACTACCTAACTGCATTCTCTAACTCTCTCTCTCTCTCTCTCGCTCTTGCTTATCCATCATTTTTTAATACATTAATTTGATCAAAACTGTTCAATTATTGTCTTTCTCTTTGAGTCAACTACTCACCACATTTTATGCAATACATTGCTAGCTAGCTGTAGCTTATGCTTTCAGTACTAGATTCATTCTCTGATTCTTTGATTGGGTGGATAACACGTCAGTTCATTCTGAAAGAGCTCTGATAGGTGGGAGGATGTTCTCCGGAAGTAATCATAATTACTGTGTAAGTCTATGGAAGGGGGTGAGAACCATGAGTCTCCTAGGTTTTGTATTGAAGTCAATGTACCCAGAGGAGGACGGAAGCTAGCTGTCCTCTGGCTACACCATTGTGCTACCTTACAGAGTGCTGTTGAAGCTACCGTAGACCTTCATTGTGTTTAATCAATTTTATGTAATGTTATTATTTTACACATGTTATTATTTGGTGACGTGAATATATTTAATATTATCTAGAAAGGAAAACTTTTTTAATGTTTCACTATTTATTTATTTTTGAAATTGGTCCTTCTCTTCCTCCTCTGAGGAGTCTCCACAGCGCACTATATAGGGAATAGGGCTCTGGTCTAAAGTAGTGCACTATATAGGGAATAGGGCTCTGGTCTGAAGTAGTGCACTATATAGGGAACAGGGCTCTGGTCTGAAGTAGTGCACTATATAGGGAATAGGGCTCTGGTCTGAAGTAGTGTACTATATAGGGAATAGGGCTCTGGTCTGAAGTAGTGCACTATATAGGGAACAGGGCTCTGGTCTGAAGTAGTGCACTATATAGGGAATAGGGCTCTGGTCTGAAGTAGTGCACTATATAAGGAATAGGGCTCTGGTCTGAAGTAGTGCACTATATAGGGAATAGGGCTCTGGTCTGAAGTAGTGCACTATATAGGGAATAGGGCTCTGGTCTGAAGTAGTGCACTATATAGGGAATAGGGCTCTGGTCTTGCACTATATAGGGAATAGGGCTCTGGTCTAAAGTAGTGCACTATATAGGGAATAGGGTCTGGTCTGAAGTAGTGCACTATATAGGGAATAGGGCTCTGGTCTGAAGTAGTGCACTATATAGGGAACAGGGCTCTGGTCTGAAGTAGTGCACTATATAGGGAATAGGGCTCTGGTCTGAAGTAGTGTACTATATAGGGAATAGGGCTCTGGTCTGAAGTAGTGCACTATATAGGGAACAGGGCTCTGGTCTGAAGTAGTGCACTATATAGGGAATAGGGCTCTGGTCTGAAGTAGTGCACTATATAGGGAATAGGGCTCTGGTCTGAAGTAGTGCACTATATAGGGAATAGGGTACCATTTCGGATGCAGTGAGAGTATCAGAGGGTCCGCACGCTGCTTGCTAATGATTAGCGAGGTGTCTGTCTGCATGCCTGTCTGATAAAGAGGAGATCGTTAAAGATATGGTTAGGTTTCATAGGCCTTGGTTACAGGGTCGTCAAAGCTGACAGACGTGTGTTGACTGCTGCTGAAGACACTCTGTGATAGTTACTTTGCTGGCTGGCTGGCTGGCTGGCTGGCTGGCTGGCTGTGTGTGTGTGTGTGTGTGTGTGTGTGTGTGTGTGTGTGTGTGTGTGTGTGTGTGTGTGTGTGTGTGTGTGTGTGTGTGTGTGTGTGTGTGTGTGTGCGTGCGTGCGTAAACCTCGAATACCACAGCTGTTGTTCATGTTCTTCTGTGTCCCCATTGCTCCTTGTGTCTGACAGGTGAACAGGGGCAGGTGAACAGGGACAGGTGACCAGGGACAGGTGACCAGGGACAGGTGAACAGGGACAGGTGAACAGGGACAGGTAAACAATAAACTCCTGTTATCACATCTTAGGTTGTTACTGTTCCTTCCCACCAATGAAGGACAGAGGATAAGCATCTTTTTTCTCTCTCTCTCTCTCTCTCTCTCTCTCTCTCGCTCTCTCTCTCTCTCTCTCTCTCTCTCTCTCTCTCTCTCTCTCTCTCTCTTTCTCTCTCTCTCTCTCTCTCGTTCTCTCGTTCTCTCCATCAGACAAATCACCTGTTATGACAGATCAGCTGAATTAAGACCATTGCTCTGCACACACACACACACACACGCACACACACACGCACGCACCCACGCACTCTCTGAGTTTTGGATGAACGATGAAGTGGATAATATATATCTTGTGGGTATCTCCATGTCTAGATCAGATGGCAGCCTTGGGTAAGACTAAGGGGGCGAGGGGTGTGTCTCTTTGACAACATCAGCTGGTACTCAATCTCTAATATCAAGGAAATCTCAAGGTTCTGCTCTCCATGCTATTTACCAAGAGAGTTGTCATCTATATTTTCCCGTAGCTGTCTATTTACAACAACAAACCGATGCTTGGCTCTAAGATCGCACTAAATGAGCTGTAAGCAAACAAGAAAATGCTGCACGTCTAGTGTACAGTGATTTTAACGCAGGGAAACTGAAATCCATTCCACCTCATTTCTACCAAGATGTCACCTCTGCGACTAGAATGTGACAATACTCCTGATCACCAATACTCCACACACAGAAATTAAAGGCTATTCCCTTCCTTTGATTCCTAAATACAAGCAAAAACTCAAACAGGAAGTACCAGTGACGCACTCAATAAGGATGTTGTCCAATGACGCGGATGCTAAACTACAGGACTGTTTCTCTCTAGCACAAATTGGAATATGTTCCAGGATTCATCCGATAACATTGAGGAGTTTACCACATCAGTCACCGGAATCATAAATAAGTGCATTGAAGACATCGTCCCCACAGTGGCCGTACGTACATATCCCAACCAGAAGCCATGGACTACAGGCAACATCTGCACTGAACTAAAGGTCAGCTGCCGCTTTCAAGGAGGTCGACACTAATTTGGACGCTTACAGGACCTCAAACTAGCAAAGCATCAATACAGGACTAAAATCGAATCCTACTATGTCGACTCTGGTGCCCTTCAGATGTAGCAGGGCTTGCAAACTATCGGGGATTACAAAGGGAAACCCAGTCGCAAGCCTACCAGACAAACTAAATTCCTTCTATGCTCTCTTTGAGGCAAGCAACACTGAACCATGCATGAGAGCACCAGCTGTTCCAGACGACTATGAGTAAGACCTTTAAACAGGTTAACATTCACAAGGTCGTGGGGCCAGATTTTTTACATTTT
This sequence comes from Salmo salar, assembly GCF_965601325.2. Lineage (NCBI taxonomy): Eukaryota > Metazoa > Chordata > Actinopteri > Salmoniformes > Salmonidae > Salmo > Salmo salar. The sequence continues at coordinate 101,835,234 of NC_138304.1, forward strand.
ACATTTTAGTCATTTAGCAGACGCTCTTATCCAGAGCGACTTACAGTAGTGAATGCATACATTTCTTTTTTTTTTTTTTTTGTGCTGGCCCCCCGTGGGAATCGAACCCACAACCCTGGCGTTGCACACACCATGCTCTACCAACTGAGCTACAGGGAGAGTGTGCTCAGAGCATGCGTTGACCAGCTGGCAAGTGTCTTCACTGACATTTTCAACCTCTCCCTGTCTGTAATACTCTACCTAAATGTTTCTAGCAAGAACGCCAAGGTAACCTGTATAAATAACTATCGCACCGTAGCACTCACATCTGTAGCCATGAAATGCTTTGACAGGCTGGTCATGGATCATATCAACACCATCATCCCGGACACCCTGGACAGACTCCATTTCCATAACACCCCAACAGATCCAAAGAAGACGCAATCTCTATTGCACTCCACACTGCCCTCTCCCAATTGGCTAAGAGGAACAACTATGTGAGAATGTTGTTCATTGACTACAGCTCAGCATTCAACACCATACTGCAATCCAAGCTCATCACCAAGCTCAGGACCCTGGGACTGAACACCTCCCTCTGCAACTGGATCCTGGACTTCCTGATGGGTCAACCCCGGTGGTGAGGGATCCTGGACTTCCTGACGGGCCGCCCCCAGGTGGTGAGGGATCCTGGACTTCCTGACGGGCCGCCCCCAGGTGGTGAGGGATCTTGGACTTCCTGACGGGCCGCCCCCAGGTGATGAGGGATCCTGGACTTCCTGACGGGCCGCCCCCAGGTGGTGAGGGATCTTGGACTTCCTGACGGGCCGCCCCCAGGTGGTGAGGGATCCTGGACTTCCTGACGGGCCGCCCCCAGGTGGTGTGGGATCCTGGACTTCCTGACGGGCCGCCCCCAGGTGGTGAGGGAAGGCAACAACACGTCCGCCCCAGGGGTTCCTCTTGGTGCTTAGTCCCCTCCTGTTCTCACCCACGACTGAGTGGCGCACAACTCCAACACCATCATTAAGTTTGCTGACGACACGTCGGTGGTAGGCCTGATCACCGACAACGATGAGACAGCCTTCATCTCTCTTAACCATTCTTTCCATCTCTCTACTTCCCCTTTTTTCTCTCTCTCTCTATTGCTCTCTCTCTTTCTCTCTCTTTCTCTCTCTCTCTCGTTCTCCCCCTGTCGTTCTCCCCCTCTCTCACTCTCTCTCCTTCCACACACACACACACACACACACACACACACACACACACACACACACACACACACACACACACACACACACACACACACACACACACACGACAACACGTGGACAGCATAACGCATGTAGCATTTCCATACATACGGACTGTAATGATATTAGCGCAAGCTGATTAGCGAAGGGAACATTATGTCAAAGACAAGATAGTACAATACCCTACTGTAGGGGAGAGAGTTCAGGTTCAAGTAACGGGATACATACACACACACACTTTCCTGGAAACCTGTAAGCCCTTGATAGACTAGGCTCTTGTAGCCTTGACCATACATTGCATGAAAAGATAAGAGATGTTTATCTCCCAGGCCAGATTAATAGGTTAAACCCTTAGAGTGGATTAGCACATGGATGAGTCCCAAATGGCACCCTGGCCCAATTCCCTATATCGTGAACTACATTCCTATTGGCCCTGGTCTTAAGTAGTGCTCTATGTAGGGAATAGGGTGCTATTTGGGATACAGACTCTGTAAGTAGAAAACATAAATACACCCTGGGGGGGGGGGGGTACACACATGCACAGTTGTACTGTTTAAACACACACACACACACACACACACACACACACACACTGTAGACACACACTGTAGACACACACTCCTACACTGATGACTTGAGCAGATCTCTATCTGACTATTGTTTTGGTCACTGTATTTTATCAGCACACACATGCACACACGCACACATGCACGCGCGCGTACGCACACACACACACACACACACACACACACACACACACACACACACACACACACACACACACACACACACACACACACACACACACACACACACACACACACACAAAGAACTCAAATTATCATCCTGGGAACCACTTTGAATGGATACAGATTCTGCTGCTAAAGGGTAACTGTATGGAAAATCTCTCTCTCTACATTTCTCTCCCTCTTCCCCTCTCGGTCTCTCTCTCTCTCTCTCTCTCACCCCATTTCACCTCACGCCTGTCCTCGTTACCCAACTCAGCTGTTGTTTTGAATGCCGCTGCCAACTCTATCGTTTCAGAGAGCGGAGAAGGAGCAAAGTAGGAGAGGGGGCGAGGAGATTAGGAGGGGAGGAGAGAAGGAGGAGGAGGAGTGGAGGAAAGTATTAGAGAGAGTTCAAGTGAGTTCAAAGTGAGCGAGACAGAAAGAGAAAAGACACAGAAAGAGAATAGACACAGAAAGGGAATAGACACAGAAAGAAAATAGAGACAGAATGAGAATAGAGACAGAATGACAATAGAGGAGAATCATGTTGAGACAGAGATACATAAGAAGAGAAAGAAACATATGCAGACCAGAAACAGATTAAAATACAAGAGAGAGAGAGAGCAACAACAGTAAAGTGAAGTGGATCGTAGGCCTACTGCAGGAGTGTTGTGATGTTCTGTACAGCAGGGTAACATGAGGAGTGTTGTGATGTTCTGTACAGCAGGGTAACACGAGGAGTGTTGTGATGTTCTGTACAGCAGGGTAACACGAGGAGTGTTGTGATGTTCTGTACAGCAGGGTAACATGAGGAGTGTTGTGATGTTCTGTACAGCAGGGTAACGCGAGGAGTGTTGTGATGTTCTGTACAGCAGGGTAACATGAGGAGTGTTGTGATGTTCTGTACAGCAGGGTAACACGAGGAGTGTTGTGATGTTCTGTACAGCAGGGTAACACGAGGAGTGTTGTGATGTTCTGTACAGCAGGGTAACACGAGGAGTGTTGTGATGTTCTGTACAGCAGGGTAACGCGAGGAGTGTTGTGATGTCCTGTACAGCAGGGTAACGCGAGGAGTGTTGTGATGTTCTGTACAGCAGGGTAACGCGAGGAGTGTTGTGATGTTCTGTACAGCAGGGTAACGCGAGGAGTGTTGTGATGTCCTGTACAGCAGGGTAACGCGAGGAGTGTTGTGATGTTCTGTACAGCAGGGTAACATGAGGAGTGTTGTGATGTTCTGTACAGCAGGGTAACATGAGGAGTGTTGTGATGTTCTGTACAGCAGGGTAACGCGAGGAGTGTTGTGATGTTCTGTACAGCAGGGTAACGCGAGGAGTGTTGTGATGTCCTGTACAGCAGGGTAACGCGAGGAGTGTTGTGATGTCCTGTACAGCAGGGTAACACGAGGAGTGTTGTGATGTTCTCTACAGCAGGGTAACGCGAGGAGTGTTGTGATGTTCTGTACAGCAGGGTAACGCGAGGAGTGTTGCATCACTGTGTTTTGCTCTTGGCTGTACCTAGCATCTTTTGCCACATAGACACATTGACATGAAACACGTTTATATCTGCCCCTGAGTACAGGGTTTTAACAGTACTCACTGGAGACAGCCATACCAGTATATACATATATATATCTGTCTGTCTGACCAAGGCCATACCAGTATATATATATATCTGTCTGTCTGTCTGTCTGTCTGTCTGTCTGTCTGTCTGTCTGTCTGACCAAGGCCATACCAGTATATATGTCTGTCTGTCTGTCTGTCTGTCTGTCTGTCTGTCTGTCTGTCTGACCAAGGCCATACCAGTATATATATATATGTCTGTCTGTCTGTCTGTCTGTCTGTCTGTCTGTCTGTCTGTCTGACCAAGGCCATATCAGTCTATCTCTGTCTGTCTGTCTGTCTGTCTGTCTGTCTGTCTGTCTGTCTGTCTGTCTGTCTGTCTGTCTGTCTGTCTGTCTGTCTGTCTGACCAAGGATATACCAGTTTCTATTTTGTATTTTGAATTTATTATGGATCCTCATTAGCTGATGCCAAGGCAAAAACATTTTTTGGCAGTTTATAAAGAAATTAAAATTCCACAAAACACTGTATGCCGTCAGACCCCTACGCCACCACAACCAAATATCTACAGTACAAAATCCATGTGTACACCTCCTTTTTGTGTGTGTATAGTGCGTATGTTACCGTGTGTGTGTGTTTGTATGCATGTGCCTATGTTTGTGTTGCTTCACAGTCCCCGCTGTTCCTGAAGGTGTATTTTTATCTGTTTTTTAAATATAATATTACTGCTTGCATCAGTTACTTGATGTGGAATGGAGTTCCATGTAGTCATGGCTTTATGTAGTGCTGTGCGCCTCCCCTAGTTTGTTCTGGACTTGGGGACTGTGAAGAGTCCTCTTGTGGCATGTCTTGTGGGGTATACATGGGTGTCTGAGCTGTGTGCCAGTAGTTCAAACAGACAGCTCAGTGCATTCAACATGTGCATTCAACAACACCTCTCATAAATACAAGCAGTGATGAAGTCAATCTCTCTGCCACTTTGAGCCATGAGAGATTGACATGCATATTATTCATGTTAGCTCTTTGTATACGTCCAAGGGCCATCCGTGCTGCCCTGTTCTGAACCAATTGCAATTTTCGTAAGTCTTTTTTTTGTGGCTCCTGACCATACAACTGAACAGTAGTCCAGGTCCGACAAAACCAGGACTTCTAGGATAGTGTTGTTAAGAAGGTAGAGTAGTGCTTTATTATGGACAGACTTCTCCCCATTTTAGCTACTGTTGTATCAATATGTTTGACCATGACAGTTTACAATCCAGGGTTACTCCAAGCAGTTTAGTCACCTCAACTTGTTCAATTTCCACATTATTTATTACAGGATTTAGTTGAGATTTAGGGTTTAGTGAATGATTTGTCCCAAATACAATGCTTTTAGTTGTAGAAATATTTAGGACTAACTTATTCCTTGCCACCCACTCTGAAACTAACTGCAGCTCTTTGTAAAGTGTTGTAGTCATTTCAGTCGCTGTAGTAGCTGACACGTATAGTGTTGCGTCATTTGTATACATAGACACACAGGCTTTAGCCTAGTGGAATGTCATTAGTAAAGAGTGAAAAAAGTAAGGGGCCTAGACAGCTGCCCTGGGGAATTCCTGATTCTGCCTGGATTATGTTGGAGAGACTTCCTCCCTGTGGCTCAGTTGGTAGAGCATGGTGTTTGCAACGCCAGGGTTGTGGGTTCGTTTCCCACGGGGGCCAGTACGGAGAAGAAAAAAAAATGTATAAAATGAATTGAAATGTATGCATTCGCTACTGTAAGTCGCTCTGGATAAGAGCGTCTGCTAAATGACTAAAATGTAAATGTAAGAACACCCTCTGTGTTCTGTTAGACAGGTAACTCTTTATCCTCAATAAAGCAGGGGATGTAAAGCCATAACATGTACGCTTTTCCAGCAGCAGACGATCATCGATAATGTGAAAAGCCGCACTGACGTCTAACAAGACAGCCGCCACAATCATTCTATTATCAATTTCTCTCAGCCAATCATCAGTCATTTGCGTAAGGGCTATTCTTGTTGAATCTCTTTCCCTATCAGCATGCTGAAAGTTTGTTGTCAATTTATTTAATGTAAAATAGCATTGTACCTGATCAAACACAATTTTTTACAAAAGTTTACTAAGTAACATGCTAATTGGTGGGCTATTTGAGCCAGTAAAGGTGGCTTTACTATTCTTAGGTAGCGGAATGACTTTTGCTTTCCTCCAAGGCTGGGGGCATACATTTTCTAGTAGGCTTAAATTGAAAATATGCCAAATATGAGTGGCAATATCGTCCGCTATTATCCTCAGTAATTTTCCAAATGGTAAAGCCTGATGGCTTGTCATTGTTGATAGACAACAATATTTTTTTCACCTCTACCACACTCACTTTACGGAATTGAAATTACAATGCTTGTCTTTCATAATTAGATCAGTTACACTTGGATGTGTAGTGTCAGCGTTTGTTGCTGGCATGTCATGCCTAAGTTTGCTAATCTTGCCAATGAAAAAATCATTAAAGTAGTTGGCAATATCAGTGGTTTTTGTGATGAATGAGCCATCTGATTCATTGAATGATGGAGCTGAGTTTGCCTTTTTTCCCAAAATGTCATTTAAGGTGCTCCAAAGAGGTTTACTATCATTCTTTATGTCATTTACCTTTAGTGTAGTTTCTTCTTCTTTTTATTCAGTTTAGTCACATGATTTCTCAATTTGCAATACATATGCCAATCGGTTGTGTAGCCAGACTTATTTGCCATTCCTTTTGCCTCATCCCTCTCAACCATACATACAATTCCTCATCAATCCACAGGGATTTAACAGTTTTTACAGTCATGTTCTTAACGAGTGAATCTATATCTGTCTGTCTGTCTGTCTGTCCGTACGTCTGTCTGTACATACCAGTCTCTTAATATTACATACCGTATCACTCTATAATCAGTCTCTCATACTCTCCCTCCCTCCCTCCCCTTTGCTTTCTCCCTTTCTCTGTCTGTCTCGCTACTGTGAAAACATATTTCTTCCCTTTAATATTTTAGATACTGTATATTTAGTATTTTAGACACTGTATATTTAGTATTTTAGACACTGTATATTTAGTATTTTAGTATTTTAGACACTGTATATTTAGTATTTTAGATACTGTATATTTAGTATTTTAGATACTGTATATTAAAAGTATTTTTTCTCTCTCTTATCCTTCATCGCCTAACATCTGCACACTCAGCAGTCTGTTGAATTTCTGGATTTGGGAATAGAATAGACAGTTTCCCTAGCAACTGGTTTCCATGGCAGCAGTCTCCTCTTCCTATTCCCAGCTGCAGTTGTGCCCCAGTCCCAATCCTCACTGGTTCTCAATTTCTGTCCAGTCCCGATCCTCAACCCATTCTTTCCAGGGAAACCAAGGTCCCATTCCAAAACCAACATGGACATGGGAACACACACACACACACTGGGATGACTGCACATAGACGCACACACACACCGACACACAATACACACACCAATCCAATGACATGATACACAGCAAGACGTTCAGACAGACAGACAGACAGACAGACAGACAGACAGACAGACAGACAGACAGACAGACAGACAGACAGACAGACAGACAGACAGACAGACAGACAGACAGACAGACAGACAGACAGACAGACAGACAGACAGACAGACAGACAGACAGACAGACAGACAGACAGACAGACAGACAATAACTATTCAAACACTTTAATGTTCACAGATACACAAAGACACACACACACAGAAACCCTCATGATAGACAACAGGCTAACTGTAGTCTGGGGACACACACAGAAACTCTCATGATAGACGACAGGCTAACTGTAGTCTGGGGACACACAGAAACTCTCATGATAGACGACAGGCTAACTGTAGTCTGGGGACATACACAGAAACCCTCATGATAGACGACAGGCTAACTGTAGTCTGGGGACATACACAGAAACTCTCATGATAGACGACAGGCTAACTGTAGTCTGAGGACATACACAGAAACCCTCATGATAGACGACAGGCTAACTGTAGTCTGAGGACACACACAGAAACCCTCATGATAGGCGACAGGCTAACTGTAGTCTGGGGACACACAGAAACCCTCATGATAGACGACAGCCTAACTGCAGTCTGGGGTTACACATCTGGTACCATGGCACAGTGGGCACATTTTGGGGGGAAGATGAATCAGGTCGCACATAATTGGGGGGAAAGTTAATCAGGTCGCACATATTGGGGGGAAGATGTATTATATCACACATGTTGAGGAGGAAGGTGAATCAGGTCTCAAACACACACATTAGGCTCCAGGGGGATATATCCTTCATGTCACCTTGACTTCTCCAGGGAAGGGAGGGGGGAGAAGAGGGTGGTTCTGTCATATCAGCAGGATCAGGTAAAACCTTATGCCCTCTCTACCCCCTATAGACTACCATATGACCTCTGTACCCCCTATACTCTACCTTATGCCCTCTCTACCCCCTATAGACTTCCATATCACCTCTCTATCCCCCTATAGACTACCATATACCCTCTCTACCCTCTATAGACTACCATATGACCTCTCTACCCCCTATAGACTTCCATATTACCTCTCTACCCCCTATAGACTACCATATGACCTCTGTACCCCCTATAGACTACCTTATGCCCTCTCTACCCCCTATAGACTTCCATATGACCTCTCAACCCCCTATAGACTAACTTATGCCCTCTCTACCCCCTATAGACTACCATATGACCTCTGTACCCCCTATAGACTACCTTATACCCTCTCTACCCCCTATATACTTCCATATTACATCTCTACCCCCTATAGACTACCATATGCCCTTACTACCCCCTATAGACTAACTTATGCCCTCTCTACCCCCTATAGACTAACTTATGCCCTCTCTACCCCCTATAGATTTCCATATTACATCTCTACCCCCTATAGACTACCATATGCCTTCACTACCCCCTATAGACTACCATATGCCCTTACTGCCCCCTATAGACTACCATATGCCCTTACTACCCCTATAGACTACCATATGCCCTTACTACCCCTATAGACTACCATATGCCCTTACTACCCCCTATAGACTACCATATGTCCTTACTACCCCTATAGACTACCATATGCCCTTACTACCCCCTATAGACTACCATATGCCCTTACTACCCCCTATAGACTACCATATGCCCTTACTACCCCTATAGACTACCATATGCCCTTACTACCCCCTATAGACTACCATATGCCCTTACTACCCCCTATAGACTACTATATGCCCTTACTACCCCCTATAGACTACCATATGCCCTTACTACCCCCTATAGACTACCATATGCCCTCTCTACCCCCTATAGACTACCATATGCCCTTTTGCCCTCTCGTTTAACCGTTATACCCAACATAACATGGTGTCAAACTGGTTTACAACAACAGAGCCTGGTTTAACCGTAATAGCCAACATAACATTAGTGTCAAACTGGTTTACAACAACAGAGCCTGGTTTAACCGTTATACCCAACATAACATGGTGTCAAACTGGTTTCCAACAACAACATAAATAACATCATGCCGTTTCGTAATAAGTACACACAAATAGCAGCACCATTACCCATTAAATGGAGATGAGATGTGTGTGTAAAGATGGAACAGCAATGGATAGCAGTCACTTTACAGGCTCCTGACTAATTCTCCTATTTTGTGTTTTTTTTTTTACGCTGATCTTAACTTTTTTTTGTACATAATGTCTCCGCCATCATTTCCTATGCACATCATAAACGCGATCACTATCCTCGATTTGTACAAATAATTCTACTTCAATAAATCGTCAGCTCTGGATGATCTGGTTCCTCAGGCACACCAAGAGTGCTTAGAAAGGCGCACCAAGACAAGACTACGTCAGCGAGCAAATTGCACCCATTGCCCTTTGTACAGTTGGCGAATCACTGGAGAACAAACTGGATCAGCGCTGGACTAGATTTTCCTAGCAACGGGACTTAAAAAACTGTCCCAGCTTAACAAGGACATGGATATACATGTATGTATTGTTGTTTTTTTCTATGCATCGTCAAGACCGTCCGGCAGACTCGGGTAAGACGAAGGGGGGGTGTGTCTCTTTGTTAACAACAGCTGGTGCGCGATCTCTACTGTGAAGGAAGTCTCAAGGTTTTTCTCGCCTGAGGTAGAGTATCTCATGATGAGCTGCAGACCATACTATTTACCAAGAGAGTTTTTATCAATATTTTCGTAGGTGTCTATTTACCACCACAAACTGATGCTGTCACTAAGACCACACTCAACGAGCTGTATAGGGCCATAATCAAACAATAAAATGCAGCGTTTCTCATGGACGGTGATTATCATGCAGGAAAACTCAAATCTGTTTTACCAAATTTTTTACCAGCAAGTCACCTGTGCAATTAGAGGTGACAAAACTCTACATCACCTTTACTCCACACACAGACACGCATACAAGGTTCTCCCTCACCCTCCCTTTTGCAAATCAGACCATAACTACATCCTCTAGCTTACAATAAAAAACTTGAAAAGGAAGTTCAAGTGTTGCGCTCAATAAGGAAGTGGTCTGATGAAGCGGGTGCTGAGATACAGGACTGTTTCGCTAGAACAGATTGGAATATGTTCCGGTATTCATCCGATAATATTGAGGAGTTTACCACATCAGTCACCGGCTTCATTAATAAGTGCACCGACGACGTCGACCCCACAGTGACCGTACATACAATACATACCCCAACCAGAAGCCATGAATTGCAGGCAACATCCACAATGAGCTAAAGGCTTGAGCTGTTGCTTTCAAGGAGCTGGACACTAATCCGGAGGCTTATAAAAAATCCCACTATGACCTCTGACAAGCCATCAAGCAGGCAAAGCATCAATACAAGACTAATATCGAATCCTACTACGCTGGCTCTGACACTTCATGGATGTAGAAGGGCGTGCAAACTATCACTGATTACAAAGGGAAACCCAGCCGCGAGCTGCCCAGCAACACAAGCCTACCAGAGGAGCTAAATGCCTTCTATTGTCACGTCCTGACCAGTAATAGGGGTTATTTGTTATTATAGTTTGGTCAGGACGTGGCAGGGGGTGTTTGTTTCATGTGGTTTGGGCTATGTATTTAGGTAGAGGGGTGTTTGGTTTATGTGGTCCGGCGTTTGTTAGTCTATGTTCTATCTAGTCTATTGTAGTTCTTTGTTTAGTTATTGGGGTTGGACCTTCAATTGGAGGCAGTTGGTTATCGTTGCCTCTGATTGAAGGTCCTATATTTGGGAGTTTGTTTTTCATGGGATTTTGTGGGAGATTATTCTTGTTTAGCTGTTTGCCTGACGAGACTGTCAAGTTCGTTTTGTTTTGTATACGTTTATGTGTTTTCCTTCTTCACCAATAAAATGAGTATACATACATTTTCCCGCTGCGTCTTGGTCTACACCCTACAACACTCGTGACATCTATGCTTGCTTCAAGGCAAGCAACACTGAACTATGCATGAGAGCACAAACTGTTCTGGATGACTGTGTGATCTCACTCTCCATTGCCGATATGAGTCAAACATTTGAACAGTTTAACATTCACAAGGCCGTGGGGCCAGACGGAATACCAGGATGCGCATTCAGAGCATGCGCTGACCAGCTGGCAGGTGTCTTCACTGACATTTTCCACCTATCCCTGACTGTAATACCAGCTTGTTTTAAGCAGACCACCATAGTCCCTGTGCCCAAGAACGCCAAGGTAACCTGTCTAAATAACTATCGCCCCATAGCACTCACATCTATAGCCATGAAATGCTTTGAAACGCTGGTCATGGCTCATATCAACGGCAAGGCGTTACAGAGGGTGGTAAGTATGGCCCAGTACATCACTGGGGCTGAACTCCATGCCATCCAGGATCTCTTTACCAGGCCGTGTCAGAGGAAGGCCCAAAAAACTGTCAAAGTCTCCAGCCACCCAAGCCATAGACTGTTCTCTCTGCTACCACATGGCAAGCGATACCAGTGCTCCAAGTCTGGAACCAACAGGCCACAAGCCACAAGAATGCCACAAGAATGCTAAACAAGACTGCTAAATAACTTAGCAAATGGCTACCTCGACTACCTGCATTGACACTTTTTTTAACTAACTCTCTTGCACTGACTCTGTGCACACACACTGGACTCTACCCACACACTCACACATACATACACTGACATATGTACATAGCTACCCTAATTACCTTGTACCCTGCACATACACTCAATACTGATACTCCCTGTATATAGCCATGTCTTTACCTCATACCCCTGCACATAGACTCGGTACTGGTACTTCCTGTATATAGCCATGTTATTACCTGGCACTCCCTATATATAGCCATGTTGTTACCTGGTACTTCCTGTATATAGACATGTTGTTACCTGGTACTTCCTGTATATAGCCATGTTATTACCTGGTACTTCCTGTATATAGACATGTTGTTACCTGGTACTTCCTGTATGTAGCCATGTTATTTTTACTCATTATTGTTATTTGTGTATTCATTCCTTGTATCACTATTTCTATTTTTTATTCTTTAACTCTGCATTGTTAGAAAAGGGCCCGTAAGTAAGCATTTCACTGTTAGTATACACCTGTTGTTTACAAAGCATGTGACAATTAACATTTTATTTTATTTGCTATTGGTGTGTTGTAGAGGGAGCACATATAAGAACTGGTTATTATAATTTTAGAATGGGAATGGGATATTATCTGACCAGCAAGATCTCACAGTTTGACACGTATTTAACTTCAGTATTTAATGTTTATCCAAGGACGGGATAACCATCACATTTTGACAGTTAAAGTTTAGGCATTAATTCCTAACGGTTAAGGTTATAACAACAGCAGAACCAACCCCACACCCAACAACAACACCAACACCAAGAACAACAACAACAACACAAACAACAACACCAAGAACAAGAGCACCAACAACCACACCACCACCAACACCAACAACAGCACCAACAACAACAAAAGATTGACAAGCATTGGGATTGGGATTGAACACGCAGCCCTTGGAGCCAGAGCTCGTGGTTTACACACATCTGCCATCCCCAACCATAATGGCCTAGCTAGCCGCGAGCCTACTGGATGGTAATAGCGCTCGCTGTTGTCCCTAGTGGCCGGGTTTTGAAGGAATCTCCTGACATCCTGGGGACCTGGACGAACGTCGAATATGGCCTTGGATCTGGAGTGACCTGGTTGATCTGACAGCAAGACAGTAAACACAGAAAGTAGGCCAGATAAACCTGGCTTATCTGACAGCAGGACAGTAAACATAGAAAGTAGGCCAGATAAACCTGGCTTATCTGACAGCAGGACAGTAAACATAGAAAGTAGGCCAGATAAACCTGGCTTAAACCTGCTACCTCTTAGACCAGGGGTTCTGCCACAACTCCTACCGAAGGTAGCTCCCCTTCCTGCTCGGGTGGTGCTCGGCGGTCGTCGTCACCGGCCTACTAGCTGCCACTGATTCCCTTTTTTCCCCCTTTCTGTTTATTGTTTGCACCTGTTTTGTGTTGGGCTGATTAGCTGGGTTATTTTAGCCAGTAGAGCCGCCTGCTCTGTGTGCGGGATTGTTTTTGTGTAATTTGCTTCTATGCACCCTCATGTTTTGAGGTGCTTGTACGTGGGTGTTTGGGGCACTTTGTTTTTGTGTGCGCCCAGTATCTCCGTGGGGTGGCTTGTGTTCGCCATTGTGTCTATTAAAGCACTACCCTGTACTCTCTGCTTCCTGCGCCTGACTTCGCACCCACTACGCCCAGAGTCCTTACAGAATCCCGCACCATTTGAATGGAGTCAGCAGGAGCAGCTGCCACCCCCCTTCCCTCGATGGAGGAACGCGTCATCCATCACACCACCGTTCTCCATCGGATCCGAAATGGACCAGATGATGGAGAGAATGGACCGATGGGAGAGGAGTGGTCTCCTCTCTCCACCTCCGGTTCCTCCGACGACTCCACCTCCTCCTCCCCCTGCGTCCGGCTCCGGCGTGCTTCATCTTGCGCTCCCGAGGGAGTACGATGAAGCGGCGGCTGGGTGCCAGGGATGTCTACTCCAGCTCGAGCTGTACCTGGCTACCGTGAGAGCTACTCCCTCGGGGGAGGAGAGTGTGAGTGTCCTCATCTCCTGTCTGACGGGCCGAGCTCTGTAGTGGGCCAACGCGGTCTGGAATGGCCCAGACTCGGCGAGGGATCACTATCCAGAGTTCACCCGCCGCTTTTGGGCCGTATTCGACCACCCTCTGGAGGGCCGAGCGTTGGGTGAGCGACTATTCCACCTTCGGCAGGAGACGAGGAGCGCGCAGAACTTCACGTTGGAGTTCCGGACCTTGGCCGCTGGGGCGGGGTGGAACGACAGGGCCTAGCGTGTCGGGACACCACTCTCTCCCTCGACGAGCTGATAGACATGTCTATCCGGCTGGACAATCTGCTGGCTGCCCGCGGGCGTTCGGAAAGGTTCCTGTCTGTTCCGCCTCCTTGCACTCCCGCCCCTATTCCTATGGAGTTAGAGGGGGCCGTGCCGAGGGGTACCGAAGGAGGAGGCTCCTCCTGCACCAGCTGTGGTCGGAGAGGACACACGGCCGACCGGTGCTGGAGGAGCCAGTCTGGGAGTCGATAGGGCAGGCAGAACACTTCTCGGTCACCCCAGGTGAGTCAGCACCAAACTCACCCTGAACCCCCTGTTGGTCACATGTTTGTATTTATTTGTTTTCGTGAATTTTCTCCCTCTTCCCAGCATAAGGCGCTAGTCGAATCAGGCGCAGCTGGGAACTTTATGGATCGTGGACTCGCCATCAAGCTGGACATTCCGCTAGTGCCGTTAGATCCCCCTTCCCCGTGCACTCCTTAGATAGCCGGCCATTAGGGTCAGGGTTGGTCAGGGAGGCCACGGTTCCACTGGACATGGTAACGCAGGGGAATCATAAGGAACGGATTAGTCTCTTCCTTATCGATTCGCCTGCATTTCCGGTGGTGCTGGGGGTTCCCTGGCTGGCTAGTCACAATCCCCGGATTTCGTGGAGACAGAGAGTTCTCCAGGGGTGGTCAGAGGAGTGTTCAGGGAGGTGTATGGGAGTTTCCATCGGTTCCACGTCGGTGGAGAGACCAGACCAGGTTTCCACTGTGCGCATTCCCCCTGAATACGCCGATTTGGCAATCGCTTTCTGTAAGAAGAGGGCGACCAAATTACCACCTCATCGACAGGGGGATTGTGCGATAAATCTCCAGGGTAACGCTGCTCTTCCCAAGAGTCATGTGTACCCATTGTCCCAGGAGGAGACGTTGGCTATGGAGACATATGTCACGGAATCTCTGGGACAGGGGTACATTTGGCCCTCCATTTCACCCATCTCCTCGAGTTTCTTTTTTGTGAAGAAAAAGGAGGGAGGTCTGCGTCCGTGCATTGATTACAGAGGCCTAAATGCCATCACGGTGGGGTTTAGTTACCCGCTACCTCTCATCGCTATGGTGGTGGAATCATGTCACAGAGCAAGGTTTTTCACAAAACTGGACCTCAGGAGCAGCGTATAACCTGGTGCGTATTCGGGGTGGAGACGAGTGGAAAACCGCGTTTATTACCACATCGGGCCATTATGAGTACCTTGTCATGCCATATGGGTTAAAGAATGCTCCAGCCGTCTTTCAATCCTTTGTAGACGAGAATCTCAGGGACCTGCACGGGCAGGGCGTGGTTGTCTATATCGATGATATTCTGATATATTCCGCCACCCGCGCCGCGCATGTGTCTCTGGTGCGCAAGGTGCTTGGGAGACTGCTGGAGCATGATATATACGTCAAGGCTGAGAAGTGTGTGTTCTCCAAATGAGCCGTCTCCTTCCTGGGTTATGGCATTTCCACCTTGGGGATGGTGATGGAGTGTGACTGCGTTAAGGCCGTGCGTAATTAGGCGACTCCAACCACGGTGCAGGAATTCCGCAGTTCTTAGGGTTTGCCAATTACTACCGGAGGTTTATCCGGGGTTTTGGCCAGTATGCCGGTACGTTTGCGGTGGTCAACAGAGGCTGACAGAGCCTTCAATAGTTTGAAGGCGCTGTTCACCGAGGCACCCATGTTGGCACACCCGGACCCCTCTCTAGCATTCATAGTGGAGGTGGACGCATCCGAGGCCGGGGTGGGTGCCGTGCTATCACAGCGCTCGGGTACGCCACTGAAACTCCGCCCCTGCGCTTTCTTTTGAAGAAGCTCGGTCCGGCGGAGCGTAACTATGATGTGGGGGACCGGGAGTTGTTAGCGGTGGTAAAGGCCCTGAAGATGTGGAGACACTGGCTTGAGGGGGCTAAGCACCCTTTTCTCATCTGGACCGACCACCAGAATCTGGAGTATATCCAGACAGCTAGGAGACTGAATCCGCGTCAGGCAAGGTGGGCCATGTTCTTCACCCGGTTCAGGTTCACCATTTCCTATAGACCAGGCTCCCTGAACACGAAGGCCGATGCGCTGTCCCGTCTCTATGACACGGCGGACCGGCCCATCGATCCTACTCCCATCATTCCAGCCTCTAGGCTGGTGGCACCGGTTGTATGGGAGGTGGACTCGGACATCGAGCGGGCGTTACGGGTGGAACCTGCGCCTCCACAGTGTCCCACGAGTCGCAAGTACATGCCGCTTGATGTCCGTGATCAATTGATTCGGTGGGCTCACACGCTACCCTCTTCGGGTCGTCCTGGTGTGGCGAGGACAGTGCGGGGTCTCAGGGGGAAGTACTGGTGGCCCACCTTGCCTAAGGACGTTAGGTTCTATGTCTCTTCCTGTTCGTCATGCACCCAGAGCAAGGCTCCTAGGCACCTTCCTAGAGGGAAGCTACAGCCCCTCCCCATTCCACAACGGCCGTGGTCTCACCTGTCAGTGGACTTCCTGACCGATCTCTCCCCGTCTCAGGGGAACACTACTGTCCTGGTTGTTGTGGATTGGTTTTCTAAGTCCTGCCGTCTCCTCCCGTTGCCCGGTCTCCCTACGGCCCTACAGACTGCGGAGGCGCAATTTATCCACGTCTTCCAGCACTACGGGGTGCCGGAGGACATCGTCACTGATCAAGGTTCCCAGTTCACGTCCAGGGTATGGAAGGCGTTTATGGAGCGTCTGGGGGTCTCGGTCAGCTTGACCTCCGGTTATCACCCCGAGAGTAATGGGCAGGCGGAGAGAGTGAACCAGGAGGTGGGTAGGTTTCTGCAGTCATATTGCCAGGACCGGCCAGGGGAGTGGTCTAGGTACATTCCATGTGCGGAGTTGGCCCAGAACTCACTCCGTCACTCCTCTACTAACCTGTCACCCTTTCAGTGTGTTTTGGGTTACCAGCCGGTCCTGGCACCATGGCACCAGAGTCAGACAGAGGCTCCTGCGGTGGAGGAGTGGGTGCAGCGCTCCAAGGAGACCTGGAGAGCCGTCCAGGAATCTCTCAAGCAAGCCGGTGGACGGCGGAAGAGGAGCGCTTACCGCCACCGCAGTGAGGCCCCCGTGTTCGTACCCGGGGGACAGGGTCTGTCTCTCGACCAGGAACCTGCCCCTCCACTTGCCCTGCCGGAAGCTGGGGCCGCAGTGTGTGGGGCCCTTCAAAGTCCTGAGGAGGATAAACGAGGTGTGTTATAGGTTACAATTCCCTTCCTATTACCGTATTAACCCCTCGTTTCATGTGTCTCTCCTCAGGCCGGTGGTAGCTGGTCCCCTGCAAGAAGGTGAGGTGCCGGAGGTCCCTCCGCCCCCTTTGGACATCGGGGTGTCCCCGGCGTACACTATATGGGCCATTCTGGACTCGAGACGCCGGGTGAGGGGCCTGCAGTACCTCGTGGACTGAGAGGGGTACAGCCCGGAGGAGAGGTGCTGGTACTGGTGGAGGATGTCTTGGACCCGTCACTGTTGAGGGATTTCCATTGCCTCCACCCGGATCGCCCTGCGCCTCGCCCTCCGGGTCGCCCTCGAGGCCGGTGTCGGCGTGCTGCGGGAGCCACGCGTCGGGGGGGGGGGGGGGGGGTTCTGCCACAACTCCTACCGAAGGTAGCTCCCCTTCCTGCTCGGGTGGTGCTCGGCGGTCGTCGTCACCGGCCTACTAGCTGCCACTGATTCCCTTTTTTCCCCCTTTCTGTTTATTGTTTGCACCTGTTTTGTGTTGGGCTGATTAGCTGGGTTATTTTAGCCAGTAGGCCCGCCTGCTCTGTGTGCGGGATTGTTTTTGTGTAATTTGCTTCTATGCACCCTCATGTTTTGAGGTGCTTGTACGTGGGTGTTTGGGGCACTTTGTTTTTGTGTGCGCCCAGTATCTCCGTGGGGTGGCTTGTGTTCGCCGTTGTGTCTATTAAAGCACTACCCTGTACTCTCTGCTTCCTGCACCTGACTTCACACCCACTACGCCCAGAGTCCTTACAGGTTCTTAAGCTTTTTCAGCCTGGGACTCAAATTAGAAATGTTGTGTTTTCCTTAGAACCCAAGCTTATGAAAATATGCAACAATACGTAAATATTGGTACATTTCATTGCCGTTATCCCTAAAACAAATGCAATATAAACAATTCAAAAAAACAATGAAATACCCATATACCTACTCATGTTTATTTTCCCCATTAAAAACACTCTGACATATCTATCTAGGTTGGAACTGTAGCTGTTAAAATACAATAAAAAAAAATCATTCGGAACTGGAATAAACTGGCTGATCACATCACACAGATGTATAACAGAACCACAGGAGGCTGCTGAGGGGAGGAAGGCGCATGATAATGTCCGGAACAGAGCGAATGGAATGGCACCAAACACCTGGAAACCATGGAAACCATATGTCTGATGTATTTGATATCATTCCGCTAATTCTGCACAAA
>NC_138304.1:101856097-101891097 GCF_965601325.2 Salmo salar
GAGAGAGAGAGAGAGAGAGAGAGAGGGAGAGAGAAAGAGAGGGAGAGAGAATGAGAGGGAGAGAGAAAGAGGGAGAGAGAGAGAGAGAGAGAGGGAGAGAGAAAGAGAGGGAGAGAGGGCAGTGGAGGAGTAAAGTAAAGAGAGAACGTGAGAATGGGAAAATGAAGGAGAGGAAAGAGAGGATGGGACAGGTCAGGGTGTTTTGTCTGAGGCCGTAGGGCTGTTATAACACAATTGTCCTTACGGGATAAGCAAGCACCAGATTACTGAACTGAATTTAAATGAGTTCAGTGACTCCATTTAGCCTACACAAGACATTTCTCTCTTCAAAACAACCCCCATTATTAGCTAGTTGTTAGCTAGTGGTCAGAGTGATTTATGCTTTGCCGTGTCCCCACAGCAGTCTGTAGACACCCATATCTGATTGATTGATATGTTTGATGTCATAGACATGCGGGTGCCCAGCCCACATTGACTTACAAGACACCACTATGTACACACAACATCAGTAGTCTATATTACGTAGAATACGTTGGGCTAAATGGATCCTGTCATGATGCCATCAGAAAGAGCCTCTGATGCTTTAATGACTATTTACTGATGTTTTAATGACTATTTACTGATGTTTTAATGACTATTTACTGATGTTTTAATGACTATTTACTGATGTTTTAATGACTATTTACTGATGTTTTAATGACTATTTACTGATGCTTTAATGACTATTTACTGATGCTTTAATGACTATTTACTGATGCTTTAATGACTATTTACTGATGTTTTAATGACTATTTACTGATGTTTTAATGACTATTTACTGATGCTTTAGTGACTATTTACTGATGCTTTAATGACTATTTACTGATGCTTTAATGACTATTTACTGATGCTTTAGTGACTATTTACTGATGCTTTAATGACTATTTACTGATGCTTTAGTGACACTATAATTATTATGTTTTAAATCGGGGGGGGGGGGCGTTCTCTTGAGAGAACAAAAAAAAAAACGTTGTTACAGCTTTTCTTTTGTTTACATACATGGCACTTTGTTTATTTTGTACAGTAGTTACATAGCAAGAATAAATTGATTTGATATACAGTACATCTGGATATATATAACTATTATAGAACAAGAGCTTTTAACCCCACCCCTCAGCTGCTCTCAGTCCATCCCACCTATCTCCTTAACCCCACCCCTCAGCTGCTCTCAGTCCATCCCACCTATCTCCTTAACCCCACCCCTCAGCTGCTCTCAGTCCATCCCACCTATCTCCTTAACCCCACCCCTCAGCTGCTCTCAGACCATCCCACCTATCTCCTTAACCCCACCCCTCAGCTGCTCTCAGTCCATCCCACCTATCTCCTTAACCCCACCCCTCAGCTGCTCTCAGTCCATCCCACCTATCTCCTTAACCCCACCCCTCAGCTGCTCTCAGTCCATCCCACCTATCTCCTTAACCCCACCCCTCAGCTGCTCTCAGTCCATCCCACCTATCTCCTTAACCCCACCCCTCAGCTGCTCTCAGTCCATCCCACCTATCTCCTTAACCCCACCCCTCAGCTGCTCTCAGTCCATCCCACCTATCTCCTTAACCCCACCCCTCAGCTGCTCTCAGTCCATCCCACCTATCTCCTTAACCCCACCCCTCAGCTGCTCTCAGACCATCCCACCTATCTCCTTAACCCCACCCCTCAGCTGCTCTCAGTCCATCCCACCTATCTCCTTAACCCCACCCCTCAGCTGCTCTCAGTCCATCCCACCTATCTCCTTAACCCCACCCCTCAGCTGCTCTCAGTCCATCCCACCTATCTCCTTAACCCCACCCCTCAGCTGCTCTCAGTCCATCCCACCTATCTCCTTAACCCCACCCCTCAGCTGCTCTCAGTCCATCCCACATATCTCTTAAACCGCCCTCTGATGATTTCCATGTGCCATTTATTTTTCAACTGTGGTGTGATGTTTCACATAAATACTGAACCTGTCTAATCACACTGTATCTGCAGATTGTAAGTTAAAGATAAATATTTGTACTAAAAGTATTGTTATATTGTTGATTGATTGACTATGGCTTTCCAAATATCCCAACAGTGCTATTTCTAGGGTTAATTTTAGATAAATGTTGTGAATTTTCAGCCAGACTTGATCTTAAAAAAATATCTTCCCAACTATTTTGCAACGTGTATGGCACGTTAACATTTTGTTCCTGATGTAAAACTGATATTTTCTTTTATACATTTTATTGTATAGGGCAGACAAACAACTTTCATACCTCCTCAATCTTTTCAGTAATGCTGCAATGAGTTGTTTGTAATTTTGTTTAGAGCAAACATTTACATATATTTTTAGTTGACTGCACGTGACATTATTTTATTTAACTAGACAAGTCAGTTAAGAACAAATTCTTATTTACAATGACAGCCTACAGAGGACAACGATGGGCCAGTTGTGCACCGCCTTATGGGACTCCCGATCACGGCCGGTTGTGATACAGCCTGGATTCAAACCAGGATGTCTGTAGTGACGCCTGTAACACTGAGCTGCAGTGCATTAGACCGCTGCGCCTACTCCACATTTCCTATTCATAATATCATTAACAAAGATAATTCCTTTAAAAATAAAAAAAATACATAAAAAATGGTTTGTTTATCAATTATTGAATTTGAATAACCATAATATTTGTTGTAATATCTTGTAATGTATTTTCTGGAGGATGAAACTGGAATTGCAACCAGTTTTGTGTGGCTTGTTTTAGAAAGGGTAATAATTAGAATAAGGTTCCATCTTCAATTAACTGAAAGTGAGAGTTTGTAATCTGGATATATGGAAAAAAGGAGTGAGCCATTCTTACTAATCTAGTAGAGAACCAGTTCGGGTTTAAGTACAACTTTTGTATGACTGATGCTTTTTGTGAGAGGTTCAATGCTTTAATAGTGAATAATTTTAGCCCCCCAAAATTATATTCATTATATAAATAAACATGTTTAATTTTGACTGGCTTAAATAAAGTAAAGTGAAATATTTTTTGCCGTATTTAGAATTAAATAAATTAATAAATGTATGCAGATATATATATAAATAAATAAATACATATATCAATAAATAAATCCACACATAATTAAATAAACGAGCAAGGAAATACAAAATGACTGACAAAAATATATACGTTTTCTCTACATATCTGTATGTATCTAATTATGTATCTATGGATTTTCAAATTATTCAGACTTTAACATTTATTTTATTAATTTATATACTGAACAAAAATATAAAACAACACGTAAAGTGTAGATCCCCAAAATGTCCCATACACACAAAAACCTTACTTCTCTTTAATTAAGTTTTGTGCACAGATTTGTTTACATCTGTCACACCCTGACCCGAGAGAGCTGTTTTTCTCTGTTTGGTTAGGTCAGGGTGTGACATGGGGTGGGCATTCTATGTGTTATTTCTATGTTCCATTCTATGTTTTCTATTTCTTTGTGTTGAGCCGAGTATGGTTCCTAATCAGAGGCAGCTGTCTATCGTTGTCTCTGATTAGGAACCATACTTAGGCAGCCCTTTTTTTCCCCCCTCCTTCAGTGTGGGATCTTGTTTTTTGTACTGCTCAGTAAAGCCTGCAGAACGTGACGTTCGTTTTCCGTTGTTTTGTTATTTTGATTTCGTGTTCTGAGTTACTATAAATATGAGCACTTTCCACGCTGCACCTTGGTCTACTCCTTTCGACAACCGTCACAACATCCATCTTAGAGAGCATTTCTTCTTTGTCAAGATAACCCATCCACCTGACAAGTGTGGCATATCATGAAGCTGATTAAACAGCATGATCATTACACAGGTACACCTTGTGCTGGGGACAATAAAAGGCCACTCTAAAATATGCAGTTTTGTCACACAACGCCACAGATGTCTCAAGTTTTTGAGGGAGTGTTCAATTGGCATCTGTGGGTGGTATCTAACACACCATTGGTTGATCAACGTCACGGTGCGTTGCTCAATTGCTTTTGCTGTGTATTAGATCAGAATTGCATTGCTGGCACATTGTATGAATTGTAGGACTTAAATTGTGGGAAATCACCTCACAATTCAGCCTATTGTGCGTATTAAACATTCATAATGCAATGTACAGCTTTACCTATGGATGTTAGGTCCATAAAATTGGGGTAACAGCCTACTCAGTGACACCCACAGAACACAACTGTGAACAGTTTATACAAATATTACTGTCCGTAGCACTTATTGCAGGACTTTGAAACCGGTGTGAAAAACGAGCCACCAGTCAACCTACTGTGTATTGAACATTCATATTGTAATGTACAGCCTTACCTGTGGATCTTGTGTCCATGAAATGGGGTATCAGCCAACTCAGTGACACCCACAGAACACAACACTCAGTGCTTGCGGAGCCACTGGGGATGATAAACACCCAATCTGGGCAGGGATAGTAGTTTTTTTGTCATTTTCTGTACGTAAACCTAAAGGATGTTTGGTCAAATAACCCTATTAAAAAACGGAAATTCTCCTTGAAAGAGGTAATATGCCTGGCCTATTGGGACAAAAGCAATGATGGCCTATTGCATAGATAATAGAACGAAAATGAACTAAACGTTTCAACAATGACACGCTTTGCTAGCTACACACCTGGTTCTGTTAGCATCTGCACGTCATGATTTCAGGATACCTGATTATTTACTTCTGGACGTTACATCACCGTACACCCTCTCTTGCTCTTGGTCCTCATCTTTGTAAGTCAACTTGATTTAGCACCTGTTTGTTTCATCAGTTTCTTCATGAAAATATTTAGTGAGCTCCATGACAGTAACTAAAGCAAGGGGCTGTTAGCAGCACACAAGTAGAATACAAATGCATGCTGGGCCGGGAACGCCGTGAGCTCGTGAAGTGAGCGCTACTGGAGAGAAATTGGATTGTGCGAGAAGGCCGACTGCACTCCTCGTTCTATTTACATACTATGGTGGCACGTGTTGATATTTTATTTATTTAACATTTATTTAACATTTATTTAACTAGGCAAGTCAGTTAAGAACAAATTCTTAATAACATAACGGCCTACCAAAAGGCAAAAGGCCTCCTGCGGGGACGGGGGCTGGGATTAAACATTTAAAAATAGGGCAAAACACACATCACGACAAGAGAGACAACACAACACTACATAAAGAGAGACCTAAGACAACAACATAGCAAGGCAGCAACACATGACAACACAGCATGGTAGCAGCACAAAACACGGTACGAACATTATTGGGCACAGACAACAGCACAAAGGACTATAAGGTAGAGACAACAATACATCACACAAAGCAGCCACAACTGTCGATAAGAGTGTCCATGGTTGAGTCTTTGAATGAAGAGATTGAGATAAAACTGTCCAGTTTGAGTGTTTTTTGCAGGTCATTCCAGTCGCTAGCTTCAGCGAACTGAAAAGAGGAGAGACCCAGGGATGTGTGTGCTTTGGGGACCTTTAACAGAATGTGACTGGCAGAATGGGTGTTGTATGTGGAGGATGATGGCTGCAGTAGATATCTCAGTTAGGAGGGAGTGAGGCCTAAGAGGATCTTTATAAATAAGCATCAACCAGTGGGTCTTGCGACGGGTATACAGAGATGACCAGTTTACAGAGGAGTATAGAGTGCAGTGATGTGTCCTGTAAGGAGCATTGGTGGCAAATATGATGGCCGAATGGTAAAGAACATCTAGCCACTCGAGAGCACCCTTACCTGCTGATCTATAAAGTACATCTCTGTAATATGTATGACATAGATAGCTAGTGATTGTGTGAAAGGGTTAGAGAGGCTGGACGGAGTTGGGGTTTGGGTGGTGTAGTGGGGGGGGGAAGTGGTATCTAGGGCACTATTTCATTTTCTTAAGAGGTACAGGACTAATGACGATAATTTTATGTAGTTATGTGGTGACTGGCCTCATACTCCAGTACTGCCTGGTGTTGGTGTGTGCACCTTTAAAAAGTTGGATGCGATCCACCAACCCAATCCCAAAGAAGAAGAAAACAACCCGAAAACCTTTGGCTGCCGACCAAGTTATTCAGTGTGCTTATTTTAGGAAGACTGTGTGTGCATTCAATGTGCGGGTTTATTGTCGGGAGGGTTAATGCTACGTTATGGTGATTGACTGCAAGCAGATCCGTAGCTGTATATATGTATATATATATGTAGTATATATGTATATATATATGTAGTATATATGTATATATATATGTAGTATATATGTAGTATATATGTATATATATATGTATATATATATGTAGTATATATGTATATATATATATGTATATATATGTAGTATATATGTAGTATATATGTAGTATATATGTATATATATATGTATATTTATGTAGTAAATATGTAGTATATATGTATATATATGTAGTATATATGTAGTATATATATGTAGTATATATGTAGTATATATGTAGTATATATGTATATATATATATATGTAGTATATATGTAGTGTATATATATGTAGTATATATGTAGTATATATATGTATATATATGTAGTATATATGTAGAATATATGTATATATATATATGTAGTATATATGTAGTATATATGTAGTATATATGTATATATATATGTAGTATATATGTAGTATATATGTATATATATATGTAGTATATATGTAGTATATATGTAGTATATATGTATGTATATATATATGTAGTATATATGTAGTATATATGTATATATATATGTAGTATATATGTATATATATATGTAGTATATATGTATATATATGTAGTATATATGTAGTATATATGTATATATATGTAGTATATATGTATATATATGTATATATATGTAGTATATATGTAGTATATATGTATATATATGTAGTATATATGTAGTATATATGTAGTATATATGTATATATATATGTAGTATATATGTAGTATATATGTAGTATATATGTATATATATATGTAGTATATATGTAGTATATATGTAGTATATATATTGTAGTATATATGTAGTATATATGTAGTATATATGTATATATATATATGTAGTATATATGTAGTATATATGTATATATATGTAGTATATATGTAGTATATATGTATATATATATATATGTAGTATATATATATATATATATGTAGTATATATGTAGTATATATGTATATATATATGTAGTATATATGTAGTATATATGTAGTATATATGTATATATATATGTAGTATATATGTAGTGTATATATGTATATATATGTAGTATATATGTATATATATATATGTAGTATATATGTAGTATATATATGTAGTATATATATGTAGTATATATGTAGTATATATGTATATATATGTAGTATATATGTAGTATATATGTAGTATATATGTAGTATATATATGTAGTATATATGTAGTATATATATAGTAGTATATATGTAGTATATATGTAGTATATATGTAGTATATATGTATATATATATATATATATGTAGTATATATGTAGTATATATGTAGTATATATGTATATATATATGTAGTATATATGTAGTATATATGTAGTATATATGTAGTATATATGTATATATATATGTAGTATATATGTAGTATATATGTAGTATATATATGTAGTATATATGTAGTATATATGTATATATATATGTAGTATATATGTAGTATATATGTATATATATATGTAGTATATATGTATATATATATATATATGTAGTATATATGTAGTATATATGTATATATATATGTAGTATATATGTAGTATATATTTATATATATGTAGTATATATGTAGTATATATGTATATATATATGTAGTATATATGTAGTATATATGTAGTATATATGTAGTATATATGATAGTAGTATATATGTAGTATATATGTAGTATATATGTATATATATATATGTAGTATATATGTAGTATATATGTAGTATATATGTATATATATGTAGTATATATGTAGTATATATGTATATATATATGTAGTATATATGTAGTATATATGTATATATATATGTAGTATATATGTAGTATATATGTAGTATATATGTAGTATATATGTATATATATATGTAGTATATATGTAGTATATATATATAGTATATTTCAGATACTCCATGTTCTTGTTGTTTATAAGTGCCTGTATTGCGTTGAATAACTGAGTGTTTTTTGCAGTAGATTCTTCACAGATGGTTCATCCCTATAGCCTTGTGTGCACACTTTACCAGTGCGTTTTCATAGTTTGCACTAGTGTTTAAAGTCAATGGCGAGAGATTCTAGATGTTTCCGTAGATTGTCCTTCGGCGCTCCCGTCCTACGCACTAAGATGTACGACTCTGTGGCACGGGACATAGATCAGATCAGATCAGATTAGATCAGATCTCCATCAGTCCTGAGAGAGAGAGACATGAATCTCGCCTGTCTAAGTAATGAGTTCTCTCTCTCTCTCTCTCTCTCTCTCTCTCTCTCTCTCTCTCTCCAGTGAGATGTTTATACGTATACAGCAGTAGATGTGTATACTGTTATGTGAATATCCCTGTATAGATGCTATGCCATTCATTCCTGTGTAGATAGTCCTACAGCATAGCTTACACCATTGTATAAAGATAATAAAAGTCCTGGACTAGGAAGCATCTGCACAGTTGTTGCCAGACAGCCTGTAGTGAGTCAGAACCAATTAAATCACATTAAGTACTAGCGGGTGAGTGAATACACAGACGACTGCTCAGACGGCTCCAGCTAGCCATTTTTTTTTTTTTTACAACAGGTAAGGCTGTGCATCGCAATACGAATGTCCAATACGCACAATAAACTGACTGGGGAGGTGATTTAGCCTAGCAGGGCGGCAGGTAGCCTAGTGGTTAGAGCGTTGGACTAGTAACCAGAAGATTGCAAGATTGAATCCCCCCCCCCCCCCCCCCCCCAGCTAACAAGGTAAAAATCTGTTCTGCTCTGCCCCTGAACAAGGCAGTTAACCCACTGTTCCTAGGCCGTCATTGTAAATTAGAATTTGTTCTTAACTGACTTGCCTAGTTCAATAAAGGTCAAATAAAAAAGAAATGTCCCACAAAGCTCTGCAATAAGAGCCATGGTGCTAATATATGTAAACTCTTTACGATTGTGTTCTGTGTCACTGAAAAGGCTGATAATCCATTTAATTGATCCACAATCCATAGGTAAGGCTGTGCAGCGAAATAGAAGTATGCCACCAATGCAATTATGAAGTCTAATATATACAGAGTGATTTCAACTGATTTGTCCTTGTTTGTCAAATTTACTAATTATTGTCTTTTGTTGGATTTATATAACAGCATTTCAAACATTATCTAGTACAAAAAAATGGCATGTTTCCTCTATTTGGGTCCGTTTCAATGTGTGACACTTATTTTGAAGACAAACTGCAAATTCCACTATTGTGGCAATTTTTTATTTGTGGCTAGTTTCACATCCAGTGCTGTCCGCTGCTGAAAATGACACATCTCCAGATTACCTGATTTTCCGCGTAGAGGCATCGAAAACTTAGGTCAGCTAGCTGCTACAAGGGAACATACAGTCCACTACATTACCAAAAGTATGTGGACAGCTGCTCGTCGAACATCTCATTCTAAAATCATGGGCATTAATATGGATTTGGTCCCCCCCCCTTTGCTGCTATAACAGCCTCCACTCTTCTGGGAAGGCTTTCCACTAGATGTTGGAACATTGCTGCAGGGACCTGCTTCCATTCAGCCACAAGAGCATTAGTGAGGTCGGGCACTGATGTTGGGCAATTAGGCCAGGCTCAAAGTCGGCGTTCCAATTCATCCCAAAGGTGTTCGATGGGGTTGAGGTCAGAGCTCTATGCAGGCCAGTCATGTTCTTCGAGACCGATCGACAAAAAATGTCTGTATGGACCTCACTTTGTGCATGGGGGCATTGTCATGCTGAAACAGGAAAGGGCCTTCCTCAAACTGTTGCCACCAAGTTGAAAGCACAGAATTGTCTAGAATGTCATTGTATGCTGTAGCATTAAGATTTCCCTTTACGGGAACTAAAGGGCCTGAACCATGAAAAACAGCCCCATACTATTATTCCTCCACCACCAAACTTTACAGTTGGCACTATGCATTGGGGCAGGTAGCGTTCTCCTGGCATCCGCCAAACCCAGATTCGTCCATCGGACTGCCAGATGGTGAAGTGAGATTCATCACTCCAGAGGAACGCATTTCCACTCCAGCCGACGCATTATGCATGGTGATCTTTGACCTGTGTGCAGCTGCTCGGCCATGGAAACCCGTTTCATGAAGCTCCCAACGAACAGTTCTTGTGCTGATGTTGCTTCCAGAGGCAGTTTGGAACTCGGTAGTGAGTGTCGCCACCGAGGACAGATGATTTTTACGCGCTTCAGGACTCGGCAGTCTCCTTCTGTGAGCTTGTGTGGCCTACCACTTTGTGGCTGAGCCGTTGTTGCTCCTAGACGTTTCCACTTTACAATAACAGCGCTTAGCCTTCCCTGTAGCTCAGTTGGTAGAGCATGGTGTTTGCAACACCAGGGTTGTGGGTTCGATTCCCACGGGGGGCCAGCACAGAAAAAAAAAAAAATCTATGAAATGTATGCATTCACTGCTGTAAGTCGCTCTGGATAAGAGCGTCTGCTAAATGACTAAAATGTAAATGTACTGTTTAACGGAGCAGCTATAGCAGGACAGAAATTTGATAAACTGACTTGTTGGAAAGGTGGCATGCTATGACGGTGTCACTGAGCTCATCAGTAAGACCATTCTACTGCCAATGTTTGTCTTTGGAGATTGCATGACTGTGTGTTCAATTTTATACACCTGTCAACAAGGGTTGCGGCTGAAATAGCCGAATCCATTAATTTGAAGGGGCGTCCACATATTTTTGTATATACAGTATAGTGTATATATACACTACCGTTCAAAAGCTTAGGGTCACTTAGAAATGTCCTTGTTTTCCATGAAAACATACATGAAATGATTTGCAAAATGAATAGGAAATATGGTCAAGACCTTGACAAGGTTAGAAATAATGATTTTTAATTTAAATAATAATTTTGCCCTTCAAACTTTGCTTTCGTCAAAGAATCCTCCATTTGCAGCGATTACAGCCTTTGCAGACCTTTGGCATTCTAGTTGTCAATCTGTTGAGTAATCTGAAGAGATTTCACCCAATCCTTCTTGAAGCACCTCCCACAAGTTGGATTGGCTTGATGGGCAATTCTTACGTACCATACGGTCAAGCTGCTCCCACAACAGCTCAATAGGGTTGAGATCCGGTGACTGTGCTGGCCACTCCATTATAGACAGAATACCAGCTGACTGCTTCTTCCCTAAATCGTTCTTGCATAGTTTGGAGCTGTGCTTTGGGTCATTGTCCTGTTGTAGGAGGAAACTGGCTCCAATTAAGCACCGTCCACAGGGTATGTCGTGGCGTTACAAAATGGATAGACTTCCTTCTTCAAGATCCCTTTTCTCCTGTACAAATATCCCACTTTACCAGCACCAAAGCACCCCCAGACCATCACATTGACTCCACCATGCTTGACAGATGACGTAGGAAGAAGAGGACCAAAGTGCAGTGTGTGTGTCGTTCCACATTTTATTTATACTGTGAAACTATGCAATACGTAAATACAATGAAAAAATTAAAAATAAAAAAAACGTGACGCAGAGATGAACACATACACAACTCAAAATTAATCACACACAAAACCCAGGTGGAAAACCCCTACTTAAGTATGATCTCCAATTAGAGACAACGAGGACCAGCTGTCTCTAATTGGAGATCATCCCAAACAAAACCCCAACATAGAAATACAAAACTAGAACCTAAACATAGAAATAGAAAACATAGGGGAAAAAACCCTGTCACGCCCTGACCTACTCTACCATTGAAAATAACATATTTTTATGGTCAGGATGTGACACCTCCAGCATCTTTTCATTTTTTCTGTGTCTCACGAATGTTCTTCTTTGTGATCTTAGATTCCATAACACTTTTTTCCAATCTTCCTCTGTCCAGTGTCTGTGTTATTTTGCCCATCTTAATATTTTATTTTTATTGGCCAGTCTGAGATATGTATTTTTCTTTGCAACTCTGTCTAGAAGGCCAGCATCCCGGAGTCGCCTCTTCATTGTTGACGTTGAGGCTGGTGTTTTGCAGGTACTATTTAATGAAGCTGCCAGTTGAGGACTTGTGAGGCGTCTGTTTCTCAAACTAGATACTCTAATGTACTTGTCCTCTTGAGCCAGTTCGTGCTGTTCTGTGAAGGGAGTAGTTTCTTGGCAATTTCTCACATGGAATAGCCTTTATTTCTCAGAACAAAGAATAGACTGACGAGTTTCAGAAGAAAGGTCTTTGTTTCTGGACATTTTGAGCCTGTAATCGAACCCACAAGTGCTGATGCTCTAGATACTCAACTAGTCTAAAGAAGGACAGTTTTATTGCTTCTCTAATCAGAACAACAGTTTTCAGCTGTGCTAACATAATTGCAAAGGGATTGTCTAATGATCAATTAGCCTTTTAAAATTATACACTTGGATTAGCTAACACAACCTGCCATTGGAACACAGGAGTGATGGTTGCTGATAATGGGCCTCTGTACGCCTATGTAGATATTCCATAAAAAAATCTGCCGTTTCCAGCTACAAAAGTCATTTACAACATTAACAATGTCAACACTGTATTTCTGATCAATTTGATGTTCTTTTAAGGGACCAAACATTTGCATTTCTTTCGAAAACAAGGTCATTTCTATGTGACCCCAAAGTTTTGAACAGAAGTGTATATAGTGTGTATATACAGTGATATTTTTTATATACAGTATAGTGTGTACAACGCTGTGTACTACTCCCTTCACAGAACAGCGCAAACTGGCTCTAACCAGAATAGAAAGAGGAGTGGGAGGCCCCGGTGCACAACTGAGCAAGAGGACAAGTATATATATATATATATACTCTAATGTACTTGTCCTCTTGCTCAGTTGTGCACCGGGGCCTCCCACTCCTCTATATATACTGTTTATATAGAGTGACATATCTTTGCATTTAAAGTGTAAGTGAACAAATATATTTGCTAGCTATTCATCTGATCGATAAAGTTGATACAAATGCCATTAACTAGCCAGCTATCTTGAAACTGCTCGGGGAAATCTAGCTAACGTTATCTTACCACCAACAACAGAGTTCACCTTGGCTAGCTATCTAAATGGATTAGGATTATTATCTAAGAGGTTTCTAGAAAAGAACAACTAGCTCTATAATTGGTAGCTATATTGGTACCTAGTTACTGACTATTTGAACAGTTTTTTCCAAACAACTTTGTTCCCCTGCCTGTTTATTGATGTGACTAAAAGTTGACAAGAGGAATGCCCCTCCTAATTTTACTGCAAATAGTTGTTTTCATATAATTACGGGGCTTATGCACATTTACATTAGTGTTTCACTAGCTAGTTGGCTAAGTTACTGAGCTAATTCTTATTCATGTTTTTGTTGCATTTCAAGTGGAGTGTCATTGCTGACAGGCCAGCATGCTGACAGGGCCCATATTTACAAAGAATCTCAGAGTAGTACTGATTTCAGGATAAGTTTTGCCTTCACACTGAGTATAATTACATTGACAAGGGGGAGGTTATCCAAGATTACTATCCCTACTCCAAGATGCTTTGTGAGTATGGGCCCAGGAAGAAAGCTGTTGCCCAAAACCTTGCACAGCAGTCCTTTCACCACAATACCCTAGAGCACAGTTAGGTTTAGGTTTAGGTTTAGGATTAGGATTAAACTAAACCGAAGGTTAAGGTTAGGATTAGGTTCACTTTGAACACATTCTGTCATTCTGAACGCAGCAAAAGCAATTGATAAACTCGCCATGGCATTGATCAACCAATGGTGTGTTAGATACCACCCACATATGTTTGCTTGACACCCACCCATTACCATATTGGAGGAAGAAATACATAAATAAATAAATGAATAAAATGAAACAAAGTGGGATTAATTATTCAAGTAATTATTTAGCTACTTATGTGTGCTCTCAAATCAAATCACATTTTATTGGTCACATACACATGGTTAGCAGATGATAATGTGAGTTTAGCGAAATGCTTGTTCTTCTAATTCCGACAGTGCAGTAATATCTAACAAGTAATCTAACAATTCCCCAACAACTACCTAATACACACAAATCTAAAAGGGGTGAATGAGAATATGTACATATAAATATATGGATGAGTGATGGCTGAGCGGCATAGTCAAGGTGCAATAGATGGTATAGAATACAGTATATACATATGATATGGGTAATGTAAGATATGTAAACATCATTAAAGTGGCATTGTTTAACCTCTTACATCTAGACGTTCCGCTAGCGGAACACCTGCTCCAATATCCAATGATAGGCGTGGCGCGAATTACAAATTCCTCAAAAATACAAAAACTTCAATTTTTCAAACATATGACTATTTTACGGCATTTTAAAGACAAGACTCTCCTTTATCTAACCACACTGTCCGATTTCAAAAAGGCTTTACAGCGAAAGCAAAACATTAGATTATGTCAGCAGAGTACCCAGCCAGAAATAATCAGACACCCATTTTTCAAGCTAGCATATAATGTCACAAAAAACAAAACCACAGCTAAATGCAGCACTAACCTTTGATGATCTTCATCAGATGACAACCCTAGGACATTATGTTATACAATACATGCATGTTTTGTTCAATCAAGTTCATATTTATATCAAAAAACAGCTTTTTACATTAGCATGTGACGTTCAGAACTAGCATTCCCACCGAACACTTCCGGTGAATTTACTAAATTACTCACGATAAACGTTCACAAAAAACATAACAATTATTTTAAGAATTATAAATACAGAACTCCTTTGTGCAATCGAGGTGTCCGATTTTAAAATAGCTTTTCGGTGAAAGCACATTTTGCAATATTCTGAGTACATAGCCCGGCATCACAGGGCTAGCTATTTAGACACCCAGCAAGTTTAGCCTTCACCAAACTCCGATTTACTATTAGAAAAGTTTGATTACCTTTGGTGTTCTTCATCAGAATGCACTCCCAGGACTGCTACTTCAATAACAAATGTTGGTTTGGTTCAAAATAATCCATAGTTATATCCAAATAGCGGCGTTTTGTTCGTCCGTTCGAGACACTATCCGAAGTGTAAATAAGGGTCACGCGCACAACGCATTTCGTGACAAAAAAATTCTAAATATTCCATTACCGTACTTCGAAGCATGTCAACCGCTGTTTAAAATAAATTTTTATGCCATTTTTCTCGTAAAAAAGCGATAATATTCCGACCGGGAGTGGTGGTTTTCGTTCAAAGAGAAAGAAAGTAAACAATGGAGTCGACTCGTGCACGCGCCTCAGTTTCATAGTACTGTGACCGGCCACTATCCAAACGTGCCAATGTTTTTCAGCCAGAGCCTGCAAAGCCACGATTCAGCTTTTTGCCGCCTTCTGAGAGCCCATGGGAGCCGTAGGAAGTGTCACGTAACAGCAGAGATCCCCTGTATTGGATAGAGATAATCAAGAAGGCCATGAAATGGTCAGAGAGAGCGCTTCCTGTTTGGAATCTTCTCAGGTTTTGGCCTGCCAAGTGAGTTCTGTTATACTCACAGACACCATTCAAACAGTTTTAGAAACTTTGGAGTGTTTTCTATCCAAAGCTAATAATGATATGCATATTCTAGTTTCTGGGCAGGAGTAATAATCAGATTAAATCGGGTAAGTTTTTTATCCGGCTGTGAAAATACTGCCCCCTAGCCATAACAGGTTAAAGTGACTAGTGATCCATTTATTAAAGTGGCAAGTGATTGGGTCTCAATGTAGAGAAAAGCCTCTCTGAATTAGGGATTGCTGTATAGCAGTCTGATGGCCTTGAGATAGAAGCTGTTCCTCAGTCTCTCGGTCCCAGCTTTGATGCACCTGTACTGACCTCGCCTTCTGGATGGTAGCGGTGTGAACAGGCAGTGGCTCGGGTGGTTGTTGTCCTTGATTATCTTTTTGGCCTTCCTGTGACATCGGGCGGTGTAGGTGTCCTGGAGGGCAGGTAGTTAGACCCCGGTGATGCCTTGAGTAGACCGCACCACACTCTGGAGAGCCTTGCGGTTGAGGGCGGTGTAGTTTCCGTACCAGGCTGTGATACAGCCCGACAGAATACTCTCGATTGTGCATCTGTAAAAGTTATTCAGGGTTTTGGGTGACAAGCCAAATTTCTTCAGCCTCCTGAGGTTGAAGAGGCTCCATAGATGGGCACATCGCCCACCGCTCCCGAGTATACTACTCGCAAATGTCCAGTCTCCTGACAACAAGGTAGACGAAATTTGAGCAAGGGTTGCCTTCCTGAGAGACATCAGAGATTGCAACATTCTCTGTTTCATGGAACATGGCTCTCTCGGGATATGTTGTCGGAATCAGTTCAGCCAACAAGCTTCCCCATGCATCACGCCGACAGAGATAAACACCTCTCTGGGAAGAGGAAGGGCGGGGGTGTATGCTTCATGATTAACGACTCATGGTGTAATCATGACAACATACAGGAACTCAAGTCCTTCTGCTCACCTGACCTAGAATTCCTTACAATCAAATGCTGGCCAAATTACCTGCCAAGATAATTCTCATCAGTTATCGTCACAGCTGTGTACATTCCCCCTCAAGCAGACACCAAGACGGCCATCAAGGAACTTCACTGGAAACCATATATCCTGAGGCTGAATTTATTGTAGCTGGGGATTTTAACAAAGTTTAACGCCCTGGCCATAGAAAGTTTTTTTTTGTTCGTTATTTTGGTTTGGCCAGGGTGTTACATTGGGTGGGCGTTCTATGTTCATTTTTCTATGTTTTTGTATTTCTTTGTTTTGGGCAGTGTGTGGCTCCCAATCAGGCACAGCTGTAGTTCGTTGTTGCTGATGGCGAGTCACACATAAGGAGCCTGTTTTTCCTTTGGGTTTTGTGGGGGATTGTTTCTGTTTAGTGTTTTGCACCTGACAGGACTGTTTGGCTGTCGGTTTTCTTGTTTTGTGTTGTATCGTGTTCGTTCGTTTATTAAAATTCAAAGATGAACACTAACTCCGCTGCATCTTGGTCTACTTCAACAGACAGCCGTTACACAAAGCAAATTTGAGAACAAGGCTACCTAAATTCTATCAGCATATTATTGCACTACGTGCAGGGGTAATACACTCGATCACCGCTACTATAACTTCCGCGATGCATACAAAGCCCTCCCCCGCCCTCCCATCAGCAAATCCGATCACGACGCCATCTTGCTCCTACCATCTTATAGGCAGAAACTTAAACAGGGTGTACCAGTGACTAGAACCATTCAACGCTGGTCTGATCAATCGGAATCCATGCTTCCAAATTGTTTTGATCACGCGGACTGGGATACGTTCCGATCAGCCTCAGAGAACAACATTGACCTATTCGCTGACTCTGTGATTGAGTTTATTATGATTTATTTATTATTATTTATTATTATTGGAGATGTAGTACCCACTGTGACTATTAAAACCTACCCTAACCAGAAACCGTGGATGGATGGCGGCATTCGCACAAAACTGAAAGCGCGAACCACCACATTTAACCGTGGAAAAGAGGTCTGGGAAAATAGCTGAATATAAACAGTGTAGTTATTCCCTCCGCAAGGCAATAAAACAAGTGAAATGCCGGTACAGGGACAAAGTGGAGTCGCAATTCAATGGCTCAGACACGAGACATATGTGGCAGGGTCTACAGGAAATCACAGACTACAAAAAGAAAACCAGCCACGTCAAGGACACCGACGTCACACTTCCAGACAAACTAAACACCTTCTTTGCCCGCTTTGAGGACAATACAGTGCCACCGTCACGGCCCGCTAACAAGGACTGCCCCCTCTCCTTCTCCGTGGCCGACGTGAATAAAACATTTAAACGTGTTAACCCTCACAAGGCTGCTGGCCCAAACCGCATCCCTAGCCGCGTTCTCAGAGCATGCGCAGACCAGCTGGCTGGTGTGTTTACGGACATATTCAATCAATCCATATCCCAGTCTGCTGTCCCCACATGCTTCAAGACGGCCACCATTGTTCCTGTTCCCAAGAAGGCAAAGATAACTGAACTAAATGACTATCGCCCTGTAGCACTCACTTCCGTCATCATGAAGGACTTTGAGAGACTAGACAAGGATCATATCACCTCCACCTTACCGGCCACCCTAGACCCACTTCAGTTTTCTTACCGCCCCAACAGGTCCACAGACGATGCAATCGCCATCACACTGCACACTGCCCTATCCCATCTGGACGAGAGGAATACCTATGTAAGAATGTTGTTCATTGACTACAGCTCATTCATCCAATTGTTTATTTATCTATTTATGTGTGTGTTTATTTATTTATTAATTTAATACTAATTACAGGAGATTTGGTCCTTCATAGAGGCAGGCCCATAAGTAAATAGGTAAACGGATATAACTAATGCAACTATTCACCGATGCTGTAGTGTATTTTTACTGATGCTGTAGTGACTATTCACGATAATTTAGTGACTTTTTACAGATGCTTTAGTGACAGTATCTCATCTTTCTCTCTCTCTCTCTCTCCTCTCTCTCCCCCGCTCTCTCTCCCTCTCTCTTGCTCTCCCTCTCTCTCTCTCTCTCTCCTCTCTCTCTTCCTCTCTCTTTCGCTCTCTCTCTCCCTCTCTCTTGCTATCCCTCTAACTATCTCTCTCTCCCTCTCTCTTGCTATCCCTCTATCTATCTCCCTCTCCCTCTCTCTTGCTATCCCTCTATCTCTCTCTCTCTCCCTCTATCTCTCCACCTATCTCTCTCTCTCTCTCTCCTTGCCGTTCTCTCTTGCTGTCCCTCTCTTCATTTCTCGCTGTCCTTCCCTCTCTCGCTCTCCTCCCCTCTCTCTCTCTCTAAAGCCTGACTGATCTGTTTAAATCGGAGACTCATCAATGTGTTGCAGCCCTAGAGTAAACAACCTGTTTAACAGCTTAACACACACAAGCACACACACACACACACACACACACACACACACACACACACACACACACACACACACACACACACACACACACACACACAAGCACACATGCACAAGCACTTATACAAACCACAATCTGTGTGTACATTTAGCAGTGCGGACTTGAGACAGAGTGGATCATGATAAATAACCCCAAAAGAACACTCTGAACATTCATTCTTTGATAAAGATCTCTCTCTTTATCCTTCTCATCGCCCCTCTACACACACAGGAATTCTACATTCCTATGTTACTCACTCCTCGTATCTTCCCCCTTCTTCTATCTTTCCATCTGTCTATCAAGCTCATAGTATTTCCATGAGATATATATTATTACATTTACATTTTAGTCTTTTTTTTTTTGTACTGGCCCCCCGTGGGAATCGAACCCACAACCCTGGCGTTGCACACACCATGCTGGCGTTGCAAACACCATGCTCTACCAACTGAGCCACAGGTCTTAGAAAATGTCTCAATAGGCCCAGATGCAGTATGTCTTCCTGTCTGGTTAGAGACCCAGGTAGGATTGGGAAGGGACTCAATAGGCCCAGATGGAGTATGTCTTCCTGTCTGGTTAGAGACCCAGGTAGGATTGGGAAGGGACTCAATAGGCCCAGATGGAGTATGTCTTCCTGTCTGGTTATAGACCCAGGTAGGATTGGGAAGGGACACAATAGGCCCAGATGCAGTATGTCTTCCTGTCTGGTTAGAGACCCAGGTAGGATTGGGAAGGGACTCAATAGGCCAGGATAACTGACAGTCAGCTTGAAATCTTTAGTCCAATGGCAACAGGCAGTAGGTATTGTATTGTTGTGGTTCCACCATTGTGAAGAGGTACGGTGGAAAGGACAGTTCACAATAGGAGAGAAAATTGATCCAGTAATCTACTGCCACCTACCAACTAAATGTCACCATGGGTCTCAGGGGTTGGCTGTTCACAAAGGTTAGTCTGTGTGTGTGTGTGTGTGTGTTGTGTGTCCGTGTGCGTGTGTGTGTGGGCTTGTATTACTATGCTCGTGGGTACCGGAAATCAACAAAAGTCACCACTATTTTAGTAAAACAAGGAAAATTCTCCCTCGTGGGGACAATTCCTCTACCCCTTAAACCCTAAGGGTGTTAAATCTGAATCAACAAACCAAATACAGCTGCTGTATTGGTAACAATATAGCAGCTGTAGACATTACCGTGAAATGCTTACCAACAACGCAGAATTCTTTTCATCCTTCTCTCACACTGGGATTTATAGTATTACCGGCTTCGTAAACAGGGTGTGCCGGGGTGACGGCCATTGGGCGTCTATTGCCAGAATGCTAACAAATTTAGCACAAGTAATAACGAACTTCCATGGAGGCTGCTAGCTAAATATGCTAACGAGCGCAAACAAAAATAAATACATTGCAAAGACAGGCAATCCAGCTCATAAGGTTATAGATATTTTACATTTTAGTAATTTAGCAGCAGTTCTTATCCAGAGCGACTTGCATCTCCTACATATATCGCTAAATGTCATTTTTTTGTGTGAATTTGGGCATTTACAAGCGAATGTGAACAAGAGATATTGTGCAAATAAACAAAGTTTTGAAGTACGCTTGTCTGAAGTAAGAACAGTACTGGCTCTGGAACAGCATGTGTACACCCTGGGTGGAGTCTGGAGTAACTAGGGAAACAGCCCTCCCTGCTCTGCTTGGAGAAGAGGTGGGAAGAGCAGACGGGCCGAGAACAGAGAGGGTAGAAGAAACACAAGGAAATCAAGATAGCAGTAGCAGCTGATACCAATAACTCATCCAAAGGGCTTTGACTTCTCAAACACGGCAGAAATCTAAAACAATATGATGCCCCCCGTCACCTTATTATTTCAGCCGCTTACTTACATAGCAAATTAAATGCAGTGGTCGTGTTGACGCAAAATTCGGCATTTTTCACACAGGAAAAAATATATAAAACATAAGAAATATCTTGCTGCGATCTAAAATACTTCTTATTGTAATTTCTGCTCGGCAACAGACTCATTTTGTGCTTCAGTTGCACTTCTCCACTCGGATGAGAATTCACAAACGGCCATTCTATCGGCAGACAGCGCTACTTTTCTCAGATACTTTTCTCGTTGTAGCCAAGTCTATTTTTCTTCCGCAAAATGCAAGATTAACTTTAAGCAAAACATTAAGAAATGTAGCTGGCTACATTCTTTCTGTAATAAACTTTAGAAATATATGACGGCCAAGCATCGTTTATACAACAACAGAAACTACCTTGCTTTTTCATTGTAAGTTCATTTACTTGTGTGGCTGCCAGCCAAATAGCATTGTACATCTGATGAAAATGAAGTTATTTTCTGCCAAATGTTTTGCGTTAATGTATTTTCTGTGAAGGAATACTATAGTTGCACGTCCCTGATCACTCGATTGAAGCAAAAAGAAGCAAACAAACATTGTTGACTTTCAATATAAACTGCGACCCTGTCACGGTTGTCGTCGGGAATGGAGGACCAAAACGTAGCAGGAATGTGGATGCTCATCTCGATATTTATTTTCAAACAAAGTGAACACCAAAACAACAAAACGAAACACACGAACAACAAAACAGTCTTGTCAGGCTCACACTCAGCAAAACAAGAAACAATCTCCCACAAACACTACACCAAACAATTACCCATATATAGGACTCTCAATCAGAGGCAACGAGAAAGCACCTGCCTCCAATTGAGAGTCCAACCCCCCATTAACCTAAACATAGAAATACAACAAACCAGAAAGAACATAGAAATACCAAAACATAGAACATAGACCAAAAACCCGGAAATAATAAATCAAACGCCCTACTACATAAAACACCACCCCGAACCACAAAAAACAAATACCCTCTGCCACGTCCTGACCAAACTACAATAACAAATAACCTTTATACTGGTCAGGACATGACAGACCCCTGTTAATACACAGCTGTACTCACCTGCTCTCGCTTTCACTGCTATTTACAAACAAACACGTGACTGGCTCAACAGTTCTGGGGAACTACATAAGCTTCATAATGTAAAATAATTAAGAACACAATCTGATTTCCCTCCTAACACATTGCACAAGTTGACTCCAGGTATTAACCTAAAAAGTAGCTACAAATATTAAAACGTATTGAAAAATGTCAAATAAATTGTTTCAACGGTATTGAAAAGCGGTATACCGGCAAAGCCTAATTTACACAAAACTTTATGATGGATGTACAGATATGGATTTGGAAGAGAGAACTAACTATTCCAGGAATGGGATGGATCATTTGAATATAGGATATAGATTAGCTCGAATAAACTGTCCTCACATTGTGTGTGTGTGTGTGTGTGTGTGTGTGTGTGTGTGTGTGTGTGGTGTGTGTGTGTGTGTGTGTGTGTGTGTGTGTGTGTGTGTGTGTGTGTGTGTGTGTGTGTGTGTGTGTGTGTGTGTGTGTGTGTGTGTGTGTGTGTGTGTTGTGATTACGTAGGCCTACATTAGAATGAGTTGTTTTTGTTTTTCTGTGTTCACATCTGTCATCCGCCTTCCCCTCAACCCCTCTCTACCACCACACCCACACCAGCCAAAATCCCCTGAAAGCTTTTGATCCTGTATATGTGGAACCCCCCCTCTCTATCTCTCTTGCCTCCTCTCTCTCTCTCTCTCTCACGTCCTTCTCTCCCCCATTTAATTCAATTTCAATTCAATTCAAGGGGTTTTATTGGCATGGGAAACATATGTTAACATTGCCAAAGCAAGTGAAGTAGATAATAAACAAAAGTGAAATAAACAATAGAAATGTACAGTAAACATTGCACTCACAGACATTTCAAATGTCATATTATGTCTATATACAGTGTTGTAATGATGTGCAATTAGTTAAAGTACAAAGGGGAAAATGAATAAACATAAATATGGGTTGTATTTACAATGGTGTTTGTTCTTCACTGTGTGGCAACAGGTCACGGATCTTGCTGCTGTGATGGCACACTGTGGTACAGTATTTCACCCATTAGATATAGGAGTTTATTAAAATTGGGTTTGTTTAAAAAAAATTGTTGGTCTAATATGGTCATACATTTGGCAGGAGGTTAGGAAGTGCAGCTTAGTTTCCACTTCATTTTGTGGGCAGTGTGCACATAGCCTGTCTTCTCTTGAGAGCCAGGTCAGCCTACGGCGCCCTTTCTCAATAGCAAGGCTATGCTCACTGAATCTGTACATAGTCAAAGCTTTTCTTAAGTTTCTCTCTCCCACTCTTTCCCTCTCTCTCTCTCTCCCTCTTCCCGTCTAGATTAGTATATAGTATAGTAATTACTGTAGTGTTTTTGCAGACTGTAGTATACTGTAGTAGTTAATGTAGTGGAGAGTTCTTAATGGAGAGTTCAGAGCTCATCTTCTTTAACCTGTAGGGAACACAATATATGCTCTACACTTCACATGTAGGTTTCTCAGTTACGGTTGGCACAAATTGCGATATGGGGGAGGGGAATGGGCAGGGTATATGCAAATTAAATACAGTCATATTATTATTTTTTTTAAATAGTGTTTTTGCAGACATTTCTGTAGTATAAACTATAGTGTTTTCTTTTGTGGATAATACTGTAGTATTTACTATAATATAATACAATATACTACAGAATTCTATGCTAAGTACTACACATGATCATGGGATACTACAGTACACACACAAACACACGTATGCCACCACATGCACACAAACACAATTAATTTATATATGTAGGCATCCATCCATCCATCCACACCACACACACACACACACACACACACACACACACACACACACACAACATGTTGCTGGAGGATAGTCTTGCCAGAGAGAATCTCTGTTTTGCTGACTTTACCTTTCATTGAGGGAGGATTAGCCTAATGTCTGTCGCTAAGGGAGTTTGCCAAAGAGTATTCCACATGTTACTATGGTGACAAACAGCCAATGAGAGAGCTTGGCACAGTAATCTCCAGTCAAAACATTCCAATTTGAGGAAGGAAAAGATTATCGGGGGTTGCAGGTTTAAATGCAAAGTGGTGTTAATAACATGCTGTATCTACACACACACACACACAGAAACACACACACATACAACTCTCATCTCTCCCTCTTTCTCTCTGTCTGAAAGTGACATGAAACAGAAATAGTGTGTAATTACATTCTAATCTCTGAATTTCCAGTCCAGGGCTGTTACCACAGGGCTGTTACCACAAGAGAGGAGAGGCAGGCTGAGAGAGAGAGAGAGCGAGAGAGAGCGAGAGAGAGAGAGAGTGAGAGAGAGAGAGAGAGAGAGAGAGAGAGAGAGAGAGAGAGAGAGCCTTGGCTACCTTCCCTACAACCACAGTAACCATAGTAACCAGATTAAAGGAGAGACATATCAATCACTCATAGACGCATGACAACACAGTATCAACACCTCTCTATATCATATCATGAATTCTCCCTAACCCTGTCATCTCCCTAACCCTGTCATCTCCCTAACCCTGTCATCTCCCTAACCCGCTCATCTCCCTAACCCTGTCATCTCCCTACCCTGTCATCTCCCTAACCCTGTCATCTCCCTAACCCTCTCATCTCCCTAACCCTGTCATCTCCCTAACCCTGTCATCTCCCTAACCCTGTCATCTCCCTAACCCTTTCATCTCCCTAACCCTGTCATCTCCCTAACCCTGTCATCTCCCTAACCCTGTCATCTCCCTAACCATGTAGACCTTACCATGAAAGTATTGCTTACAAGCCCTTAACCAACAATGCAGTTTTAACCTCACTAGGGTAGGG
Organism: Salmo salar; assembly: GCF_965601325.2. Lineage (NCBI taxonomy): Eukaryota > Metazoa > Chordata > Actinopteri > Salmoniformes > Salmonidae > Salmo > Salmo salar. Next base: position 101,880,887 of record NC_138304.1, read on the forward strand.
GGCAGCATTTGGAATTTTGGATGAAAAGCGTGCCCAAAGTAAACTGCCTGCTACTCAGGTCCAGAAGCTAGGATATGCATATCATTGGTAGATTTGGATAGAAAACACTCTAAAGTTTCCAAATAATGTCTGTGAGTATAACAGAACTGATATGGCAGGTGAAAATCTGAGGAAAATCCATCCAGGAAGTGCTATTATTTTGAAATGCCTGTTTTTCCATTGAAAGCCTATCCACCATACAAAGACTTATGACCCAGTTCACGATCCCTATGGCTTCCACTACATGTAGTCAGTCTTTATGCATTGTTTCAGGCTTTTACTCTGAAAAATGAGGAAGAAACACCACTTTCAATGAGAGGACAGTGACCGGGAGCGCGCCTTTCTTGTTTCTCCTTTTCTATTGACGAAGCTATTGTCCGGTTGAAATATGATTGACTATTTATGACAAAAACAACCTGAGGATTGATTATAAACATCGTTTGACATGTTTCTATGAACTTTTATGGTACTTTTTTGATTTTTCGTCTGTCTGTTGTGACCGCGCTTTGTTCAAATGAAATACTGAACAAAACGAGAATTTCTGTTTTGTTGAGTTTCACACTCTGCAATTTCACCGGATGTTGTTTGAGACAGTTGATTACTGAACAAAACGAGCTAACAAAATGGAGGTTTTTGGATATAAAGAGGGACTTTATCGAACAAAACAAACATTTATTGGGTAACTGGGAGTCTTGTGAGTGTAACCATATGAAGCTCATCAAAGGTAAGTGATTAATTTTATCGCTATTTCTGACTTTTGTTACTCGTCTACTAATTATATGCATATTCTAGTTACTGGGCAGGAGTAGTAACCAGATTAAATCGGGTACGTTTTTTATCCAGCCATGTCAATACTGCCCCCTAGCCCTAACAGGTTAATCTGGTTATTACTACTTCCCAGAAACTAGAATATGCATATAATTATTGGCTTTGGATAGAAAACACCCTAAAGTTTCTAAAACTGTTTGAATGGTGTCTGTGAGTATAACAGAACTCATATGGCAGGCCAAAACCTGAGAAGATTCTGTACAGGAAGTGCCCTCTCTGACCATTCCTTGAGCTTCTTGACTCTGTTTATTGAAGACTGAGGATCTTTGCTGTAATGTGACACTTCCTACGGCTCCCATAGGCTCTCAGAAGGCGGGAAAAACCTGAATGATGTAATTCCAGCCACTGGCTGAAAAACATTAGCGCTTTTGGCAAGTGCTCTATCAGAGGACAATGGGCTGAGGCGCGTGCACGAGTCGACGTTTTATTTTCTTTCGTCTTTGAACCTAAACACGCTTTCCCGGTCGGAATATTATCGTTTTTTTACGAGAAAAATGGCATAAAAATTGATTTTAAACAGCGGTTGACATGCTTCGAAGTACGGTAATGGAATATTTAGAATTTTTTTGTCACGAAATACGTTGTGCGCGTCACCCTTCTTTACCATTCGGATAGTGTCTTGAACGCACGAACAAAACAGAGGATATTTGGATATAACTATGGATTATTTTGAACCAAACCAACATTTGTTATTGAAGTAGAAGTCCTGGGAGTGCATTCTGACGAAGACAGCAAAGGTAATAACATTTTTCTTATAGTAAATCTGATTTTGGTGAGTGCTAAACTTGGTGGGTGTCTAAATAGCTAGCCCTGTGATGCCGGGCTATCTACTGAGAATATTGCAAAATGTGCTTTCACCGAAAAGCTATTTTAAAATCGGACATAGCGAGTGCATAGAGGAGTTCTGTATCTATAATTCTTAAAATAATTGTTATGTTTTTTGTGAGCATTTATCGTGAGTAATTTAGTAAATTCACCGGAAGTTTGCGGGGGGTATGCTAGTTCTGAACGTCACATGCTAATGTAAAAAGCTGTTTTTTGATATAAATATGAACTTGATTGAACAAAACATGCATGTATTGTATAACATAATGTCCTAGGGTTGTCATCTGATGAAGATCATCAAAGGTTAGTGCTACATTTAGCTGTGGTTTGGGTTTATGTGACATTATATGCTAGCTTGAAAAATGGGTGTCTGATTATTTCTGGCTCGGTACTCTGCTGACATAATCTAATGTTTTGCTTTCGTTGTAAAGCCTTTTTGAAATCGGACAGTGTGGTTAGATTAACGAGAGTCTTGTCTTTAAAATGGTGTAAAATACTCATATTTTTGAAAAATTGAAGTAATAGCATATCTAAGGATTTGAATAACGCGCCACAGGATTCAACTGGCTGTTAGAGGTTAAATCGGTTAAATCGGGTACGTTTTTTATCCGGCCGTGTAAATACTGCCCCCTACCCCCAACAGGCTAAACCCACTTCCGGTCTGCTCCGCACTCTTCCCATACCCAGTCGCCCCTGGTCACACATAGCTCTGGACTTCGTCACTGGCCTTCCCCCATCTAACGGTAACTCCGTCATCCTCACCATTATTGACAGGTTTTCCAAAATGGCTCACTGTGGACCTTCCAAAATGGCTCACTGGGAAACTGTGGACCTGTTAGTATCCCATGTGTTTTGTCTGCATGGCATCCCCACTGAAATCGTTTCTGACAGAGGACCCCAGTTTACCTCCGAGGTTGATAGATCCTTCTGTTCAGCTCTTGGTATCAATGTCAGTCTTTCTTCTGGATATCACCCCCAGACCAACGGCCAGACCGAACGGGCTAACCAAGAGATGGAGACTGCCCTACGCTGCGTGACTTCTGCTAACACTTCCTCCTGGAGCCCTCAGCTACCCTGGGTTGATTATGCCCACAACACTCTCACCAACGCCTCGTCAGGTATGTCACCCTTCGAGTGGGTTACCAACCCCCCTTGTTCCCCGCCCAAGAGGTTAAGGTTCTCTCTGTCCAGGACCATCTGCGCCATTTTCACCGTACTTGGAGGAAGACCCGGGCTGCCCTTCTTTGTGCCGCCGACAGGACCCAGTCCCAAACCAACAGTCGCCGGGCCTCAGCTCCAGTCTACACCCCAGGTCAAAAGGTATGGCTCTCATCGAAAGTACCTGCCATTGAAGGTGGCATCGAAGAAACTTTCCCCTGAATTCATTGGTCCCTTTGAAATTGACCGTGTCATTAACCCCTCTGCGGTGCGCCTAAAACTCCCAGCCTCTCTTAGGATCCATCCTACTTTCCATGTATCCCTGATTAATCCTGTCTGCTCCAGTCCCCTGTTTCCTCCTGCAGCAGCTCCTCCACCACCTCGGCTCATCAATGACCATCCTACCTATACCGTCTGGCGACTTCTGGACGTACACCTTCGGGGTCATGGCTGGCAGTACCTGGTGGACCAGGAGGGATACGGGCCTGAGGAGCGCTGCTGCGTGCCCCGCCATCACTTTCTGGACCCCTCCCTCTTACGGGATTTCTATACCTCACACCCAGATAAGCCTGGTCGGGCACCAGGTGGCACCCATGGGGGGGGGGGGGGGGGTACTGTCACATCTGCTCCTGCAACACCCTTTACTGCTCATCCTTTGTCTCCTTGACCTGCTGCCACTCCCCCAGTTCTCTCTACCTCTCCCTCTCCCTCTGTGTGTGTGTGTGTGTGTGTGTGTGTGGTGTGTGTGTGTGTGTGTGTGTGTGTGTGTGTGTGTGTGTGTGTGTGTGTGTGTGTGTGTGTGTGTGTGTGTGTGTGTGTGTGTGTGTGTGGGCAGAGACAGATGTGCTGGAGTCATAGCAGATCCTCGCCAGCTGCAACCTGTTCCATAATCAAGACCTCTACAAATACTAGCCCTGTCACTTCCCCGCTGCCAGATCATAATCTCTGCTCAGTCAGTCTACGTTTCTATCTATTTGTTACTATTCAGATCCTGTTATCCTGTTATGCCTGTTTTCCTCGCCTGACACTGTTTTCCTCTCCGCTACAGTTCCGCCCGCTCTGACTCTGGTCCCTGAGATGTCTCCAGTCCCACGTCTCGTCATCCTGCTACTCTGTCCTGGATTCCCCACTTTACTACTCCCTTGGATTCCCCTCCAGACATGCTTACCCTGTCTCAACCCCTCTCGCTCCAGCCTCAGCCCCCGCACCTGGTTTCCAGCAACCCACCCGAGCTTCCCCTGGCCTGCACTCCATCTCCCCCTTGTGTTTCAATAAATACCTTGGTTACTTCATCCCAGTCTCCTCGTCTGAGTCTGCTCTTGGGTTCCCCTGTTCTACTCCGCGTAACACTTTCACCTAATCAAAGAATTAGCTCAGCAGGAGAAGCTCTCCCTTGAGGAAGATACCTCCACCCCGGGCAGGTCAGACCAGACCTCTTCATTATATAACCCCACAGACAAGCAACCCCAAGTGGAAAGTCAACCTCCCAGCACAGAGTACTACTCCCTCATTGAAATGAAGGATACATTCACCCAGCTGGAGGTAAGGCAGGTGGAGCTGGAACAGCAGGTGATTACACTCCAGTCAGCACAGACCCAGACAACAGTCCAGCACAACAACACCCCCTTAACGAGACCCAGACAACAGTCCAGCACAACAACACCCCCTTAACCAGACCCAGACAACAGTCCAGCACAACAACACCCCCTTAACCAGACCCAGACAACAGTCCAGCACAACAACACCCCCTTAACCAGACCTGGAGTGCTGGAAGTGGAAAGAGCGGGACAGACAAATGAAGAACCCCAAGCACAGGGGATCTCACCCCCTCTGAGCACCCCCATGTCAGCCACCCTGATAGCCCCCCTGAAAGCCTACCCCACACCCACTGAGGGCATACACAAGACACAGACTGTACCCCTTATGGACTCAAACAGGAAACATAAATACATTTAAAAAAAATATTCTCCCAAACAGTGTGTCTAAACTCTACACATAGAGGACCCACACCAAGAGGACCTACTTCCAGACCACAACACCACCCCCACCCCAACCATCAACACCCCCCCCAAGTCAACCATGCCCACACCCCATTTAGGCCCCCTCAGATCAGACCTATGCCCCTCCTGCCAACCCCATGCACCCCACCCCCGCAAAGAGGGCCTCAACATGGAAGTCACACACGCCCAGGCCGTGAGCAGGCAAACAGGCTCAACCCCCACACTTACACTAGCCCAAGCCAATGGAATGTAGAAGATGCTCAGCAGGCTCTGCTCACACTTACTGGCCTTAGGCCAAACCACACGACCAACAACATTGGACACTTTATGAAACACAAAGCCTTCACTATCTCATACTGGAATATCCAAGGCCTGAGGTCATCTGCCTTTGGCATCAAAGAAATCGTAAATACAGACATTGTCATCCTACAAGAAACATGGTATAGAGGAGATGGACCCACTGGTTGCCCTCTAGGTTACAGAGAGCTGGTAGTCCCATCCACCAAACTACCAGGTGTGAAACAGGGAAGAGACTCAGGGTGTATGCTAATTAGAAATAGAGCAGACCTTACTCATGCCATTAAAGTAATCAAAACAGGAACATTTTACATCTGGCTAGAAATTAATAAGGAAATGATCTCAACAGACAAGAATGTCCTCATGTGTGCTACCTATATCCCCCCCACTAGAATACCCATACTTTAACGATGGCAGCTTCTCCATCCTAGAGGGGGAAATCAACAATTTCCAGGCTCAGGGTCATGTACTAGTTTGTGGTGACCTGAATGCCGGAACCGGACAAGAACCTGACACCCTCAGTACACAGGTGGACCAACACCTACCTGGAGGTGACAGCATTCCCTCCCCCACATGCCCCCCTAACTATGACAACATAACCAACAAAAACGGGTCACAACTCCTGCAGCTCTGTTGGACGCTGGGTATGTACATAGTCAATGGTAGGCTTCGAGTGGACTCCTATGGTAGGTACACCTATAGCTCATCTCTTGGCAGTAGTACTGTTGACTACCTAATCACTAACCCTCAACCAAGAGTCTCTAAGAGTGTTCAGTCAGTCCACTGACACCCTCATCTGTTTCACTTGTCTTTGTGATTGTCTCCACCCACCTCCAGATGTCACCTGTTCCCTGCTTGTCTGTTGCCAGTTCGTCTTATTTGTCAAGACAACCAGCGTGTTTTTTCCGTTCTCCTGCTTTTTCCTTCTCTCTGTTTTTGCTAGCCCTCCCGGTTTTGACCCTGTCTGGACTCTGTACCCGCCTGCCTGACCATTCTGCCTGCCTGCCACCCTGTACCTCCTGGACTCTGACCTGGTTTTGATATTTTGCCTGTCCACGATCATTCTCTTGCCTACCCTTTGGATTATAATAAATATCAGAGACTCAAACCATCTGTTTCCCTTGTCTGCATCTGGGTCTCGCCTTGTGCCCTTATACCCCTATTAGATCACACTACTTGAATAGCCCTACGCTCAATCATGAGGCATCAAAGCTAAAGGAACTGAAAAACATTAATAAATGCTATAGAGGAAAGGAAAATAGTGTGAAAATCTACCAAAAAAAACTATTAGGCAACAACAAATTAAATCCCTTCAAGACAATTTCCTGGACAAAAGGTTTCACTGTAATAGTGAAGGTGTGAACTTGGCAGTACAAAACATTACAGTATATTTGACCTCTCGGCTTCCCTATCAAATCTAAAAAATTTCAAGCAGACAACCTAAAAGAATTAACAACAATGACAAATGGTTTGGTGAAGAATGCAAAAAGAAATTGAGAAATCTATCCAACCAAAAACATAGAGACCCAGAAATCCTGAGTCTACGCCTTCACCATGGTGAATCACTAAAACAATACAGAAATACACTACGGAAAAAGAAGGAACAGCACGTCAGAAATCAGCTCAATGTTATTGAAGAATCCATAGAATCTAATCACTTCTGGGAAAATTGGGAAACTCTAAACAAACAACAACACAAAGAATTATCTATCCAAAAGGGAGATGTATCGGTAAACCACTTCTCCAATATTTTTGTCTCTATAACAAAGAACAAACAGCAAAAACATATACATGATCAAATACAAATCTTAGAATCAACTATTAAAGACCCCACTGGATTCTCCAATTACATTGAATGAACTACAGGACAAAATACAAGACCCCAAATTCCAATTGGCTATGCTTAAACATTTTAACATCATCAGCAGCTCTGGCATCTTCCCCAATATTTGGACTGATCACCCCAATCCACAAAAGTGGAGACAAATTTGACCCCAATAACCTCCGTGGGATATGCGTCACCAGCAACCTTGGGGAAATCCTCTGCATTATCATTAACAGCAGACTCGTGAATTTCCTCAGCGAAAACAATGTACTAAGCAAATGTCAAATTGGCTTTTTACCAAATTAACGTAAAACAGACCACGTACTCACCCTGCACACCCTAAATGACAAACAATTAAACCAAAAGAAAGGTAAAGTCTTTTCATGCTTTGTTGATTTCAAAAAAGCTTCTGACTCAATTTGGCATGAGGGTCTGCTGTACAAATTGATGGAAAATGGTGTTGGGGAAAAACATACCGCATTATTAAATCCATGTACACAATCAACAAGTGTGCAGTCAAAATTGGCAAAAACACAGACATTTCTTTCCACGTGACTGCGAGGTGAGACAGGGATCCAGCTTAAAACCTACCCTGTTCAACAAACAGTACCAGTCAAAAGTTTGGACACACCTACTCACTCAAGGGTTTTTATTTTTTACTATTTTCTACAATGTAGAATAATAGTGAAGACATCAAAACTATGAAATAACACAAATGTATTGATTGACCCAAGTTAAACAATTTAAAGGAAATGCTACCAAATACTAATTGAGTGTATGTAAACTTCTGACCCACTTGGAATGTGATGAAAGAAATAAAAGCTGAAATAAATCATTCTCTCTACTATTATTGTGACATTTCACATTCTTAAAATAAAGTGGTGATCCTAACTGACCTAAGACAGGATTTACTAGGATTAAATGTCAGGAATTGTGAAAAACTGAGTTTAAATGTATTTGGCTAAGGTGCATGTAAACTTCCGACTTCAACTGTACCTCGGCATTCTATGCAATCAAAAGGAACATAAAATTCAACATATCAACTAGGATCTGGCTAAAAATACTTGAATCAGTTATAGAACCCATTGCCCTTCATGGTTGTGAGGTCTGGGGTCCGCTCACCAACCAAGAATTCACAAAATGGGACCAACACCAAATTCAGAATCTGCATGCAGAATTCTGCACAAACACCAAATAATCAGAGTAGAATTAGGCCGATACCCTCTAATTATCAAAATCCAGAAAAGAGCCGTTAAATTCTTCAACCACCTAAAAGGAAGCGATTCCCAAACCTTCCATAACGAAGCCATCACCTACAGAGAGATGAACCTGGAGAAGAGTCCCCTTAGCAAGCTGGTCCTGGGGCTCTGTTCACAAACACAAACAGACCTCACAGAGCCCCAGGACTGCAACACAATTAGACCCAACCAAATTATGAGGAAACAAAAATATTTTCTTGACACATTGGAAAGAATTTACTAAAAAACAGAGCAAACTAGAATGCTATTTGGCCCTAAACAAAGAGTACACAGTGGCAGAATACCTGACCACTGTGACTGACCCAAAATGAAGGAAAGCTTTGACTATGTACCGACTCAGTGGGCATAGCCACAAGAAAAGGGCAACCAGTAAAGAACAAACACCACTGTAAATACAATCCATATTTATGTTTATTTTATTTTCCCTTTGTACATCATTGCAACACTGTATATATACATAAGATGACATTTTAAATGTCTTTATTCTTTTGGAACTTTTGTGAGTGTAATGTTTACTTCTCATTTTTTATTGTTTATTTCAATTCTGTTTATTATCTATTTCACTTGCATTGGCAATGTAAACATATGTTCACATTGCCAATGCCAATAAAGCCCCTGAAATTGAATTGAACTAGAGAATGGGAGAGAGAGAGGGAGCGAAAGAGAGATTGTTTATTTCACTTTTGTTTATTATCTACTTCACTTGCTTTGGCAATGTTAACATATGTTTCCCATGCCAATAAAGCCCTTAAATTGAACTGCGAGAGAGAGAGAGAGAGAGAGAGAGGAGAGAGAGAGAGAGAGAGAGAGAGAGAGAGAGAGAGAGAGAGAGAGAGAGAGAGTTCAGTTCAGTCCAGTCCAGACCCAGTCTCGATAGACCAGAATAGGACATGAAGAGAGACTGATAACAGTTTTCCAAAAACAACACACATGCAGACAATTTCAGCCTGTATTTTCAAAAACCCTCAGCCCTGCCAAGAAAGAACAAATTAACTCAGCGCAGTTCTTCGTTCTACCACAACAATTTAAAGATGACCTGGAGTACTCGATGGGAACAGTACAATGGCTGAAAATGAATCCAGTGAGAACTCAACCAAACTGCCATCAAAACACAATTACTGCTTTCTCAGAGAGGGTGCTGTGTGTTTGTGTTGTCCTCACATATATAATGGCTTGGAATTGTTGCCAATGCCTGCAGATATCCAAATTCATTGTTATAAGAAGGTAGTTTAGTTGGCCTTGTAACGAGAACAAGGAAAGAGAACGAGACATGCCCATGGTCAACAAAGGAAAAAATAGAAAAGCTCAAAATGAAAATAGGTGTCAACTCACATACCTGATCTCATTTTGTTGACTCACATACCTGATCTCCTTTTGTTGACTAACATACCTGATCTCATTTTGTTGACTAACATACCTGATCTCATTTTGTTGACTAACATACCTGATCTCATTTTGTTGACTCACATACCTGATCTCCTTTTGTTGACTAACATACCTGATCTCATTTTGTTGACTCACATACCTGATCTCATTTTGTTGACTCACATACCTGATCTCCTTTTGTTGACTAACATACCTGATCTCATTTTGTTGACTCACATACCTGATCTCATTTTGTTGACTCACATACCTGATCTCATTTTGTTGACTAACATACCTGATCTCCTTTTGTTGACTAACATACCTGATCTCCTTTTGTTGACTAACATACCTGATCTCCTTTTGTTGACTAACATACCTGATCTCCTTTTGTTGATACCTGATCTCCTTTTGTTGACTAACATACCTGATCTCCTTTTGTTGACTCACATACCTGATCTCCTTTTGTTGACTAACATACCTGATCTCCTTTTGTTGACTCACATACCTGATCTCATTTTGTTGACTAACATACCTGATCTCCTTTTGTTGACTAACATACCTGATCTCCTTGTGTTTATAGTGATTACAATCTGTTGCTCTTGTGCAAGCAGTCAA
>NC_138304.1:101896097-101913597 GCF_965601325.2 Salmo salar
TGACATTCTACTGTGTGTTATCTTGACATTCTACTGTGTGTTATCTTGACATTCTACTGTGTGTTATCTTGACATTCTACTGTGTGTTATCTTGACATTCTACTGTGTGTTATCTTGACATTCTACTGTGTGTTATCTTGACATTCTACTGTGTGTTATCTTGACATTCTACTGTGTGTTATCTTGACATTCTACTGTGTTATCTTGACATTCTACTGTGTGTTATCTTGACATTCTACTGTGTGTTATCTTGACATTCTACTGTGTGTTATCTTGACATTCTACTGTGTGTTATCTTGACATTCTACTGTGTGTTATCTTGACATTCTACTGTGTGTTATCTTGACATTCTACTGTGTGTTATCTTGACATTCTACTGTGTGTTATCTTGACATTCTACTGTGTGTTATCTTGACATTCTACTGTGTGTTATCTTGACATTCTACTGTGTGTTATCTTGACATTCTACTGTGTGTTATCTTGACATTCTACTGTGTGTTATCTTGACATTCTACTGTGTGTTATCTTGACATTCTACTGTGTGTTATCTTGACATTCTACTGTGTTATCTTGACATTCTACTGTGTGTTATCTTGACATTCTACTGTGTGTTATCTTGACATTCTACTGTGTGTTATCTTGACATTCTACTGTGTGTTATCTTGACATTCTACTGTGTGTTATCTTGACATTCTACTGTGTGTTATCTTGACATTCTACTGTGTGTTATCTTGACATTCTACTGTGTGTTATCTTGACATTCTACTGTGTGTTATCTTGACATTCTACTGTGTGTTATCTTGACATTCTACTGTGTGTTATCTTGACATTCTACTGTGTGTTATCTTGACATTCTACTGTGTGTTATCTTGACATTCTACTGTGTTATCTTGACATTCTACTGTGTGTTATCTTGACATTCTACTGTGTGTTATCTTGACATTCTACTGTGTGTTATCTTGACATTCTACTGTGTGTTATCTTGACATTCTACTGTGTGTTATCTTGACATTCTACTGTGTGTTATCTTGACATTCTACTGTGTGTTATCTTGACATTCTACTGTGTGTTATCTTGACATTCTACTGTGTGTTATCTTGACATTCTACTGTGTGTTATCTTGACATTCTACTGTGTGTTATCTTGACATTCTACTGTGTTATCTTGACATTCTACTGTGTTATCTTGACATTCTACTGTGTGTTATCTTGACATTCTACTGTGTGTTATCTTGACATTCTACTGTGTTTATCTTGACATTCTACTGTGTGTTATCTTGACATTCTACTGTGTGTTATCTTGACATTCTACTGTGTGTTATCTTGACATTCTACTGTGTGTTATCTTGACATTCTACTGTGTGTTATCTTGACATTCTACTGTGTGTTATCTTGACATTCTACTGTGTGTTATCTTGACATTCTACTGTGTGTTATCTTGACATTCTACTGTGTGTTATCTTGACATTCTACTGTGTGTTATCTTGACATTCTACTGTGTGTTATCTTGACATTCTACTGTGTGTTATCTTGACATTCTACTGTGTGTTATCTTGACATTCTACTGTGTGTTATCTTGACATTCTACTGTGTGTTATCTTGACATTCTACTGTGTGTTATCTTGACATTCTACTGTGTGTTATCTTGACATTCTACTGTGTGTTATCTTGACATTCTACTGTGTGTTATCTTGACATTCTACTGTGTGTTATCTTGACATTCTACTGTGTGTTATCTTGACATTCTACTGTGTGTTATCTTGACATTCTACTGTGTGTTATCTTGACATTCTACTGTGTGTTATCTTGACATTCTACTGTGTGTTATCTTGACATTCTACTGTGTGTTATCTTGACATTCTACTGTGTGTTATCTTGACATTCTACTGTGTGTTATCTTGACATTCTACTGTGTGTTATCTTGACATTCTACTGTGTGTTATCTTGACATTCTACTGTGTGTTATCTTGACATTCTACTGTGTGTTATCTTGACATTCTACTGTGTGTTATCTTGACATTCTACTGTGTGTTATCTTGACATTCTACTGTGTGTTATCTTGACATTCTACTGTGTGTTATCTTGACATTCTACTGTGTGTTATCTTGACATTCTACTGTGTGTTATCTTGACATTCTACTGTGTGTTATCTTGACATTCTACTGTGTGTTATCTTGACATTCTACTGTGTGTTATCTTGACATTCTACTGTGTGTTATCTTGACATTCTACTGTGTGTTATCTTGACATTCTACTGTGTGTTATCTTGACATTCTACTGTGTGTTATCTTGACATTCTACTGTGTGTTATCTTGACATTCTACTGTGTGTTATCTTGACATTCTACTGTGTGTTATCTTGACATTCTACTGTGTGTTATCTTGACATTCTACTGTGTGTTATCTTGACATTCTACTGTGTGTTATCTTGACATTCTACTGTGTGTTATCTTGACATTCTACTGTGTGTTATCTTGACATTCTACTGTGTGTTATCTTGACATTCTACTGTGTGTTATCTTGACATTCTACTGTGTGTTATCTTGACATTCTACTGTGTGTTATCTTGACATTCTACTGTGTGTTATCTTGACATTCTACTGTGTGTTATCTTGACATTCTACTGTGTGTTATCTTGACATTCTACTGTGTGTTATCTTGACATTCTACTGTGTGTTATCTTGACATTCTACTGTGTGTTATCTTGACATTCTACTGTGTGTTATCTTGACATTCTACTGTGTGTTATCTTGACATTCTACTGTGTGTTATCTTGACATTCTACTGTGTGTTGTCTTGACATTCTACTGTGTGTTATCTTGACATTCTACTGTGTGTTATCTTGACATTCTACTGTGTGTTATCTTGACATTCTACTGTGTGTTATCTTGACATTCTACTGTGTGTTATCTTGACATTCTACTGTGTGTTATCTTGACATTCTACTGTGTGTTATCTTGACATTCTACTGTGTGTTATCTTGACATTCTACTGTGTGTTATCTTGACATTCTACTGTGTGTTATCTTGACATTCTACTGTGTTGTCTTGACATTCTACTGTGTGTTATCTTGACATTCTACTGTGTGTTATCTTGACATTCTACTGTGTGTTATCTTGACATTCTACTGTGTGTTATCTTGACATTCTACTGTGTGTTATCTTGACATTCTACTGTGTGTTATCTTGACATTCTACTGTGTGTTATCTTGACATTCTACTGTGTGTTATCTTGACATTCTACTGTGTGTTATCTTGACATTCTACTGTGTGTTATCTTGACATTCTACTGTGTGTTATCTTGACATTCTACTGTGTGTTATCTTGACATTCTACTGTGTGTTATCTTGACATTCTACTGTGTGTTGTCTTGACATTCTACTGTGTGTTATCTTGACATTCTACTGTGTGTTATCTTGACATTCTACTGTGTGTTATCTTGACATTCTACTGTGTGTTATCTTGACATTCTACTGTGTGTTATCTTGACATTCTACTGTGTGTTATCTTGACATTCTACTGTGTGTTATCTTGACATTCTACTGTGTGTTATCTTGACATTCTACTGTGTGTTATCTTGACATTCTACTGTGTGTTATCTTGACATTCTACTGTGTGTTATCTTGACATTCTACTGTGTGTTATCTTGACATTCTACTGTGTGTTATCTTGACATTCTACTGTGTGTTATCTTGACATTCTACTGTGTGTTATCTTGACATTCTACTGTGTGTTTTCTTGACATTCTACTGTGTGTTATCTTGACATTCTACTGTGTGTTATCTTGACATTCTACTGTGTGTTATCTTGACATTCTACTGTGTGTTATCTTGACATTCTACTGTGTGTTATCTTGACATTCTACTGTGTGTTGTCTTGACATTCTACTGTGTGTTATCTTGACATTCTACTGTGTGTTATCTTGACATTCTACTGTGTGTTATCTTGACATTCTACTGTGTGTTATCTTGACATTCTACTGTGTGTTATCTTGACATTCTACTGTGTGTTATCTTGACATTCTACTGTGTGTTATCTTGACATTCTACTGTGTGTTATCTTGACATTCTACTGTGTGTTATCTTGACATTCTACTGTGTGTTATCTTGACATTCTACTGTGTGTTATCTTGACATTCTACTGTGTGTTATCTTGACATTCTACTGTGTGTTATCTTGACATTCTACTGTGTGTTATCTTGACATTCTACTGTGTGTTATCTTGACATTCTACTGTGTGTTATCTTGACATTCTACTGTGTGTTATCTTGACATTCTACTGTGTGTTATCTTGACATTCTACTGTGTGTTATCTTGACATTCTACTGTGTGTTATCTTGACATTCTACTGTGTGTTATCTTGACATTCTACTGTGTGTTATCTTGACATTGCTACCTGTGTGTTATCTTGACATTCTACTGTGTGTTGTCTTGACATTCTACTGTGTGTTATCTTGACATTCTACTGTGTGTTATCTTGACATTCTACTGTGTGTTATCTTGACATTCTACTGTGTGTTATCTTGACATTCTACTGTGTGTTATCTTGACATTCTACTGTGTGTTATCTTGACATTCTACTGTGTGTTGTCTTGACATTCTACTGTGTGTTATCTTGACATTCTACTGTGTGTTATCTTGACATTCTACTGTGTGTTATCTTGACATTCTACTGTGTGTTATCTTGACATTCTACTGTGTTATCTTGACATTCTACTGTGTTGTCTTGACATTCTACTGTGTGTTATCTTGACATTCTACTGTGTGTTATCTTGACATTCTACTGTGTGTTATCTTGACATTCTACTGTGTGTTATCTTGACATTCTACTGTGTGTTATCTTGACATTCTACTGTGTGTTGTCTTGACATTCTACTGTGTGTTATCTTGACATTCTACTGTGTTATCTTGACATTCTACTGTGTGTTATCTTGACATTCTACTGTGTGTTATCTTGACATTCTACTGTGTGTTATCTTGACATTCTACTGTGTGTTATCTTGACATTCTACTGTGTTGTTATCTTGACATTCTACTGTGTGTTATCTTGACATTCTACTGTGTTGTCTTGACATTCTACTGTGTGTTATCTTGACATTCTACTGTGTGTTATCTTGACATGCTACTGTGTGTTATCTTGACATTCTACTGTGTGTTGTCTTGACATGCTACTGTGTGTTATCTTGACATTCTACTGTGTGTTATCTTGACATTCTACTGTGTTATCTTGACATTCTACTGTGTGTTATCTTGACATTCTACTGTGTGTTAGTCTTGACATTCTACTGTGTGTTGATCTTGACATTCTACTGTGTGTTGTCTTGACATTCTACTGTGTGTTGTTCTTGACATTCTACTGTGTGTTATCTTGACATTCTACTGTGTGTTATCTTGACATTCTACTGTGTGTTATCTTGACATTCTACTGTGTGTTGTCTTGACATTCTACTGTGTGTTATCTTGACATTCTACTGTGTGTTATCTTGACATTCTACTGTGTGTTATCTTGACATTCTACTGTGTGTTATCTTGACATTCTACTGTGTGTTGTCTTGACATTCTACTGTGTGTTGTCTTGACATTCTACTGTGTGATATCTTGACATTCTACTGTGTTTTCTTGACATTCTACTGTGTGTTATCTTGACATTCTACTGTGTGTTATCTTGACATTCTACTGTGTTATCTTGACATTCTACTGTGTGTTATCTTGACATTCTACTGTGTTTTCTTGACATTCTACTGTGTGTTATCTTGACATTCTACTGTGTGTTATCTTGACATTCTACTGTGTTATCTTACATTCTACTGTGTTTCTTGACATTCTACTGTATGTTATCTTGACATTCTACTGTGTTATCTTGACATTCTACTGTGTGTTATCTTGACATTCTACTGTGTGTTAGTCTTGACATTCTACTGTGTGTTGATCTTGACATTCTACTGTGTTTTCTTGACATTCTACTGTGATGTTATCTTGACATTCTACTGTATGTTATCTTGACATTCTACTGTGTTATCTTGACATTCTACTGTATGTTATCTTGACATTCTACTGTATGTTATCTTGACATTCTACTGTGTTATCTTGACATTCTACTGTGTTGTCTTGACATTCTACTGTGTTGTCTTGACATTCTACTGTGTTATCTTGACATTCTACTGTGTTATCTTGACATTCTACTGTGTTATCGTGACATTCTACTGTATATTACCTTGACATTCGATTGCTGTGCTGTACTTGGCTAGTAAAGTTCTCTTTTCTCTGAGAGCAACAACACTTTCACATTTATTTCCTATGTTTCAACCGGCACATTCATTTAATTGTGACGATATATACATGTAACAAAGGTGCCAGAATTCTATATAAATGTATTGCAATTGACATAATATCTTTTACAGGCCTTTACATATGCTGGAATTCAGAATGCAGCAGCCACTACTCTTAAACCCTTGGATGCTGTCTCCCGCCATTCGCTTTATCACGTGACAGATTTAATAGGCGTCACTGCATCCTCTATGAATAGGTTGGCTGGTCCTCGTTAAAGTCTCGTAGACATTGGTGAGCAGCATCCCATCCTGCAGCCCACTGCTGGCTTGCTTCTGAAGCTAAGCAGGGTTGGTTCTGGTCAGTCCCTGGATGGGAGACCAGATGCTGCTGGAAGTGGTGTCAGAGGACCAGTAGGAGGCACTCTTTCCTCTGGTTTAAAAAAAATATATCCCAGGGCAGTGATTGGGGACATTGCCCTGTGTAACTTGCTGTCTTTTTGATGGGACTTTAAATGGGTGTCCTGGCTACATTCCCAATCTGACCCTCATACCATCACGGCCACCTAATCATCCCCAACTTCCTATTGGCTCCCTCATCTCCCCTGTAACTACACTCTTAGAAGAAAAAAAATTGGTATCAACAACCTAAAAGGGTTCTTAGGCTGTCCCCATAGGATAACCCTTTGAAGAACCCTTTTTGGTTCCAGGTAGAACCATTTTGGTTCCAGGTAGAACCCTTTGGGGTCCCATGTACTATCTTTTCCACAGAGGGTTTTACATAGAACGCAAAAGGGTTCTACTTGGAACCAAAAAGGGTTCTACCTTGAACTAAAAAGGGTTCTCCTATGAGGACAGCCAAAAAAACCTTTTGGAACTTTTTTTTTCTAGAGTGTATTCCCCGGGTTGTTGTTGTAAATGAGAATCTGTTCTCAGTCAACTTACCTGATAAAAAACACAAGTTACCAAATCCGTTGAAAGGGTTGGGTAACTCTTGAGGTTCCTCAGGTCTCCACCGAACTAGGTAAATCCTCTTTTAATATAGGATAAAGTAATCCTTCTACCCCCCCCCCAAAAAAAAATATATAGATGTACTATTGTAAAGTGGTTGTTCCACTGGATATCATAAGGTGAATGCACCAATTTGTAAGTCGCTCTGGATAAGAGCGTCTGCTAAATGACGTAAATGTAAATGTAAATGTAAAAATATACCGTACTGCTGGAACCATTTAAAGTATTGATTGAGGACCTACACTCTTAGGAAAAAAAATGGTTCCAAAAGGGTTCTTCGGATGTCCCCATAGGGTAATCCATTTTGGTTCAATATAGAACTCTCTGTGGAAAGGGTTGTACATGGAACCCAAAAGGGTTCTACCTGGAACCAAAAATGTTTCTTCAAAGGGTTCTTCTACGGGGACAGCTGAAGAACTATTTTAGGTTCTAGACAGCATGATTTTGTTACATTTTGTGATGTGCTGTTTTTTTTTATATTGAAGATTGTTTTATTTCATATTGTATTTGATTGTTGTGTTACTGTGATCAGGGCACCCTGTGAATGAGACCGTAATTTCAATGGGTTTTTTTCTGAATAAATAAAGACTTTTTCTGAATAAATAAAGACTAAATACAATACAAATACACGTTCAGGCAGATCACTCAAGAGGGACTTGGAAATTGGACATCTATCCATGCCCTACCATCATGTAGGCCTGGGTTTTAATAGGGCGATGTGAAGAGGGGTGGTGGATTGACGTAATCCCATGAAGGTTGTGATCCCCCCCCCCCAAAAAGGTTTTAACGCTACCCCAAACCTTAACTCTTACCTTAACCATTCAGAATGAGTGTGTTAAACTGAATGTTTTAACCATATCCCAAATCTTAACCATTCAGAATGAAAGAAAGGGGATACCTAGTCAGTTGTACAACTGAATACATTCAACTGAAATGTGTCTTCTGCATTTAACCCCTCTGAATCAGAGAGGTGCTGTGGGGGCTGCCTTAATTGACATCCACGTCTTCAGCACCCGAGGAACAGTGGGTTAACAGCCTTGTTCGATCCAGCAACCGTACAGTTACTGGCCCAACTCTCTAACCACTAGACTGTTTTAACCAAAACCCAAAACTTAACCCTTACCTTAACCATTCAGAATGAGTGTGTAAACTGAATGTTTTAACCATATCTTATTGGCTCTTAATAACCAACCACGCTATTTTGTTCGTTTTTTCACGTTGTTCATTACTTGTTTTGTACTTAACCTGTTAGGGCTAGGGGGCAGTATTGACACGGCTGGATAAAAAAACGTACCCGATTTAATCTGGTTACTACTGCCCAGTAACTAGAATATGCATATAATTATTGGCTTTGGATAGAAAACATTCTAAAGTTTCTAAAACTGTTTGAATGGTGTCTGTGAGTATAACAGAACTCCTATGGCAGGCCAAAACCTGAGAAGATTTCAAGCAGGAAGTAGTGTTTCATCTTGGCTTTTTTTATTGAAGACTCAGGATCTGTGCAATAACGTGACACTTCCTACGTCGTCCATAGGGTCTCAGAGCCTGGGAAAAAGTTGAACGATATCGAGGCAGGCTCTAGCTGAAACACTTTATCGCTTTTGGCAAGTGGCCACTCAGAGTACTATGGGCTTAGGCGCGTGCCCGCTTCGACCGAATGCTTTCTTTTCCTTTGTCTGTTTATCTAAACGCAGATTCCCGGTCGGAATATTATCGCTTTTTTAATGAGAAAAATGGCATAAAAATTGATTTTAAACAGCGGTTGACATGCTTCGAAGTACGGTAATGGAATATTTAGAATTCTTTTGTCACGAATTGCGCCATGCTCGTCACCCTTATTTACCCTTTAGGATAGTGTCTAGAACGCACGAACAAAACGCCGCTGTTTGGATATAACGATGGATTATTTTGGACCAAACCAACATTTGTTATTGAAGTAGAAGTCCTGGGAGTGCATTCTGACGAAGACAACAAAGGTAATAACATTTTTCTTATAGTAAATCTGACTTTGATGAGTGCTAAACTTGCTGGGTGTCTAAATAGCTAGCCCTGTGATGCCGGGCTATCTACTGAGAATATTGCAAAATGTGCTTTCACCGAAAAGCTATTTTAAAATCGCACATATCGAGTGCATAGAGGAGTTCTGTATCTATAATTCTTAAAATAATTGTTATGCTTTTTGTGAACGTTTATCATGAGTAATTTAGTAAATTCACCGGCAGTGTTCGGTGGGAATGCTAGTCACATGCTAGTCACATGCTAATGTAAAAAGCTGGTTTTTGATATAAATATGAACTTGATTGAACAAAACATGCATGTATTGTATAACATAATGTCCTAGGGTTGTTTGTCATCTGATGAAGATCATCAAAGGTTAGTGCTACATTTAGCTGTGGTTTGGGTTAATGTGACATTATATGCTAGCTTGAAAAATGGGTGTCTGATTATTTCTGGCTGTGTACTGTGCTGACATAATCTAATGTTTTGCTTTCGTTGTAAAGCCTTTTTGAAATCGGACAGTGTGGTTAGATTAACGAGAGTCTTATCTTTAAAATGGTGTAAAATAGTCATATTTTTGAAAAATTGAAGTAATATCATATCTAAGGTATTTGAATAACGCGCCACAGGATTCAACTGGCTGTTGAGTAGGTGGGACGCAAGCCCATAGAGGTTAATGCTGCTGCTACAGTCTCTTATGACCGAAAATAGCTTCTGGACATCAGAACTGAGACTGCTCACCTCGAACTGGACGAAGAGTTATTCTTCAATGAGTCAGACGGGAGGGATATACTGCAGACACCCGACCAGGCACAGATCCCCCTGATTCGCTGGAGAAGAAAACTGAGATTTTGAGGCAAAAGATCAGGATGCCTTGTGAGGATCAGGCGACGAGTGGCTAATCTGCCCTTACCCTCCGTCCTGCTAGCTAACGTTCAATCGCTGGAAAATAAATGGGACCAACTGAAAGCACATATATACTACCAACGGGACATTAAAAACTGCGCGTCGTGGCTGAACGACGACATTAAGAACATACAGCTGGCAGGTTATACACTCCATCGGCAGGACAGAACAGCAGTCTCTGGTAAGACATGGGGCGGGGGCCTATGCATATACGTAAACAACAGCTGGTGCACAATATCTAAGGAAGTCTTGAGGTTTTGCTCGCCTGAGGTAGAATATCTCATGATAAGCTGTAGACCAAACTATGTACCTAGAGAGTTTTCATCTGTATTTTTCGTAGCTGTCTACATAACACTACAGACCGATGCTGGCACTAAAATTGTGCTAAATGAGCTGTATACTGCCATAATCAAACAGGAAAACGCTCATCCAGAGGCGGCACTCCTAGTGGCCGGGGACTTTAATGCAGAGAAACTTAAATCCGTTTTACCTAATTTCTATCAGCATTTCAAATGTGCAACCAGAGGAGAAAAAATTCTAGACTACTTTTACTCCACACACAGAGACGCGTACAAAGCTCTCCCTCACCCTCCATTTGGCAAATCTGACCATAATTCTATCCTCCTGAATCCTGCTTACAAGCTAAAATTAAAACAGGAAGCACCAGTGACTTGGTCTATAAAAAAGTGATCAGATGAAGCTGATGCTAAACTACGGGACTGCTTTGTTAGCACAGACTGGAACATGTTCCGGGATTCTTACGATGGCATTGAGGAGTACACCACATCAGTCACTGGCTTTATCAATAAGTGCATTGAGGATGTCGTTTTACAGTGACTGTACGTACATACCCCAACCAGAAGCCATGGATTACGGATTACAGGCAACATTCGCATTGCTAAAGGGTAGAGCTGCCGCTTTCAAGGAGCGGGACTTTAACCCGGAAGCTTATAAGAAATCCCGCTATGCCCTCCAACGAACCATCAAACAGGCAAAGCGTCAATACAGGACTAAGATCGAATCGTACTACACCGGCTCCGATGCTCGTCGGATGGGGCAAGGCTTGCAAACTATTACAGACTATAAAGGGAAGCACAGCTGAGAGCTGCCCAGTGACACGAGCCTTCCAGACAAGCTAAATAACTTCTATGGTCGCTTCAAGGCAAGTAACACTGAAACATGCATGAGAGCATCAGTTGTTCTGGATGACTGTGATCATGCTCTCCGCAGCCGATGTAAGACCTTCAAACAGGTCAACATTCACAAGGCCGCAGGGTCAGACAGATTACCAGGACGTGCACTCCGAGCATGTGTTGACCAACTGGCAAGTGTCTTCACTGACATTTTCAACCTCTGTAATACCAATATGTTTCAAGGAGACCACCATAGTCCCTGTGCCCAAGAAAACTAAGGTAACCTGCCTAAATGACTACCAACCTGTAGCAAACACATCTGTAGCCATGAAATGCTTTGAAAGGCTGGTCATGGCTCACATCAACACCATTATCCCAGAAACACTAGGCTCACTCCAATTTGCATACCGCCCCAAAAAGATCCACAGATGATGCAATCTCTATTGCACTCTACACTGCCCTTTCCCACCTGGACAAAAGGAACACCTATGTGAGAATGCAATTCATTGACTACGGCTCAGCATTCAACACCATAGTGCCCTCAAAGCTCATCACGAAGCTAAGGACCCTGGGACTAAACACCTCCCTCTGCAACTGGATCCTGGACTTCCTGACAGGTCACGCCCAGGTGCTAAGGGTAGGTAACAACACATCCGCCACACTGATCCTCAACACTGGGGCCCCTCAGGGGTGCGTGCTCAGTCCCCTCCTGTACTCCCTGTTCACTCATGACTTCATGGCCAGGCACAACTCCAACACCATCTTTTTTTTACCGTTATTTTACCAGGTAAGTTGACTGAGAACACGTTCTCATTTACAGCAACAACCTGGGGAATAGTCACAGGAGAGAGGAGGGGGATGAATGAGCCAATTGTAAGCTGGGGTTGATTAGGTGACCATGATGGTATGAAGGACAGCTTGGGAATTTAGCCAGGACACCGGGGTTAACACCCCTACTCTTACGATAAGTGCCATGGGATCTTTAATGACCTCAGAGAGTCAGGACACCCGTTTAACGTCCCATCTGAAAGACAGCAGACGGCAGTGTCACTGCCCTGGGGCATTGCGAGAAAAAAAAATTTGACCAGAAGAATGAGGGACTGACCAGGACCAACCTTGCTTAGCTTCAGAAGCAAGCCAGCAGTGGTGTGCAGGGTGGTATGCTGCTGGCTACTATTATTATCATTAAGTTTGCTGATGACACAACAGTGGTAGGCCTGATCACCGACAACGATGAGACAGCCTATAGGGAGGAGGTCAGAGACTTGACCGTGTGGTGCCAGGACAACAACCTCTCCCTCAATGTGATCAAGACAAAGGAGATGGATATGGACTACAGGAAAAGGAGGACCGAGCATGCCCTCATTCTCAACGACAGGGATGTAATGGAGCAGGTTGAGAGTTTCAAGTTCCTTGGCTTCCACATCACCAACAAACTAACATGGTCCAAGCACACCAAGACAGTCATGAAGAGGGCACGACACAACCTACTCAGGAGACTGAAAAGATTTGACATGGGTCTTCAGATCCTCAAAAGGTTTTACAGCTGCACCATAGAGAGCATCCTGACGGGTTGCATCACTGCCTGGTATGGCAACCGCTTGGCATCTGACCGCAAGGCACTACAGAGGGTAGTGCGTACAGCCCAGTACATCACCGGGGCCAAGCTTCCTGCAATCCAGGACCTCTATACCAGGTGGTTTCAGAGGAAGGCCCTAAAAATTGTCAAAGTCTCCCAGCCACCATAATCATAGACTGTTCTCTCTGCTACTGCACAGCAAGCAGTACCAGAGCGCCAAGTCTAGGTCCAAGAGGCTCCTAAATAGCTTCTATCCCCAAGCCATAAGACTCCTGGACAGTTAATCAAATGGCTACGCAGACTATTTGGACTAACTTGAAAATGTGAAGTTTGTTGAAATGTAACGATACTGAGCAGGCAGAGTCAAGCCAAGGTGTCAAAAACAATTACAAATTTTACATTTGGAGATAGGTGGATAAATGTTTAATTCTGCAGTGAGACTGTGAGAGCTTGTTTTGTATGTTTGACACTGAAAGTTCTCCCCACCAGAGTCACCACAGAGGGAGTGGAGGCCACAGCCACATCCTGGAAGTGGTACGCGGTTATGGATGAGACGCTGCGGGGGCTGCCACTCCATCGCCCACCCAGTCGTCATCTCCTCCTCTCCCTCCCAGAATGGTCCAGATAAGGAGGCGGGAGAAGGAGGTGACTGCCAGGGAGGCACACCTTGAGACCATGATGGAATAAGTTGTTTTATGTATTCTGTATGCATTATATTTACTGTATTAATTTAAGCATTTTCTACTGTTTTAGGTGAAGTCCTTATAATTAAACCGAAAAATTGATTTTTTTTGTTTTCTCATTGAAAAGTGTTTCTTGTTTGTAATAAAATATATATATTTGATACCGGTACATCTACTGTTGGTGTGTTTCAACATTAAATGCACTCACACACCTGAGCTATCTTGTTGCAGGTGAACGGTAACAGTTAGATATGTTGAAAGAAAACTAAAACCCACACACTGCTCTCGCTAGTCTAACTTTCTTTATTGAACCCTAGGTGTTGACCTCTTGGACTTCGTCTGAGATTTTATCTCAACTAAACTAAATTAACCCTGTTTGGTATAATAACAATAATTGATTCAATATCTATAGCACTTTTCATAACAATCTCAAAGCAGATCAAAAGCAAAAAACAAATGACCAATACATCATCATGAGTAGCCTAGCTATAGCTAGCTAGGTAAACCAATATATCATCATGAGTAACCTAGCTATAATTGGCTAGGTCTACCAATACATTATGAGTAGACTAGCTATAATTGGCTAGGTCTACCAATACATCATCATTAGTAGCCTAGCTATAGTTGGCTAGGTCAACCAATACATCAACATGAGTAGCCTAGCTATAATTGGCTAGGTCTACCAATACATTATGAGTAGCCTAGCTATAATTGGCTAGGTCTACCAATACATTATGAGTAGCCTAGCTATAATTGGCTAGGTCAACCAATACATCACCATGAGTAGCCTAGCTGTAGTTGGCTAGGTCAACCAATACATTGAGCAGCTTAGCTATAGCTGGTTAGGTCAACCAATAGAGGTCAAGACTGAGTGCATGCATCCTCCAAAGACGTAGAGGGACAGTTCATGTCTTGATCAGAGGAACGTGGTCAGGGACATGGTTAATGAAGATGGAAGTCTGGTGACGAACTTGTAGAGGACTAGCTTCTCTGGGAACCAGCCTGAGTTGTCTAGCCAGTGGACATCTCCTTCACGACGTATGGCACCCACTCCTCTAAAGCTTCAGGTGACTCTTCAGTTGATATGAGTAGGTCGACGGTACACTCACGTTTACTCCAAATATGTTGTTCCAAATGCTAGCTACTTCGTTGCCATTAGACCAAAACATCAACGCTAAAGGGTGTGTGGCTACACTGGATGGGGCTACAGGCAACCCTTTCTGGTTCCAATATGAAGCCTACCCCCAAGCCATAAGACTGCTGAACAATTAATCAAATGGCCACCGGACTATTCCATTTGTTTTGTACACTGTTGCTACTCGCTGTTTATTATCTATGCATAGTCACTTCACCCCTACCTACAAATTACCCTAATTAACCTGTACCCCTGCACACTGACTCGGTACTGGTACCCCCTGTATATAGCCTCCACACTGACTCGGTACTGGTACCCCCTGTATATAGCCTCCACACTGACTCGGTACTGGTACCCCCTGTATATAGCCTCCACACTGACTCGGTACTGGTACCCCCTGTATATAGCCTCCACACTGACTCGGTACTGGTACCCCCTGTATATAGCCTCCACACTGACTCGGTACTGGTACCCCCTGTATATAGCCTCCACACTGACTCGGTACTGGTACCCCCTGTATATAGCCTCCACATTGACTCGGTACTGGTACCCCCTGTATATAGCCTCCACATTGACTCGGTACTGGTACCCCCTGTATATAGCCTCCACATTGACTCGGTACTGGTACCCCCTGTATATAGCCTCCACACTGACTCGGTACTGGTACCCCCTGTATATAGCCTCCACACTGACTCGGTACTGGTACCCCCTGTATATAGCCTCCACATTGGCTCTGTACCGTAACACCCTGTATATAGCCTCCACATTGGCTCTGTACCGTAACACCCTGTATATAGCCTCCACATTGGCTCTGTACCGTAACACCCTGTATATAGCCTCCACATTGACTCTGTACCGGTACCCCCTGTATATAGTCTCCACATTGACTCTGTACCGGTACCCCCTGTATATAGTCTCCACATTGACTCTGTACCGGTACCCCCTGTATATAGCCTCCACATTGGCTCTGTACCGTAACACCCTGTATATAGCCTCCACACTGACTCTGTACCGTAACACCCTGTATATAGCCTCCACACTGACTCGGTACCGGTACCCCCTGTATATAGCCTCCACATTGACTCTGTACCGTAACACCCTGTATATAGCCTCCACATTGACTCTGTACCGTAACACCCTGTATATAGCCTCCACATTGACTCTGTACCGGTACCCCCTGTATATAGCCTCCACATTGACTCTGTACCGGTACACCCTGTATATAGCCTCCACATTGACTCTGTACCGGTACCCCCTGTATATAGCCTCCACATTGACTCTGTACCGTAACACCCTGTATATAGCCTCCACATTGACTCTGTACCGTAACACCCTGTATATAGCCTCCACATTGACTCTGTACCGGTACCCCCTGTATATAGCCTCCACATTGACTCTGTACCGTAACACCCTGTATATAGCCTTGTTATTGTTATTGTGTTACTTTTTACTTTAGTTTATATGGTCAATATTTTCTTAACTCTTCTTAAGCTGTTGGTTAAGTGGTTGTAAGTAAGCATTTCACAGTAAGGTCTATACTTGTTGTATTCGGCGCATGTGACAAATACAGTTTGATTTGATTTGAACTGATGGAGCGTTCAAGACAAAAGTGAACTCCGTAAAAAACATACAACTGAGAAAAATCTCTTTGAACGATCATCCAAATCGGAATAACAAGTCAGAGACACAGGTATTATCCCACAACTCCAACTTCTTCGACCTGAAGAACATCGAGGTAAAAAAAATGCTAGTCTGAGCCAATTTTTTTTCCAAATTCCCAGTTGTCTTTTTACTAAATAGTACGTGCTAAATAGTACGCTGTACGATTACTACACAGTATGCAGTTAAATGATGTAGTAGGCAAACCAGACAGGGCCACTGTCACTGTACCAGTTATAACACTCAGAATACAGGTCACTGTACCAGTTATAACACTAAGAATACAGGTCACTGTACCAGTTATAACACTCAGAATACAGGTCACTGTACCAGTTATAACTCTTAGAATACAGGTCACTGTACCAGTTATAACACTCAGAATACAGGTCACTGTACCAGTTATAACACTCAGAATACATGTCACTGTACCAGTTATAACACTCAGAATACAGGTCACTGTACCAGTTATAACACTCAGAATACAGGTACCACTTATAACACTCAGAATACAGGTCACTGTACCAGTTATAACATTCAGAATACATGTCACTGTACCAGTTATAACACTCAGAATACAGGTCACTGTACCAGTTATAACACTTAGAATACAGGTCACTGTACCAGTTATAACACTCAGGGGAGGGGAGGGAACAGCAGGTTTAAATGACCTGCAGCAGGTTGATATTTTAGTTACATTTGAACTAAACTGGAGGCACAAAGCTATAGATAATCACATGACATTTATTTCAACACTACGGTAACTGAATTAGTAACTGCTTCAACATTTCTCTTATATTCCTTCCAACTCTTCCCGTTCTTCCCTCTCTCGCATTTTCTCACACGCACGCACACACACACACACACACACACACGCACACACACACACACACACACACACACACACACACACACACACACACACACACACACACACACACACACACACACCACTTGTAAGAGCATTTGTATGAGGTCATCAGTTGTTTATTTACTTGTGGTTGCACAACGTTTACAGTCGACTGCCTCACCTACCTGGAAACCAACGGCGGTGGGAAAATCCCCTGGACCTATTATTCAACGACAACAGGGCAAATACAGCACGGGGGGTTGATACTAGAGGTAACCCAGGGCAAC
>NC_138304.1:101918597-102031097 GCF_965601325.2 Salmo salar
GGTTTTGGGACTGACTGGGGGCTTGTCACGCCTGCTCCCGCTCTTATTGGACTCACATGGACTCAATCTCCTGTTTATTACCTCTGGACTCAATCTCCTGTTTATTACCTCCTCTATATTTGTCAGTTCCCCAGCTCTGTTCCCCCGCTGCTGCATTGATTGTCGTTTGTCATTGTGTATCCGTGTGCTAACGCTGCTTCTGTTTTACTCTTTGTCTGTTCCTATTTAAATGTCAACTCCCCGTACCTGCTTCTCGTCTCCGGCGTCGGTCCTTACAGGACTAGCTATGGCTGACTCTGGATTGGGCCGATTTTGTCTGAGACTTTTTGAAGCTTTCTTGAGACCTACAACGTAAGCAAACCCAATGTTTTTTCTCTCAAGACATCCTACTATGGCCCTACTATTGGTAGGACGTCATTGTAAATAAGAATTTGTTTAACTGACTTGCCTAGTTAAATAAAGGTTAAATAAATCAAATATGGCTACGGTTCCTGGTTTGGGTCTGTGGTCTGTGCCCAGCTATGGCTGACCCTGTTAAAGGAGACAGGGTCTGTGGTCTGGGCCCAGCTACGGCGTCATGACAAAATAAATAGTGGGGGTACGCTGAACCAGTAAAACGTGAGCCTATCACAAATCAATGACTGGAAACTGGGTGGTATACGCAACCAAATTGCATTGTGGTTTGAGGAAATACACTTACATTTTGTCAAGGCGGAGATGAGTAGCTGAGATGCTCAAGGTCAAGGCAGAGATGCTCAAGGTCAAGGCAGAGATGCTCAAGGTCAAGGCAGAGATGCTCAAGGTCAAGGCAGAGATGAGTAGCTGAGATGCTCAAGGTCAAGGCAGAGATGAGTAGCTGAGATGCTCAAGGTCAAGGCAGAGATGAGTAGCTGAGATGCTCAAGGTCAAGGCAGAGATGCTCAAGGTCAAGGTGGAGATGAGTAGCTGAGATGCTCAAGGTCAAGGCGGAGATGCTCAAGGTCAAGGTGGAGATGAGTAGCTGAGATACTCAAGGTCAAGGCAGAGATGAGTAGCTGAGATGCTCAAGGTCAAGGCAGAGATGAGTAGCTGAGATGCTCAAGGTCAAGGCAGAGATGAGTAGCTGAGATGCTCAAGGTCAAGGCAGAGATGAGTAGCTGAGATGCTCAAGGTCAAGGCAGAGATGAGTAGCTGAGATGCTCAAGGTCAAGGCAGAGATGCTCAAGGTCAAGGCAGAGATAAATGGCCGAGACCGAGATGCTCGTGGACAACATCAGTTCAGGCTATAAGTGTAGTCCTAATGACAGTCACAGAATGTCAATACAACACAAGTAGGTGTTTTGTAACAGATGTATTTTTCCTGTCATCAAATTGCAGTTGCACAGTACGCTGTTGGGGTTTGGATGCAGAAAAGATTTTCTGACTGAACTAATGTACGCGGAAAGCTTACAGTGATTATTTAACAATTAGATGATCAGTGTTTCTGCCACATTAAAAGGCATAGGTGGCATGTCCATAAGACTAGGGGAAACTTTCCCTAAAGTAAATGTTTTTAAATTGCCCAAATTATACAGCCTAATTAGCTTACTCCTGTCTATACAGAAATAGATAAAAAATCATTTAAAATAGGTTACTACACCAGAAAGCTGATTTGGCCACAGAGGATCATTTGTTTAATTATTAGTTACATGGCCTACAGTCAGAAGGGCCAGAAATTTTGGAAAAATCTGCTGCAAATACCAAATAGATGATCGTTGACTTGCAACTGTCAGTGAAAAAAATACAAATCGCTGAAAAACTGTTGGGATAGCAAACGGCTATTGATGAAAAGACATGACAATGAAGATTCCAATCTGTCTTTTAGTTTTCAAAATTCTGCATGCGTACACACACACACACACACACACACACACACACACACACACACACACAAAAGCATCTTGATTGCCAACAGCTTGCGTCTCCCTTTTAATAATCCCGTCCAAAGTCTCCCTCCTTAGTCACACTACCGTTTCCTTAATGAAATCAACCGCTGTTGCTATCTGCCTTCTCTGTGGCAGAGTAAACCAGTTCGTTAGGGTTATCCGGCTAAGTAAGCCTAGTTAAGTCACTCATATGCAAATTAGATATGCAAATGTAAACGGTAAAACAGAACACATTCCAAACAGTCACAGGGGACTCTATGCAAATCATATGCAAATTACCATGTCTGGCCTGTGTTTCTATTGGGAAAAAGGGTATGGGCCTATGGATTGGGCTGTGGCCTAGTTTTGACTAGGTAAATACACTGAGTGGACAAAACATTACGAACTCTTTCCATGACACAGACTGACCAGGTGAATCCAGGTGAAAAGCTATGATCCCTTATTGATGTCACTTGTTAAATCCACTACAATCAGTGTAGATGAAGGGGAGGAGACGGGTTAAAGAAGGATTTTTTAAACCTTGAGACAATTGAGACAGGGATTGTGTTCGTGCGACATTCAGAGGCTGAATTGGCAAGACAAGATATTTAAGTACTCTGGTTATTACAGAGGTCAAAAGACATTGAGTAGAATGGATGGATGAATAGAAGAATAATGAATGAGTGAATGGATGTCGAGAGATGTAATAGAATGACTGACTGAATGAATGATGAAGGGATGGATGACTGAATGATTATCTGGATGGATGGAGGGATGACTGAATGAATGGAGGGATGGATGACTGAACGATGAATGACTGACTGAATGATTATCTGGATGGACAGACAAGTGAATTGATGGTTGGATGGATGACTGAATGATGAATGGATGACTGAATTAATGGAGGGATGGATGACTGAATTAATGAGGGAATTAATGGATGAGTGAATGAATAGAGGAATGACTGAATGGACGGATTGATGAAATGAATAACCAATTACTTCCTGGCCACAGTCTCCCCTAAAATACTCAGATGTTAAGTACTCAGTTCTGTACGGTTTGCTGCATTATAAACTGAACACTGTTCTCTGCAGAGTTTTACTACTGCAGTCAGAGAGAGAGAGGGAGTGGAGAGAGAGAGAGAGACAGACACAGAGAGAGTGGAGAGAGAGAGGCGAGACGGAGGGAGAGAGAGAGCGTGAGAGAGAGGCGAGACAGAGGGGAGAGAGTGGAGAGAGAGAGAGAGAGAGAGAGGAGAGAGTGGCGAGAGAGAGACAGAGAGTGGAGAGAGAGCGGAGAGAGAGATAGAGAGAGGCAAGACAGAGGGAGAGAGAGAGTGGAGAGAGAGAGAGAGACAGAGAGAGTGGAGAGAGAGAGACAGAGATAGATAGTGGAGAAACAGAGGGAAAGAGAGAGAGTGAGAGAGAGGCGAGACAGAGTGAAAGAGAGAGAGGGAGAGAAAAGCACTACTGCTCTCTTCCAATTGGCCGCGGAGAGCATGGCATCATGTACCGTAGCTCAACCTCAGCCAATGACATTCTAGAACATTTGTTTTTTTTTGTGAATGAATCAGTGAACACACACGGCGAGACAGGAGTACGATCCCTCAGACTTCAGATATACTACCGCTGACCGTCCACACACAGTATACCATCTAATACAAAGACACACATAGTATACCATCTAATACAAAGACACACACAGTATACCATCTAATACAAAGACACACACAGTATACCATCTAATACAAAAGACACACACAGTATACCATCTAATACAAAGACACACATAGTATACCATCTAATACAAAAGACACACACAGTATACCATCTAATACAAAGACACACACAGTATACCATCTAATACAAAGACACACATAGTATACCATCTAATACAAAGACACACACAGTATACCATCTAATACAAAGACACACACAGTATACCATCTAATACAAAAGACACACACAGTATACCATCTAATACAAAGACACACATAGTATACCATCTAATACAAAAGACACACACAGTATACCATCTAATACAAAGACACACACAGTATACCATCTAATACAAAGACACACATAGTATACCATCTAATACAAAAGACACACACAGTATACCATCTAATACAAAGACACACACAATATACCATCTAATACAAAGACACACACAGTATACCATCTAATACAAAAGACACACACAGTATACCATCTAATACAAACTGAACGGAGGATAATCTATTTGAGATGCCGATCCAATCATGAATCTTGGACCTGAAGATGAGAAGTTAAGATAATGATAGATCCTGTGTTGTCTATAGAAATGACAGTTGATGAATTGATCGATCGATTGATTGATCATACACTCATGCTGAGGTGAGGTAGGAGACTGATTGATCAAATCAAATATGTATTTGTCACATGCACCGAATACAACAAGTGTAGACTTTAACGTGAAATACTTACTTACAAGCCATTAACCAACAGTGCAGTTCAAGAAGAGTTAAGAAAATATTTACCAAGTAGACTTGAGGGGGGGGGGGGGGGGGGGGGGGGGCTCAGTGTATATTTTGGTCCTTGAATTGGCGCTCCGTTACCGCTTGCCGTGTGGTCGCAGAGAAAACAGTCTATAACTTGGGTGACTGGAGTCTCTGACAATTGTATGGCCTTTCCTCTGACACCGCCTGGTCTATAAATCCTGGATGACAGATGAGGTATGAAGATACTGATTGATTGATCTTATACCCATTTCTGACAAACTAACAGAACAAACGAAACAAAGAACAACAACAAGATAAATAACAACAGTGACTTTCTATGAACTCAGTGTCTGTGTGTGAACCAAGGAAAGTAGGGTACTGGGTTAGGGTTCGTCTGAGGGTGGTTCTGAGGGACAACACTGCCATCTATGGCCACACTGGGGTACTGCAGTATAGACCTACTGGATTACATCATCAACATGGAGACTGCTGGGTGCTTCAGGCAGCTATCACACAGACAAAGAGAGCAGGAGGGAGAGAGAGATGGGTGGAGGGAGGGAGGGAGGGAGGGAGGGAGGGAGGGGTGGAGGGAGGGAGGGAAGGAGGGAGGGAAGGAGGGAGGGAGAGAGGGGTGGAGGGAGGGAGGGAGGGAGGGAGGGAGGGAGGGAGGGAGGGAGGGAGGGAGGGAGGGAGGGAGGGAGGGAGGGAGGGAGGGAGGGAGGGAGGGAGAGAGAGGGAGCAGGACGGAGAGAGGGGTGGATGGAGGGAGAGGGAAGGAGAGAGGTGTGGAGGGAGGGAGAGGGAAGGAGAGAGGTGTGGAGGGAGAGATGTGTGGAGGGAGGGAGGGAGGGAGGGAGGGAGGGAGGGAGGGAGGGAGAGCAGGACGGAGAGAGGTTTGGAGGGAGAGAGGTGTGGAACGAGAGGGAGGTGTAGAAGAGGTCAGGTGTTAACACACACGCACACACACACACACACACACACACACACACACACACACACACACACACACACACGGTACTTGATGGTGAGAGCAAATTATTCAGAAACAAATTAAAAAAGGTAGAAATATCCCAAATCCATTCATAGACAGACTTTATGTGTCGACCCATGGAATAGTTGGTTAATATCCACAAGTGAGCATGAGCCATGCACACAAATATTCACATGTTTACTATATACATCACTGGCATGAGCAATGAGCCCAGAGCTTTGTCTGGTGGTCTTGAATGATTGTATAAAACTACGGAAAGGCCCCAGTACTCCTGTTGGTCCAGACGACATTGCTGCTGTAATGGACTGTAAAAACATGACATCATCATATTGCTGCTGTAATGGACTGTAAAAACATGACATCATCATATTGCTGCTGTATTGGACTGTAAAAACATGACATCATCACATTGCTGCTGTATTGGACTGTAAAAACATGACATCATCATATTGCTGCTGTATTGGACTGTAAAAACATGACATCATCATATTGCTTCTGTATTGGACTGTAAAAACATGACATCATCACATTGCTGCTGTATTGGACTGTAAAAACATGACATCATCACATTGCTGCTGTATTGGACTGTAAAAACATGACATCATCATATTGCTGCTGTATTGGACTGTAAAAACATGACATCATCATATTGCTGCTGTAATGGACTGTAAAAACATGACATCATCATATTGCTGCTGTATTGGACTGTAAAAACATGACATCATCATATTGCTGCTGTATTGGACTGTAAAAACATGACATCATCATATTGCTGCTGTATTGGACTGTAAAAACATGACATCATCATATTGCTTCTGTATTGGACTGTAAAAACATGACATCATCATATTGCTTCTGTATTGGACTGTAAAAACATGACATCATCATATTGCTGCTGTATTGGACTGTAAAAACATGACATCATCATATTGCTGCTGTATTGGACTGTAAAAACATGACATCATCATATTGCTGCTGTATTGGACTGTAAAAACATGACATCATCATATTGCTGCTGTATTGGACTGTAAAAACATGACATCATCATATTGCTGCTGTATTGGACTGTAAAAACATGACATCATCATATTGCTGCTGTAATGGACTGTAAAAACATGACATCATCATATTGCTGCTGTATTGGACTGTAAAAACATGACATCATCATATTGCTGCTGTATTGGACTGTAAAAACATGACATCATCATATTGCTGCTGTATTGGACTGTAAAAACATGACATCATCATATTGCTTCTGTATTGGACTGTAAAAACATGACATCATATTGCTGCTGTATTGGACTGTAAAAACATGACATCATCATATTGCTTCTGTATTGGACTGTAAAAACATGACATCATCATATTGCTTCTGTATTGGACTGTAAAAACATGACATCATCATATTGCTGCTGTATTGGACTGTAAAAACATGACATCATCATATTGCTTCTGTATTGGACTGTAAAAACATGACATCATCATATTGCTGCTGTATTGGACTGTAAAAACATGACATCATCATATTGCTGCTGTATTGGACTGTAAAAACATGACATCATGCAGTTCAGGTTGGCTGCCAATTCAACTCCAGGGGAGAAGAAGAGGCTGCCAATTCAACTCCAGGGGAGAAGAAGACATACACTGTTGGTTGCTTAGGAATGGCTTCTGATGGTCTTCATATCGTTCCACCCCCCTTCGGTGAGAGCAGACTGCCCCCTAGTGTCTAGGTTTATATTACATCATACGGTGACGCCATCAGGCTGCAGTCTGTCTACTGACGGCAACTTGACCACCTGATCTGATCAGGAAACACTCTGGGCCCTGCATGGACAGGAAACACTCTGGGCCCTGCATGGACAAGGGTGACTCTGGGCTCTGCATGGACAGGGGTAACTCTGGGCTCTGCATGGACAGGGGTAACTCTGGGCTCTGCATGGACAGGGGTAACTCTGGGCTCTGCATGGACAGGGGTAACTCTGGGCTCTGCATGGACAGGGGTAACTCTGGGCTCTGCATGGACAGGGGTAACTCTGGGCTCTGCATGGACAGGGGTAACTCTGGGCTCTGCATGGACAAGGGTATCTCTGGGCCCTCCATGGACAGGGGAAACTCCTGGCCCTCCATGGACAGGGGAAACTCCGGACCCTCCATGGACAGGGGTAACTCCGGACCCTCCATGGACAGGGGTAACTCCGGACCCTCCATGGACAGGGGTAACTCCGGGCCCTGCATGGACAGGGGTAACTCCGGGCCCTGCATGGACAGGGGTAACTCCGGGCCCTGCATGGACAGGGGTAACTCCGGGCCCTGCATGGACAGGGGTAACTCCGGGCCCTGCATGGACAGGGGTAACTCCGGGCCCTGCATGGACAGGGGTAACTCCGGGCCCTGCATGGACAGGGGTAACTCCGGGCCCTGCATGGACAGGGGTAACTCTGGGCCCTCCATGGACAGGGGTAACTCCGGGCCCTACTCATAAGGGGAAGGGTTAGTTGACATGTAGGAACATCCACTTGACAACGTAGTGTAGTAGAATAGACCTCCTCTCCATAACAACAGGACCGTGTCCTCTCCTGTAAAGCAGTGTTCTGACTGCATACTGTAGGAGTTTGACCGTGTCCTCTCCTGTAAAGCAGTGTTCTGACTGCATACTGTAGGATTTTGACCGTGTCCTCTCCTGTAAAGCAGTGTTCTGACTGCATACTGTAGGAGTTTGACCGTGTCCTCTCCTGTAAAGCAGTGTTCTGACTGCATACTGTAGGAGTTTGACCGTGTTCTCTCCAGACAACCATTTTGATCAGCACCAGATGCCTTGGTCAGACCTGCAGAACTCTATTTCCCTGTCCCCCTCTCTCCTGCCCTAACTTCTCATGAAGTGTCTACTCGTTCACTACTTCCCACAAACCTAAACACATTGGACGGGTTGAGGCATGCGCTAGTGGGAGTTTTATACCTGTCCTAGGACCAGCCCTATTTTTTTTAAGTTCATTTCTTGCAATTCTTGACATTTTGCCATGACTTATGCCATGTTAATATGATATCTGAGAGAGAGTAACTAACAAAATCATTGGGGGGGGGGGGGGGGCCTGGAGGTCATGGCTCCTGGGCACGTGCCCTGTGTGCCTGGTCGGTAATTTGATCATAACTACAACAAGTTTAGCTAGCTGGCTAGACGAACAGAAAAAAGGTAAATATGTTAGCTGACATGGGCTTATTGAGTGACTGTCATAACAAGAACACATCTGCTAAAGCACAGCCATACAACCACAGGAATTGCCACTTGTGTATTCTCTTAACTCTTAACAGTAAAAATGAGACCCCGACTGAGTTGTTAAAACATAACCGCGGGGCCCTAAGCGGTCGCTTGTGTTGCTTACACCTACGGCCAGCCCTGTCAGTCATCATTTCCTTTCAAATCAGTGAAGTGAACAAGTGCATATTTTGGGAGGAAGGAGAGATTTGGGAAACAGCCCCTCACCACCAGCCATTTTAGGATTAGGTTAGGATTGGAGGAGGGGAAGCTGATCCTCGATCTGCACCTAGTGGAAACTTCACACAGAAGTATAAGAGGGAAGAGGTGGAAGAGCATTTCTTCCTGGTGGGATCCAAGGATAAATAGCTGCTGCCTTGGCAACAACTACTGGGGATCCTAAAAGACTAAATACTGTCCTCCTAATCCAACACTATCTAACCCCTTGTCCTCCTAATCCAACACTATCTAACCCCCTGTCCTCCACCTAATCCAACACCCTCTAACCCCCTGTCCTCCTCCTAATCCAACACTATCTAACCCACTGTCCTCCTCCTAATCCAACACTCTCTAACCCCTGTCCTCCTCCTAATCCAACACTATCCAACCCCCTGTCCTCCTCCTAATCCAACACTATCCAACCCCCTGTCCTCCTCCTAATCCAACACTATCCAACCCCCTGTCCTCCTCCTAATCCAACACTATCCAACCCCCTGTCCTCCTCCTAATCCAACACTCTCTAACCCCCTGTCCTCCTCCTAATCCAACACACTCTAACCCCCTGTCCTCCTCCTAATCCAACACTATCTAACTCCTGTCCTCCTCCTAATCCAACACTATTTAACCCCCTGTCCTCCTCCTAATCCAACACTATCTAACCCCCTGTCCTCCCCCTAATCCAACACTATTTAACCCCCTGTCCTCCTCCAAATCCAACACTATTTAACCCCTGTCCTCCTCCTAATCCAACACTCTCTAACCCCCTGTCCTCCTCCTAATCCAACACTCTCTAACCCCCTGTCCTCCCCCTAATCCAACACTATCTAACCCCCTGTCCTCCTCCTAATCCAACACTATTTAACCCCTGTCCTCCTCCTAATCCAACACTCTCTAACCCCCTGTCCTCCTCCTAATCCAACACTCTCTAACCCCCTGTCCTCCTCCTAATCCAACACTCTCTAACCCCCTGTCCTCCTCCTAATCCAACACTATCTAACCCCCTGTCCTCCTCCTAATCCAACACTATCTAACCCCCTGTCCTCCTCCTAATCCAACACTATCTAACCCCCTGTCCTCCTCCTAATCCAACACTATCTAACCCCCTGTCCTCCTCCTAATCCTACACTATCTAACCCCCTGTCCTCCTCCTAATCCTACACTATCTAACCCCCTGTCCTCCTCCTAATCCTACACTATCTAACCCCCTGTCCTCCTCCTAATCCTACACTATCTAACCCCCTGTCCTCCTCCTAATCCTACACTATCTAACCCCCTGTCCTCCTCCTAATCCTACACTCTCTAACCCCCTGTCCTCCTCCTAATCCAACACTATCTAATCCCCTGTCCTCCTCCTAATCCAACACTATCCAACCCCCTGTCCTCCTTCTAATCCAACACTATCTAACCCCCGGTCCTCCTCCTAATCCAACGCTATCTAACCCCCTGTCCTCCTCCTAATCCAACGCTATCTAATCCCCTGTCCTCCTCCTAATCCAACGCTATCTAATCCCCTGTCCTCCTCCTAATCCAACGCTATCTAAACCCCCTGTCCTCCTCCTAATCCAACGCTCTCTAACCCCCTGTCCTCCTCCTAATCCAACGCCCTCTAACCCCCTGTCCTCCTCCTAATCCAACGCCCTCTAACCCCCTGTCCTCCTGCTAATCCAACACTATCTAACCCCCTGTCCTCCTCCTAATCCAACACTATCTAACCCCCTGTCCTCCTCCTAATCCAACACAATCTAACCCCCTGTCCTCCTCCTAATCCAACACAATCTAACCCCCTGTCCTCCTCCTAATCCAACACAATCTAACCCCCTGTCCTCCTCCTAATCCAACACTATCTAACACCTGTCCTCCTCCTAATCCAACACTATCTAACCCCCTGTCCTCCTCCTAATCCAACACTATCTAACCCCCTGTCCTCCTCCTAATCCAACACTATCTAACCCCCTGTCCTCCTCCTAATCCAACACTATCTAACCCCCTGTCCTCCTCCTAATCCAACACTATCTAACCCCCTGTCCTCCTCCTAATCCAACACTATCTAACCCCCTGTCCTCCTCCTAATCCAACGCTATCTAACCCCCTGTCCTCCTCCTAATCCAACGCTCTCTAACCCCCTGTCCTCCTCCTAATCCAACGCTATCTAACCCCCTGTCCTCCTCCTAATCCAACGCTATCTAACCCCCTGTCCTCCTCCTAATCCAACGCTATCTAACCCCCTGTCCTCCTCCTAATCCAACGCTATCTAACCCCCTGTCCTCCTCCTAATCCAACGCTATCTAACCCCCTGTCCTCCTCCTAATCCAACGCTATCTAACCCCCTGTCCTCCTCCTAATCCAACGCTATCTAACCCCCTGTCCTCCTCCTAATCCAACGCAATCTAACCCCCTGTCCTCCTCCTAATCCAACGCTATCTAACCCCCTGTCCTCCTCCTAATCCAACGCTATCTAACCCCCTGTCCTCCTCCTAATCCAACGCTATCTAACCCCCTGTCCTCCTCCTAATCCAACGCTATCTAACCCCCTGTCCTCCTCCTAATCCAACGCTATCTAACCCCGTCCTCCTCCTAATCCAACGCTCTCTAACCCCCTGTCCTCCTCCTAATCCAACGCTCTCTAACCCCCTGTCCTCCTCCTAATCCAACGCTATCTAACCCCCTGTCCTCCTCCTAATCCAACGCTATCTAACCCCCTGTCCTCCTCCTAATCCAACGCTATCTAACCCCCTGTCCTCCTCCTAATCCAACACTCTCTAACCCCCTGTCCTCCTCCTAATCCAACACTCTCTAAACCCCTGTCCTCCTCCTAATCCAACACTCTCTAAACCCCTGTCCTCCTAATCCAACACTATCTAAACCCCCTGTCCTCCTCCTAATCCAACACTCTCTAACCCCCTGTCCTCCTCCTAATCCAACACTCTCTAACCCCCTGTCCTCCTCCTAATCCAACACTCTCTAAACCATTGTCCTCCTCCTAATCCAACACTCTCTAAACCATTGTCCTCCTCCTAATCCAACACTCTCTAACCCCCTGTCCTCCTCCTAATCCAACACTATCTAACCCCCTGTCCTCCTCCTAATCCAACACTATCTAACCCCCTGTCCTCCTAATCCAACACTCTCTAAACCCCCTGTCCTCCTCCTAATCCAACACTCTCTAACCCCCTGTCCTCCTCCTAATCCAACACAATCTAACCCCCTGTCCTCCTTCTAATCCAACACTATCTAACCCCCGGTCCTCCTCCTAATCCAACGCTATCTAACCCCCTGTCCTCCTCCTAATCCAACGCTATCTAATCCCCTGTCCTCCTCCTAATCCAACGCTATCTAATCCCCTGTCCTCCTCCTAATCCAACGCTATCTAAACCCCCTGTCCTCCTCCTAATCCAACGCTCTCTAACCCCCTGTCCTCCTCCTAATCCAACGCCCTCTAACCCCCTGTCCTCCTCCTAATCCAACGCCCTCTAACCCCCTGTCCTCCTGCTAATCCAACACTATCTAACCCCCTGTCCTCCTCCTAATCCAACACTATCTAACCCCCTGTCCTCCTCCTAATCCAACACAATCTAACCCCCTGTCCTCCTCCTAATCCAACACAATCTAACCCCCTGTCCTCCTCCTAATCCAACACTATCTAACACCTGTCCTCCTCCTAATCCAACACTATCTAACCCCCTGTCCTCCTCCTAATCCAACACTATCTAACCCCCTGTCCTCCTCCTAATCCAACACTATCTAACCCCCTGTCCTCCTCCTAATCCAACACTATCTAACACCCTGTCCTCCTCCTAATCCAACACTATCTAACCCCCTGTCCTCCTCCTAATCCAACGCTATCTAACCCCCTGTCCTCCTCCTAATCCAACGCTCTCTAACCCCCTGTCCTCCTCCTAATCCAACGCTATCTAACCCCCTGTCCTCCTCCTAATCCAACGCTATCTAACCCCCTGTCCTCCTCCTAATCCAACGCTATCTAACCCCCTGTCCTCCTCCTAATCCAACGCTATCTAACCCCCTGTCCTCCTCCTAATCCAACGCTATCTAACCCCCTGTCCTCCTCCTAATCCAACGCTATCTAACCCCCTGTCCTCCTCCTAATCCAACGCTATCTAACCCCCTGTCCTCCTCCTAATCCAACGCTATCTAACCCCCTGTCCTCCTCCTAATCCAACGCTATCTAACCCCCTGTCCTCCTCCTAATCCAACGCAATCTAACCCCCTGTCCTCCTCCTAATCCAACGCTATCTAACCCCCTGTCCTCCTCCTAATCCAACGCTATCTAACCCCCTGTCCTCCTCCTAATCCAACGCTATCTAACCCCCTGTCCTCCTCCTAATCCAACGCTATCTAACCCCCTGTCCTCCTCCTAATCCAACGCTATCTAACCCCGTCCTCCTCCTAATCCAACGCTCTCTAACCCCCTGTCCTCCTCCTAATCCAACGCTCTCTAACCCCTGTCCTCCTCCTAATCCAACGCTATCTAACCCCCTGTCCTCCTCCTAATCCAACGCTATCTAACCCCCTGTCCTCCTCCTAATCCAACGCTATCTAACCCCCTGTCCTCCTCCTAATCCAACGCTCTCTAACCCCCTGTCCTCCTCCTAATCCAACACTCTCTAAACCCCTGTCCTCCTCCTAATCCAACACTCTCTAAACCCCTGTCCTCCTAATCCAACACTCTCTAAACCCCTGTCCTCCTAATCCAACACTATCTAAACCCCCTGTCCTCCTCCTAATCCAACACTCTCTAACCCCCTGTCCTCCTCCTAATCCAACACTCTCTAACCCCCTGTCCTCCTCCTAATCCAACACTCTCTAAACCATTGTCCTCCTCCTAATCCAACACTCTCTAAACCATTGTCCTCCTCCTAATCCAACACTCTCTAACCCCCTGTCCTCCTCCTAATCCAACACTATCTAACCCCCTGTCCTCCTCCTAATCCAACACTATCTAACCCCCTGTCCTCCTAATCCAACACTCTCTAAACCCCCTGTCCTCCTCCTAATCCAACACTCTCTAACCCCCTGTCCTCCTCCTAATCCAACACAATCTAACCCCCTGTCCTCCTTCTAATCCAACACTATCTAACCCCCGGTCCTCCTCCTAATCCAACGCTATCTAACCCCCTGTCCTCCTCCTAATCCAACGCTATCTAATCCCCTGTCCTCCTCCTAATCCAACGCTATCTAATCCCCTGTCCTCCTCCTAATCCAACGCTATCTAAACCCCCTGTCCTCCTCCTAATCCAACGCTCTCTAACCCCCTGTCCTCCTCCTAATCCAACGCCCTCTAACCCCCTGTCCTCCTCCTAATCCAACGCCCTCTAACCCCCTGTCCTCCTGCTAATCCAACACTATCTAACCCCCTGTCCTCCTCCTAATCCAACACTATCTAACCCCCTGTCCTCCTCCTAATCCAACACAATCTAACCCCCTGTCCTCCTCCTAATCCAACACAATCTAACCCCCTGTCCTCCTAATCCAACACTATCTAACCCCCTGTCCTCCTCCTAATCCAACACTATCTAACCCCCTGTCCTCCTCCTAATCCTACACTCTCTAACCCCCTGTCCTCCTCCTAGTCGTACACTATCTAACCCCCTGTCCTCCTCCTAGTCCTACACTATCTAACTCCTGTCCTCCTCCTAATCCAACACTATTTAACCCCCTGTCCTCCTAATCCAACACTATCTAACCCCCTGTCCTCCCCCTAATCCAACACTATTTAACCCCCTGTCCTCCCCCTAATCCAACACTATTTAACCCCCTGTCCTCCTCCAAATCCAACACTATTTAACCCCCTGTCCTCCTCCAAATCCAACACTATTTAACCCCCTGTCCTCCTCCAAATCCAACACTCTCTAACCCCCTGTCCTCCTCCTAATCCAACACTCTCTAACCCCCTGTCCTCCTCCTAATCCAACACTCTCTAACCCCCTGTCCTCCTCCTAATCCAACACTCTCTAACCCCCTGTCCTCCTCCTAATCCAACACTCTCTAACCCCCTGTCCTCCTCCTAATCCAACACTCTCTAACCCCCTGTCCTCCTCCTAATCCAACACTATCTAACCCCTGTCCTCCTCCTAATCCAACACTATCTAACCCCCTGTCCTCCTCCTAATCCTACACTATCTAACCCCCTGTCCTCCTCCTAATCCTACACTATCTAACCCCCTGTCCTCCTCCTAATCCTACACTATCTAACCCCCTGTCCTCCTCCAAATCCTACACTATCTAACCCCGTCCTCCTCCTAATCCTACACTCTCTAAC
Source organism: Salmo salar (assembly GCF_965601325.2). Classification (NCBI taxonomy): domain Eukaryota; kingdom Metazoa; phylum Chordata; class Actinopteri; order Salmoniformes; family Salmonidae; genus Salmo; species Salmo salar. The sequence goes on from NC_138304.1 coordinate 101,933,700, forward strand.
CCCCTGTCCTCCTCCTAATCCAACACTATCTAACCCCCTGTCCTCCTAATCCAACACTATCCAACCCCTGTCCTCCTAATCCAACACTCTCTAACCCCTTGTCCTCCTCCTAGTCCAACACTCTCTAACCCCCTGTCCTCCTCCTAATCCAACACTCTCTAACCCCCTGTCCTCCTCCTAATCCAACACTCTCTAACCCCCTGTCCTCCTCCTAATCCAACACTCTCTAACCCCCTGTCCTCCTCCTAATCCAACACTCTCTAACCCCCTGTCCTCCTCCTAATCCAACACTCTCTAACCCCCTGTCCTCCTCCTAATCCAACACTATCTAACCCCCTGTCCTCCTCCTAATCCAACACTATCTAACCCCCTGTCCTCCTCCTAATCCTACACTATTTAACCCCGTCCTCCTAATCCAACACTATCTAACCCCCTGTCCTCCCCCTAATCCAACACTATCTAACCCCCTGTCCTCCTCCTAATCCAACACTCTCTAACCCCCTGTCCTCCTCCTAATCCAACACTCTCTAACCCCCTGTCCTCCTCCTAATCCAACACTCTCTAACCCCCTGTCCTCCTCCTAGTCCTACACTATCTAACTCCTGTCCTCCTCCTAATCCAACACTATTTAACCCCCTGTCCTCCTAATCCAACACTATCTAACCCCCTGTCCTCCCCCTAATCCAACACTATTTAACCCCCTGTCCTCCCCCTAATCCAACACTATTTAACCCCCTGTCCTCCTCCAAATCCAACACTATTTAACCCCCTGTCCTCCTCCAAATCCAACACTCTCTAACCCCCTGTCCTCCTCCTAATCCAACACTCTCTAACCCCGTCCTCCTCCTAATCCAACACTCTCTAACCCCCTGTCCTCCTCCTAATCCAACACTCTCTAACCCCCTGTCCTCCTCCTAATCCAACACTATCTAACCCCCTGTCCTCCTCCTAATCCAACACTATCTAACCCCCTGTCCTCCTAATCCAACACTCTCTAAACCCCCTGTCCTCCTCCTAATCCAACACTCTCTAACCCCCTGTCCTCCTCCTAATCCAACACAATCTAACCCCCTGTCCTCCTTCTAATCCAACACTATCTAACCCCCGGTCCTCCTCCTAATCCAACGCTATCTAACCCCCTGTCCTCCTCCTAATCCAACGCTATCTAATCCCCTGTCCTCCTCCTAATCCAACGCTATCTAATCCCCTGTCCTCCTCCTAATCCAACGCTATCTAAACCCCCTGTCCTCCTCCTAATCCAACGCTCTCTAACCCCCTGTCCTCCTCCTAATCCAACGCCCTCTAACCCCCTGTCCTCCTCCTAATCCAACGCCCTCTAACCCCCTGTCCTCCTGCTAATCCAACACTATCTAACCCCCTGTCCTCCTCCTAATCCAACACTATCTAACCCCCTGTCCTCCTCCTAATCCAACACAATCTAACCCCCTGTCCTCCTCCTAATCCAACACAATCTAACCCCCTGTCCTCCTAATCCAACACTATCTAACCCCCTGTCCTCCTCCTAATCCAACACTATCTAACCCCCTGTCCTCCTCCTAATCCTACACTCTCTAACCCCCTGTCCTCCTCCTAGTCGTACACTATCTAACCCCCTGTCCTCCTCCTAGTCCTACACTATCTAACCCCCTGTCCTCCTCCTAATCCAACACTATCTAACCCCCTGTCCTCCTCCTAATCCAACAATTTCTAATCCCCTGTCCTCCTCCTAATCCAACACTATCTAACCCCCTGTCCTCCTCCTAATCCAACGCTATCTAACCCCCTGTCCTCCTCCTAATCCACCGCTATCTAACCCCCTGTCCTCCTCCTAATCCAACGCTATCTAACCCCCTGTCCTCCTCCTAATCCAACGCTATCTAACCCCTGTCCTCCTAATCCAACGCTATCTAACCCCCTGTCCTCCTCCTAATCCAACGCTATCTAACCCCCTGTCCTCCTCCTAATCCAACGCTATCTAACCCCCTGTCCTCCTAATCCAACACTCTCAAAACCCCCTGTCCTCCTCCTAATCCAACACTCTCTAACCCCCTGTCCTCCTCCTAATCCAACACTATCTAACCCCCTGTCCTCCTCCTAATCCAACACTCTCTAACCCCCTGTCCTCCTCCTAATCCAACACAATCTAAACCCCTGTCCTCCTACTAATCCAACACAATCTAAACCCCCTGTCCTCCTCCTAATCCAACACTCTCTAACCCCCTGTCCTATTTCCAGTCCACAACTCTCTAACCCCCTGTCCTCCTCCTAATCCAACACTCTCTAACCCCCTGTCCTCCTCCTAATCCAACACTATCTAACCCCCTGTCCTCCTCCTAATCCAACACTATCTAACCCCCTGTCCTCCTCCTAATCCAACACTATCCAACCCCCTGTCCTCCTCCTAATCCAACACTATCTAACCCCCTGTCCTCCTAATCCAACACTATCCAACCCCCTGTCCTCCTAATCCAACACTATCCAACCCCCTGTCCTCCTAATCCAACACTATCCAACCCCCTGTCCTCCTCCCACATCCAACCCCGTCCTCTCCAACACTATCTAACCGTTTGTCCTCCTCCTAATCCAACACTCTCTAAACCCCTGTCCTCCTAATCCAACACTCTCTAACCCCCTGTCCTCCTCCTAATCCAACACTCTCTAACCCCCTGTCCTCCTCCTAATCCAACACAATCTAACCCCCTGTCCTCCTCCTAATCCAACACAATCTAACCCCCTGTCCTCCTCCTAATCCAACACTATCTAACCCCCTGTCCTCCTCCTAATCCAACACTATCTAACCCCCGGTCCTCCTTCTAATCCAACACTATCTAACCCCCGGTCCTCCTCCTAATCCAACACTATCTAACCCCCTGTCCTCCTCCTAATCCAACACTATCTAACCCCCTGTCCTCCTCCTAATCCAATGCTATCTAATCCCCTGTCCTCCTCCTAATCCAACGCTATCTAATCCCCTGTCCTCCACCTAATCCAACGCTATCTAAACCCCCTGTCCTCCTCCTAATCCAACGCTCTCTAACCCCCTGTCCTCCTCCTAATCCAACACCCTCTAACCCCCTGTCCTCCTCCTAATCCAACACTCTCTAACCCCCTGTCCTCCTCCTAATCCAACGCTATCTAACCCCTGTCCTCCTAATCCAACGCTATCTAACCCCCTGTCCTCCTCCTAATCCAACGCTATCTAACCCCCTGTCCTCCTCCTAATCCAACGCTATCTAACCCCCTGTCCTCCTCCTAATCCAACACTCTCTAAACCCCCTGTCCTCCTCCTAATCCAACACTCTCTAACCCCCTGTCCTCCTCCTAATCCAACACTCTCTAACCCCCTGTCCTCCTCCTAATCCAACACTCTCTAACCCCCTGTCCTCCTCCTAATCCAACACTCTCTAACCCCCTGTCCTCCTCCTAATCCAACCCAATCTAAACCCCTGTCCTCCTACTAATCCAACACAATCTAAACCCCCTGTCCTCCTCCTAATCCAACACTCTCTAACCCCCTGTCCTCCTTCCAGTCCACAACTCTCTAACCCCCTGTCCTCCTCCTAATCCAACACTCTCTAACCCCCTGTCCTCCTCCTAATCCAACACTATCCAACCCCCTGTCCTCCTAATCCAACACTATCTAACCCCCTGTCCTCCTCCTAATCCAACACTATCCAACCCCCTGTCCTCCTCCTAATCCAACACTATCCAACCCCCTGTCCTCCTAATCCAACACTATCCAACCCCGTGTCCTCCTAATCCAACACTATCCAACCCCCTGTCCTCCTAATCCAACACTATCCAACCCCCTGTCCTCCAAATCCAACACTCTCTAACCCCCTGTCCTCCTCCTAATCCAACACTCTCTAACCCCCTGTCCTCCTCCTAATCCAACACTCTCTAACCCCCTGTCCTCCTCCTAATCCAACACTATCTAACCCCCTGTCCTCCTCCTAATCCAACACTATCTAACCCCCTGTCCTCCTCCTAATCCAACACTATCTAAACCCCCTGTCCTCCTCCTAATCCAACACTATCTAACCCCCTGTCCTCCTCCTAATCCAACACTATCTAAACCCCCTGTCCTCCTCCTAATCCAACACTCTCTAACCCCCTGTCCTCCTCCTAATCCAACACTATCTAACCCCCTGTCCTCCTCCTAATCCAACGCTATCTAACCCCCTGTCCTCCTCCTAATCCAACGCTATCTAACCCCCTGTCCTCCTCCTAATCCAACGCTCTCTAAACCCCTGTCCTCCTCCTAATCCAACGCTATCTAACCCCCTGTCCTCCTCCTAATCCAACGCTATCTAACCCCCTGTCCTCCTCCTAATCCAACGCTATCTAACCCCCTGTCCTCCTCCTAATCCAACGCTATCTAACCCCCTGTCCTCCTCCTAATCCAACGCTATCTACCCCCTGTCCTCCTCCTAATCCAACGCTCTCTAACCCCCTGTCCTCCTCTTAATCCAACGCTATCCAACCCCCTGTCCTCCTCCTAATCCAACGCTATCCAACCCCCTGTCCTCCTCCTAATCCAACGCTATCTAACCCCCTGTCCTCCTCCTAATCCAACACTCTCTAAACCCCCTGTCCTCCTCCTAATCCAACACTCTCTAACCCCCTGTCCTCCTCCTAATCCAACACTCTCTAACCCCCTGTCCTCCTCCTAATCCAACACTCTCTAACCCCCTGTCCTCCTCCTAATCCAACACTCTCTAACCCCCTGTCCTCCTCCTAATCCAACCCAATCTAAACCCCTGTCCTCCTACTAATCCAACACAATCTAAACCCCCTGTCCTCCTCCTAATCCAACACTCTCTAACCCCCTGTCCTCCTTCCAGTCCACAACTCTCTAATCCCCTGTCCTCCTCCTAATCCAACACTCTCTAACCCCCTGTCCTCCTCCTAATCCAACACTATCCAACCCCCTGTCCTCCTAATCCAACACTATCTAACCCCCTGTCCTCCTCCTAATCCAACACTATCCAACCCCCTGTCCTCCTCCTAATCCAACACTATCCAACCCCCTGTCCTCCTAATCCAACACTATCCAACCCCGTGTCCTCCTAATCCAACACTATCCAACCCCCTGTCCTCCTAATCCAACACTATCCAACCCCCTGTCCTCCAAATCCAACACTCTCTAACCCCCTGTCCTCCTCCTAATCCAACACTCTCTAACCCCCTGTCCTCCTCCTAATCCAACACTCTCTAACCCCCTGTCCTCCTCCTAATCCAACACTATCTAACCCCCTGTCCTCCTCCTAATCCAACACAATCTAAACCCCCTGTCCTCCTCCTAATCCAACACTATCTATCCCCCTGTCCTCCTCCTAATCCAACACTATCTAAACCCCCTGTCCTCCTCCTAATCCAACACTCTCTAACCCCCTGTCCTCCTCCTAATCCTACACTATCTAACCCCCTGTCCTCCTCCTAATCCAACGCTATCTAACCCCCTGTCCTCCTCCTAATCCAACGCTATCTAACCCCCTGTCCTCCTCCTAATCCAACGCTCTCTAAACCCCTGTCCTCCTCCTAATCCAACGCTATCTAACCCCCTGTCCTCCTCCTAATCCAACGCTATCTAACCCCCTGTCCTCCTCCTAATCCAACGCTATCTAACCCCCTGTCCTCCTCCTAATCCAACGCTATCTAACCCCCTGTCCTCCTCCTAATCCAACGCTATCTACCCCCTGTCCTCCTCCTAATCCAACGCTCTCTAACCCCCTGTCCTCCTCTTAATCCAACGCTATCCAACCCCCTGTCCTCCTCCTAATCCAACGCTATCCAACCCCCTGTCCTCCTCCTAATCCAACGCTATCTAACCCCTGTCCTCCTAATCCAACGCTATCTAACCCCCTGTCCTCCTCCTAATCCAACGCTATCTAACCCCCTGTCCTCCTCCTAATCCAACGCTATCTAACCCCCTGTCCTCCTCCTAATCCAACACTCTCTAAACCCCCTGTCCTCCTCCTAATCCAACACTCTCTAACCCCCTGTCCTCCTCCTAATCCAACACTCTCTAACCCCCTGTCCTCCTCCTAATCCAACACTCTCTAACCCCCTGTCCTCCTCCTAATCCAACACTCTCTAACCCCCTGTCCTCCTCCTAATCCAACCCAATCTAAACCCCTGTCCTCCTACTAATCCAACACAATCTAAACCCCCTGTCCTCCTCCTAATCCAACACTCTCTAACCCCCTGTCCTCCTTCCAGTCCACAACTCTCTAACCCCCTGTCCTCCTCCTAATCCAACACTCTCTAACCCCCTGTCCTCCTAATCCAACACTATCTAACCCCCTGTCCTCCTCCTAATCCAACACTATCCAACCCCCTGTCCTCCTCCTAATCCAACACTATCCAACCCCCTGTCCTCCTCCTAATCCAACACTATCCAACCCCCTGTCCTCCTAATCCAACACTATCCAACCCCGTGTCCTCCTAATCCAACACTATCCAACCCCCTGTCCTCCTAATCCAACACTCTCTAACCCCCTGTCCTCCTCCTAATCCAACACTCTCTAACCCCCTGTCCTCCTCCTAATCCAACACTCTCTAACCCCCTGTCCTCCTCCTAATCCAACACTCTCTAACCCCCTGTCCTCCTCCTAATCCAACACTCTCTAACCCCCTGTCCTCCTCCTAATCCAACACTATCTAACCCCCTGTCCTCCTCCTAATCCAACACAATCTAAACCCCCTGTCCTCCTCCTAATCCAACACTATCTATCCCCCTGTCCTCCTCCTAATCCAACACTATCTAAACCCCCTGTCCTCCTCCTAATCCAACACTCTCTAACCCCCTGTCCTCCTCCTAATCCTACACTATCTAACCCCCTGTCCTCCTCCTAATCCAACGCTATCTAACCCCCTGTCCTCCTCCTAATCCAACGCTATCTAACCCCCTGTCCTCCTCCTAATCCAACGCTCTCTAAACCCCTGTCCTCCTCCTAATCCAACGCTATCTAACCCCCTGTCCTCCTCCTAATCCAACGCTATCTAACCCCCTGTCCTCCTCCTAATCCAACGCTATCTAACCCCCTGTCCTCCTCCTAATCCAACGCTATCTAACCCCCTGTCCTCCTCCTAATCCAACGCTCTCTAACCCCCTGTCCTCCTCCTAATCCAACGCTATCCAACCCCCTGTCCTCCTCCTAATCCAACGCTATCCAACCCCCTGTCCTCCTCCTAATCCAACGCTATCCAACCCCCTGTCCTCCTCCTAATCCAACGCTATCTAACCCCCTGTCCTCCTCCTAATCCAACGCTATCTAACCCCCTGTCCTCCTCCTAATCCAACACTCTCTAACCCCCTGTCCTCCTCCTAATCCAACACTCTCTAACCCCCTGTCCTCCTCCTAATCCAACACTATCTCTAACCCCCTGTCCTCCTCCTAATCCAACACTATCTAACCCCCTGTCCTCCTCCTAATCCAACACTATTTAACCCCCTGTCCTCCCCCTAATCCAACACTATCTAACCCCCTGTCCTCCTCCTAATCCAACACTATTTAACCCCCTGTCCTCCTCCAAATCCAACACTATCTAACCCCCTGTCCTCCTCCTAATCCAACACTCTCTAACCCCCTGTCCTCCTCCTAATCCAACACTCTCTAACCCCCTGTCCTCCTAATCCAACACTATCTAACCCCCTGTCCTCCCCCTAATCCAACACTATTTAACCCCCTGTCCTCCTCCTAATCCAACACTATTTAACCCCTGTCCTCCTCCTAATCCAACACTCTCTAACCCCCTGTCCTCCTCCTAATCCAACACTCTCTAACCCCCTGTCCTCCTCCTAATCCAACACTATCTAACCCCCTGTCCTCCTCCTAATCCAACACTATCTAACCCCCTGTCCTCCTCCTAATCCAACACTATCTAACCCCCTGTCCTCCTCCTAATCCAACACTATCTAACCCCCTGTCCTCCTCCTAATCCTACACTATCTAACCCCCTGTCCTCCTCCTAATCCTACACTATCTAACCCCCTGTCCTCCTCCTAATCCTACACTATCTAACCCCCTGTCCTCCTCCTAATCCTACACTATCTAACCCCCTGTCCTCCTCCTAATCCTACACTCTCTAACCCCCTGTCCTCCTCCTAATCCAACACTATCTAATCCCCTGTCCTCCTCCTAATCCAACACTATCCAACCCCTGTCCTCCTAATCCAACACTCTCTAACCCCTTGTCCTCCTCCTAGTCCAACACTCTCTAACCCCCTGTCCTCCTCCTAATCCAACACTCTCTAACCCCCTGTACTCCTCCTAATCCAACACTCAATAACCCCCTGTCCTCCTCCTAATCCAACACTCTCTAACCCCCTGTCCTCCTCCTAATCCAACACTCTCTAACCCCCTGTCCTCCTCCTAATCCAACACTCTCTAACCCCCTGTCCTCCTCCTAATCCAACACTCTCTAACCCCCTGTCCTCCTCCTAATCCAACACTATCTAACCCCCTGTCCTCCCCCCAATCCAACACTCTCTAACCCCCTGTCCTCCTCCTAATCCAACACTCTCTAACCCCCTGTCCTCCTCCTAATCCAACACTCTCTAACCCCCTGTCCTCCTCCTAATCCAACACTCTCTAACCCCCTGTCCTCCTCCAAATCCAACACTATTTAACCCCTGTCCTCCTCCAAATCCAACACTATCTAACCCCCTGTCCTCCCCCCAATCCAACACTCTCTAACCCCCTGTCCTCCTCCTAATCCAACACTCTCTAACCCCCTGTCCTCCTCCTAATCCAACACTCTCTAACCCCCTGTCCTCCTCCTAATCCAACACTCTCTAACCCCCTGTCCTCCTCCAAATCCAACACTATTTAACCCCTGTCCTCCTCCAAATCCAACACTCTCTAACCCCCTGTCCTCCTCCTAATCCAACACTCTCTAACCCCCTGTCCTCCTCCTAATCCAACACTCTCTAACCCCCTGTCCTCCTCCTAATCCAACACTCTCTAACCCCCTGTCCTCCTCCTAATCCAACACTCTCTAACCCCCTGTCCTCCTCCTAATCCAACACTATCTAAAACCCTGTCCTCCTCCTAATCCAACACTATCTAACCCCCTGTCCTCCTCCTAATCCAACACTCTCTAACCCCCTGTCCTCCTCCTAATCCAACACTATCTAACCCCCTGTCCTCCCCCTAATCCAACACTATCTAACCCCCTGTCCTCCCCCTAATCCAACACTATTTAACCCCCTGTCCTCCTCCTAATCCAACACTATCTAACCCCCTGTCCTCCTCCAAATCCAACACTATTTAACCCCTGTCCTCCTCCAAATCCAACACTCTCTAACCCCCTGTCCTCCTCCTAATCCAACACTATCCAACCCCTGTCCTCCTAATCCAACACTCTCTAACCCCCTGTCCTCCACCTAGTCCAACACTCTCTAACCCCCTGTCCTCCTCCTAATCCAACACTCTCTAACCCCCTGTCCTCCTCCTAATCCAACACTCTCTAACCCCCTGTCCTCCTCCTAATCCAACACTCTCTAACCCCCTGTCCTCCTCCTAATCCAACACTCTCTAAACCCCTGTCCTCCTCCTAATCCAACACTCTCTAAACCCCTGTCCTCCTAATCCAACACTATCTAAACCCCCTGTCCTCCTCCTAATCCAACACTCTCTAACCCCCTGTCCTCCTCCTAATCCAACACTCTCTAACCCCCTGTCCTCCTCCTAATCCAACACTCTCTAACCCCCTGTCCTCCTCCTAATCCAACACTCTCTAAACCATTGTCCTCCTCCTAATCCAACACTCTCTAAACCATTGTCCTCCTCCTAATCCAACACTCTCTAACCCCCTGTCCTCCTCCTAATCCAACACTATCTAACCCCCTGTCCTCCTCCTAATCCAACACTATCTAACCCCCTGTCCTCCTAATCCAACACTCTCTAAACCCCCTGTCCTCCTCCTAATCCAACACTCTCTAACCCCCTGTCCTCCTCCTAATCCAACACAATCTAACCCCCTGTCCTCCTTCTAATCCAACACTATCTAACCCCCGGTCCTCCTCCTAATCCAACGCTATCTAACCCCCTGTCCTCCTCCTAATCCAACGCTATCTAATCCCCTGTCCTCCTCCTAATCCAACGCTATCTAATCCCCTGTCCTCCTCCTAATCCAACGCTATCTAAACCCCCTGTCCTCCTCCTAATCCAACGCCCTCTAACCCCCTGTCCTCCTCCTAATCCAACGCCCTCTAACCCCCTGTCCTCCTCCTAATCCAACGCCCTCTAACCCCCTGTCCTCCTGCTAATCCAACGCCCTCTAACCCCCTGTCCTCCTGCTAATCCAACACTATCTAACCCCCTGTCCTCCTCCTAATCCAACACTATCTAACCCCCTGTCCTCCTCCTAATCCAACACAATCTAACCCCCTGTCCTCCTCCTAATCCAACACTATCTAACACCTGTCCTCCTCCTAATCCAACACTATCTAACCCCCTGTCCTCCTCCTAATCCAACACTATCTAACCCCCTGTCCTCCTCCTAATCCAACACTATCTAACCCCCTGTCCTCCTCCTAATCCAACACTATCTAACACCCTGTCCTCCTCCTAATCCAACGCTATCTAACCCCCTGTCCTCCTCCTAATCCAACGCTATCTAACCCCCTGTCCTCCTCCTAATCCAACGCTCTCTAACCCCCTGTCCTCCTCCTAATCCAACGCTATCTAACCCCCTGTCCTCCTCCTAATCCAACGCTATCTAACCCCCTGTCCTCCTCCTAATCCAACGCTATCTAACCCCCTGTCCTCCTCCTAATCCAACGCTATCTAACCCCCTGTCCTCCTCCTAATCCAACGCTATCTAACCCCCTGTCCTCCTCCTAATCCAACGCTATCTAACCCCCTGTCCTCCTCCTAATCCAACGCTATCTAACCCCCTGTCCTCCTCCTAATCCAACGCTATCTAACCCCCTGTCCTCCTCCTAATCCAACGCTATCTAACCCCCTGTCCTCCTCCTAATCCAACGCTATCTAACCCCGTCCTCCTCCTAATCCAACGCTATCTAACCCCCTGTCCTCCTCCTAATCCAACGCTCTCTAACCCCCTGTCCTCCTCCTAATCCAACGCTATCTAACCCCCTGTCCTCCTCCTAATCCAACGCTATCTAACCCCCTGTCCTCCTCCTAATCCAACGCTATCTAACCCCCTGTCCTCCTCCTAATCCAACGCTCTCTAACCCCCTGTCCTCCTCCTAATCCAACTCTATCCAACCCCCTGTCCTCCTCCTAATCCAACACTATCCAACCCCCTGTCCTCCTCCTAATCCAACACTATCTAACCCCCTGTCCTCCTCCTAATCCAACACTCTCTAACCCCCTGTCCTCCTCTTAATCCAACACTATCTAACCCCCTGTCCTCCTCCTAGTCCTACACTATCTAACTCCTGTCCTCCTCCTAATCCAACACTATTTAACCCCCTGTCCTCCTCCTAATCCAACACTCTCTAACCCCCTGTCCTCCTCCTAATCCAACACTATCTAACCCCCTGTCCTCCTCCTAGTCCTACACTATCTAACCCCCTGTCCTCCTCCTAATCCAACACTCTCTAACCCCCTGTCCTCCTCCTAGTCCTACACTATCTAACCCCCTGTCCTCCTCCTAGTCCTACACTATCTAACTCCTGTCCTCCTCCTAATCCAACACTATTTAACCCCCTGTCCTCCTAATCCAACACTATCTAACCCCCTGTCCTCCCCCTAATCCAACACTATTTAACCCCCTGTCCTCCCCCTAATCCAACACTATTTAACCCCCTGTCCTCCTCCAAATCCAACACTATTTAACCCCCTGTCCTCCTCCAAATCCAACACTCTCTAACCCCCTGTCCTCCTCCTAATCCAACACTCTCTAACCCCCTGTCCTCCTCCTAATCCAACACTCTCTAACCCCCTGTCCTCCTCCTAATCCAACACTCTCTAACCCCCTGTCCTCCTCCTAATCCAACACTCTCTAACCCCCTGTCCTCCTCCTAATCCAACACTATCTAACCCCCTGTCCTCCTCCTAATCCAACACTATCTAACCCCCTGTCCTCCTCCTAATCCTACACTATCTAACCCCCTGTCCTCCTCCTAATCCTACACTATCTAACCCCCTGTCCTCCTCCTAATCCTACACTATCTAACCCCGTCCTCCTCCTAATCCTACACTCTCTAACCCCCTGTCCTCCTCCTAATCCAACACTATCTAACCCCCTGTCCTCCTAATCCAACACTATCCAACCCCTGTCCTCCTAATCCAACACTCTCTAACCCCTTGTCCTCCTCCTAGTCCAACACTCTCTAACCCCCTGTCCTCCTCCTAATCCAACACTCTCTAACCCCCTGTCCTCCTCCTAATCCAACACTCTCTAACCCCCTGTCCTCCTCCTAATCCAACACTCTCTAACCCCCTGTCCTCCTCCTAATCCAACACTCTCTAACCCCCTGTCCTCCTCCTAATCCAACACTCTCTAACCCCCTGTCCTCCTCCTAATCCAACACTCTCTAACCCCCTGTCCTCCTCCTAATCGAACACTCTCTAACCCCCTGTCCTCCTCCTAATCCAACACTATCTAACCCCCTGTCCTCCTCCTAATCCAACACTATCTAACCCCCTGTCCTCCTCCTAATCCAACACTCTCTAACCCCCTGTCCTCCTCCAAATCCAACACTATTTAACCCCTGTCCTCCTCCAAATCCAACACTCTCTAACCCCCTGTCCTCCTCCTAATCCAACACTCTCTAACCCCCTGTCCTCCTCCTAATCCAACACTCTCTAACCCCCTGTCCTCCTCCTAATCCAACACTATCTAACCCCCTGTCCTCCTCCTAATCCAACACTATCTAACCCCCTGTCCTCCTCCTAATCCTACACTATCTAACCCCCTGTCCTCCTAATCCTACACTCTCTAACCCCCTGTCCTCCTCCTAATCCTACACTCTCTAACCCCCTGTCCTCCTCCTAATCCAACACTATCTAACCCCCTGTCCTCCTCCTAATCCAACACTATCCAACCCCTGTCCTCCTAATCCAACACTCTCTAACCCCCTGTCCTCCACCTAGTCCAACACTCTCTAACCCCCTGTCCTCCTCCTAATCCAACACTCTCTAACCCCCTGTCCTCCTCCTAATCCAACACTCTCTAACCCCCTGTCCTCCTCCTAATCCAACACTCTCTAAACCCCTGTCCTCCTCCTAATCCAACACTCTCTAAACCCCTGTCCTCCTAATCCAACACTATCTAAACCCCCTGTCCTCCTCCTAATCCAACACTCTCTAACCCCCTGTCCTCCTCCTAATCCAACACTCTCTAACCCCCTGTCCTCCTCCTAATCCAACACTCTCTAAACCATTGTCCTCCTCCTAATCCAACACTCTCTAAACCATTGTCCTCCTCCTAATCCAACACTCTCTAACCCCCTGTCCTCCTCCTAATCCAACACTATCTAACCCCCTGTCCTCCTCCTAATCCAACACTATCTAACCCCCTGTCCTCCTAATCCAACACTCTCTAAACCCCCTGTCCTCCTCCTAATCCAACACTCTCTAACCCCCTGTCCTCCTCCTAATCCAACACAATCTAACCCCCTGTCCTCCTTCTAATCCAACACTATCTAACCCCCGGTCCTCCTCCTAATCCAACGCTATCTAACCCCCTGTCCTCCTCCTAATCCAACGCTATCTAATCCCCTGTCCTCCTCCTAATCCAACGCTATCTAATCCCCTGTCCTCCTCCTAATCCAACGCTATCTAAACCCCCTGTCCTCCTCCTAATCCAACGCCCTCTAACCCCCTGTCCTCCTCCTAATCCAACGCCCTCTAACCCCCTGTCCTCCTCCTAATCCAACGCCCTCTAACCCCCTGTCCTCCTCCTAATCCAACACTCTCTAACCCCCTGTCCTCCTCCTAATCCAACACTATCTAACCCCCTGTCCTCCTCCTAATCCAACACTATCTAACCCCCTGTCCTCCTCCTAATCCAACACAATCTAACCCCCTGTCCTCCTCCTAATCCAACACTATCTAACCCCCTGTCCTCCTCCTAATCCAACACTATCTAACCCCCTGTCCTCCTCCTAATCCAACACTATCTAACCCCCTGTCCTCCTCCTAATCCAACACTATCTAACCCCCTGTCCTCCTCCTAATCCAACACTATCTAACCCCCTGTCCTCCTCCTAATCCAACACTATCTAACACCCTGTCCTCCTCCTAATCCAACGCTATCTAACCCCCTGTCCTCCTCCTAATCCAACGCAATCTAACCCCCTGTCCTCCTCCTAATCCAACGCTATCTAACCCCCTGTCCTCCTCCTAATCCAACGCTATCTAACCCCCTGTCCTCCTCCTAATCCAACGCTATCTAACCCCCTGTCCTCCTCCTAATCCAACGCTATCTAACCCCGTCCTCCTCCTAATCCAACGCTATCTAACCCCCTGTCCTCCTCCTAATCCAACGCTATCTAACCCCCTGTCCTCCTCCTAATCCAACGCTCTCTAACCCCCTGTCCTCCTCCTAATCCAACGCTATCTAACCCCCTGTCCTCCTCCTAATCCAACGCTATCTAACCCCCTGTCCTCCTCCTAATCCAACGCTATCTAACCCCCTGTCCTCCTCCTAATCCAACGCTCTCTAACCCCCTGTCCTCCTCCTAATCCAACTCTATCCAACCCCCTGTCCTCCTCCTAATCCAACACTATCCAACCCCCTGTCCTCCTCCTAATCCAACACTATCTAACCCCCTGTCCTCCTCCTAATCCAACACTCTCTAACCCCCTGTCCTCCTCCTAATCCAACACTATCTAACCCCCTGTCCTCCTCCTAGTCCTACACTATCTAACTCCTGTCCTCCTCCTAATCCAACACTATTTAACCCCCTGTCCTCCTCCTAATCCAACACTCTCTAACCCCCTGTCCTCCTCCTAATCCAACACTATCTAACCCCCTGTCCTCCTCCTAATCCAACACTATCTAACCCCCTGTCCTCCTCCTAATCCAACACTCTCTAACCCCCTGTCCTCCTCCTAATCCAACACTCTCTAACCCCCTGTCCTCCTCCTAGTCCTACACTATCTAACCCCCTGTCCTCCTCCTAGTCCTACACTATCTAACTCCTGTCCTCCTCCTAATCCAACACTATTTAACCCCCTGTCCTCCTAATCCAACACTATCTAACCCCCTGTCCTCCCCCTAATCCAACACTATTTAACCCCCTGTCCTCCCCCTAATCCAACACTATTTAACCCCCTGTCCTCCTCCAAATCCAACACTATTTAACCCCCTGTCCTCCTCCAAATCCAACACTCTCTAACCCCCTGTCCTCCTCCTAATCCAACACTCTCTAACCCCCTGTCCTCCTCCTAATCCAACACTCTCTAACCCCCTGTCCTCCTCCTAATCCAACACTCTCTAACCCCCTGTCCTCCTCCTAATCCAACACTCTCTAACCCCCTGTCCTCCTCCTAATCCAACACTATCTAACCCCCTGTCCTCCTCCTAATCCAACACTATCTAACCCCCTGTCCTCCTCCTAATCCTACACTATCTAACCCCCTGTCCTCCTCCTAATCCTACACTATCTAACCCCCTGTCCTCCTCCTAATCCTACACTATCTAACCCCCTGTCCTCCTCCTAATCCAACACTATCTAACCCCCTGTCCTCCTAATCCAACACTATCCAACCCCTGTCCTCCTAATCCAACACTCTCTAACCCCTTGTCCTCCTCCTAGTCCAACACTCTCTAACCCCCTGTCCTCCTCCTAATCCAACACTCTCTAACCCCCTGTCCTCCTCCTAATCCAACACTCTCTAACCCCCTGTCCTCCTCCTAATCCAACACTCTCTAACCCCCTGTCCTCCTCCTAATCCAACACTCTCTAACCCCCTGTCCTCCTCCTAATCCAACACTATCTAACCCCCTGTCCTCCTCCTAATCCAACACTATCTAACCCCCTGTCCTCCTCCTAATCCAACACTCTCTAACCCCCTGTCCTCCTCCTAATCCTACACTCTCTAACCCCCTGTCCTCCTCCTAGTCCTACACTATCTAACCCCCTGTCCTCCTCCTAGTCCTACACTATCTAACTCCTGTCCTCCTCCTAATCCAACACTATTTAACCCCCTGTCCTCCTAATCCAACACTATCTAACCCCCTGTCCTCCCCCTAATCCAACACTATTTAACCCCCTGTCCTCCCCCTAATCCAACACTATTTAACCCCCTGTCCTCCTCCAAATCCAACACTATTTAACCCCCTGTCCTCCTCCAAATCCAACACTATTTAACCCCCTGTCCTCCTCCAAATCCAACACTCTCTAACCCCCTGTCCTCCTCCTAATCCAACACTCTCTAACCCCCTGTCCTCCTCCTAATCCAACACTCTCTAACCCCCTGTCCTCCTCCTAATCCAACACTCTCTAACCCCCTGTCCTCCTCCTAATCCAACACTATCTAACCCCCTGTCCTCCTCCTAATCCAACACTATCTAACCCCCTGTCCTCCTCCTAATCCTACACTATCTAACCCCCTGTCCTCCTCCTAATCCTACACTATCTAACCCCCTGTCCTCCTCCTAATCCTACACTATCTAACCCCCTGTCCTCCTCCTAATCCTACACTATCTAACCCCCTGTCCTCCTCCTAATCCTACACTATCTAACCCCGTCCTCCTCCTAATCCTACACTCTCTAACCCCCTGTCCTCCTCCTAATCCAACACTATCTAACCCCCTGTCCTCCTAATCCAACACTATCCAACCCCTGTCCTCCTAATCCAACACTCTCTAACCCCTTGTCCTCCTCCTAGTCCAACACTCTCTAACCCCCTGTCCTCCTCCTAATCCAACACTCTCTAACCCCCTGTCCTCCTCCTAATCCAACACTCTCTAACCCCCTGTCCTCCTCCTAATCCAACACTCTCTAACCCCCTGTCCTCCTCCTAATCCAACACTCTCTAACCCCCTGTCCTCCTCCTAATCCAACACTCTCTAACCCCCTGTCCTCCTCCTAATCCAACACTATCTAACCCCCTGTCCTCCTCCTAATCCAACACTATCTAACCCCCTGTCCTCCTCCTAATCCAACACTATCTAACCCCCTGTCCTCCTCCTAATCCTACACTATTTAACCCCCTGTCCTCCTAATCCAACACTATCTAACCCCCTGTCCTCCCCCTAATCCAACACTCTCTAACCCCCTGTCCTCCTCCTAATCCAACACTCTCTAACCCCCTGTCCTCCTCCTAATCCAACACTATCTAACCCCCTGTCCTCCTCCTAATCCTACACTATCTAACCCCCTGTCCTCCTCCTAATCCTACACTATCTAACCCCCTGTCCTCCTCCTAATCCTACACTATCTAACCCCCTGTCCTCCTCCTAATCCTACACTATCTAACCCCCTGTCCTCCTCCTAATCCTACACTATCTAACCCCGTCCTCCTCCTAATCCTACACTCTCTAACCCCCTGTCCTCCTCCTAATCCAACACTATCTAACCCCCTGTCCTCCTAATCCAACACTATCCAACCCCTGTCCTCCTAATCCAACACTCTCTAACCCCTTGTCCTCCTCCTAGTCCAACACTCTCTAACCCCCTGTCCTCCTCCTAATCCAACACTCTCTAACCCCCTGTCCTCCTCCTAATCCAACACTCTCTAACCCCCTGTCCTCCTCCTAATCCAACACTCTCTAACCCCCTGTCCTCCTCCTAATCCAACACTCTCTAACCCCCTGTCCTCCTCCTAATCCAACACTCTCTAACCCCCTGTCCTCCTCCTAATCCAACACTCTCTAACCCCCTGTCCTCCTCCTAATCCAACACTCTCTAACCCCCTGTCCTCCTCCTAATCCAACACTATCTAACCCCCTGTCCTCCTCCTAATCCAACACTATCTAACCCCCTGTCCTCCTCCTAATCCTACACTATCTAACCCCCTGTCCTCCTCCTAGTCCTACACTCTCTAACCCCTGTCCTCCTCCTAATCCAACACTATCTAACCCCCTGTCCTCCTCCTAATCCAACACTATCTAACCCCCTGTCCTCCTCCTAATCCAACACTATCTAACCCCCTGTCCTCCTCCTAATCCTACACTATCTAACCCCCTGTCCTCCTCCTAATCCAACACTATCTAACCCCCTGTCCTCCTCCTAATCCAACACTCTCTAACCCCCTGTCCTCCCCCTAATCCAACACTCTCTAACCCCCTGTCCTCCTCCTAATCCAACACTCTCTAACCCCCTGTCCTCCTCCTAATCCAACACTCTCTAACCCCCTGTCCTCCTCCTAATCCAACACTCTCTAACCCCCTGTCCTCCTCCTAATCCAACACTCTCTAACCCCCTGTCCTCCTCCTAATCCAACACTCTCTAACCCCCTGTCCTCCTCCTAATCCAACACTATCTAACCCCCTGTCCTCCTCCTAATCCAACACTATCTAACCCCCTGTCCTCCTCCTAATCCTACACTATCTAACCCCCTGTCCTCCTCCTAATCCTACACTATCTAACCCCCTGTCCTCCTCCTAATCCAACACTATCTAACCCCCTGTCCTCCTCCTAATCCTACACTATCTAACCCCCTGTCCTCCTCCTAATCCTACACTCTCTAACCCCCTGTCCTCCTCCTAATCCAACACTCTCTAACCCCCTGTCCTCCTCCTAATCCAACACTCTCTAACCCCCTGTCCTCCTCCTAATCCAACACTCTCTAACCCCCTGTCCTCCTCCTAATCCAACACTCTCTAACCCCCTGTCCTCCTCCTAATCCAACACTCTCTAACCCCCTGTCCTCCTCCTAATCCAACACTCTCTAACCCCCTGTCCTCCTCCTAATCCAACACTCTCTAACCCCCTGTCCTCCTCCTAATCCAACACTCTCTAACCCCCTGTCCTCCTCCTAATCCAACACTATCTAACCCCCTGTCCTCCTCCTAATCCAACACTATCTAACCCCCTGTCCTCCTCCTAATCCAACACTATCTAACCCCCTGTCCTCCTCCTAATCCAACACTATCTAACCCCCTGTCCTCCTCCTAATCCTACACTATCTAACCCCCTGTCCTCCTCCTAATCCAACACTATCTAACCCCCTGTCCTCCTCCTAATCCAACACTCTCTAACCCCCTGTCCTCCTCCTAATCCAACACTCTCTAACCCCCTGTCCTCCTCCTAATCCAACACTCTCTAACCCCCTGTCCTCCTCCTAATCCAACACTCTCTAACCCCCTGTCCTCCTCCTAATCCAACACTCTCTAACCCCCTGTCCTCCTCCTAATCCAACACTCTCTAACCCCCTGTCCTCCTCCTAATCCAACACTATCTAACCCCCTGTCCTCCTCCTAATCCAACACTATCTAACCCCCTGTCCTCCTCCTAATCCTACACTATCTAACCCCCTGTCCTCCTCCTAATCCTACACTATCTAACCCCCTGTCCTCCTCCTAATCCTACACTATCTAACCCCCTGTCCTCCTCCTAATCCTACACTATCTAACCCCCTGTCCTCCTCCTAATCCTACACTATCTAACCCCCTGTCCTCCTCCTAATCCTACACTCTCTAACCCCCTGTCCTCCTCCTAATCCAACACTATCTAACCCCCTGTCCTCCTAATCCAACACTATCTAACCCCCTGTCCTCCTAATCCAACACTATCCAACCCCCTGTCCTCCTAATCCAACACTATCTAAACCCCTGTCCTCCTCCTAATCCAACACTATCTAAACCCCTGTCCTCCTCCTAATCCAACACTATCTAAACCCCCTGTCCTCCTCCTAATCCAACACTCTCTAACCCCCTGTCCTCCTCCTAATCCAACACTCTCTAACCCCCTGTCCTCCTCCTAATCCAACACTCTCTAACCCCCTGTCCTCCTCCTAATCCAACACTCTCTAACCCCCTGTCCTCCTCCTAATCCAACACTCTCTAACCCCCTGTCCTCCTCCTAATCCAACACTCTCTAACCCCCTGTCCTCCTCCTAATCCAACACTCTCTAACCCCCTGTCCTCCTCCTAATCCAACACTCTCTAACCCCCTGTCCTCCTCCTAATCCAACACTCTCTAACCCCCTGTCCTCCTCCTAATCCAACACTATCTAAACCCCTGTCCTCCTAATCCAACACTATCTAAACCCCTGTCCTCCTAATCCAACACTATCTAAACCCCTGTCCTCCTAATCCAACACTATCTAAACCCCTGTCCTCCTAATCCAACACTATCTAAACCCCTGTCCTCCTAATCCAACACTATCTAAACCCCTGTCCTCCTCCTAATCCAACACTATCTAAACCCCTGTCCTCCTCCTAATCCAACACTCTCTAACCCCCTGTCCTCCTCCTAATCCAACACTCTCTAACCCCCTGTCCTCCTCCTAATCCAACACTCTCTAACCCCCTGTCCTCCTCCTAATCCAACACTCTCTAACCCCCTGTCCTCCTCCTAATCCAACACTCTCTAACCCCCTGTCCTCCTCCTAATCCAACACTCTCTAACCCCCTGTCCTCCTCCTAATCCAACACTCTCTAACCCCCTGTCCTCCTCCTAATCCAACACTCTCTAACCCCCTGTCCTCCTCCTAATCCAACACAATCTAAACCCCTTGTCCTCCTCCTAATCCAACACTATCTAACCCCCTGTCCTCCTCCTAATCCAACACCATCTAAACCCCCTGTCCTCCTCCTAATCCAACACTCTCTATCCCCCTGTCCTCCTCCTAATCCAACACCCTCTAACCCCCTGTCCTCCTCCTAATCCAACACCCTCTAACCCCCTGTCCTCATCCTAATCCAACACTCTCTAACCCCCTGTCCTCCTCCTAATCCAACACTCTCTAACCCCCTGTCCTCCTCCTAATCCAACACTCTCTAACCCCCTGTCCTCCTCCTAATCCAACGCTATCTAATCCCCTGTCCTCCTCCTAATCCAACGCTATCTAAACCCCCTGTCCTCCTCCTAATCCAACACTATCTAACCCCCTGTCCTCCTCCTAATCCAACATTCTCTAACCCCCTGTCCTCCTCCTAATCCAACACTCTCTAACCCCCTGTCCTCCTCCTAATCCAACACTATCTAAACCCCTGTCCTCCTCCTAATCCAACACTCTCTAACCCCCTGTCCTCCTCCTAATCCAACACTATCTAAACCCCTGTCCTCCTCCTAATCCAACACTATCTAAACCCCTGTCCTCCTCCTAATCCAACACTATCTAAACCCCTGTCCTCCTAATCCAACACTATCTAAACCCCTGTCCTCCTAATCCAACACTATCTAAACCCCTGTCCTCCTAATCCAACACTATCTAAACCCCTGTCCTCCTAATCCAACACTATCTAAACCCCTGTCCTCCTAATCCAACACTATCTAAACCCCTGTCCTCCTAATCCAACACTATCTAAACCCCTGTCCTCCTAATCCAACACTATCTAAACCCCTGTCCTCCTAATCCAACACTATCTAAACCCCTGTCCTCCTAATCCAACACTATCTAAACCCCTGTCCTCCTAATCCAACACTATCTAAACCCCTGTCCTCCTAATCCAACACTATCTAAACCCCCTGTCCTCCTCCTAATCCAACACTCTCTAACCCCCTGTCCTCCTCTTAATCCAACACTCTCTAACCCCATGTCCTCCTCCTAATCCAACACTCTCTAACCCCTGTCCTCCTCCTAATCCAACACTATCTAACCCCCTGTCCTCCTAATCCAACACTCTCTAACCCCCTGTCCTCCTCCTAATCCAACACTCTCTAACCCCCTGTCCTCCTCCTAATCCAACACAATCTAAACCCCTTGTCCTCCTCCTAATCCAACACTATCTAACCCCCTGTCCTCCTCCTAATCCAACACCATCTAAACCCCCTGTCCTCCTCCTAATCCAACACTCTCTATCCCCCTGTCCTCCTCCTAATCCAACACCCTCTAACCCCCTGTCCTCCTCCTAATCCAACACTATCTAACCCCCTGTCCTCATCCTAATCCAACACTCTCTAACCCCCTGTCCTCCTCCTAATCCAACACTCTCTAACCCCCTGTCCTCCTCCTAATCCAACACTATCTAATCCCCTGTCCTCCTCCTAATCCAACGCTATCTAAACCCCTGTCCTCCTCCTAATCCAACACCCTCTAACCCCCTGTCCTCCTCCTAATCCAACACAATCTAACCCCCTGTCCTCCTCCTAATCCAACACTATCTAACCCCCTGTCCTCCTCCTAATCCAACACTATCTAACCCCCTGTCCTCCTCCTAATCCAACACTATCTAACCCCCTGTCCTCCTCCTAATCCAACACTATCTAACCCCCTGTCCTCCTCCTAATCCAACACTATCTAACCCCCTGTCCTCCTCCTAATCCAACACTATCTAACCCCCTGTCCTCCTCCTAATCCAACAATTTCTAATCCCCTGTCCTCCTCCTAATCCAACACTATCTAACCCCCTGTCCTCCTCCTAATCCAACGCTATCTAACCCCCTGTCCTCCTCCTAATCCACCGCTATCTAACCCCCTGTCCTCCTCCTAATCCAACGCTATCTAACCCCTGTCCTCCTCCTAATCCAACGCTATCTAACCCCTGTCCTCCTAATCCAACGCTATCTAACCCCCTGTCCTCCTCCTAATCCAACGCTATCTAACCCCCTGTCCTCCTCCTAATCCAACGCTATCTAACCCCACTGTCCTCCTAATCCAACACTCTCAAAACCCCCTGTCCTCCTCCTAATCCAACACTCTCTAACCCCCTGTCCTCCTCCTAATCCAACACTATCTAACCCCCTGTCCTCCTCCTAATCCAACACTCTCTAACCCCCTTCCTCCTCCTAATCCAACACTCTCTAACCCCCTGTCCTCCTCCTAATCCAACACAATCTAAACCCCTGTCCTCCTACTAATCCAACACAATCTAAACCCCCTGTCCTCCTCCTAATCCAACACTCTCTAACCCCCTGTCCTATTTCCAGTCCACAACTCTCTAACCCCCTGTCCTCCTCCTAATCCAACACTCTCTAACCCCCTGTCCTCCTCCTAATCCAACACTATCCAACCCCCTGTCCTCCTCCTAATCCAACACTATCTAACCCCCTGTCCTCCTCCTAATCCAACACTATCCAACCCCCTGTCCTCCTCCTAATCCAACACTATCTAACCCCCTGTCCTCCTAATCCAACACTATCCAACCCCCTGTCCTCCTAATCCAACACTATCCAACCCCCTGTCCTCCTAATCCAACACTATCCAACCCCCTGTCCTCCAAATCCAACACTATCTAACCGTTTGTCCTCCTCCTAATCCAACACTCTCTAACCCCCTGTCCTCCTCCTAATCCAACACTCTCTAACCCCCTGTCCTCCTCCTAATCCAACACAATCTAACCCCCTGTCCTCCTCCTAATCCAACACAATCTAACCCCCTGTCCTCCTCCTAATCCAACACTATCTAACCCCCTGTCCTCCTCCTAATCCAACACTATCTAACCCCCGGTCCTCCTTCTAATCCAACACTATCTAACCCCCGGTCCTCCTTCTAATCCAACACTATCTAACCCCCGGTCCTCCTCCTAATCCAACACTATCTAACCCCCTGTCCTCCTCCTAATCCAATGCTATCTAATCCCCTGTCCTCCTCCTAATCCAACGCTATCTAATCCCCTGTCCTCCACCTAATCCAACGCTATCTAAACCCCCTGTCCTCCTCCTAATCCAACGCTCTCTAACCCCCTGTCCTCCTCCTAATCCAACACCCTCTAACCCCCTGTCCTCCTCCTAATCCAACACTATCTAACCCCCTGTCCTCCTCCTAATCCAACACTCTCTAACCCCCTGTCCTCCTCCTAATCCAACGCTATCTAACCCCTGTCCTCCTAATCCAACGCTATCTAACCCCCTGTCCTCCTCCTAATCCAACGCTATCTAACCCCCTGTCCTCCTCCTAATCCAACGCTATCTAACCCCCTGTCCTCCTCCTAATCCAACACTCTCTAAACCCCCTGTCCTCCTCCTAATCCAACACTCTCTAACCCCCTGTCCTCCTCCTAATCCAACACTCTCTAACCCCCTGTCCTCCTCCTAATCCAACACTCTCTAACCCCCTGTCCTCCTCCTAATCCAACACTCTCTAACCCCCTGTCCTCCTCCTAATCCAACACAATCTAAACCCCTGTCCTCCTACTAATCCAACACAATCTAAACCCCCTGTCCTCCTCCTAATCCAACACTCTCTAACCCCCTGTCCTCCTTCCAGTCCACAACTCTCTAACCCCCTGTCCTCCTCCTAATCCAACACTCTCTAACCCCCTGTCCTCCTCCTAATCCAACACTATCCAACCCCCTGTCCTCCTAATCCAACACTATCTAACCCCCTGTCCTCCTCCTAATCCAACACTATCTAACCCCCTGTCCTCCTCCTAATCCTACACTATCTAACCCCCTGTCCTCCTCCTAATCCTACACTATCTAACCCCCTGTCCTCCTCCTAATCCTACACTATCTAACCCCCTGTCCTCCTCCTAATCCTACACTATCTAACCCCGTCCTCCTCCTAATCCTACACTCTCTAACCCCCTGTCCTCCTCCTAATCCAACACTATCTAACCCCCTGTCCTCCTAATCCAACACTATCCAACCCCTGTCCTCCTAATCCAACACTCTCTAACCCCTTGTCCTCCTCCTAGTCCAACACTCTCTAACCCCCTGTCCTCCTCCTAATCCAACACTCTCTAACCCCCTGTCCTCCTCCTAATCCAACACTCTCTAACCCCCTGTCCTCCTCCTAATCCAACACTCTCTAACCCCCTGTCCTCCTCCTAATCCAACACTCTCTAACCCCCTGTCCTCCTCCTAATCCAACACTCTCTAACCCCCTGTCCTCCTCCTAATCCAACACTATCTAACCCCCTGTCCTCCTCCTAATCCAACACTATCTAACCCCCTGTCCTCCTCCTAATCCAACACTATCTAACCCCCTGTCCTCCTCCTAATCCTACACTATTTAACCCCCTGTCCTCCTAATCCAACACTATCTAACCCCCTGTCCTCCCCCTAATCCAACACTCTCTAACCCCCTGTCCTCCTCCTAATCCAACACTCTCTAACCCCCTGTCCTCCTCCTAATCCAACACTATCTAACCCCCTGTCCTCCTCCTAATCCAACACTATCTAACCCCCTGTCCTCCTCCTAATCCTACACTATCTAACCCCCTGTCCTCCTCCTAATCCTACACTATCTAACCCCCTGTCCTCCTCCTAATCCTACACTATCTAACCCCCTGTCCTCCTCCTAATCCTACACTATCTAACCCCCTGTCCTCCTCCTAATCCTACACTATCTAACCCCCTGTCCTCCTCCTAATCCTACACTCTCTAACCCCCTGTCCTCCTCCTAATCCAACACTATCTAACCCCCTGTCCTCCTAATCCAACACTATCCAACCCCTGTCCTCCTAATCCAACACTCTCTAACCCCTTGTCCTCCTCCTAGTCCAACACTCTCTAACCCCCTGTCCTCCTCCTAATCCAACACTCTCTAACCCCCTGTCCTCCTCCTAATCCAACACTATCTAACCCCCTGTCCTCCTAATCCAACACTATCCAACCCCTGTCCTCCTAATCCAACACTCTCTAACCCCTTGTCCTCCTCCTAGTCCAACACTCTCTAACCCCCTGTCCTCCTCCTAATCCAACACTCTCTAACCCCCTGTCCTCCTCCTAATCCAACACTCTCTAACCCCCTGTCCTCCTCCTAATCCAACACTCTCTAACCCCCTGTCCTCCTCCTAATCCAACACTCTCTAACCCCCTGTCCTCCTCCTAATCCAACACTCTCTAACCCCCTGTCCTCCTCCTAATCCAACACTATCTAACCCCCTGTCCTCCTCCTAATCCAACACTATCTAACCCCCTGTCCTCCTCCTAATCCAACACTATCTAACCCCCTGTCCTCCTCCTAATCCTACACTATTTAACCCCCTGTCCTCCTAATCCAACACTATCTAACCCCCTGTCCTCCCCCTAATCCAACACTCTCTAACCCCCTGTCCTCCTCCTAATCCAACACTCTCTAACCCCCTGTCCTCCTCCTAATCCAACACTATCTAACCCCCTGTCCTCCTCCTAATCCAACACTATCTAACCCCCTGTCCTCCTCCTAATCCTACACTATCTAACCCCCTGTCCTCCTCCTAATCCTACACTATCTAACCCCCTGTCCTCCTCCTAATCCTACACTATCTAACCCCCTGTCCTCCTCCTAATCCTACACTATCTAACCCCCTGTCCTCCTCCTAATCCTACACTATCTAACCCCGTCCTCCTCCTAATCCTACACTCTCTAACCCCCTGTCCTCCTCCTAATCCAACACTATCTAACCCCCTGTCCTCCTAATCCAACACTATCCAACCCCTGTCCTCCTAATCCAACACTCTCTAACCCCTTGTCCTCCTCCTAGTCCAACACTCTCTAACCCCCTGTCCTCCTCCTAATCCAACACTCTCTAACCCCCTGTCCTCCTCCTAATCCAACACTCTCTAACCCCCTGTCCTCCTCCTAATCCAACACTCTCTAACCCCCTGTCCTCCTCCTAATCCAACACTCTCTAACCCCCTGTCCTCCTCCTAATCCAACACTATCTAACCCCCTGTCCTCCTCCTAATCCAACACTATCTAACCCCCTGTCCTCCTCCTAATCCAACACTATCTAACCCCCTGTCCTCCTCCTAATCCAACACTATCTAACCCCCTGTCCTCCTCCTAATCCAACACTATCTAACCCCCTGTCCTCCTCCTAATCCAACACTATCTAACCCCCTGTCCTCCTCCTAATCCTACACTATTTAACCCCCTGTCCTCCTAATCCAACACTATCTAACCCCCTGTCCTCCCCCTAATCCAACACTATCTAACCCCCTGTCCTCCCCCTAATCCAACACTCTCTAACCCCCTGTCCTCCTCCTAATCCAACACTCTCTAACCCCCTGTCCTCCTCCTAATCCAACACTCTCTAACCCCCTGTCCTCCTCCTAATCCAACACTCTCTAACCCCCTGTCCTCCTCCTAATCCAACACTCTCTAACCCCCTGTCCTCCTCCTAATCCAACACTCTCTAACCCCCTGTCCTCCTCCTAATCCAACACTCTCTAACCCCCTGTCCTCCTCCTAATCCAACACTATCTAACCCCCTGTCCTCCTCCTAATCCTACACTATCTAACCCCCTGTCCTCCTCCTAATCCTACACTATCTAACCCCCTGTCCTCCTCCTAATCCTACACTCTCTAACCCCCTGTCCTCCTCCTAATCCAACACTCTCTAACCCCCTGTCCTCCTCCTAATCCAACACTCTCTAACCCCCTGTCCTCCTCCTAATCCAACACTCTCTAACCCCCTGTCCTCCTCCTAATCCAACACTCTCTAACCCCCTGTCCTCCTCCTAATCCAACACTCTCTAACCCCCTGTCCTCCTCCTAATCCAACACTCTCTAACCCCCTGTCCTCCTCCTAATCCAACACTATCTAACCCCCTGTCCTCCTCCTAATCCTACACTATCTAACCCCCTGTCCTCCTCCTAATCCTACACTATCTAACCCCCTGTCCTACTCCTAATCCTACACTATCTAACCCCCTGTCCTCCTCCTAATCCTACACTATCTAACCCCCTGTCCTCCTCCTAATCCTACACTATCTAACCCCCTGTCCTCCTCCTAATCCTACACTCTCTAACCCCCTGTCCTCCTCCTAATCCAACACTATCTAACCCCCTGTCCTCCTAATCCAACACTATCTAACCCCCTGTCCTCCTAATCCAACACTATCCAACCCCCTGTCCTCCTAATCCAACACTATCTAAACCCCTGTCCTCCTCCTAATCCAACACTATCTAAACCCCCTGTCCTCCTCCTAAACCAACACTATCTAAACCCCCTGTCCTCCTCCTAATCCAACACTCTCTAACCCCCTGTCCTCCTCCTAATCCAACACTCTCTAACCCCCTGTCCTCCTCCTAATCCAACATTCTCTAACCCCCTGTCCTCCTCCTAATCCAACACTCTCTAACCCCCTGTCCTCCTCCTAATCCAACACTATCTAAACCCCTGTCCTCCTCTTAATCCAACACTCTCTAACCCCCTGTCCTCCTCCTAATCCAACACTCTCTAACCCCCTGTCCTCCTCCTAATCCAACACTCTCTAACCCCCTGTCCTCCTCCTAATCCAACACTCTCTAACCCCCTGTCCTCCTCCTAATCCAACACTATCTAAACCCCTGTCCTCCTAATCCAACACTATCTAAACCCCTGTCCTCCTAATCCAACACTATCTAAACCCCTGTCCTCCTAATCCAACACTATCTAAACCCCTGTCCTCCTAATCCAACACTATCTAAACCCCTGTCCTCCTAATCCAACACTCTCTAAACCCCTGTCCTCCTCCTAATCCAACACTCTCTAAACCCCTGTCCTCCTCCTAATCCAACACTCTCTAACCCCCTGTCCTCCTCCTAATCCAACACTCTCTAACCCCCTGTCCTCCTCCTAATCCAACATTCTCTAACCCCCTGTCCTCCTCCTAATCCAACACTCTCTAACCCCCTGTCCTCCTCCTAATCCAACACTCTCTAACCCCCTGTCCTCCTCCTAATCCAACACTCTCTAACCCCCTGTCCTCCTCCTAATCCAACACTCTCTAACCCCCTGTCCTCCTCCTAATCCAACACTCTCTAACCCCCTGTCCTCCTCCTAATCCAACACAATCTAAACCCCTTGTCCTCCTCCTAATCCAACACTATCTAACCCCCTGTCCTCCTCCTAATCCAACACCATCTAAACCCCCTGTCCTCCTCCTAATCCAACACTCTCTATCCCCCTGTCCTCCTCCTAATCCAACACCCTCTAACCCCCTGTCCTCCTCCTAATCCAACACCCTCTAACCCCCTGTCCTCATCCTAATCCAACACTCTCTAACCCCCTGTCCTCCTCCTAATCCAACACTCTCTAACCCCCTGTCCTCCTCCTAATCCAACACTCTCTAACCCCCTGTCCTCCTCCTAATCCAACGCTATCTAATCCCCTGTCCTCCTCCTAATCCAACGCTATCTAAACCCCCTGTCCTCCTCCTAATCCAACGCTATCTAAACCCCCTGTCCTCCTCCTAATCCAACATTCTCTAACCCCCTGTCCTCCTCCTAATCCAACACTCTCTAACCCCCTGTCCTCCTCCTAATCCAACACTATCTAAACCCCTGTCCTCCTCCTAATCCAACACTCTCTAACCCCCTGTCCTCCTCCTAATCCAACACTCTCTAACCCCCTGTCCTCCTCCTAATCCAACACTATCTAAACCCCTGTCCTCCTCCTAATCCAACACTATCTAAACCCCTGTCCTCCTAATCCAACACTATCTAAACCCCTGTCCTCCTAATCCAACACTATCTAAACCCCTGTCCTCCTAATCCAACACTATCTAAACCCCTGTCCTCCTAATCCAACACTATCTAAACCCCTGTCCTCCTAATCCAACACTATCTAAACCCCTGTCCTCCTAATCCAACACTATCTAAACCCCTGTCCTCCTAATCCAACACTATCTAAACCCCTGTCCTCCTAATCCAACACTATCTAAACCCCTGTCCTCCTAATCCAACACTATCTAAACCCCTGTCCTCCTAATCCAACACTATCTAAACCCCTGTCCTCCTAATCCAACACTATCTAAACCCCCTGTCCTCCTCCTAATCCAACACTCTCTAACCCCCTGTCCTCCTCTTAATCCAACACTCTCTAACCCCATGTCCTCCTCCTAATCCAACACTCTCTAACCCCTGTCCTCCTCCTAATCCAACACTATCTAACCCCCTGTCCTCCTAATCCAACACTCTCTAACCCCCTGTCCTCCTCCTAATCCAACACTCTCTAACCCCCTGTCCTCCTCCTAATCCAACACAATCTAAACCCCTTGTCCTCCTCCTAATCCAACACTATCTAACCCCCTGTCCTCCTCCTAATCCAACACCATCTAAACCCCCTGTCCTCCTCCTAATCCAACACTCTCTATCCCCCTGTCCTCCTCCTAATCCAACACCCTCTAACCCCCTGTCCTCCTCCTAATCCAACACTATCTAACCCCCTGTCCTCATCCTAATCCAACACTCTCTAACCCCCTGTCCTCCTCCTAATCCAACACTCTCTAACCCCCTGTCCTCCTCCTAATCCAACACTATCTAATCCCCTGTCCTCCTCCTAATCCAACGCTATCTAAACACCCTGTCCTCCTCCTAATCCAACACCCTCTAACCCCCTGTCCTCCTCCTAATCCAACACAATCTAACCCCCTGTCCTCCTCCTAATCCAACACTATCTAACCCCCTGTCCTCCTCCTAATCCAACACTATCTAACCCCCTGTCCTCCTCCTAATCCAACACTATCTAACCCCCTGTCCTCCTCCTAATCCAACACTATCTAACCCCCTGTCCTCCTCCTAATCCAACACTATCTAACCCCCTGTCCTCCTCCTAATCCAACACTATCTAACCCCCTGTCCTCCTCCTAATCCAACAATTTCTAATCCCCTGTCCTCCTCCTAATCCAACACTATCTAACCCCCTGTCCTCCTCCTAATCCAACGCTATCTAACCCCCTGTCCTCCTCCTAATCCACCGCTATCTAACCCCCTGTCCTCCTCCTAATCCAACGCTATCTAACCCCTGTCCTCCTCCTAATCCAACGCTATCTAACCCCTGTCCTCCTAATCCAACGCTATCTAACCCCCTGTCCTCCTCCTAATCCAACGCTATCTAACCCCCTGTCCTCCTCCTAATCCAACGCTATCTAACCCCACTGTCCTCCTAATCCAACACTCTCAAAACCCCCTGTCCTCCTCCTAATCCAACACTCTCTAACCCCCTGTCCTCCTCCTAATCCAACACTATCTAACCCCCTGTCCTCCTCCTAATCCAACACTCTCTAACCCCCTTCCTCCTCCTAATCCAACACTCTCTAACCCCCTGTCCTCCTCCTAATCCAACACAATCTAAACCCCTGTCCTCCTACTAATCCAACACAATCTAAACCCCCTGTCCTCCTCCTAATCCAACACTCTCTAACCCCCTGTCCTATTTCCAGTCCACAACTCTCTAACCCCCTGTCCTCCTCCTAATCCAACACTCTCTAACCCCCTGTCCTCCTCCTAATCCAACACTATCCAACCCCCTGTCCTCCTCCTAATCCAACACTATCTAACCCCCTGTCCTCCTCCTAATCCAACACTATCCAACCCCCTGTCCTCCTCCTAATCCAACACTATCTAACCCCCTGTCCTCCTAATCCAACACTATCCAACCCCCTGTCCTCCTAATCCAACACTATCCAACCCCCTGTCCTCCTAATCCAACACTATCCAACCCCCTGTCCTCCAAATCCAACACTATCTAACCGTTTGTCCTCCTCCTAATCCAACACTCTCTAACCCCCTGTCCTCCTCCTAATCCAACACTCTCTAACCCCCTGTCCTCCTCCTAATCCAACACAATCTAACCCCCTGTCCTCCTCCTAATCCAACACAATCTAACCCCCTGTCCTCCTCCTAATCCAACACTATCTAACCCCCTGTCCTCCTCCTAATCCAACACTATCTAACCCCCGGTCCTCCTTCTAATCCAACACTATCTAACCCCCGGTCCTCCTTCTAATCCAACACTATCTAACCCCCGGTCCTCCTCCTAATCCAACACTATCTAACCCCCTGTCCTCCTCCTAATCCAATGCTATCTAATCCCCTGTCCTCCTCCTAATCCAACGCTATCTAATCCCCTGTCCTCCACCTAATCCAACGCTATCTAAACCCCCTGTCCTCCTCCTAATCCAACGCTCTCTAACCCCCTGTCCTCCTCCTAATCCAACACCCTCTAACCCCCTGTCCTCCTCCTAATCCAACACTATCTAACCCCCTGTCCTCCTCCTAATCCAACACTCTCTAACCCCCTGTCCTCCTCCTAATCCAACGCTATCTAACCCCTGTCCTCCTAATCCAACGCTATCTAACCCCCTGTCCTCCTCCTAATCCAACGCTATCTAACCCCCTGTCCTCCTCCTAATCCAACGCTATCTAACCCCCTGTCCTCCTCCTAATCCAACACTCTCTAAACCCCCTGTCCTCCTCCTAATCCAACACTCTCTAACCCCCTGTCCTCCTCCTAATCCAACACTCTCTAACCCCCTGTCCTCCTCCTAATCCAACACTCTCTAACCCCCTGTCCTCCTCCTAATCCAACACTCTCTAACCCCCTGTCCTCCTCCTAATCCAACACAATCTAAACCCCTGTCCTCCTACTAATCCAACACAATCTAAACCCCCTGTCCTCCTCCTAATCCAACACTCTCTAACCCCCTGTCCTCCTTCCAGTCCACAACTCTCTAACCCCCTGTCCTCCTCCTAATCCAACACTCTCTAACCCCCTGTCCTCCTCCTAATCCAACACTATCCAACCCCCTGTCCTCCTAATCCAACACTATCTAACCCCCTGTCCTCCTCCTAATCCAACACTATCTAACCCCCTGTCCTCCTCCTAATCCAACACTATCCAACCCCCTGTCCTCCTCCTAATCCAACACTATCCAACCCCCTGTCCTCCTAATCCAACACTATCCAACCCCGTGTCCTCCTAATCCAACACTATCCAACCCCCTGTCCTCCTAATCCAACACTATCCAACCCCCTGTCCTCCAAATCCAACACTATCTAACCCCTGTCCTCCTAATCCAACACTCTCTAACCCCCTGTCCTCCTCCTAATCCAACACTCTCTAACCCCCTGTCCTCCTCCTAATCCAACACTATCTAACCCCCTGTCCTCCTCCTAATCCAACACAATCTAAACCCCCTGTCCTCCTCCTAATCCAACACTATCTATCCCCCTGTCCTCCTCCTAATCCAACACTATCTAAACCCCCTGTCCTCCTCCTAATCCAACACTCTCTAACCCCCTGTCCTCCTCCTAATCCTACACTATCTAACCCCCTGTCCTCCTCCTAATCCAACGCTATCTAACCCCCTGTCCTCCTCCTAATCCAACGCTATCTAACCCCCTGTCCTCCTCCTAATCCAACGCTCTCTAACCCCCTGTCCTCCTCCTAATCCAACGCTATCTAACCCCCTGTCCTCCTCCTAATCCAACGCTATCTAACCCCCTGTCCTCCTCCTAATCCAACGCTATCTAACCCCCTGTCCTCCTCCTAATCCAACGCTATCTAACCCCCTGTCCTCCTCCTAATCCAACGCTATCTAACCCCCTGTCCTCCTCCTAATCCAACGCTCTCTAACCCCCTGTCCTCCTCCTAATCCAACGCTATCCAACCCCCTGTCCTCCTCCTAATCCAACGCTATCCAACCCCCTGTCCTCCTCCTAATCCAACGCTATCCAACCCCCTGTCCTCCTCCTAATCCAACACTATCCAACCCCCTGTCCTCCTCCTAATCCAACACTATCTAACCCCCTGTCCTCCTCCTAATCCAACACTCTCTAACCCCCTGTCCTCCTCCTAATCCAACACTATCTAACCCCCTGTCCTCCTCCTAATCCAACACTCTCTAACCCCCTGTCCTCCTCCTAATCCAACACTCTCTAACCCCCTGTCCTCCTCCTAATCCAACACAATCTAAACCCCTGTCCTCCTACTAATCCAACACAATCTAAACCCCCTGTCCTCCTCCTAATCCAACACTCTCTAACCCCCTGTCCTCCTTCCAGTCCACAACTCTCTAACCCCCTGTCCTCCTCCTAATCCAACACTCTCTAACCCCCTGTCCTCCTCCTAATCCAACACTATCCAACCCCCTGTCCTCCTAATCCAACACTATCTAACCCCCTGTCCTCCTCCTAATCCAACACTATCCAACCCCCTGTCCTCCTCCTAATCCAACACTATCCAACCCCCTGTCCTCCTAATCCAACACTATCCAACCCCGTGTCCTCCTAATCCAACACTATCCAACCCCCTGTCCTCCTAATCCAACACTATCCAACCCCCTGTCCTCCAAATCCAACACTATCTAACCCCTGTCCTCCTAATCCAACACTCTCTAACCCCCTGTCCTCCTCCTAATCCAACACTCTCTAACCCCCTGTCCTCCTCCTAATCCAACACTATCTAACCCCCTGTCCTCCTCCTAATCCAACACAATCTAAACCCCCTGTCCTCCTCCTAATCCAACACTATCTATCCCCCTGTCCTCCTCCTAATCCAACACTATCTAACCCCCTGTCCTCCTCCTAATCCAACACAATCTAAACCCCCTGTCCTCCTCCTAATCCAACACTCTCTAACCCCCTGTCCTCCTCCTAATCCTACACTATCTAACCCCCTGTCCTCCTCCTAATCCAACGCTATCTAACCCCCTGTCCTCCTCCTAATCCAACGCTATCTAACCCCCTGTCCTCCTCCTAATCCAACGCTCTCTAACCCCCTGTCCTCCTCCTAATCCAACGCTATCTAACCCCCTGTCCTCCTCCTAATCCAACGCTATCTAACCCCCTGTCCTCCTCCTAATCCAACGCTATCTAACCCCCTGTCCTCCTCCTAATCCAACGCTATCTAACCCCCTGTCCTCCTCCTAATCCAACGCTATCTAACCCCCTGTCCTCCTCCTAATCCAACGCTCTCTAACCCCCTGTCCTCCTCCTAATCCAACGCTATCCAACCCCCTGTCCTCCTCCTAATCCAACGCTATCCAACCCCCTGTCCTCCTCATAATCCAACGCTATCCAACCCCCTGTCCTCCTCCTAATCCAACGCTATCCAACCCCCTGTCCTCCTCCTAATCCAACACTATCTAACCCCCTGTCCTCCTCCTAATCCAACACTCTCTAACCCCCTGTCCTCCTCCTAATCCAACACAATCTAACCCCCTGTCCTCCTCCTAATCCAACACAATCTAACCCCCTGTCCTCCTCCTAATCCAACACTATCTAACCCCCTGTCCTCCTCCTAATCCAACACTATCTAACCCCCGGTCCTCCTTCTAATCCAACACTATCTAACCCCCGGTCCTCCTTCTAATCCAACACTATCTAACCCCCGGTCCTCCTCCTAATCCAACACTATCTAACCCCCTGTCCTCCTCCTAATCCAATGCTATCTAATCCCCTGTCCTCCTCCTAATCCAACGCTATCTAATCCCCTGTCCTCCACCTAATCCAACGCTATCTAAACCCCCTGTCCTCCTCCTAATCCAACGCTCTCTAACCCCCTGTCCTCCTCCTAATCCAACGCCCTCTTACCCCCTGTCCTCCTCCTAATCCAACACTATCTAACCCCCTGTCCTCCTCCTAATCCAACACTCTCTAACCCCCTGTCCTCCTCCTAATCCAACGCTATCTAACCCCTGTCCTCCTAATCCAACGCTATCTAACCCCCTGTCCTCCTCCTAATCCAACGCTATCTAACCCCCTGTCCTCCTCCTAATCCAACGCTATCTAACCCCCTGTCCTCCTCCTAATCCAACACTCTCTAAACCCCCTGTCCTCCTCCTAATCCAACACTCTCTAACCCCCTGTCCTCCTCCTAATCCAACACTCTCTAACCCCCTGTCCTCCTCCTAATCCAACACTCTCTAACCCCCTGTCCTCCTCCTAATCCAACACTCTCTAACCCCCTGTCCTCCTCCTAATCCAACACAATCTAAACCCCTGTCCTCCTACTAATCCAACACAATCTAAACCCCCTGTCCTCCTCCTAATCCAACACTCTCTAACCCCCTGTCCTCCTTCCAGTCCACAACTCTCTAACCCCCTGTCCTCCTCCTAATCCAACACTCTCTAACCCCCTGTCCTCCTCCTAATCCAACACTATCCAACCCCCTGTCCTCCTCCTAATCCAACACTATCCAACCCCCTGTCCTCCTCCTAATCCAACACTATCCAACCCCCTGTCCTCCTCCTAATCCAACACTATCCAACCCCGTGTCCTCCTAATCCAACACTATCCAACCCCGTGTCCTCCTAATCCAACACTATCCAACCCCCTGTCCTCCTAATCCAACACTATCCAACCCCCTGTCCTCCAAATCCAACACTATCTAACCCCTGTCCTCCTAATCCAACACTCTCTAACCCCCTGTCCTCCTCCTAATCCAACACTCTCTAACCCCCTGTCCTCCTCCTAATCCAACACTATCTAACCCCCTGTCCTCCTCCTAATCCAACACAATCTAAACCCCCTGTCCTCCTCCTAATCCAACACTATCTATCCCCCTGTCCTCCTCCTAATCCAACACTATCTAAACCCCCTGTCCTCCTCCTAATCCAACACTCTCTAACCCCCTGTCCTCCTCCTAATCCTACACTATCTAACCCCCTGTCCTCCTCCTAATCCAACGCTATCTAACCCCCTGTCCTCCTCCTAATCCAACGCTATCTAACCCCCTGTCCTCCTCCTAATCCAACGCTCTCTAACCCCCTGTCCTCCTCCTAATCCAACGCTATCTAACCCCCTGTCCTCCTCCTAATCCAACGCTATCTAACCCCCTGTCCTCCTCCTAATCCAACGCTATCTAACCCCCTGTCCTCCTCCTAATCCAACGCTATCTAACCCCCTGTCCTCCTCCTAATCCAACGCTATCTAACCCCCTGTCCTCCTCCTAATCCAACGCTCTCTAACCCCCTGTCCTCCTCCTAATCCAACGCTATCCAACCCCCTGTCCTCCTCCTAATCCAACGCTATCCAACCCCCTGTCCTCCTCCTAATCCAACGCTATCCAACCCCCTGTCCTCCTCCTAATCCAACACTATCCAACCCCCTGTCCTCCTCCTAATCCAACACTATCTAACCCCCTGTCCTCCTCCTAATCCAACACTCTCTAACCCCCTGTCCTCCTCCTAATCCAACACTCTCTAACCCCCTGTCCTCCTCCTAATCCAACACTCTCTAACCCCCTGTCCTCCTCCTAATCCAACACAATCTAAACCCCTGTCCTCCTACTAATCCAACACAATCTAAACCCCC
This sequence comes from Salmo salar, assembly GCF_965601325.2. NCBI lineage: Eukaryota > Metazoa > Chordata > Actinopteri > Salmoniformes > Salmonidae > Salmo > Salmo salar. The sequence goes on from NC_138304.1 coordinate 101,970,690, forward strand.
TGTCCTCCTCCTAATCCAACACTCTCTAACCCCCTGTCCTCATTCCAGTCCACAACTCTCTACTCTCTAACCCCCTGTCCTCCTCCTAATCCAACACTCTCTAACCCCCTGTCCTCCTCCTAATCCAACACTATCTAACCCCCTGTCCTCCTCCTAATCCAACACTATCTAACCCCCTGTCCTCCTCCTAATCCAACACTATCTAACCCCCTGTCCTCCTCCTAATCCAACACTATCTAACCCCCTGTCCTCCTCCTAATCCAACACTCTCTAACCCCCTGTCCTCCTAATCCAACACTATCTAACCCCCTGTCCTCCTCCTAATCCAACACTCTCTAACCCCCTGTCCTCCTCCTAATCCAACACTATCTAACCCCTGTCCTCCTCCTAATCCAACACTATCTAACCCCCTGTCCTCCTCCTAATCCAACGCTATCTAACCCCCTGTCCTCCTCCTAATCCAACGCTATCTAACCCCCTGTCCTCCTCCTAATCCAACGCTATCTAACCCCCTGTCCTCCTCCTAATCCAACGCTATCTAACCCCCTGTCCTCCTCCTAATCCAACGCTATCTAACCCCCTGTCCTCCTCCTAATCCAACGCTCTCTAACCCCCTGTCCTCCTCCTAATCCAACGCTATCCAACCCCCTGTCCTCCTCCTAATCCAACGCTATCCAACCCCCTGTCCTCCTCATAATCCAACGCTATCCAACCCCCTGTCCTCCTCCTAATCCAACGCTATCCAACCCCCTGTCCTCCTCCTAATCCAACACTATCTAACCCCCTGTCCTCCTCCTAATCCAACACTCTCTAACCCCCTGTCCTCCTCCTAATCCAACACTATCTAACCCCCTGTCCTCCTCCTAATCCAACACAATCTAAACCCCCTGTCCTCCTCCTAATCCAACACAATCTAAACCCCCTGTCCTCCTCCTAATCCAACACTATCTATCCCCCTGTCCTCCTCCTAATCCAACACTATCTAACCCCCTGTCCTCCTCCTAATCCAACACAATCTAAACCCCCTGTCCTCCTCCTAATCCAACACTCTCTAACCCCCTGTCCTCCTCCTAATCCTACACTATCTAACCCCCTGTCCTCCTCCTAATCCAACACTATCTATCCCCCTGTCCTCCTCCTAATCCAACACTATCTAACCCCCTGTCCTCCTCCTAATCCAACACAATCTAAACCCCTGTCCTCCTACTAATCCAACACAATCTAAACCCCCTGTCCTCCTCCTAATCCAACACTCTCTAACCCCCTGTCCTCCTTCCAGTCCACAACTCTCTAACCCCCTGTCCTCCTCCTAATCCAACACTCTCTAACCCCCTGTCCTCCTCCTAATACAACACTATCCAACCCCCTGTCCTCCTAATCCAACACTATCTAACCCCCTGTCCTCCTCCTAATCCAACACTATCCAACCCCCTGTCCTCCTCCTAATCCAACACTATCCAACCCCCTGTCCTCCTAATCCAACACTATCCAACCCCGTGTCCTCCTAATCCAACACTATCCAACCCCCTGTCCTCCTAATCCAACACTATCCAACCCCCTGTCCTCCAAATCCAACACTATCTAACCCCTGTCCTCCTAATCCAACACTCTCTAACCCCCTGTCCTCCTCCTAATCAAAAACTCTCTAACCCCCTGTCCTCCTCCTAATCCAACACTATCTAACCCCCTGTCCTCCTCCTAATCCAACACAATCTAAACCCCCTGTCCTCCTCCTAATCCAACACTATCTATCCCTCTGTCCTCCTCCTAATCCAACACTATCTAACCCCCTGTCCTCCTCCTAATCCAACACAATCTAAACCCCCTGTCCTCCTCCTAATCCAACACTCTCTAACCCCCTGTCCTCCTCCTAATCCTACACTATCTAACCCCCTGTCCTCCTCCTAATCCAACGCTATCTAACCCCCTGTCCTCCTCCTAATCCAACGCTATCTAACCCCCTGTCCTCCTCCTAATCCAACGCTCTCTAACCCCCTGTCCTCCTCCTAATCCAACGCTATCTAACCCCCTGTCCTCCTCCTAATCCAACGCTATCTAACCCCCTGTCCTCCTCCTAATCCAACGCTATCTAACCCCCTGTCCTCCTCCTAATCCAACGCTATCTAACCCCCTGTCCTCCTCCTAATCCAACGCTATCTAACCCCCTGTCCTCCTCCTAATCCAACGCTCTCTAACCCCCTGTCCTCCTCCTAATCCAACGCTATCCAACCCCCTGTCCTCCTCCTAATCCAACGCTATCCAACCCCCTGTCCTCCTCATAATCCAACGCTATCCAACCCCCTGTCCTCCTCCTAATCCAACGCTATCCAACCCCCTGTCCTCCTCCTAATCCAACACTATCTAACCCCCTGTCCTCCTCCTAATCCAACACTCTCTAACCCCCTGTCCTCCTCCTAATCCAACACTATCTAACCCCCTGTCCTCCTCCTAATCCAACACAATCTAAACCCCCTGTCCTCCTCCTAATCCAACACTATCTATCCCCCTGTCCTCCTCCTAATCCAACACTATCTAACCCCCTGTCCTCCTCCTAATCCAACACAATCTAAACCCCCTGTCCTCCTCCTAATCCAACACTCTCTAACCCCCTGTCCTCCTCCTAATCCTACACTATCTAACCCCCTGTCCTCCTCCTAATCCAACGCTATCTAACCCCCTGTCCTCCTCCTAATCCAACGCTATCTAACCCCCTGTCCTCCTCCTAATCCAACGCTCTCTAACCCCCTGTCCTCCTCCTAATCCAACGCTATCTAACCCCCTGTCCTCCTCCTAATCCAACGCTATCTAACCCCCTGTCCTCCTCCTAATCCAACGCTATCTAACCCCCTGTCCTCCTCCTAATCCAACGCTATCTAACCCCCTGTCCTCCTCCTAATCCAACGCTATCTAACCCCCTGTCCTCCTCCTAATCCAACGCTATCTAACCCCCTGTCCTCCTCCTAATCCAACACAATCTAAACCCCCTGTCCTCCTCCTAATCCAACACTCTCTAACCCCCTGTCCTCCTCCTAATCCTACACTATCTAACCCCCTGTCCTCCTCCTAATCCAACGCTATCTAACCCCCTGTCCTCCTCCTAATCCAACGCTCTCTAACCCCCTGTCCTCCTCCTAATCCAACGCTATCTAACCCCCTGTCCTCCTCCTAATCCAACGCTATCTAACCCCCTGTCCTCCTCCTAATCCAACGCTATCTAACCCCCTGTCCTCCTCCTAATCCAACGCTATCTAACCCCCTGTCCTCCTCCTAATCCAACGCTATCTAACCCCCTGTCCTCCTCCTAATCCAACGCTCTCTAACCCCCTGTCCTCCTCCTCATCCAACGCTATCCAACCCCCTGTCCTCCTCCTAATCCAACGCTATCCAACCCCCTGTCCTCCTCCTAATCCAACGCTATCCAACCCCCTGTCCTCCTCCTAATCCAACGCTATCTAACCCCCTGTCCTCCTCCTAATCCAACACTCTCTAACCCCCTGTCCTCCTCCTAATCCAACACTCTCTAACCCCGTCCTCCTCCTAATCCAACACTCTCTAACCCCCTGTCCTCCTCCTAATCCAACACTATCTAACCCCCTGTCCTCCTCCTAATCCAACACAATCTAAACCCCCTGTCCTCCTCCTAATCCAACACTATCTATCCCCCTGTCCTCCTCCTAATCCAACACTATCTAACCCCCTGTCCTCCTCCTAATCCAACACAATCTAAACCCCCTGTCCTCCTCCTAATCCAACACTCTCTAACCCCCTGTCCTCCTCCTAATCCAACGCTCTCTAACCCCCTGTCCTCCTCCTAATCCAACGCTATCTAACCCCCTGTCCTCCTCCTAATCCAACGCTCTCTAACCCCCTGTCCTCCTCCTAATCCAACGCTCTCTAACCCCCTGTCCTCCTCCTAATCCAACGCTATCTAACCCCCTGTCCTCCTCCTAATCCAACGCTATCTAACCCCCTGTCCTCCTCCTAATCCAACGCTATCTAACCCCCTGTCCTCCTCCTAATCCAACGCTCTCTAACCCCCTGTCCTCCTCCTAATCCAACGCTATCCAACCCCCTGTCCTCCTCCTAATCCAACGCTATCCAACCCCCTGTCCTCCTCCTAATCCAACGCTATCTAACCCCCTGTCCTCCTCCTAATCCAACGCTCTCTAACCCCCTGTCCTCCTCCTAATCCAACGCTATCCAACCCCCTGTCCTCCTCCTAATCCAACGCTATCCAACCCCCTGTCCTCCTCCTAATCCAACGCTATCCAACCCCCTGTCCTCCTCCTAATCCAACGCTATCCAACCCCCTGTCCTCCTCCTAATCCAACGCTATCTAACCCCCTGTCCTCCTCCTAATCCAACACTCTCTAACCCCCTGTCCTCCTCCTAATCCAACACTCTCTAACCCCCTGTCCTCCTCCTAATCCTACACTATCTAACCCCCTGTCCTCCTCCTAATCCTACACTATCTAACCCCCTGTCCTCCTCCTAATCCTACACTATCTAACCCCCTGTCCTCCTCCTAATCCTACACTATCTAACCCCCTGTCCTCCTCCTAATCCAACACTATCTATCCCCCTGTCCTCCTCCTAATCCAACACTATCTAACCCCCTGTCCTCCTCCTAATCCAACACAATCTAAACCCCCTGTCCTCCTCCTAATCCAACACTCTCTAACCCCCTGTCCTCCTCCTAATCCTACACTATCTAACCCCCTGTCCTCCTCCTAATCCAACGCTATCTAACCCCCTGTCCTCCTCCTAATCCAACGCTCTCTAACCCCCTGTCCTCCTCCTAATCCAACGCTCTCTAACCCCCTGTCCTCCTCCTAATCCAACGCTATCTAACCCCCTGTCCTCCTCCTAATCCAACGCTATCTAACCCCCTGTCCTCCTCCTAATCCAACGCTATCTAACCCCCTGTCCTCCTCCTAATCCAACGCTCTCTAACCCCCTGTCCTCCTCCTAATCCAACGCTATCCAACCCCCTGTCCTCCTCCTAATCCAACGCTATCCAACCCCCTGTCCTCCTCCTAATCCAACGCTATCTAACCCCCTGTCCTCCTCCTAATCCAACGCTCTCTAACCCCCTGTCCTCCTCCTAATCCAACGCTATCCAACCCCCTGTCCTCCTCCTAATCCAACGCTATCCAACCCCCTGTCCTCCTCCTAATCCAACGCTATCCAACCCCCTGTCCTCCTCCTAATCCAACGCTATCTAACCCCCTGTCCTCCTCCTAATCCAACACTCTCTAACCCCCTGTCCTCCTCCTAATCCAACACTCTCTAACCCCCTGTCCTCCTCCTAATCCTACACTATCTAACCCCCTGTCCTCCTCCTAATCCTACACTATCTAACCCCCTGTCCTCCTCCTAATCCTACACTATCTAACCCCCTGTCCTCCTCCTAATCCTACACTATCTAACCCCCTGTCCTCCTCCTAATCCTACACTATCTAACCCCCTGTCCTCCTCCTAATCCTACACTCTCTAACCCCCTGTCCTCCTCCTAATCCAACACTATCTAACCCCCTGTCCTCCTCCTAATCCAACACTATCTAACCCCCTGTCCTCCTCCTAATCCAACACTATCCAACCCCTGTCCTCCTAATCCAACACTCTCTAACCCCCTGTCCTCCTCCTAATCCAACACTCTCTAACCCCCTGTCCTCCTCCTAATCCAACACTCTCTAACCCCCTGTCCTCCTCCTAATCCAACACTCTCTAACCCCCTGTCCTCCTCCTAATCCAACATTATCTAAACCCCTGTCCTCCTAATCCAACACTCTCTAACCCCCTGTCCTCCTCCTAATCCAACGCTATCTAACCCCCTGTCCTCCTCCTAATCCAACGCTATCTAACCCCCTGTCCTCCTAATCCAACGCTCTCTAAACCCCCTGTCCTCCTCCTAATCCAACACTCTCTAAACCCCCTGTCCTCCTCCTAATCCAACACTCTCTAACCCCCTGTCCTCCTCCTAATCCAACACTCTCTAACCCCCTGTCCTCCTCCTAATCCAACACTCTCTAACCCCCTGTCCTCCTCCTAATCCAACACTCTCTAACCCCCTGTCCTCCTCCTAATCCAACACAATCTAAACCCCTGTCCTCCTACTAATCCAACACAATCTAAACCCCCTGTCCTCCTCCTAATCCAACACTCTCTAACCCCCTGTCCTCCTTCCAGTCCACAACTCTCTAACCCCCTGTCCTCCTCCTAATCCAACACTCTCTAACCCCCTGTCCTCCTCCTAATCCAACACTATCCAACCCCCTGTCCTCCTAATCCAACACTATCTAACCCCCTGTCCTCCTCCTAATCCAACACTATCCAACCCCCTGTCCTCCTCCTAATCCAACACTATCCAACCCCCTGTCCTCCTAATCCAACACTATCCAACCCCCTGTCCTCCTAATCCAACACTATCCAACCCCCTGTCCTCCTAATCCAACACTATCCAACCCCCTGTCCTCCTAATCCAACACTATCCAACCCCCTGTCCTCCAAATCCAACACTATCTAAACCCCTGTCCTCCTACTAATCCAACACTCTCTAAACCCCCTGTCCTCCTCCTAATCCAACACTCTCTAACCCCCTGTCCTCCTTCCAGTCCACAACTCTCTAACCCCCTGTCCTCCTCCTAATCCAACACTCTCTAACCCCCTGTCCTCCTCCTAATCCAACACTATCCAACCCCCTGTCCTCCTAATCCAACACTATCTAACCCCCTGTCCTCCTCCTAATCCAACACTATCCAACCCCCTGTCCTCCTAATCCAACACTATCCATCCCCCTGTCCTCCTAATCCAACACTATCCAACCCCCTGTCCTCCTAATCCAACACTATCCAACCCCCTGTCCTCCAAATCCAACACTATCTAACCCCTTGTCCTCCTCCTAATCCAACACTCTCTAAACCCCTGTCCTCCTCCTAATCCAACACTCTCTAAACCCCTGTCCTCCTAATCCAACACTCTCTAACCCCCTGTCCTCCTCCTAATCCAACACTCTCTAACCCCCTGTCCTCCTCCTAATCCAACACAATCTAAACCCCCTGTCCTCCTCCTTATCCAACACTATCTATCCCCCTGTCCTCCTCCTAATCCAACACTATCTAACCCCCTGTCCTCCTCCTAATCCAACACAATCTAAACCCCCTGTCCTCCTCCTAATCCAACACTCTCTAACCCCCTGTCCTCCTCCTAATCCTACACTATCTAACCCCCTGTCCTCCTCCTAATCCAACGCTATCTAACCCCCTGTCCTCCTCCTAATCCAACGCTATCTAACCCCCTGTCCTCCTCCTAATCCAACGCTCTCTAACCCCCTGTCCTCCTCCTAATCCAACGCTCTCTAACCCCCTGTCCTCCTCCTAATCCAACGCTATCTAACCCCCTGTCCTCCTCCTAATCCAACGCTATCTAACCCCCTGTCCTCCTCCTAATCCAACGCTATCTAACCCCCTGTCCTCCTCCTAATCCAACGCTCTCTAACCCCCTGTCCTCCTCCTAATCCAACGCTCTCTAACCCCCTGTCCTCCTCCTAATCCAACGCTATCCAACCCCCTGTCCTCCTCCTAATCCAACGCTATCCAACCCCCTGTCCTCCTCCTAATCCAACGCTATCCAACCCCCTGTCCTCCTCCTAATCCAACACTATCTAACCCCCTGTCCTCCTCCTAATCCAACACTCTCTAACCCCCTGTCCTCCTCCTAATCCAACACTATCTAACCCCCTGTCCTCCTCCTAATCCAACACTCTCTAACCCCCTGTCCTCCTCCTAATCCAACACTATCTAACCCCCTGTCCTCCTCCTAATCCAACACTATCTAACCCCCTGTCCTCCTCCAGTCCTACACTATCTAACCCCCTGTCCTCCTCCAGTCCTACACTCTCTAACCCCCTGTCCTCCTCCTAATCCAACACTCTCTAACCCCCTGTCCTCCTCCTAATCCAACACTCTCTAACCCCCTGTCCTCCTCCTAATCCTACACTATCTAACCCCCTGTCCTCCTTCTAATCCTACACTATCTAACCCCCTGTCCTCCTCCTAATCCTACACTATCTAACCCCTGTCCTCCTCCTAATCCTACACTCTCTAACCCCCTGTCCTCCTCCTAATCCTACACTCTCTAACCCCCTGTCCTCCTCCTAATCCAACACTATCTAATCCCCTGTCCTCCTCCTAATCCAACGCTATCTAACCCCCTGTCCTCCTCCTAATCCAACGCTATCTAACCCCCTGTCCTCCTCCTAATCCAACACAATCTAACCCCCTGTCCTCCTCCTAATCCAACACAATCTAACCCCCTGTCCTCCTCCTAATCCAACACAATCTAACCCCCTGTCCTCCTCCTAATCCAACACTATCTAACCCCCGGTCCTCCTCCTAATCCAACGCTATCTAACCCCCGGTCCTCCTCCTAATCCAACGCTATCTAATCCCCTGTCCTCCTCCTAATCCAACGCTATCTAATCCCCTGTCCTCCTCCTAATCCAACGCTATCTAAACCCCCTGTCCTCCTCCTAATCCAACGCTCTCTAACGCCCTGTCCTCCTCCTAATCCAACGCTCTCTAACGCCCTGTCCTCCTCCTAATCCAACACCCTCTAACCCCCTGTCCTCCTCCTAATCCAACACTATCCAACCCCCTGTCCTCCTCCTAATCCAACACTATCTAACCCCCTTTCCTCCTCCTAATCCAACACTCTCTAACCCCCTGTCCTCCTCCTAATCCAACACAATCTAACCCCCTGTCCTCCTCCTAATCCAACACAATCTAACCCCCTGTCCTCCTCCTAATCCAACACTATCTAATCCCCTGTCCTCCTCCTAATCCAACACTATCTAATCCCCTGTCCTCCTCCTAATCCAACGCTATCTAACCCCCTGTCCTCCTCCTAATCCAACGCTATCTAACCCCTGTCCTCCTCCTAATCCAACGCTATCTAACCCCCTGTCCTCCTCCTAATCCAACGCTATCTAACCCCCTGTCCTCCTCCTAATCCAACGCTATCTAACCCCATGTCCTCCTCCTAATCCAACACAATCTAACCCCCTGTCCTCCTCCTAATCCAACGCTATCTAACCCCCTGTCCTCCTCCTAATCCAACGCTATCTAACCCCCTGTCCTCCTCCTAATCCAACGCTATCTAACCCCCTGTCCTCCTCCTAATCCAACACTCTCTAACCCCCTGTCCTCCTCCTAATCCAACACTCTCTAACCCCCTGTCCTCCTCCTAATCCAACACAATCTAACCCCCTGTCCTCCTCCTAATCCAACACTATCTAATCCCCTGTCCTCCTCCTAATCCAACACTATCTAATCCCCTGTCCTCCTCCTAATCCAACACTATCTAATCCCCTGTCCTCCTCCTAATCCAACGCTATCTAACCCCCTGTCCTCCTCCTAATCCAACGCTATCTAACCCCTGTCCTCCTCCTAATCCAACGCTATCTAACCCCCTGTCCTCCTCCTAATCCAACGCTATCTAACCCCCTGTCCTCCTCCTAATCCAACGCTATCTAACCCCTGTCCTCCTAATCCAACGCTATCTAACCCCCTGTCCTCCTCCTAATCCAACACAATCTAACCCCCTGTCCTCCTCCTAATCCAACGCTATCTAACCCCCTGTCCTCCTCCTAATCCAACGCTATCTAACCCCCTGTCCTCCTCCTAATCCAACGCTATCTAACCCCCTGTCCTCCTCCTAATCCAACGCTATCTAACCCCCTGTCCTCCTCCTAATCCAACGCTATCTAACCCCCTGTCCTCCTCCTAATCCAACGCTATCTAACCCCCTGTCCTCCTAATCCAACGCTATCTAACCCCCTGTCCTCCTAATCCAACGCTATCTAACCCCCTGTCCTCCTAATCCAACGCTATCTAACCCCCTGTCCTCCTCCTAATCCAACACTTTCTAACCCCCTGTCCTCCTCCTAATCCTACACTGTCTAACTCCCTGTCCTCCTCCTAATCCAACACTCTCTATCCCCCTGTCCTCCTCCTAATCCAACACTCTCTAACCCCTGTCCTCCTCCTAATCCAACACACTCTAACCCCCTGTCCTCCACCTAATCCAACACTATCTAACCCCCTGTCCTCCTCCTAATCCAACACTATCTAACCCCCTGTCCTCCTCCTAATCCAACGCTATCTAACCCCCTGTCCTCCTAATCCAACGCTATCTAACCCCTGTCCTCCTAATCCAACGCTATCTAACCCCCTGTCCTCCTCCTAATCCAACGCTATCTAACCCCCTGTCCTCCTCCTAATCCAACGCTATCTAACCCCCTGTCCTCCTAATCCAACGCTATCTAACCCCCTGTCCTCCTCCTAATCCAACGCTATCTAACCCCCTGTCCTCCTCCTAATCCAACACTCTCTAACCCCCTGTCCTCCTCCTAATCCTACACTGTCTAACTCCCTGTCCTCCTCCTAATCCAACACTCTCTATCCCCCTGTCCTCCTCCTAATCCAACACTCTCTAACCCCTGTCCTCCTCCTAATCCAACACACTCTAACCCCCTGTCCTCCACCTAATCCAACACTATCTAACCCCCTGTCTTCCTCCTAATCCAACACTATCTAACCCCCTGTCCTCCTCCTAATCCAACACTATCTAACCCCCTGTCATCCTCCTAATCCAACACTGTCTAACCCCCTGTCCTCCTCCTAATCCTACACTGTCTAACCCCCTGTCCTCCTCCTAATCCTACACTGTCTAACCCCCTTTCCTCCTCCTAATCCAACACTGTCTAACCCCCTGTCCTCCTCCTAATCCAACACTATCTAACCCCCTGTCCTCCTCCTAATCCAACACTATCTAACCCCCTGTCCTCCTCCTAATCCAACACTATCTAACCCCCTGTCCTCCTCCTAATCCAACACTATCCAACCCCCTGTCCTCCTCCTAATCCAACACTATCCAACCCCCTGTCCTCCTAATCCAACACTATCCAACCCCCTGTCCTCTTAATCCAACACTATCTAACCCCCTGTCCTCCTCCTAATCCAACACTATCTAACCCCCTGTCCTCCTCCTAATCCAACACTATCTAACCCCCTGTCATCCTCCTAATCCAACACTGTCTAACCCCCTGTCCTCCTCCTAATCCTACACTGTCTAACCCCCTGTCCTCCTCCTAATCCTACACTGTCTAACCCCCTGTCCTCCTCCTAATCCTACACTGTCTAACCCCCTTTCCTCCTCCTAATCCAACACTGTCTAACCCCCTGTCCTCCTCCTAATCCAACACTATCTAACCCCCTGTCCTCCTCCTAATCCAACACTATCTAACCCCCTGTCCTCCTCCTAATCCAACACTATCTAAACACCCTGTCCTCCTCCTAATCCAACACTATCTAACCCCCTGTCCTCCTCCTAATCCAACACTATCCAACCCCCTGTCCTCCTCCTAATCCAACACTATCCAACCCCCTGTCCTCCTAATCCAACACTATCCAACCCCCTGTCCTCTTAATCCAACACTATCCAACCCCCTGTCCTCTTAATCCAACACTATCCAACCCCCTGTCCTCCTAATCCAACACTATCTAACCCCTTGTCCTCCTCCTAATCCAACACTCTCTAACCCCCTGTCCTCCTCCTAATCCAACACTCTCTAACCCCCTGTCCTCCTCCTAATCCAACACTATCCAACCCCCTGTCCTCCTAATCCAACACTATCTAACTGTCTAACCCCCTTTCCAACACTATCTAACCCCCTGTCCTCCTCCTAATCCAACACTATCCAAGCCCCTGTCCTCCTCCTAATCCAACACTATCCAACCCCCTGTCCTCCTAATCCAACACTATCCAACCCCCTGTCCTCTTAATCCAACACTATCCAACCTCCTGTCCTCCTAATCCAACACTATCCAACCTCCTGTCCTCCTAATCCAACACTATCCAACCCCCTGTCCTCCTAATCCAACACTATCTAACCCCCTGTCCTCCTCCTAATCCAACACTATCCAACCCCCTGTCCTCCTAATCCAACACTATCCAACCCCCTGTCCTCTTAATCCAACACTATCCAACCCCTTGTCCTCCTAATCCAACACTATCTAACCCCCTGTCCTCCTCCTAATCCAACGCTATCTAACCCCCTGTCCTCCTCCTAATCCAACGCTCTCTAACCCCCTGTCCTCCTCCTAATCCAACGCTCTCTAACCCCCTGTCCTCCTCCTAATCCAACGCTATCCAACCCCCTGTCCTCCTCCTAATCCAACGCTATCCAACCCCCTGTCCTCCTCCTAATCCAACGCTATCCAACCCCCTGTCCTCCTCCTAATCCAACACTATCTAACCCCCTGTCCTCCTCCTAATCCAACACTATCTAACCCCCTGTCCTCCTCCAGTCCTACACTCTCTAACCCCCTGTCCTCCTCCTAATCCAACACTCTCTAACCCCCTGTCCTCCTCCTAATCCAACACTCTCTAACCCCCTGTCCTCCTCCTAATCCAACACTCTCTAACCCCCTGTCCTCCTCCTAATCCTACACTATCTAACCCCCTGTCCTCCTTCTAATCCTACACTATCTAACCCCCTGTCCTCCTCCTAATCCTACACTATCTAACCCCTGTCCTCCTCCTAATCCTACACTATCTAACCCCTGTCCTCCTCCTAATCCTACACTCTCTAACCCCCTGTCCTCCTCCTAATCCTACACTCTCTAACCCCCTGTCCTCCTCCTAATCCAACACTATCTAATCCCCTGTCCTCCTCCTAATCCAACGCTATCTAACCCCCTGTCCTCCTCCTAATCCAACGCTATCTAACCCCCTGTCCTCCTCCTAATCCAACACAATCTAACCCCCTGTCCTCCTCCTAATCCAACACAATCTAACCCCCTGTCCTCCTCCTAATCCAACACAATCTAACCCCCTGTCCTCCTCCTAATCCAACACTATCTAACCCCCTGTCCTCCTCCTAATCCAACACTCTCTAACCCCCTGTCCTCCTCCTAATCCAACACTATCTAACCCCCTGTCCTCCTCCTAATCCAACACTATCTAACCCCCTGTCCTCCTCCAGTCCTACACTATCTAACCCCCTGTCCTCCTCCAGTCCTACACTCTCTAACCCCCTGTCCTCCTCCTAATCCAACACTATCTAACCCCCTGTCATCCTCCTAATCCAACACTGTCTAACCCCCTGTCCTCCTCCTAATCCTACACTGTCTAACCCCCTGTCCTCCTCCTAATCCAACACTATCTAAACACCCTGTCCTCCTCCTAATCCAACACTATCTAACCCCCTGTCCTCCTCCTAATCCAACACTATCCAACCCCCTGTCCTCCTAATCCAACACTATCCAACCCCCTGTCCTCCTAATCCAACACTATCCAACCCCCTGTCCTCTTAATCCAACACTATCCAACCCCCTGTCCTCTTAATCCAACACTATCCAACCCCCTGTCCTCCTAATCCAACACTATCTAACCCCTTGTCCTCCTCCTAATCCAACACTCTCTAACCCCCTGTCCTCCTCCTAATCCAACACTCTCTAACCCCCTGTCCTCCTCCTAATCCAACACTCTCTAACCCCCTGTCCTCCTCCTAATCCAACACTATCTAACCCCCTGTCCTCCTCCTAATCCAACACTATCCAACCCCCTGTCCTCCTAATCCAACACTATCTAACTGTCTAACCCCCTTTCCAACACTATCTAACCCCCTGTCCTCCTCCTAATCCAACACTATCCAACCCCCTGTCCTCCTCCTAATCCAACACTATCCAACCCCCTGTCCTCCTAATCCAACACTATCCAACCCCCTGTCCTCTTAATCCAACACTATCCAACCCCCTGTCCTCCTAATCCAACACTATCCAACCCCCTGTCCTCCTCCTAATCCAACACTATCTAACCCCCTGTCCTCCTCCTAATCCAACACTATCCAACCCCCTGTCCTCCTAATCCAACACTATCCAACCCCCTGTCCTCTTAATCCAACACTATCCAACCCCTTGTCCTCCTAATCCAACACTATCCAACCCCCTGTCCTCCTAATCCAACACTATCTAACCCCCTGTCCTCCTCCTAATCCTACACTGTCTAACTCCCTGTCCTCCTCCTAATCCAACACTCTCTATCCCCCTGTCCTCCACCTAATCCAACACTCTCTAACCCCTGTCCTCCTCCTAATCCAACACACTCTAACCCCCTGTCCTCCACCTAATCCAACACTATCTAACCCCCTGTCCTCCTCCTAATCCAACACTATCTAACCCCCTGTCCTCCTCCTAATCCAACACTATCTAACCCCCTGTCGTCCTCCTAATCCAACACTATCCAACCCCCTGTCCTCCTCCTAATCCAACACTATCCAACCCCCTGTCCTCCTAATCCAACACTATCCAACCCCCTGTCCTCTTAATCGAACACTATCCAACCCCCTGTCCTCCTAATCCAACACTATCTAACCCCTTGTCCTCCTCCTAATCCAACACTCTCTAACCCCCTGTCCTCCTCCTAATCCAACACTCTCTAACCCCCTGTCCTCCTCCTAATCCAACGCTATCTAACCCCTGTCCTCCTAATCCAACGCTATCTAACCCCCTGTCCTCCTCCTAATCCAACGCTATCTAACCCCCTGTCCTCCTCCTAATCCAACGCTATCTAACCCCCTGTCCTCCTAATCCAACACTATCTAACCCCCTGTCCTCCTCCTAATCCAACACTATCTAACCCCCTGTCCTCCTCCTAATCCAACACTTTCTAACCCCCTGTCCTCCTCCTAATCCTACACTGTCTAACTCCCTGTCCTCCTCCTAATCCAACACTCTCTATCCCCCTGTCCTCCTCCTAATCCAACACTCTCTAACCCCTGTCCTCCTCCTAATCCAACACACTCTAACCCCCTGTCCTCCACCTAATCCAACACTATCTAACCCCCTGTCTTCCTCCTAATCCAACACTATCTAACCCCCTGTCCTCCTCCTAATCCAACACTATCTAACCCCCTGTCATCCTCCTAATCCAACACTGTCTAACCCCCTGTCCTCCTCCTAATCCTACACTGTCTAACCCCCTGTCCTCCTCCTAATCCAACACTCTCTAACCCCTTGTCCTCCTCCTAATCCAACGCTATCTAACCCCTGTCCTCCTAATCCAACGCTATCTAACCCCCTGTCCTCCTCCTAATCCAACACTATCTAACCCCCTGTCCTCCTCCTAATCCAACGCTATCTAACCCCCTGTCCTCCTAATCCAACACTATCTAACCCCCTGTCCTCCTCCTAATCCAACACTATCTAACCCCCTGTCCTCCTCCTAATCCAACACTTTCTAACCCCCTGTCCTCCTCCTAATCCTACACTGTCTAACTCCCTGTCCTCCTCCTAATCCAACACTCTCTATCCCCCTGTCCTCCTCCTAATCCAACACTCTCTAACCCCTGTCCTCCTCCTAATCCAACACACTCTAACCCCCTGTCCTCCACCTAATCCAACACTATCTAACCCCCTGTCTTCCTCCTAATCCAACACTATCTAACCCCCTGTCCTCCTCCTAATCCAACACTATCTAACCCCCTGTCCTCCTCCTAATCCAACACTGTCTAACCCCCTGTCCTCCTCCTAATCCTACACTGTCTAACCCCCTGTCCTCCTCCTAATCCTACACTGTCTAACTCCCTGTCCTCCTCCTAATCCAACACTGTCTAACCCCCTGTCCTCCTCCTAATCCAACACAATCTAACCCCCTGTCCTCCTCCTAATCCAACACTATCTAACCCCCTGTCCTCCTCCTAATCTAACACTATCTAACCCCCTGTCCTCCTCCTAATTCAACACTATCTAACCCCCTGTCCTCCTCCTAATCCTACACTGTCTAACTCCCTGTCCTCCTCCTAATCCAACACTCTCTATCCCCCTGTCCTCCTCCTAATCCAACACTCTCTAACCCCTGTCCTCCTCCTAATCCAACACCCTCTAACCCCCTGTCCTCCTCCTAATCCAACACTATTTTACCCCCTGTCCTCCTCCTAATCCAACACTATCTAACCCCCTGTCCTCCTCCTAATCCTACACTGTCTAACTCCCTGTCCTCCTCCTAATCCAACACTATCTAACCCCCTGTCCTCCTCCTAATCCAACACAATCTAACCCCCTGTCCTCCTCCTAATCCAACGCTATCTAACCCCCTGTCCTCCTCCTAATCCAACGCTATCTAACCCCCTGTCCTCCTCCTAATCCAACGCTATCTAACCCCCTTTCCTCCTCCTAATCCAACACTCTCTAAACCCCCTGTCCTCCTCCTAATCCAACACAATCTAAACCCCCTGTCCTCCTCCTAATCCAACACTCTCTAACCCCCTGTCCTCCTTCCAGTCCACAACTCTCTAACCCCCTGTCCTCCTCCTAATCCAACACTCTCTAACCCCCTGTCCTCCTCCTAATCCAACACTATCTAACCCCCTGTCCTCCTCCTAATCCAACACTATCCAACCCCCTGTCCTCCTCCTAATCCAACACTATCCAACCCCCTGTCCTCCTAATCCAACACTATCCAACCCCCTGTCCTCCTCCTAATCCAACACTATCTAACCCCCGGTCCTCCTTCTAATCCAACACTATCTAACCCCCGGTCCTCCTCCTAATCCAACACTATCTAACCCCCTGTCCTCCTCCTAATCCAACACTCTCTATCCCCCTGTCCTCCTCCTAATCCAACACTCTCTAACCCCCTGTCCTCCTCCTAATCCAACACACTCTAACCCCCTGTCCTCCACCTAATCCAACACTATCTAACCCCCTGTCTTCCTCCTAATCCAACACTATCTAACCCCCTGTCCTCCTCCTAATCCAACACTATCTAACCCCCTGTCCTCCTCCTAATCCAACACTGTCTAACCCCCTGTCCTCCTCCTAATCCTACACTGTCTAATCCCCTGTCCTCCTCCTAATCCTACACTGTCTAACCCCCTTTCCTCCTCCTAATCCAACACTGTCTAACCCCCTGTCCTCCTCCTAATCCAACACTATCTAACCCCCTGTCCTCCTCCTAATCCAACACTATCTAACCCCCTGTCCTCCTCCTAATCCAACACTATCTAACCCCCTGTCCTCCTCCTAATCCAACACTATCCAACCCCCTGTCCTCCTCCTAATCCAACACTATCCAACCCCCTGTCCTCCTAATCCAACACTATCCAACCCCGTCCTCTTAATCCAACACTATCCAACCCCCTGTCCTCTTAATCCAACACTATCTAACCCCCTGTCCTCCTCCTAATCCAACACTATCTAACCCCCTGTCATCCTCCTAATCCAACACTGTCTAACCCCCTGTCCTCCTCCTAATCCTACACTGTCTAACCCCCTGTCCTCCTCCTAATCCTACACTGTCTAACCCCCTTTCCTCCTCCTAATCCAACACTGTCTAACCCCCTGTCCTCCTCCTAATCCAACACTATCTAACCCCCTGTCCTCCTCCTAATCCAACACTATCTAACCCCCTGTCCTCCTCCTAATCCAACACTATCTAACCCCCTGTCCTCCTCCTAATCCAACACTATCCAACCCCCTGTCCTCCTAATCCAACACTATCCAACCCCCTGTCCTCTTAATCCAACACTATCCAACCCCCTGTCCTCTTAATCCAACACTATCCAACCCCCTGTCCTCTTAATCCAACACTATCCAACCCCCTGTCCTCCTAATCCAACACTATCTAACCCCTTGTCCTCCTCCTAATCCAACACTCTCTAAACCCCTGTCCTCCTAATCCAACACTCTCTAACCCCCTGTCCTCCTCCTAATCCAACACTCTCTAACCCCCTGTCCTCCTCCTAATCCAACACTATCTAACCCCCTGTCCTCCTCCTAATCCAACACTATCTAACCCCCTGTCCTCCTCCTAATCCTACACTGTCTAACTCCCTGTCCTCCTCCTAATCCAACACTCTCTATCCCCCTGTCCTCCTCCTAATCCAACACTCTCTAACCCCTGTCCTCCTCCTAATCCAACACACTCTAACCCCCTGTCCTCCACCTAATCCAACACTATCTAACCCCCCGCCCTCCTCCTAATCCAACACTATCTAACCCCCTGTCCTCCTCCTAATCCAACACTATCTAACCCCCTGTCCTCCTCCTAATCCAACACTATCTAACCCCCTGTCCTCCTCCTAATCCAACACTATCTAACCCCCTGTCGTCCTCCTAATCCAACACTATCCAACCCCCTGTCCTCCTCCTAATCCAACACTATCCAACCCCCTGTCCTCCTAATCCAACACTATCCAACCCCCTGTCCTCTTAATCGAACACTATCCAACCCCCTGTCCTCCTAATCCAACACTATCTAACCCCTTGTCCTCCTCCTAATCCAACACTCTCTAACCCCCTGTCCTCCTCCTAATCCAACACTCTCTAACCCCCTGTCCTCCTCCTAATCCAACACTCTCTAACCCCCTGTCCTCCTCCTAATCCAACACTATCTAACCCCCTGTCCTCCTCCTAATCCAACACTATCCAACGCCCTGTCCTCCTAATCCAACACTATCTAACCCCCTGTCCTCCTCCTAATCCAACAATCTCTAACCCCCTGTCCTCCTCCTAATCCAACACTATCTAACCCCCTGTCCTCCTAATCCAACACTATCTAACCCCCTGTCCTCCTCCTAATCCAACACTATCTAACCCCCTGTCCTCCTCCTAATCCAACACTATCTAACCCCCTGTCCTCCTCCTAATCCAACACTATCCAACCCCCTGTCCTCCTAATCCAACACTATCCAACCCCCTGTCCTCTTAATCCAACACTATCCAACCCCCTGTCCTCTTAATCCAACACTATCCAACCCCCTGTCCTCCTAATCCAACACTATCTAACCCCTTGTCCTCCTCCTAATCCAACACTCTCTAAACCCCTGTCCTCTTAATCCAACACTATCCAACCCCCTGTCCTCCTAATCCAACACTATCCAACCCCCTGTCCTCCTAATCCAACACTATCTAACCCCCTGTCCTCCTCCTAATCCTACACTGTCTAACTCCCTGTCCTCCTCCTAATCCAACACTCTCTATCCCCCTGTCCTCCTCCTAATCCAACACTCTCTAACCCCTGTCCTCCTCCTAATCCAACACTCTCTAACCCCCTGTCCTCCTCCTAATCCAACACTATCTAACCCCCTGTCCTACTCCTAATCCAACACTATCTAACCCCCTGTCCTCCTCCTAATCCAACACTATCCAACCCCCTGTCCTCCTCCTAATCCAACACTATCCAACCCCCTGTCCTCCTAATCCAACACTATCCAACCCCCTGTCCTCTTAATCCAACACTATCCAACCCCCTGTCCTCCTAATCCAACACTATCCAACCCCCTGTCCTCCTAATCCAACACTATCTAACCCCCTGTCCTCCTCCTAATCCAACACTATCCAACCCCCTGTCCTCCTAATCCAACACTATCCAACCCCCTGTCCTCTTAATCCAACACTATCCAACCCCCTGTCCTCCTAATCCAACACTATCCAACCCCCTGTCCTCCTAATCCAACACTATCTAACCCCCTGTCCTCCTCCTAATCCTACACTGTCTAACTCCCTGTCCTCCTCCTAATCCAACACTCTCTATCCCCCTGTCCTCCTCCTAATCCAACACTCTCTAACCCCTGTCCTCCTCCTAATCCAACACACTCTAACCCCCTGTCCTCCACCTAATCCAACACTATCTAACCCCCTGTCCTCCTCCTAATCCAACACTATCTAACCCCCTGTCGTCCTCCTAATCCAACACTATCTAACCCCCTGTCGTCCTCCTAATCCAACACTATCCAACCCCCTGTCCTCCTCCTAATCCAACACTATCCAACCCCCTGTCCTCCTAATCCAACACTATCCAACCCCCTGTCCTCTTAATCGAACACTATCCAACCCCCTGTCCTCCTAATCCAACACTATCTAACCCCTTGTCCTCCTCCTAATCCAACACTCTCTAACCCCTTGTCCTCCTCCTAATCCAACACTCTCTAAACCCCTGTCCTCCTAATCCAACACTCTCTAACCCCCTGTCCTCCTCCTAATCCAACACTCTCTAACCCCCTGTCCTCCTCCTAATCCAACACTATCTAACCCCCTGTCCTCCTCCTAATCCAACACTATCTAACCCCCTGTCCTCCTCCTAATCCAACACTATCCAACCCCCTGTCCTCCTCCTAATCCAACACTATCCAACCCCCTGTCCTCCTAATCCAACACTATCCAACCCCCTGTCCTCTTAATCCAACACTATCCAACCCCCTGTCCTCCTAATCCAACACTATCTAACCCCCTGTCCTCCTCCTAATCCAACACTATCTAACCCCCTGTCCTCCTCCTAATCCAACACTATCCAACCCCCTGTCCTCCTAATCCAACACTATCCAACCCCCTGTCCTCTTAATCCAACACTATCCAACCCCCTGTCCTCCTAATCCAACACTATCCAACCCCCTGTCCTCCTAATCCAACACTATCTAACCCCCTGTCCTCCTCCTAATCCTACACTGTCTAACTCCCTGTCCTCCTCCTAATCCAACACTCTCTATCCCCCTGTCCTCCTCCTAATCCAACACTCTCTAAACCCTGTCCTCCTCCTAATCCAACACACTCTAACCCCCTGTCCTCCTCCTAATCCAACACTATCTAACCCCCTGTCCTCCTCCTAATCCAACACTATCTAACCCCCTGTCCTCCTCCTAATCCAACACTATCCAACCCCCTGTCCTCCTCCTAATCCAACACTATCCAACCCCCTGTCCTCCTAATCCAACACTATCCAACCCCCTGTCCTCTTAATCGAACACTATCCAACCCCCTGTCCTCCTAATCCAACACTATCTAACCCCTTGTCCTCCTCCTAATCCAACACTCTCTAAACCCCTGTCCTCCTAATCCAACACTCTCTAACCCCCTGTCCTCCTCCTAATCCAACACTCTCTAACCCCCTGTCCTCCTCCTAATCCAACACTATCTAACCCCCTGTCCTCCTCCTAATCCAACACTATCCAACCCCCTGTCCTCCTCCTAATCCAACACTCTCTAACCCCCTGTCCTCCTCCTAATCCAACACTCTCTAACCCCCTGTCCTCCTCCTAATCCAACACTATCTAACCCCCTGTCCTCCTCCTAATCCAACACTATCTAACCCCCTGTCCTCCTCCTAATCCAACACTATCTAACCCCCTGTCCTCCTCCTAATCCAACACTATCTAACCCCCTGTCCTCCTCCTAATCCAACACTATCCAACCCCCTGTCCTCCTCCTAATCCAACACTATCCAACCCCCTGTCCTCCTAATCCAACACTATCCAACCCCCTGTCCTCTTAATCCAACACTATCCAACCCCCTGTCCTCCTAATCCAACACTATCCAACCCCCTGTCCTCCTCCTAATCCAACACTATCCAACCCCCTGTCCTCCTAATCCAACACTATCCAACCCCCTGTCCTGTTAATCCAACACTATCCAACCCCCTGTCCTCCTCCTAATCCAACACTATCCAACCCCCTGTCCTCCTCCTAATCCAACACTATCCAACCCCCTGTCCTCCTCCTAATCCAACACTATCCAACCCCCTGTCCTCTTAATCCAACCCCCTGTCCTCTTAATCCAACACTATCCAACCCCCTGTCCTCCTAATCCAACACTATCTAACCCCTTGTCCTCCTCCTAATCCAACACTCTCTAACCCCCTGTCCTCCTCCTAATCCAACACTCTCTAACCCCCTGTCCTCCTCCTAATCCAACACTCTCTAACCCCCTGTCCTCCTCCTAATCCAACACTCTCTAACCCCCTGTCCTCCTCCTAATCCAACACTCTCTAACCCCCTGTCCTCCTCCTAATCCAACACTCTCTAACCCCCTGTCCTCCTCCTAATCCAACACTCTCTAACCCCCTGTCCTCCTCCTAATCCAACACTCTCTAACCCCCTGTCCTCCTCCTAATCCAACACTATCTAACCCCCTGTCCTCCTCCTAATCCAACACTATCTAACCCCCTGTCCTCCTCCTAATCCAACACTATCTAACCCCCTGTCCTCCTCCTAATCCAACACTATCTAACCCCCTGTCCTCCTCCTAATCCAACACTATCTAACCCCCTGTCCTCCTCCTAATACAACACTATCCAACCCCCTGTCCTCCTCCTAATCCAACACTATCCAACCCCCTGTCCTCCTCCTAATCCAACACTATCCAACCCCCTGTCCTCCTCCTAATCCAACACTATCCAACCCCCTGTCCTCCTCCTAATCCAACACTATCCAACCCCCTGTCCTCCTCCTAATCCAACACTATCCAACCCCCTGTCCTCCTCCTAATCCAACACTATCCAACCCCCTGTCCTCCTCCTAATCCAACACTATCCAACCCCCTGTCCTCCTCCTAATCCAACACTATCCAACCCCCTGTCCTCCTCCTAATCCAACACTATCTAACCCCCTGTCCTCCTCCTAATCCAACACTATCTAACCCCCTGTCCTCCTCCTAATCCAACACTATCTAACCCCCTGTCCTCCTCCTAATCCAACACAATCTAACCCCCTGTCCTCCTCCTAATCCAACACAATCTAAACTCCCTGTCCTCCTCCTAATCCAACACAATCTAAACTCCCTGTCCTCCTCCTAATCCAACACTCTCTAACCCCCTGTCCTCCTCCTAATCCAACACTATCTAACCCCCTGTCCTCCTCCTAATCCAACACTATCTAACCCCTGTCCTCCTCCTAATCCAACACTCTCTAACCCCCTGTCCTCCTCCTAATCCAACACTCTCTAACCCCCTGTCCTCCTCCTAATCCAACACTCTCTAACCCCCGTCCTCCTCCTAATCCAACACTCTCTAACCCCCTGTCCTCCTCCTAATCCAACACTCTCTAACCCCCTGTCCTCCTCCTAATCCAACACTATCTAACCCCCTGTCCTCCTCCTAATCCAACACTATCTAACCCCCTGTCCTCCTCCTAATCCAACACTATCTAACCCCCTGTCCTCCTCCTAATCCAACACTATCTAACCCCCTGTCCTCCTCCTAATCCAACACTATCTAACCCCCTGTCCTCCTCCTAATCCAACACTATCTAACCCCCTGTCCTCCTCCTAATCCAACACAATCTAACCCCCTGTCCTCCTCCTAATCCAACACAATCTAACCCCCTGTCCTCCTCCTAATCCAACACTCTCTAAACCCCCTGTCCTCCTCCTAATCCAACACTCTCTAACCCCCTGTCCTCCTCCTAATCCAACACTCTCCAACCCCCTGTCCTCCTCCTAATCCTACACTCTCTAACCCCCTGTCCTCCTCCTAATCCTACACTCTCTAACCCCCTGTCCTCCTCCTAATCCTACACTCTCTAACCCCCTGTCCTCCTCCTAATCCTACACTCTCTAACCCCCTGTCCTCCTCCTAATCCTACACTCTCTAACCCCCTGTCCTCCTCCTAATCCTACACTCTCTAACCCCCTGTCCTCCTCCTAATCCTACACTCTCTAACCCCCTGTCCTCCTCCTAATCCTACACTCTCTAACCCCCTGTCCTCCTCCTAATCCTACACTCTCTAACCCCCTGTCCTCCTCCTAATCCTACACTATCTAACCCCCTGTCCTCCTCCTAATCCAACACTATCTAACCCCCTGTCCTCCTCCTAATCCAACACTATCTAACCCCCTGTCCTCCTCCTAATCCAACACTATCCAACCCCCTGTCCTCCTAATCCAACACTATTTAACTCCCTGTCCTCCTAATCCAACACTATCTAACCCCCTGTCCTCCTAATCCAACACTAACTACCCCCCTGTCCTCCAATACTAATCCTTCACTAACTAACCCTGTCCTCCAATAATAACTAACCACTATTGTCCTCCTATACTATCTAACCACTATTGTACTCCTAACTGATCCTACACTAACTAACCACTATTGTACTCCTAACTAATCCTACACTAACTAACTCCATGTCCTCTTAATCCTACACCAACTAACCACTTGTCCCCCTGACAACCTTATTCTACTACACTTCCCCCCGGCTAAGCCCCTTCCTCATCTCCATGACCTTTAACCTCGTCCTCCCCCAGCTAAGCCCCTTCCTCATCTCCGTGACCTTTAACCTCATCCTCCCCCAGCTAAGCCCCTTCCTTATCTCCATGACCTTTAACCTCGTCCTCCCCCAGCTAAGCCCCTTCCTCATCTCTGTGACCTTTAACCTCGTCCTCCCCAGCTAAGCCCCTTCCTCATCTCCGTGACCTTTAACCTCTTCCTCCCACAGCTAAACCCCTTCCTTATCTCTGTGACCTTTAACCCCGTGCTCATCTGTCTGATGACTCAACCCAACATCCTGCCAATATGTCTGAATGCATCCCAAACAGCACCATATTCCCTATATAGTGTACTCCTTTTGACCAGAGCCTGATGAGCACTGGTCAAAAGTAGCGCACTATAAAGGGAATAGGGTGCTGTTTCTTTCATTGGAAACACTGGGCCAGACATCAACCAGCCTATCCCCAGCATGTTTACAGACCAAGGTTGTCATGTATAACCGTTGTGTACATTTTACACTAAATATCTACATGCACCATTTCTGAAAAGACTGCGCACATACATTCACACACGTTTCACGTTATACATCAGACCCGTCAACAGTGAAGAGGCGACTCCGGGGTGCTGGCCTTCTAGGCAGAGTTGCAAAGAAAAAGCCATTTCTCAGACTGGCCAATAAAAAGAAAAGATTAAGATGGGCAAGAAGTACACAGACACTGGACAGAGGAACTCTGCCTAGAAGGCCAGCATCCCGGAGTCGCCTCTTCACTGTTGACGTTGAGACTGGTGTTTTGCGGGTACTATTTAATGAAGCTGCCAGTTGAGGACTTGTTTCTCAAACTAGACACTCTAATGTACTTGTCCTCTTGCTCAGCTGTGCAACGGGGCCTTCCACTTTCTATTCTGGTTAGAGCCAGTTTGCGCTTATTCTGTGAAGGGAGTAGTTTCTTGCCAATTTCTCACATGGAATAGCCTTCATTTCTCAGAACAAGAATAGACTGACAAGTTTCAGAAGAAAGGTCTATTTTTCTAGCCATTTTGAACCTGTAATCGAACCCACAAATGCTGATGTTCCAGATACTCAACTAGTCTTCTTTAATCAGAACAACAGTTTACAGCTGTGCTAACATAATTGCAAAAGGGTTTTCTAATGATCAATTAGCCTTTTAAAATTATAAACTTGGATTAGCTAACACAACATGCCATTGGAACACAGGAGTGATGGTTGCTGATAATGGGCCTCTGTACGCCTATGTAGATATTCCATAAAAAAATCAGCCGTTTCCAGCTGCAATAGTCATTTACAACATTAACAACGTCTACACTGTACTTCTGATCAATTTTATGTTTTTTTTAACGGACAAAAAAATTGCTTTTCTTTCAAAAACAAGGACATTTCTAAGTGACCCCAAACTTTTGAACCGTAGTGTACAGTTGAAGTCGAATACGTTTTTCACAATTCCTGACATTTAATTCTAGTAAAAATTCCCTGTCTTAGGTCAGTTAGGATCACCACTTTATTTTAAGAATGTGAAATGTCACAATAATAGTTGAGAGAATGGGCACCGTCATAGATATCATCCTAACTAAACTCGCCCTCCAAATACACCTCTGCTGTTCTCAATCAGGATCTCAGCGATCACTGCCTCATTGCCTGCATCCGTAATGGGCCTGCGATCAAATGACCACCCCTCATCACTGTCAAACGCTCCCTGAAACACTTCTGCGAGCAGGCCTTTCTAATCGACCTGGCCCGGTTATCCTGGAATGACATTGACCTCATCCCGTTAGTAGATGATGCCTGGCTATTCTTTAAAAGTGCCTTCCTCACCATCTTAAATAAGCATGCCCCACTCCAAAAATGTAGAACTAGGAATAGATATAGTCCTTGGTTCACTCCAGACCTGTCTGCCCTTGACCAGCACAAAAACATCCTGTGGCGTTCTGCATTAGCATCGAATAGCCCCCGCGATATGCAACTTTTCATGGAAGTTAGGAACAAATATACACAGGCAGTTAGGAAAGCTAAGGCTAGCTTTTTCAAACAGAAATTTGCATCCTGTAGTACAAACTCAAAAAAGTTCTGGGACACTGTAAAGTCCATGGAGAATAAGAGCACCTCCTCCCAGCTGCCCACTGCACTGAGGCTAGGAAACACTGTTACCACCGATAAATCCACTATAATTGAGAATTTCAATAAGCCTTTCTCTACGGCTGGCCATGCTTTCCACCTGGCTACCCCAACCCCGGTCAACTGCCCCGGCACCCTCCACAGCAACCCGCCAAAGCCCTCACCATTTCTCCTTCACCCAAATCCAGATAGCTGATGTTCTGAAAGAGCTGCAAAATCTGGACCCATACAAATCAGCCGGGCTAGACAATCTGGACCCTCTCTTTCTAAAATGATCTGCCGAAATTGTTGCAACCCCTATTACTAGCCTGTTCAACCTCTCATTCGTATCGTCTGAGATTCCCAAAGATTGGAAAGCTGCCGCGGTCATCCCCCTCTTCAAAGGGGGTGACACTCTAGACCCAAACTGCTACAGACCTATATCTATCCTACCCTGTCTTTCTAAGGTCTTCAAAAGCCAAGTTAACAAACAGATTACCGACCATTTCGAATCCCACCGTACCTTCTCTGCTATGCAATCTGGTTTCAGAGCTGGTCATGGGTGCACCTCAGCCACGCTCAAGGTCCTAAACGACAGCATAACCGCCATCGATAAGAGACATTACTGTGCAGCCGTATTCATCGACCAGGCCAAGGCTTTCGACTCTGTCTATCACCACATTCTTATTGGCAGACTCGACAGCCTTGTTTTCTCAAATGATTGCATCGCCTGGTTTACCAACTACTTCTCTGATAGAGTTCAGTGTGTCAAATCGGAGGGCCTGTTGTCCGGAGATCTGGCAGTCTCTAAGGAGATGCCACAGGGTTCAATTCTCGGGCCGACTCTCTGTATACATCAATGATGTTACTCTTGCTGCTGGTGAATTTCTGATCCACCTCTACGAAGATGACACCATTCTGTATACATCTGTCTCCTCTTTGGACACTGTGTTAAATAACCTTCAGACGAGCTTCAATGCCATACAACTCTCCTTCTGTTGCCTGCAACTGCACTTAAACGCAAGTAAAACTAAATGCATGCTATTCAATCAATCACTGCCCGCACCTGCTCGCCCGTCCAGCATCACTACTCTGGACGGCTCTGACTTAGAATACGTGGACAACTACAAATACCTGGGTGTCTGGTTAGACTGTAAACTCTCCTTCCAGACTCACATCAAACATCTCCAATCCAAAGTTAAATCTAGAATCGGCTTCCTATATCGCAACAAAGCATCCTTCACTCATGCTGCCAAACTAACCCTCGTAAAACTGACCATCCTACCGATCCTCGACTTCAGTGATGTCATCTATAAAATAGCCTCCAACACTCTACTCAACAAACTGGATGCAGTCTATCACAGTGCCATCCGTTTTGTCACCAAAGCCCCATACACTACCCACCATTGCGACCTGTGCGCTCTCGTTGGATGGCCCTCGCTTCATACTCGTCGCCAAACCCACTGGTTTCAGGTCATCTACAGGACCCTGCTAGGTAAAGTTCCCCCTTATCTCAGCTCACTGGTCACCATAGCAGCACCCACTCGTAGCACGCGCTCCAGCAGGTATATGTCACTGGTCACCCCCAAAGCCAATTCTTCCTTTGGTCGTCTTTCCTTCCAGTTCTCTGCTGCCAATGACTGGAACGAACTGCAAAAATCTCTGAAGCTGGAGACTCATATCTCCCTCACCAGCTTTAAGCACCAGCTGTCAGAGCAGCTCACAGATCACTGCACTTGTACATAGCCCATCTGTAAACAGCCCATCTATCTACCTACCTCATCCCCATACTGTATTTATTTATTTTGCTCCTTTGCACCCCAGTATCTCTACTTGCACATTCATCTTCTGCACATCTACCATTCCAGTGTTTAATTGCTATATTGTAATTACTTCACCACCATGGCCTATTTATTGCCTTAACTTACTTCATTTGCACTCACTGTATATATACTTTTTGTTTTCTTTTGTTCTACTGTATTATTGACTGTATGTTTTGCTTATTCCATGTGTAACTCTGTGTTGTTGTATGCGTCGAATTGATATGCTTTATCTTGGCCAGGTCGCAGTTGGTTAAATAAAGGTGAAATATTTTTTTTTTTAATGATTTATTTCAGCTTTTATTTCTTTCATCACATTCCCAGTGGGTGAGAAGTTTACATAGACTCAATTTGTATTCGGTAGCATTGCCTTTAAATTGTTTAACTTGGGTAAAACGTTTTGGGTAGCCTTCCACAAGCTTCCCACAATAAATTGGGTGAATTTTGTAACTGAGTCAGGTTTGTAGGCCTCTTTGCTCGCACACACTTTTTCAGTTCTGCCCACAAATGTTCTATGGGATTGAGGTCAGGGCTTTGTGATGACCACTCCAATACCTTGACTTGTTGTCCTTTAGCCATTATGCCACAACTTTGGAAGTATGCTTGGGGTCATTGTCCATTTAGAAGACCCATTCGCAACCAAGCTTTAACTTCCTGACTGATGTCTTGAGATGTTGCTTCAATATATCCACATAATAGCCCTGCCTCATGATGCCATCTATTTCGTGAAGTGCACCAGTCCCTCCTGCAGCAAAGCACCCCCACAACATGATGCTGCCACCCCCGTGCTTCACGGTTGGGATGGTGTTCTTCGGCTTGCAAGACTCCCCCTTTTTCCTCCAAACATAACGATGGTCACGTCTCCACGCGTCTACTTCCTGAGCGGTATGACGGCTGCGTGGTCTCATGGTGTTTATACTTGCGTACTATTATTTGTACAGATGAACGTGGTACCTTCAGGTGTTTGGAAATTGCTCCCAAGGATGAACCAGACTTGTGGAGGTCTACAATTCTTTTTCTGAGGTCTTGGCTGATTTATTTTGATTTTCCCATGATGTCAAGCAGAGGCAGTGAGTTTGACAGTAGGCCTTTCAATACATCCACAGGTACACCTCCAATTGACTCAAATGATGTCAATTAGCCTATCAGAAGCCTCTAAAGCCATGACATTATTTTCTGGAATTTTCCAAGCTGTTTAAAGGCACAGTCAACTTAGTGTATGTAAACATCTGACCCACTGGAATTGTGATAGAGTGAATTAATCTGTCTGTAAAGAATTGTTGGAAAAATTACTTGTGTCATGCACAAAGTAGATGTCCTAACCGACTTGCCAAAACTATAGTTTGTTAACAAGAAATTTGTGGAGTGGTTGAAAAACGAGTTTCAATGACTCCAACCTAAGTGTATGTTAACTTCTGACTTCAACTGTATGTTTATGTTAATTTGTTGTAGGCTAAAGTTTCTTCGGGAATATGAACCCATCATGGCCAGAAAAGGTGGCGAGGCATTTATGAAAAGATGTATTATGTTTATAAAATGAAATATTGTTTACTTGATACATTTGAAATTACAGAAGGCTCAAAAAAATGTCAATGGGAGTGGTCTGTTCTGCCGTTAAAGCGCTGATTAAACTATGCTCTCGATCGGCTCGCACTGAGCAAAACATTTAAAATAGTTGATCTATTTACTACTGTAAAGGGGTCCAATTAAAATGAGAGATGGGATGTTGTAGGCCTATTGGCTACATCACGAGTATGAAACCATCACAGTCAGAAAAGGGGAGGAATTTATTCTGCAACGATAATGCTAATAAATAGGATATAGATAGCTGCTATTTCTCTATAAAACTATTTTAGAACTCAAAAGATACAAAATAAAAATATTGGCTCTTATCACTAACGGAAAGTGATTGCATGTCATTATATTTACCGGTTTCTTTTGTTATGATTGAATAAGCGTGTCATTGTATTCCCCCAACATGCCTGCTTACAACGCAATACAATACTTCAGCCACAAGAATCTGTGCGTAGGTCTAGACACGGTAAGCACATTCCCACGTCAAGTTCACTTTTTATGAGTTGATGCAGTTCAGATCAAGTTTTGCCTGATAACTGGCACACGTATGTTTTGGGGTATATTTTGTACATAGCAACATTTATAAACGAGGCCCCAAAGACTACTCTCCCTTCTGCCCCAATATAGGCCAAAAATGAACTCTGAGCCAGGAAACAACCTTCCACCTGTCTATCCTCAATAAGTGTGATGACGTCAAGACTCTTCTCATCTGTTCTTCTTAATAAGTATATAAAGTGTTTTTTTTTCTTCTCTCAAAGTTGCCGTAATGGCACATGTCCTACTTATATCAGTACACTAATAACCTAAAGCATTACAAAACTTAAAGTCTATCAAATAGAGTACCACAGTATGCGTCATAATACCCATGAAAACTAGCGGTCAAACAAGGAAATGGTTATAATCATTTTTCCACCATTCATTTTCCCCCCCCATAGGGGATTATAGAAACACTTAAAATAAGGTCTGTGTTTGGTGTAGGCTTACCCTGGCGTGACGTTTAGATAACCATGTAATTCTCTCGGACAAACGATGCTTGTTATAAAAATGCTAAAACATACATTTCTTAAACAAAAAATGTGATAAAAAAAAAATAAAAAATATTTATAAATGTAATTTTTAAGAGCTGGGACATGATACAAAACAATGTAATGATCTCCACACTGTACGCAGCCCGAACAATAATTCAGCAAGTAAAAAAAAGTCCAAACCTTTTTTTTACTGCAAAAAAAAAATAAGAATAAAAAAAAAAAAGGAGACGGTCACATATACAGAACAAAAAAATATATAAAAACAACATGCAACAACTCAATTGATTTTATTGAGTTACAGTTCATAATGAGGGAAATCAGTCAATCTAAATGAATTAATTAGGCCCTAATCTATGGATTTCACACGACTGGGAATACAGATATGCATCTGGTTGGTCACGGATACCAAAATAAATTTAAAAAAATGTTTGCCCATACCATAACCCCACCATGGGTCACTCGGTTCACAACGTTGACAACAGCAAACCGCTCACCAACATGACGCTATACTCGTGGTCTGGGGTTGTGAGGCCGGTTGGACGTACTGGCAAATTCTCAAAAAAAGGACGTTGGAGGTGGCTTATGGTAGAGAAATGAACATTCAATTCTCTGGAAACAGCTCTGGTGGACATTCCTGCAGTCAGCATGCCAATTGCACACTCCCTCAAAACTAGAGACATCTGTGGCATTGTGTGGTGTGACAAAACTGCATATTTTAAAGTTGCATTTTATTGTCCCAACGACAAGGTGCACCTGTGTAATGATCATGCCGTTTAATCAGTTTCTTGATATGCCACACCTGTCAGGTGGATGGATTATCTTGGCAAAAGGAGAAATGCTCACTAACAGGAATGTAAACAAATTTGTCCACAAAACTGAGAGAAAAAAACGTTTTGTCCGTATGGAAAATGGGATCTTTTATTTCAGCTCATGAAACCAACACTGTTGCATTTATATTTTTGGTTTAGTGTAGTATTATTAAAATATTTCCCATGTATTGTTTATGGGGAGCTAACATGGCTGCCATAAGTTGTTGTAATGTCAAGTAAACCCATGTCCTAACAAACACATGGCTCTGGTTTAAACTAGGCATCATATCGCTGGACGGTGGGTAGAAACAGCAATTCATGTTAATAAAAATCATAAAAATCAAAAACATCTTAATAAAAAGCATTAAGTAAAAATCGTTTCGATATTTATTTATAAATCACATTTAAAAAAAAAAGTTAATAGAAGAGTCCACGATCTAAAAAGGAAAAACTGCAGAGAAAAAGACATAACATAAAACATAGATGGCCAGGGGACAGTACACCAAGGTGCAGTTTCCCTTAGATACAGATCTAGGATCAGATTCCGCTTCCCAAAGCCTAAGCATTAGTCGAATGCAAAAACTGACCCAAGATCAGCATCCTGGGACAACGTCACCCTACTCCTGAGGGACAGCAAGAGTAGTTACTGAAATCCACTACGGTATTGAGGATAAAATCGACGGCTGCATTTCCGACTTACTTGGAACAGGCTACCAGATGTTTGTGCCATCATGTTCATTATGACAAGGAGTTGACGTGATAATGCAAAACAGAGGTGGCACCAGGCTAGCCTGACTGCAAGCAGGCAGACTAGGAAACCAGGCGGTATACAACTCAAAAGCACATAGACATGAAACTCATACGGGACAGCTGTGCAAAAAGACAACCTCAAACCGAGGCCACTTCATATGAACATGTGCTATACAGGTATGGACATACACCTGGGAGAAATATCAAGACTAGCCTGGTCCCAGATCTGTTTGTGTCATCACGTCAACTCATTGTCATTACAAACAATGCAGAAACAGACTGGTAAGCCAAGCTATCAACAGAATGCCTTAAAAAAAACAGCTTCTAGTACAGTACCTTAGAAATGACTTGCATATAAAAAAAAAAATACTATATATATTGTATTGCCCGTCTTAGTGTTGTGTATCATTCCATTCAAGACATGTCTGTCTGTTCTCCAATAAACTTTCATATCAGTCAATTGACTCAAAAAAGGACTTCTTAGTAAGTTCTGTCATCAACCCATAGAGCTCTGGTCAAACGCCATACACTAGTAAAGGCAATAGGACCCCATCTAGTAAAACACTTCTCTAAAACCAAACAGGTTCAGCCCACAAAGGAAAGCTGAATATATAGTACGGTTGGGTAGTTTAAAAAGGTCACGTCTATACCAATCGAAGGGGTAAAAAAAAAAAAAAAAATGGATATACATTTTTATCAATGGGTTAATGATTGGGTTTAAGTTTAAAATAACAACAAAAAAAAAACACATTCTACCATTTTAAAATATCTGGCACAAAAAAATCATTAATCCATTTGTACATTCGAATTATTAAGTAATAAAATTGTATTTCAAGTAGAAAGTAATTTGGGAGCCCCGAGAAATGAGTTGGTTAATGCGTTAGTTATTCAATAAGTAGCATGGCTGCAGTGGCTAAAACAAAACGGGGGCTTGTCTACATGACTCTTGCATGGGCGTGTGTGTGTGTGTGTGTGTGTGTGCGTGTGTGTGTGTGGAGGCACATTGCTCATCCCTGGATATTGAAGCAGTTTAAGGACGGCAGTAAAGGAACATGTAGTGGATGTCTCACAAGCCAACAGGAGCAATATTCACTTCCTCCTCTAAAACAGCAAAACAAAAACATACACCAATTGTGTAGTGAACCGTTGAATCAGGAGAAGGCCCACCTTTCAGTAGATACTCTGGTTATCTGAACAATACCATTCAGTCTCTTCCAGTATTGTGTCAGAAGGCTCCATGTGGAAGACCAGGGTACTCTCGAGAATTTTTTTTTAAAAATAATGGATGCCCAGGCAGACATCACCATCTTGGGACGTAGATACCAGGTCTGCTCCACTCTGATGAGCTGAGAAGCAGCACCTATCGTTGGGTCTCCAGTACATCACATTATAAAACAAGTTGACAGATAACAGTCACACAATGGTAGATATGGGTAAGAATCTGTGTCCAGGGGTTAATATCCATAACCCATCTCTGTACGGGACAATCTGTGTTTTCAGATGAGAACAGTTCATTATGATAACAGTCTGCTATGGAGAGTGAGTGATTGTTTAGGATGTTGGTTTGCCTGTCAGTGCAAGACCAGAAAGACAGGCTTTGAGAAGAGGTTTGTCCATGCTTTCTGCCACAGAATTCACCCCTACAGTCAGAGTCTGAACTGAAACTTACTTCCTTTGATCAGCTCTATAGCAAGAGCAGGTATTTCCCCTTCTCTCGTCGCTGGCCAGGGGTCAATTACACAGCAGGTCCTCTATGAGCAGTCCAGTCCACAAGGTCAAGAAAACAAAGCCTTGATCCAAAATGGCTGCTGTGCTGCATTCCATAGAGCCCACTGGGCTCCAAATCAGTTCTTTATAACTGGAAACGACCACATTGGGACTATGAATCTGGCTCCAAAATGGCCAAACTAAAATTCCCCAAAATGGCCGCCGAGATTACATTTCACTCAATTACAGAGCAGGTTGTCTAGTGGAAGCCGGTCCAGATCGTAGGAGAACAGGTCGCTGATGCCTTCGTCTTCGCCCAGGCTAAGCAGGTAGTCATCCCCCACGAGAGAGAGTGGGATGAAGGGCTCCTGGTCAACATCCTGGAGGGGGAGGAGGGAGGTGAGGGAGGAAGGCAGGGGGGAGACAGGAGTGACAGTCACCGCTGAGCATGCTGGGAGCCTGGACAGGGCGTTGGAGAAACCGTTACCGGTGCAGTTATTACCCTCTGGTGAGAGATGAGTAGAGAGCAGGAAGAAAAGAAACAGGGTGAGAGAAAGAAAGGTGAGAGTTATTTTCTAATAACTCACCACAGAATTAAGTCTGAAGTTGGGGCTCAGCCATAGAGCTAGATAGAGGACTCTAGTGCCCAAAACCATGTTTAAGTACAGGCAGCAACATTAACCCTCCGGTTGTGTTGGTTTCATGTTAATTAATTCTGTGTTCCCGGTCCAAAATGGCCGCCCCATTATAGCTGATTATAAATCCATAATAATACACATATTATCACCTAATGTTGTGTTACATCTTTTTAAAATCAACAAATTAATTTCTTGTGAACGTTACAAGTTTTGAACTTGTATTTGCTATTTATGGCCTGTAGGCCTCATTGACCTGAGCTCATACAACTCGTTTTGAGTTTTTAAAAAAAGCATAATGTATGGGTTATTTTGACTATAACAAATACTCAAATGAAACACATTTTGCTATTTATCACAGCCTACTTTACTGTCAGTTTCCTGGCTTATCTCCTCCTCACCAGTGTCATGATCAAAGATATGATCAAGAGCCTCATACAGTCTAGCGTTTGGTCATTGTGCTGCCACAGAATGAATTGTGAGCAAGGCCTCAAATGAACTTTATATACCAGAGCTGCGAGAAAAGTTACAAATATTATTGAAACAATGTTGTGATTGTTTGTGAGAACGCCAACAGGTGTGGTAACCGTGGGGGAAAGATTCTATTGGGGAAAGGTTCCTGTGGGGGTTGCCATGGAAGCCAAGAATGGGAGTGAGGTGTGTGTGCGCGCTCAAACACTGGGAGAGGAAGTGTGTCCATCTGATGAATGTGCATGTGCCTGAACTAAATTTTATACACTAATTGTAGTCTCACCCATTCATTTCTAATGACCGGTCATTTTTGACTGGGAAAACCACAGGTGTACAAAAGTTAAATAAAAAACACCCAAAATGTAATGAAAATCATCAACATGTATTTTGTGTGTTCAGATGCCCTGTGTGGACAAAGTCATGGAACCTTATTACAATCAGATTAAATTAACTACATTTTTCAGAGAGAAAACGTGTAAAAAAATAAATAATAATAATAATTATTATTATTATTTAAAAAAAAAAAGATAGATCCAATTCGACCGGCGTTGATCATTTTGAAGTAGTCAACTGGGTGGGACTTCCTATGGGTTAAGGAAAGGTCACATGATTCCAGCCAGGTCGTCAGGAAGGATCAGCCAATTAACTGTAGTTGTGAGCCGACATTCTATAACTACAGGTGACCCGTACATCTAAAACCTTGGCTTTATATCTGTTCAAACACAACAGGTGCCAGTACACACCCTTTCAGTTTGTTTGCCAACTCATAAGTATTAGAAGAAGAAAACAGACTACTTCAAAATGGAGGTGGCCTCAATGGCGTTGCCCGTGCCCTCACAGACGTCATAATGGGACAGATACAATGACGCGATTTCTATCTAAGTCTATGGGCTCACCTTGTGACACCTTGAGGAAGGATGTGGAGTTTCCAGTGACACATGACGAAGATGAGGGGGGATGTCCATTTCCGTTCAGCGCAGAGGAAGGGGCGTGATCATCTGAGCACAGGAAGACTTCTATTGGACCCTGGGTGCTGCTCAAGTGGACCTGGAGACTCTGATAGGTCAATCAAAAAAAAATTATCAACCAATCATACACTACAAGACCAAAAGTATGTGGACACCTGCTCGTCGAACATCTCATTCTAAAATCATGGACATTAATATGGATTTGGTGCCCCCCCCTTTGCTGGTATAACAGCCTCCACTCTTCTGGGAAGTCTTTCCACTCGATGTTGGAACATTGCTGCGGGGACTTGCTTCCATTCAGCCACAAGAGCATTAGTGAGGTCGGGCGATTAGGCCTGGCTAGCAGTCGCTGTTCCAATTCATCCCAAAGGTGTTCGATGGGGTTCAGGTCAGGGCTCTGTGCAGACCACTCAAGTTGTTCTGCACCAATCTCGACAAACCATTTCTGTACGGTGCTTTGTGCAAAGCCCGAACCATGAAAAACAGCCGCAGATCATTATTCCTCCTCCACCAAACTTTACAGTTGGCACTATGCATTAAGGCCAGGTAGCGTTCTGCTGGCATCCACCAAACCCAGACTCGTTCATCGGACTGCCAGATGGTGAAGCGTGATTCATCACTCCAGAAAATATGTTTCCACTACTCCAGAGTCCAATGGCTGCGAACTTTACACCACTCCAGCTGACGCCTTGGCATTGCGCATGGTGATCTTAGGCTTGTGTGCGGCTGCTTAGCCATGAAAACCCATTTCATGGAGCTCCAGAAGAACAGTTCTTGTGCTGCCGTTACTTCCAGAAGCAGTTTGTAATTCGATAGTGAGTGTTGTAACCGAGGATGTGCTTCATGCACTCGGAGGTCCCGTTCTGTGACCTTGTGTGGCCTACCACTTCACAGCTGAGCCGTTGTTGCTCCTAGAAGTTTCTGCTTTACAATAACAGCACTTACAGTTGACCGGGGAGAAGCTCTAGCAGGGCGGAAATTTGACGAACTGACTTGTTGGAAAGGTGGCATCCTACGACGGTGCCACGTTGAAAATTCACTGAGCTCTTCAAATACGGGGCAAGCCTACTGCCAATGTTTGTTTATGGAGATTGCATGGCTGTGTGGTTGATTTTTATACACCTGTCAGCAACAGGTGTGGATAAAATAGCAGAATCCACTCATTTGAAGGGGTGTCCACAAACTTGTGTGTGTGTGTGTGTGTGTATGCATGTATAGTGTATCAGTCAATCAGCAAACCAATGACTGTCTGCAGGGACTCGACACAAGAGGAAGTGTTACCAGGATCCCTGTTTGGTGTCTGTTTAGTGTGTGTCTGTTTAGTGTGTGTGTGTGTGTCTGTTTAGTGTGTGTCTGTTTAGTGTGTGTGTGTGTGTGTCTGTTTAGTGTGTGTGTGTGTGTGTGTGTGTGTGTGTACCTCTGCAGGGTCTGGCACCTCCAGTCTGGTTTCAGCAGGGGCTTTGATCACGATGACCGTCTGGTCATTCAGACTAGGAATCCTTTTCACATCATCATACGATATGTACGCAAACGTACCCAGGAGGTTAAGGAAAAAGGTAGTCATTCACACACAGGACTAGAACACACTTCTACACAAACACACACACACAGTTAAACACAAGTGTGCTGAGAAAAAAAAGCTGTAAACGCAAACCGATTCACACACTGGACAACACACACACACAGACACACTACATCTCAGTCACACATCAGGGTTGTAAAGGAAGGCTATTTCCTTGTGGGTGTATCTTCAGTCATCTGTTGGACGATGAGTGTGCAGCTGTTTATGAGTTGGTCCAGTCTCTTCTCCTCTTGGGTCAACTTCAGCAGTTCTTTACCCACAGAGCCAGGGGTCTGGTCACTGGCCACTCCTTCTGGAGACAGGCTACAGCCCCTACACACACACAGAGAGAAAGAACGGCACATGTTAACACACAAATAGTAAACCAACATGCCCCATTCCACAGGTTCAGGGTTAAAGGGAGGAATGCCCCATTCCACAGGTTCAGGGCTAAAGGGAGGGATGCCCCATTCCACAGGTTCAGGGTTAAAGGGAGGAATGCCCCATTCCACAGGTTCAGGGCTAAAGGGAGGGATGCCCCATTCCACAGGTTCAGGGTTAAAGGGAGGGATGCCCCATTCCACGGGTTCAGGGTTAAAGGGAGGGATGCCCCATTCCACAGGTTCAGGGTTAAAGGGAGGGATGCCCCATTCCACAGGTTCAGGGTTAAAGGGAGGGATGCCCCATTCCACAGGTTCAGGGTTAAAGGGAGGGATGCCCCATTCCACGGGTTCAGGGTTAAAGGGAGGGATGCCCCATTCCACAGGTTCAGGGTTAAAGGGAGGGATAATCCATGGTTTTCTTCTGAGCTGTCTTGTATTGTTCACAACCGTAATCTAGCCTGGGCTAAAGCAAGGAAATCGTGTTCTGATGCTGATTGGCTTGTTTTTAGGCAGCCAAGAAACAAGAGTTCTTTTCTTCTCAGGAAGACCAAGTCTGAATATTTTATATGTTTGTTACCACTGAACCTGAATGACCCTAGAAAGTTTTGGAAGGCTATATCTGGTAACAGTAATGTTAATGAATTACCGTCATGTGTATTGAAGGACTTTGTTGCTGTATATGACAAAACTGAAATGCTGAATTGTTTCAATGAGCACTTTGTATCATCTGGTAGGCTGTTTGATTCAGTGTCCTCTGTCTCTGTACAACCCTGTGTGGATGAACCAGCGAGAGCTGGTCAAACTTTTAGCCCTTCTCAGTGCAGGTGGTACATAAAGCCCTGAAATCCTTAGATCAGAGAGAGCCTGCCGGTCCTGATCTTTTGGATCCCAGCTTTTTAAATCTGGCAGCTGATTTCATAGCTGAACCACTTGCATATCTGTTTAATCTAACCCTGGAATGTAATGAAATTCCAATGATCTGGAAATCAGCATTTGTCCTGCCACTTTTAAAAGGGGGAGATCCAACTCTTAAAAAAATTATAGGTCCATCTCAAAGTTGTCACCCCTGGTGAAAATACTTGAAACCCGTGTGAGTGAACAGCTAAAATAGTATATTAACCTCTTGGGGCTAGGTGGGACGCTAGCGTGCCACCTGTGGTGCACTCCATCAACAGCAGGTGCATTTCAAGAGCGGCAAATTTGAATCCAAATAAATGTCAAAATTCAAATTTTTCAAAAATACAACTATGTTACACCATTTGAAAGATAAACATCTCCTTAATCTAACCACGTTTTACGATTTCAAAAAGGTTTTACGGCGAAAGCATAAATTTAGAGTATGTTAGGACAGTACATTTACAAGAGTTGTGTGTAATGTTTTGTCAAGTCAAAGACAGGGTCACCAAAACCATAAAACCAGCTAAAATGATACACTAACCTTTTACAATCTCCATCAGATGACACTCCTAGGACATTATGTTAGACAATGCATGCATTTTTAGTTCTATCAAGTTCATATTTATATACAAAAACAGCGTTTTACTATGGCATTGATGTTGAGGAAATCGTTTCCCTCCAATAACCGGCAGTCAAGTCAGCGTCACAAATTAAATAATTAAAATTAGAAAACATTGGTAAAATATTATATTGTCATTTAAAGAATTATAGATTTACATCTTTTGAACGCAATCAACTTGCCAGATTTAAAAATAACCTTACTGGGAAATCACACTTTGCAATAATCTGAGCACTGTGCCCAGAAAAATACGCGTTGCGATACAGACTAGACGTCATGTTGGGGAGATCTAAAATCGAAAATACTATGTAAATAATCCATTACCTTTGATTCTCTTCATCAGATGTCACTTCCAGGTATCACAGGTCCATAACGAATGTAGTTTTGTTCAAAAAAGCTCATCATTTATGTCCAAAAATCTCCGTCTCGTTAGCACATGATGTAAGCCAGCCGGACTTCTCGTCATGAACGAGGGGAAAAAATATATTTCCGTTCGTTCAAACATGTCAAACGTTGTATAGCATAAATCATTAGGGCCTTTTTTAACCAGAACATGAATAATATTCAAGGTGGACGAATGCATAGCCTTTTATAACGTATTGGAACGAGGGTACCCAACATGAAGTAGCGCGCCAGGTGTCTAATGGGACATCACCGTTCCATGGCTCTTGTTCGGTCAGATCTCCCTCCAGAAGACTCAAAACACTTTGTAAAGGCTGGTGACATCTAGTGGAAGCAATAGGAAGTGCCGAAATATTCCTAAACCCCTGTGTTTTTCAATGGGATAGGTTTAAAGTCAATACAACACATCAGGTATCCACTTCCTGTCAGAAAATGTCTCAGGGTTTTGCCTGCCAAATGAGTTCTGTTATACTCACAGACACCATTCAAACAGTTTTGGAAACTTTAGAGTGTTTTCTATCCATATATAATAAGTATATGCATATTCTAGTTACTGGGTAGGATTAGTAACCAGATTAAATCGGGTACATTTTTTTTATCCAGACGTGCAAATGCTGCCCCCTAGACCCAACAGGTTAAAAACACTATTTTACCAATGTACAAATCGGACTTCAGGAAGAAGCATAGCACAATTACAGCATCCATGAAGGTTTTAAATGATATCACTGAAGCCCTTGACAAAAAAACAGCACTGTGTCTCACTTTTTAATCGATCTATCTGTCTGATAGAACTCAATGCACTCAATTTGATGGGCTCATGTCTGTTAAATTGTCTGTCTGTAATGGTGTGCCCCAGGGCTCTGTACTTGGTCCCCTCGAATTCACTATTTATATAAACAATTTAGACAAATTTACAAAATGCGCAACTTCACTTTTATGCTGATGATACTGTTATTTATTGTTGTGCCTCGTCTCTCACAAAAGCTTTCCAGAACTTGCAAACTGCGTTTTATACTGTTCAATATACCTTGCGTCAATTGAAGCTTATCCTCAATACTGACAAAACTAAACTAAATGGTGTTTTCTAAAGCAAGAAATAGATCTCTGAACCTTTCACCTATTACTACCTGTCAGGGCAAGGAGATTGAGACTGTAACCTCAAATATCTTGGAATTTTAATTGATGACGGCCTCTTAAAATTGCATATTCAACTTACAAAACAATTTAAGCTGAAGTTGGGATTTTATTTTAGGAATAAGGCGGGTTTTTCTTTTGAAGCCAGAAGGAGGCTAGTATCAGCTACATTTATGACTTTACTAGACTATGGGGATATTTTATATATGAATGCTTCCGCTCAGTGTTTGAGATCAATTGACACCCTTTACCATGGCGCTTAAAGATTTATTTTAAACTGCAAAAAAAACCTTACGCACCACAGCACTTTGTATACCAGGGTTGGCTGGCCTTCTCTCGTCGGCTCAGTCACTGGTATACTTTTATTTACAAAGCCATTTTGGGTTTACTACCTTTTTTATTTGGGCATTTTTATTGTTCAGAAATGTGGTGGGTCGTCTCTTCGTTCGCAGGTCTTTATCCTGCTAACTGTTCCAAATGTCCGAACTGAATTCGGTAAAAGGGCTTTTATGTACTCTGCACCATCGTCTTGGAACGCCTGACAAAATACTGTTAAAGTGGAAGAACTTGGTCCCGATTGGTATTTTTAACATTGCTGATGAAGGATTTTGAGACTGATTCCCTGACCTCAATGTTTTTAATTTGCTGTTTTATTTATTTTGTTGTACTCTTGTGAATTCTATGGTTTTTACTAGATTACCTGTAGTGATTCATGCTGTGTGTCTGTAATTTTTGTAATGACTTCGTGCTGCCTATATTGGGCAGGACGCTCTTGAAAAAGAGATTCCAAATCTCAATGAGCCCTTCCTGGATAAATAAAAGGTAAAATAAATCCCCCCCCCCAAAAACACACACACAGAAAGAACTGCACATGGTAACAAACGGGAGGAGAGAAGAGCACATGGTAACACACACACACGTAACACTGAAATGGGAAAGAACACACATTCCACACACACGGTATACCTGTGGCAATATCGTGCGACCCCAATCTTAGTGGCTGGGATATTGTCCGTTACCGCACGGGTTCCACCAACTATGGTGCTTTTTTAGCCAGGAAGTGCAATACAACTTGGCTCTGCACAGCCGTGTATCAGGGCCCCCCCACTCACAGCCGTGTATCAGGGCTCCCCCCCCACTCACAGCCGTGTATCAGGGCCCCCCCCCCACTCACAGCCGTGTATCAGGGCCCCCCCCCCACTCACAGCCGTGTATCAGGGCCCCCCCCCCACTCACAGCCGTGTATCGGGGCCCCCCCCCCACTCACAGCCGTGTATCAGGGCCCCCCCCCCACTCACAGCCGTGTATCAGGGCCCCCCCCCCACTCACAGCCGTGTATCAGGGCCCCCCCCCCACTCACAGCCGTGTATCAGGGCCCCCCCCCACACAGCCGTGTATCAGGCCCCCCCCCACTCACAGCCGTGTATCAGGGCCCTCCCCCACTCACAGCCGTGTATCAGGCCCCCCCCCCCCCCCCACTCACAGCCACTGGATGTTGTTCTTGGACGACTTCTTGATGAGATGCACCCCCTCCAGTACATTGGTGATGTCATAGAGGCGTCTCTTCTGCACCTTGAGGGACTCCGCGGCCCGGTTCAGGTCCACCACCCCGTCACTGGACTGGGCCAGCAGCTGGACAAACTTCTGGGTCAGCAGGCAGAGAGATGTGTCATACCTGGTCTTCTCTAATGGGGAGGGGGGAGCTGGAGGGAGAGAGAGGAGATGGGTTAGTTACCACAGACAGGAGCTGGAGGGAGAGAGAGAGAGAGGAGATGGGTTAGTTACCACAGACAGGAGCTGGAGGGAGAGAGAGAGGAGATGGGTTAGTTACCACAGACAGGAGCTGGAGGGAGAGAGAGGAGATGGGTTAGTTACCACAGACAGGAGCTGGAGAGAGAGAGAAGAGATGGGTTAGTTACCACAGACAGGAGGCACATACACAGACTGACCGACAGACCCAAACAGAGCATTGAGCAGGTCCAGGAAGGTAACGGAAACAATTGACATGTGAGAACACACACAGCCAGCCCAGGGAAGGAACACACGCAGTCAGCCCAGAGAACGAACACACACAGCCAGCCAGCCCAGGGAAGGAACACACGCAGCCAGCCAGCCCAGGGAAGGAACACACGCAGTCAGCCCAGGGAAGGAACACACGCAGCCAGCCAGCCCAGGGAAGGAACACACGCAGCCAGCCAGCCCAGGGAAGGAACACACGCAGCCAGCCAGCCCAGGGAAGGAACACACGCAGCCAGCCAGCCCAGGGAAGGAACACACGCAGCCAGCCAGCCCAGGGAAGGAACACACGCAGCCAGCCAGCCCAGGGAAGGAACACACGCAGCCAGCCAGCCCAGGGAAGGAACACACGCAGCCAGCCAGCCCAGGGAAGGAACACACGCAGCCAGCCAGCCCAGGGAAGGAACACACGCAGCCAGCCAGCCCAGGGAAGGAACACACGCAGCCAGCCAGCCCAGGGAAGGAACACACGCAGCCAGCCAGCCCAGGGAAGGAACACACGCAGCCAGCCAGCCCAGGGAAGGAACACACGCAGCCAGCCAGCCCAGGGAAGGAGCACACGCAGCCAGCCAGCCCAGGGAAGGAACACACTCAGCCAGCCAGCCCAGGGAAGGAACACACACAGCCAGCCAGCCCAGGGAAGGAGCACACACAGCCAGCCAGCCAGCCCAGGGAAGGAACAACAATGTTCCAAGACCGAATTCCTCAACAAAATTTGGTGTTCCTGCCTGCGGCCTTGTCATTAAGACGGTCTCTTCTTCCTCCTCGTCTCCTTTCCTTCAACCTAGAGTTAGTGGAGTGGTTCAATACTGTCAGGTTATAAATTAACCTTAGAAAATATCATGGACGATTAGTAAAGTTTATTCACCCATTGGGTCATACAGCTGCACAGACAAAGGACATATTGACACTAGAACTGGTACTTATGACTCTTTTCTCCTACGCTGAGCCCCTCCTGAACAGCCAATACACCTCTGTTGCTATCCAGAAGATTAGTGATCCATGTTCCTCACTTCATCTAACCTGACCTCTGCCCCAGATTGCTCAGTCGTCCCCAAATCACGGCTGTCACCT
This sequence comes from Salmo salar, assembly GCF_965601325.2. Taxonomy (NCBI): domain Eukaryota; kingdom Metazoa; phylum Chordata; class Actinopteri; order Salmoniformes; family Salmonidae; genus Salmo; species Salmo salar. The sequence continues at coordinate 102,014,686 of NC_138304.1, forward strand.
CGACTCGTAACCAGACTGTTGTCTCTTCTCCTCCCATAGGATCCCCGATGGCTGGCAATAACATATCCAGACAGAATGTAAACGTTATACATTCCCCTCTCTCCTTCGGTGACATGAATTAGGATATTTCATGTTTTCAAGTTTAAAAAGTCAGAATCCAACGTTAGGTCAAAATGAGAGAGGTCTACAAGAGATGAGATAAGTGGTTGTTTTTTTCTACTGAACTAAAATCCACAGTAAGTCCAGCCTCATATACCAGACTGATTACCGCTGCACTATCAGCTAACGAACCATTCACGTAAGCTCGCGAGGCTACTGTTAAAGTCTCTCTGGATAAGCAATGCTGAGCTGTGAGTCTCCCTGGATAAGCAATGCTGAGCTGTGAGTCTCCCTGGATAAGCAATGCTGAGCTGTGAGTCGCTCTGGATAAGCAATGCTGAGCTGTGAGTCTCCCTGGATAAGCAATGCTGAGCTGCGAGTCGCTCTGGATAAGCAATGCTGAGCTGCGAGTCGCTCTGGATAAGCAATGCTGAGCTGCGAGTCGCTCTGGATAAGCAATGCTGAGCTGCGAGTCGCTCTGGATAAGCAATGCTGAGCTGCGAGTCTCCCTGGATAAGCAATGCTGAGCTGTGAGTCTCCCTGGATAAGCAATGCTGAGCTGCGAGTCTCCCTGGATAAGCAATGCTGAGCTGCGAGTCTCCCTGGATAAGCAATGCTGAGCTGCGAGTCTCTCTGGATAAGCAATGCTGAGCTGTGAGTCTCCCTGGATAAGATCTTCAGTTTGATGACCTAAACGTAACGTCACTTCGTATGGTATTTTATCAGGATCCTCATTAGCTGTTGCAAAAGCAGCAGCTACTCTTCCTGGGTTCCACACAGAACATAATACAGAACATTAATGAACAAGAACCACATGTTTGTTTTTACGCACACGTAGCCAACATTAATGTATACACAACAACTACCTAATTCAAATAGAGGCGTTGTGCCGTGACCTGTTACTTTCGCCGATTCTTTTTGGAAAACAAGATTTGCTGTTTATTTGAGCAATGATGAGACGGAAGGGAGTTCCATGTAATCATGGGTCTATATAATACTGTACGCTTTCTTGAATTTGGGGACTGTGAAAAGACGCCTGGTGGCATGTCTGGTGAGGTAGGTAAGTGTGTGTGTGCGTGTGTGTCTACTACCCCCATACGCCCCCAGTCACTTACTCTGGGTTCTTCTGAGGGAGTGTGTGTGTGTGTCTACTACCCCCATACGCCCCCAGTCACTTACTCTGGGTTCTTCTGAGTGTGTGTGTGCGTGTCTACTACCCCCATACCCCCCCAGTGACTTACTCTGGGTTCTTCTGAGAGAGTGTGTGTGTGTGTGTGTGTGTGTGTGTGTGTGTGTGTCTACTACCCCCATACACCCCCAGTCACTTACTCTGGGTTCTTCTGAGTGTGTGTGTGTGTGTGTGTGTGTCTACTACCCCCATACCCCCCCAGTGACTTACTCTGGGTTCTTCTGAGTGTGTGTGTGTGTGTGTGTGTGTGTGTGTGTGTGTGTGTGTGTGTGTGTGTGTGTGTGTGTGTGTGTGTGTGTGTGTCTACTACCCCCATACACCCCCAGTCACTTACTCTGGGTTCTTCTGAGGGGGTGTGTGTGTGTGTGTGTGTGTGTGTGTGTGTGTGTGTGTGTGTGTGTGTGTCTACTACCCCCATACACCCCCAGTCACTTACTCTGGGTTCTTCTGAGGGAGTGTGTGGTGGCTCTCTTAGCTCTGGGCTCACTGATTGGCTGAGTGGTGTACTGGTCCCGCTCCTCCAGCTCCAACCGACGCTTCGCCTGAGACACAAGAGTTAAACAAAAGTTGACCATCTGGATCACTTCAGACGGAAAACAGCCCCTCAAGGGTCACTGTCTCCTACGGTTGACCTAGGCAGTGAGCTCTAAATAGTTCACATATTTATAGGTGTTTCTTTATTATTTACATCCTGTGGTTTTGACTCTCAGAGTTGCAGGATAGTGATAAAAAGTTAATATTTTGTCTCGACAGCTAGCTAGCCGTTTAGATTAAAATAACACAGGTTTTTATTCAATCTGTTTGGAAGTATTACACCAAGGACTGCATGCTGTGTCCAGAGGAAGTTCAGGGAACGCTCCTAAATCCCTGCCAAGACGTGGTGGCTTTTCAGCAGCCGTGGCATCACCCAGGTGGGTGCTACATTCCTGGCAATGGAGGACCAGTACCAGAGGAGTGTGGCTCCAATGGACTGACTGACCATTCAGAGAAGCAGGTGTGGTGGGCTGTGGAAGAGGGCCTGTTTTTCCCCACCCCAGACAGTCTTTGTTTCTCCTTGGCAGTCCCATCGATGCCCTCTCCACTGAACCCCCACTGCCTTTCCAGCTCAAACTGCCTCAACTTCAGCCAAGCTAAACACACTTTCAAATCTCCACTATTTAAATGTTAAGTTAGTTGGCTTTATTTTATGTGTTTTGAGATTCTTTGAAAAGTGCTATACAAGATGTATTTATTATCATTATCATCATTATTATTATTATTTCTGTAAGCCAAGTACACCTAATAGCACTACGGCGTAACCTAGCACTACGGTGTTTGTTAAAGTTTAGAGAAGTGATGCACCGATATTACATTTTTGTCCGATTGTGCGCCGCCCTATGAGACTTCCAATCTCGACCGGTTGTGATACAGCCTGGAATCAAACCAGGGTCTGTAGTGACACCTCTAGCACTGAGATGCAGTGCCTTAGACCATTGTGCCACTCAGGAGCCCAGTTATGACAGAAGAGAAGCTGCATGTATCTATAGTTGACAAACAAATGGCCAACCAAATGTTGGAAATTATAATATGGCCAACCAAATGTTGGAAATTATAATATGGCCTACCAAATGTTGGAAATTATAATATGGCCTACCAAATGTTGGAAATTATAATATGGCCTACCAAATGTTGGAAATTATAATATGGCCTACCAAATGTTGGAAATTATAAGCAGAAACGTGTCTAAATTACAGGTGAAAGTAGCATGTTGTAAATTCATTATGGTAGGCTAAATTATTATGGTGGATCAAACTGAGCGGATAGCCTACTTTTTGAAGTCATTTGTTTGACTATCAGATGAAAACATCACACAATACCCATGATTTGCAGAACTAAGCTTGCGCAGATTTAAAAAAAAAAACATGTTTACATGCCCCAGTACCCAGTCTTAGATGAGCATATCCCAGGTATTTTATCCAGGTTTCTCAGAACGAGGATACAATCTTTTTTCGGGTTATTGTAAAACAGAATATGATGTGTATATGCGTCAACTCAAAAAACAGACTACTTGAAGTATCCCGAATAACACAGGGATACTGGTTGCCCATGTAAACATGGTCAGGTGAGATCAGGACACCTAGTTTAAAACTAGTGGCCATATTTACCTCAGGAGAAAGGCTGGCAGGTCTATAGAGCAGACTACTGGCCATAGCACCTCTCCTTCCACATTGATGATGTGTTTCCTTTACATTACTGCACATTGCATGTTGGTTGATTCTCTGAACTGTGTGTCAAGTATGTTTCAGTTGGGAGTCCCACCTTAAAAGCTTTTGCATAAATAATTTCTGAGTGTGAGTTAATATGCATCTTCACGTGTGTGGCATGCAGCTTGCATGTTTCACCATTAGACCACATATCACAACAAATCTGAAAATGTGTTGGGACTTCCTCGTGGTATGACTCCATGTTGGCTATCTACTAAAGCTACATCACAGACGTGGAAGATAGTTCGTGTACTTTTACGACAACGAGGGGGGACTATGGTAAATACGTTTCAGTTTGACCCCACATGCGGTCTTTTGAGCCGCTGGAGCGAAGGATTACAAAATGGGGGGGGGGGGGGGAACACAAGCAACCAGCTAAGTAAGAAGCTTTGCGTCCCACAGTAACACGGGGACTAGATCCACCCCACCCCCCTCCAAGTGTGGTTTAAGGCCTCGTTTCTGGTGGTTTTTTAAAGAATATATTCCCTTGCATTAGCTCTAGCCCAAGGTATTTTACTAACTAGGTACCATGAATAAGACACGTTGTTTTGTCGATTATATATATTATTTAAATAAAGATTGTTTGGGGGTTATTATTTCGATATAATTTCTGCAGATCAAAACTTTGGAGTTGTGGCTGCTGCTGGATATGAACGACGGGGAAAAACAACGAGGTGGATTGGTTTAACGTGATAAATAAAAACACATTTAGCCAGCTGTGTTGGCTATCTAAATAACGTTGTCGTGTGTGTGCTTGATATTTGGCTAACTAGGTATCTAAACCTAACTAACGTTAGCTAGCTAGCTATGGTTGTTCAATAACCCTTTATAATATCCACTGTCAAAAAGGGGACAACTCAAGTGGTGCAGCACAAAAACATAACAGCAACGTGTGACTTTGTGCAGTAAAACATATAAGTTAGTCGTGTATTAAGCTAAAAAGCTAGCACTGTATACTACTATTTGCTAGCAATTGTAGCCAACTAGCTAATGTTACTAGTTAAACAACTAGGATAAGTCACTAGCTAGTTCTCACTAGTTAGCGAACATAATACACAGTTGTTAGTTAACTGGTGAGTTTGCATTCATGTAAATGCACTTAATATTGTTTGTCAAAAGATCCGTCGTGTTGTGAATTACCGGGGGTCTTCCGAGGGCTGGTCGCGGTCCGGTCCCGTTTGTAGACACCCCTATGGGTGTAGTGTAAAGCTGACTCACTGTCGGGTCTGCGACAACTACATTGTTAGTCTGGTTCGGACAGGGCGGAGGTGTTAAGATCTGATAATATGTCGCATTGTTGTACCGGGTCAGAACCGTTTGTTTTTTATCCATTGAGGAGCCTCCGACACCTGAAATTAGGACTTTTTCCGGGACTCCCCTCTTTCTCATCTTCAGGGTCAAATGTCCGTTTGCCCCTACTTTGGAGCACTTTCTCCTACAAAGTCCGACTCGGCTCGACCCAAAATAATCAGGGATATAGTTAGACTAATATCTTACATGTCCATTCGTTCAAATTGTATAAATGATACGTTTCTAAAACGGGAAGATGCAACGGATTTGATTAAGTCGAAAGCTCCGTCCTGGATGTTTAAAAAATGGCTCCAGGAAGCTGACAATGAATAAGGGGATGCAGTTTACCCGCGAAACTCGGATTTCCCGGGAATGTTTTAAACGATATTTGAATATGGTATGCTATTGGTCAGCGTCATATCAGTCTCCTTATACGTAATTGCGTCAGTGTGTTTGACCAATGGGTGAGGATTTTCGACACACAAAGCGATGCCTTGTGCTTATTATTTGTCTGCTGAACATCAAACTCAATCATATCATATATATATATATATATATATATATATATATATATATATATATATATATATATATATATATATATACGGTGCATTCGGAAAGTATTCAGACCCCTTGGCTTTTTCCCACATTTTGTTACGCAACAGCCTTATTCTAAAATTGATTAAATAAAAATGTTTCTGAATCTACACACAATACCCCATTATGACAAAGTGAAAAAAAAGTTTGGAAATATGTGCAAATGTATTACAAATAAACAACAGAAATATGTACGTATTCAGACCCTTTGCTATGCGACTCGAAAATGAGTTTAGGTGCATCCTGTTTCCATTGATCATCCTTGAAATGTTTCTACAACTAGTTTGGAGTTGAACTATGGTAAATTCAATTGATTGGACATGATTTGGAAAGGCACACACCTGTCTATATAAGGTCCCACAGTTGACAGTGCATGTCAGAGCAAAAACCAAGCCATGAGGTTGAAGGAATTGTCCGTAGAGCTCCAGGACAGGATTGTGTCGAGGCACAGGTCTGGGGAAGGGTACCTAAATATTTCTGCAGCATTGAAGGTCCCCAAGAACACAGTGGCCTCCATCACTCTTAAAGGGAAGAAGTTTGGAACCATCAAGACTCTTCCTAGAGCTGGCTGCCCAGCCAAACTGAGTAATCGAGGGAGAAGGGCCTTGGTCAAGGAGAATGGTCACTCTGACAGAGCTCCAGAGTTCCTCTGTGGAGATGGGAGAACCTTCCAGAAGTACAACCATCTCTGCAGCACTCCACCAATCAGGCCTTTATGGTAGAGTGACCAGATTGAAGCCACTCCTCCGTAAAAGGCACATGACAGCCCGCTTGGAGTTTGCCAAAAGGCACCTAAAGGACTCTCAGACCATGAGAAACAAGATTCTCTGGTCTGATGATACTACGATTGAACTCTTTGGCCTGATTGCCAAGCATCACGTCTGGAGGAAACCTGGCACAATCCTGGAATAAGAATATAATAAGATTCAAAGGAGTGGCAGGTAGCCTAGCGGTTAGCGCGTTGGGGCATTAACTGAAAGGTTGCTAGTTTGAATCCGACAAGGTGAAGAATCTGGCGATGTGCCCTTGAGCAAAGCACTGAACCCTAATTGCTCCAGGGTTTGGCGTTGATAATGGCTGACTGTGACCCAAGTCTCCGAAGGTGTCTCAAGAGGATTTGGGACATGCAAAACATTTTTTATCCAATTTACACATGCATATAATACAAGTACATCAATGAAATAGGACAAATATAAGCCCCCCAAAAAGTATTTAATTGTATTATTATTATTATTTTAAACCTTGCATTCTTCATGCAAGGTTTCTTCTCGTATTGAGTCTTCTTGCATTGATTATTTTCCTAGCAAAAATAACATTCAAATGCAATGCAGTCATTAAAGAGCATGGATACCATACTGAATGTTACATTGGACGCAGCAGTTGATCAGTCACTAACAGTGTTTGAAAATTGTTTTAGTAAATCTATTAGTCCAACATAAAACGGAAAACAAAGAATTTTGACATTTCACAATTCAAATCAAATTTGTATTAGTCACATGCGCCGAATACAACAAGTGTAGACCTTACAGTGAAATGTTTACTTACAAGCCCCTAACCAACAATGCAGTAAAAAATAAGAATAAGAAATAAAAGGAACAAGTAATTAAAGAGCAGCAGTAAAATAACAATAGCGAGACTATATACAGGGGGTACGGTACAGAGTCAATGTGGAGACTATATACAGGGGGTACCGGTACAGAGTCAATGTGGAGACTATATACAGGGTGTTACGGTACAGAGTCAATGTGGAGACTATATACAGGGGGTACCGGTACAGAGTCAATGTGGAGGCTATATACAGGGGGTCCCGGTACAGAGTCAATATGGAGACTATATACAGGGGGTACCAGTACAGAGTCAATGTGGAGGCTATATACAGGGGGTACCAGTACAGAGTCAATGTGCGGGGGCACCGGCTAGTCGAGGTAATTTAGGTAATATGTACATATAGGTTGAGTTATTAAAGTGACTATGCATAAATAATAACAGAGAGTAGCAGCGGTTTAAAAGGAGAGGGGGGGGGGGGAAATGCAAATAGTCTGGGTAGCCATTTGATTAGATGTTCAGGAGTCTTATGGCTTGGGGGTAGAAGCTGTTTAGAAGCCTCTTGGACCGCTCTGGTACCGCTTGCCGTGCGGTAGCAGAGAACAGTCTATGATTAGGGTGGCTGGAGTCTTTGACAATTTTTAGGGCCTTCCTCTGACACTGCCTGGTACAGAGGTCCTGGATGGCAGGAAGCTTGGCCCCAGTGATGTACTGGGCCGTACGCACTACCCTCTGTCGTGCCTTGCGGTTGAAGGCCGAGCAGTTGCCATACCAGGCAGTGATGCAACCAGTCAGTATGCTCTCGATGGTGCAGCTGGAGAACCTTTTGAGGATCTGAGGACTCATACCAAATCATTTCAAGTCTCCTGAGGGGGAATAGGTTTTGTCGTGCCCTCTTCACGACTGTCTTGGTGTGTTTGGACCATGTTAGTTTGTTGGTGATGTGGACACCAAGGAACTTGAAGCTCTCAACCTGCTCCACTATAGCCCCGTCGATGAGAATGGGGGCATGCTTGGTCCTCCTTTTCCTGTAGTCCACAATCATCTCCTTTGTCTTGATCACGTTTTGGGAGTGGTTGTTGTCCTGGCACCACACGGTCAGGTCTCTGACCTCCTCCCAAAAGGCTGTCTCGTCGGTGTTGGTGATCAGGCCTACTACTCTTGTGTCATCGGCAAACTTAATGATGGTGTTGGAGTCATGCAGTCATGAGTGAACAGGGACTACAGGAGGGGACTGAGCACGCAGCCCTGAGGGGCCCCTGTGTTGTGGATCAGCGTGGCGGATGTGTTGTTACCTACCCTCACCACCTGGGGGTGGCCCGTCAGGAAGTCCAGGATCCAGTTGCAGAGGGAGGTGTTTAGTCCCAGGGTCCTTAGCTTATTGATGAGCTTTGAGGGTACTATGGTGTTGAACGCTGAGCTGTAGTCAATGAATAGCATTCTCACATAGGTGTTCCTTTTGTCCAGGTGTGAAAGGGCAGTGTGGAGTGCAATAGAGATTGCATCATCTGTGGATCTGTTGGGGTGGTATGCAAATTGGAGTGGGTCTAGGGTTTCTGGGATAATGGTGTTGTGAGCCATGACCAGCCTTTCAAAGCACTTCATGGCTACAGACGTGAGTGCTATGGGTCAGTAGTCATTTAGGCAGGTTACCTTAGTGTTCTGGGGAACAGGGACTATGGTGGTCTGCTTAAAACATGTTGGTATTACAGGGACACATGCATGTTTGTGTTATTTGCCTCGAAGCGAGCAAAGAAGTTGTTTAGCTCGTCTAGTAGGCTTGCGTCACTGGGCAGCTCTCGGCTGTGCTGCTTCCCTTTGTAGTCTGTAATGCTTTGCAAGCCCTGCCACATCCGACGAGCGTCAGAGACGGTGTAGTACGATTCGATCTTAGTCCTACATTTGCGGTCTTATCCATGTTAATTTGTGATGTGTGAATTACTTGACGTGCTCATATGAACAAATACACAAAAGACAAATACTCATTAACCACAGGATTACATTCCTAAATGATAACAGTAATATTTTTTGCCTTTTGAATGTCAAATATAAAACACCCTTTAGCATTGGGAATAGGAAACAAATGCTTGCTCAGAGAACTGCAATGAGAACAGAACTCCCTAATGTCCATCTTTTGTTTCATGACCATTGACAGATACTTTTATTTATTTTACTAGGCAAGTCAGTTAAGAACAAATTCTTATTTTCAATGACGGCCTAGGAACAGTGCGTTAACTGGCTTGTTGAAGGGCAGAATGACAGATTTTTACCTTGTAAGCTCTGAGATTCGATCTTGCAACCTTTCGGTTACTTGTCCAGCACTCTAACCACTAGGCTACCCTGCCGCCCCATATCATGAGGATTTTATAATTGTTTTTACACCCCAAATAGCTGTCACCTTCAATATCCTTACATGAAGGGAAGAAAGTCTCTATGGGGGTGCCACAGGGTTCAATTCTTGGGCCAACTCTTTTCTCTGTATACATAAATGATGTCGCTCTTGCTGCTGGTGAATCTCTGATCCACCTCTACGCAGACGACACCATTCTGTACACTTCTGGCCCTTCTTTGGACACTGTGTTAACAACCCTCCAGACGAGCTTCAATGCCATTCAACTCTCCTTCCGTGGTCTCCAACTGCTCCTAAACACAAGTAAAACTAAATGCATGCTCTTCAACCGATCGCTGCCTGCACCTGCCCGCCTGTCCAGCATCACTTCTCTGGACGGTTCTAACTTAGAATTTGTGGACAACTACAAATACCTAGGTGTCTGGTTAGACTGTAAACTCTCCTTCCAGACTCACATCAATCATCTCCAATCCAAAGTGAAATCTCGAATTGGCTTCCTATTTCGCAACAAAGCATCCTTCACTCATGCTGCCAAACATGCCCTCGTAAAACTGACCATCCTACCAATCCTCGACTTCGGCGATGTCATTTACAAAATAGCTTCCAATACCCTACTCAACAAGCTGGATGCAGTCTATCACAGTGCCATCCGTTTTGTCACCAAAGCCCCATATACTACCCACCACTGCGACCTGTACGCTCTCGTTCGCTGGCCTTCGCTTCATAATCGTCGCCAAACACATTGGCTCCAGGTCATCTACAAGACCCTGCTAGGTAAAGTCCCCCCTTATCTCCGCTCACTGGTCACCATAGCAGCACCCACCTGTAGCACGCGCTCCAGCAGGTATATCTCTCTGGTCACCCCTAAAGCCAACTCCTCCTTTGGTCGTCTCTCCTTCCAGTTCTCTGCTGCCAATGACTGGAACGAACTACAAAAATCTCTGAAACTGGAAACATATCTCCCTCACTAGCTTTAAGCACCAGCTGTCAGAGCAGCTCACAGATCACTGCACCTGTACATAGCCCATCTATAATTTAGCCCAAACTACTACCTCTTCCCCTACTGTATTTATTTATTTTGCTCCTTTGCACCATATTATTTATATTTTATCTTTGAACTTTCTTCAAACTACAAATCTACCAGTGTTTTTCTTGCTATACTTTATTTACTTTGCCACCATGGCATTTTTTTTGCCTTTACCTCCCTTAACTCACATCATTTGCTCACATTGTATATAGTCTTATTTTTTTTTTTTTCTACTGCATCATTGATTGTATGTTGTTTTACTCCATGTGTAACTCTGTGTTTTTGTATGTTGTCGAACTGCTTTGCTTTATCTTGGCCAGGTCGCAATTGTAAATGAGAACTTGTTCTCAACTTGCCTACCTGGTTAAATAAAGGTGAAATAAATAAATAAAGAAAGAAAAAAGAAGACAAAGAAGTACTGGCCAGTATTTCCTATACCTATATATAGGCATTAAGCGGGTGTAATGAAATGTAGCTAGCTCAAACATCATCAAACTTCATCTTCTATCCCTGGAAGCCCAGTATCACAGTCCGCTGCTCCTTCATCTTCTATCCCTGGAAGGTCAGTATCACAGTCTGCTGCTCCTTCATCTTCTATCCCTGGAAGGCCAGTATCACAGCCTGCTGCTCCTTCATCTTCTGTCCCTGGAAGGCCAGTATCACAGTCTGCTGCTCCTTCATCTTCTATCCCTGGAAGGCCAGTATCACAGTCTGCTGCTCCTTCATCTTCTATCCCTGGAAGGCCAGTATCACAGTCTGCTGCTCCTTCATCTTCTATCCCTGGAAGGCCAGTATCACAGTCTGCTGCTCCTTCATCTTCTATCCCTGGAAGGCCAGTATCACAGTCTGCTGTTCCTTCATTTTCTTACTGGCCTCCCATAGCCTGCAGTGAAGTGGTGGTGGAGATCCCTCTGGGTTCCTGTTGCCTGCCAAAGTCTCCCCTTCCCCGGCCTCTTCCCCTGCAAGAAACCCTGTCATGTCCCGCCCCAGTTCTGGAAGTCCCTTCCTCTACCTCCTCCTCGGCCCATACCCCTGCCTCCATCTCTACCTCCTCCTCGGCCCATACCCCTGCCTCCATCTCTACCTCCTCCTCGGCCCATACCCCAGCCTCCATCTCTACCTCCTCCTCGGCCCATACCCCTGCCTCCATCTCTACCTCCTCCTCGGCCCATACCCCTGCCTCCATCTCTACCTCCTCCTCGGCCCATACCCCTGCCTCCATCTCTACCTCCACCCATCTCCATTGGTTTCTCTTCTCTCTGTGGGTGATACCTGTGAATGACATAGCTAGATCCACAACATTAGCTAGGTAGTTAGCTAGTATGTAACATATACATACAGTAGAAGTAAAGGTAAATACAATGGAATAATAAAAGCTACCTTAGCGGTACATTAAAGTTATTATGGTGGCTAACGTCCCAGTAACAGCTAACAGGGCTAGTTAGCTAACGTTAGCATATTTACAAGAATGGCCGAGGACGCAGTGTAGTGCTAGTTCATTTGTAAGGACTTTTGACGTTAACAAAACAATATATAGAGGAGACGGCTTTATTTTAATAACAGACTACAGTAATCACAGCGCACATCATTTAAATTTAATGAAAATCACTCATACCTTCAAAGTACAAACATTGAAATAGGATAAATATTTCCTCCATCCTTGGAGGCAGACATTTTTCTTACGTATGAATGACGTACGTGCGTCATGGCGTCGTGGCGTGTGACGCGAAAGGGGGCGGGCCCACCATACAGTGTTTTTATTTCTTTCTTTGTTTCATGTCCAGAAAAAAACAACAATGGTGTATATTTGTAGAAATGTTCATATCTGATCGTACGCCTGACATTTCAGTAATAATTAACGGATTTGTATCAGAACCGAATCCACAGGAGGGAGGATGAAGCGGCGCAATGCGGACTGCAGCAAGCTCCGACGGCCGTTAAAACGGAACCGAATCACCGAGGGTATATATAGCAGGTACCGACGAATTAAAGTGGCTCTAGTTAAGGGGGACATGATCGTACAATAATGGCGTCTGAGATATATCAGACGAGACACTTTTAGCTGTCGTGTAGTGTGTCAAATAACCCCCCTCCTTTTGCGTTAACGTTACTATTCATGTGTCGTTTTCTAACGTGTTATAGCCTGGTTGTGAAGGCCTTGCTATGTAACATTAGCTAAATAGCAGCTGCTTGCTATTCTGACAGTTTCAGGGATTTGTTCCAACATGTAAACAATACCGACTGCGTTCACATTTGACGACCAAAAAAAACTAATGGCATTGGGGAAAACGTGCTAAAAAAAAAAAAAAAAAAATGCAATACACAGAGATGATTGTTTTATTGCACGGTTTAATTAGTGTCTACTGATTTAGTTAGCTGGCCATCCAAGCCAAACATGACAACATGTTCTTTGTATACACTGTCTGGTAGCCCTGTATCACTAGCTAGCTCGTTATCCAAAGGCTTGACTGTTCATCTACACTTGTGAACACTTCAGTATATTGATCACACAGCAAAGCAGCTGTTTGGTAGAACCCGACATGCACACATGGGGTTTTAATGTTCTCTCTGATCTTCTCATAGACATACGCCACTGTCTGGCACAGTTTTAGGTTATGTATTTCTGGCCTTGTACAGTATGAACAAAGAGTATAGCTCTGGACCAGAGCTTAGTATGAAGGGGACTGAAAAGCAGTACAATTGTACAACCAGGAATCTGTATATCAACTAGTGGGGCTGAAGTTAAGGATTTATTAAAGAACACATTTCAATTAACTTTTTTTTCTGTTATTCATTGCAAATGCCTAATTTTTAAAACAATATCGGACAACGTGTGGTCATGTGGTTGCAGATTACCTCGTGACTGTAATCAGGATAAAGATGTTCCATCTAAAAACACTGAATGACTGTTTTACTGATCATATTACAGGGAGCTTTTGACTAGCTCTGATCCAAGGCGGTAGTGACACATGTTCCATTACTAGTTAGTAGAGGAACACACTAACACCTTGGACCAGAGCTAGTTTTCATCCAGCCTCTTTGTTTTTACTGTTTGGCACCCTCTCTCTCTCTCTCTCTCTCTCTCTCTCTCTCTCTCTCTCTCTCTCTCTCTCTCTCTCAGGTTGTGTCTAAAGAAATCCCACAATGTTTCTCTCATGCTTTCTCTTGTTCTCTCTCTATCTCTATCTCTGTCTTTGTCTCTAACTCTGTCTCTAACACTCTCTCTCTCTCTCTCTCTCTCTCTCTCTCTCTCTCTCTCTCTCTCTCAGGTTGTGTCTAAAGAAATCCCACAATGTTTCTCTCATGCTTTCTCTTGTTCTCTCTCTATCTCTATCTCTGTCTTTGTCTCTAACTCTGTCTCTAACACTCTCTCTCTCTCTCTCTCTCTCTCTCTCTCTCTCTCTCTCTCTCTCAGTACGTTCCTGTATCTGAAGTTTCTGGTGGTGTGGGTGCTGGTGCTGCTGGCAGACTTTGTGTTGGAGTTCAGGTTTGAGTACCTGTGGCCCTTCTGGCTCTTCATACGCAGTGTCTATGACTCCTTCAGATACCAGGGGCTGGTAAGTGTGTGTGTGTGTGTGTAAGAGTGAATGTGTGTAAGACAGAGTGTATTCATGAGATTTTGACACGAAAGATGGCTGCACAATTGTATATTATTGCATACTGACTACATTTCTCTCTCCCTCTCTCTCTTTCTGTCTCTCTGTCTCTGTCTCTCTCGGTCTTTCTCTCTCTCTCTCTCTATCTCTGTCTCTCTCTCAGGCGTTCTCAGTGTTCTTTGTGTGTGTGGCGTTTACATCTGACATCATCTGCCTCCTCTTTATCCCTGTCCAATGGCTGTTCTTCGCTGCCAGCACCTACGTCTGGGTCCAGTACGTGTGGCACACAGGTCTGTTAACACCAGCTCTCTCTCTGTTCCAGATTTAGATAGATTTCTCTTTCCTATGATGCATTGGGGTTTAATCCTGGGTGATCATGTGATTCATATGTTTATGTATACCCAATTATCAAATGTGTATGTACTGTACATTTTTATATATTCAAAATATGCATGTACAAAATACATTTTGTATTTCTTTGTCTGCGTTCACACAAGCAGCCCAATTTTGATATTCTTTCCACTAATTGGTCTTTTGACAAATCAGATCAGATTCTGCAAATAATTGGGCAAAAAGATCATAATTGGTTTGCCTGTGTAAACGCTGGTGTTTAACTCTCACACTGTCCCCCATCTGGGCCCCCCCCCCCCCCCCCCCCCCCCCCCCCGTTGCTCAGAGAGAGGGGTGTGTCTACCCACCGTATCGCTATGGATACTGTTTGTTTACATGGAAGCTGCCATCCGCTTCAAGGACCTGAAGAACTTCCATGTGGACCTGTGTCGGCCCTTCGCTGCTCACTGGTAACCCTGTCAGCTGTTTTTATAACCCTACCTCGTCTATCTTATTGCATTGTGTCATTGGGGCCTTTTAATGCACAAGACCAAACACATTGTATTTGCTCAGGCAATGTTCTTTTAAATAATTAGTCAAACATTCCCACTTGTTACAAGACACCTATAGACTTCTTCAACAAAAGTCAAACTGTTCTCCTTCTACGCTGCACAGGAAGTAGAAATGACTGGTAACCATAACAACAGTTTGTTCCCCCGCCCCCCCCCCCCCTCTGTCAGTATCGGCTACCCCGTGGTGACTCTGGGCTTTGGCTTTAAGAGTTACGTCAGCTATAGGATGAGACTGAGGAAACAGAAGGAGGTGCAGAAGGAGAATGAGTTTTACATGCAGCTCCTACAGCAAGCTCTGCCCCCAGAGCAACAGTTGCTACAGCGACAGGAGAGAGAGGCAGAGGAGGGTAAGTAGGACCCTCAGTCTTTTTGTTGTTGTTGCCTGATTCCGTATTTTTCTCTCCCAAATTCAGTTTTCTCCTGTTTTTGACAGTTTTTTTCCCCCTCCCACACTTCAAAAAAATATATATATTAAAAATAAAATACAAATTGGATGTTCCAAGTCCACAACATTGCTTAAACCACATTAGGAGACTACTTTTGAGGTCTGTGAAAAAAATCTTTGAAATTTTGGGTGTAGTTGCCCTTTAATGCAAGTGTGAACCGGCAAGAGACCGTTGTTCGGTTAGCGACGTTTCTGTTGCGCTCATGTGATTTGCAGAGTTTGCAAAACAAATGGCCACTGGATTGATGCAAATAATCATGATATCATCCTGCCAGGTAGGCTACTTTGTAGTTAACATTTTGGGAAAGTCTTCCTGCTCTACTAGGCGATGGTTATCGTTAGCATCATCGCTAACGGCTACACCAACTCATTCCTGTGCCGTTTCAGAAAGTTGCAGGAAAATATGAATCACTGATGCGTTTAAAGTTAATGTCTTATGATTCACTTGGGCAAATTTTAATGCATTTTCTAATAAATTCATAAGCTCTGATTCAGAGGGGTTAAATGTGGAAGACGCATTTCAGTTGAATGCATTCAGTTGTACATCTGACTAGGTATCCCCCCCCCTTCCATTTGCCTTCAATACATTTAGTTGATTTCATACTAAGTTCAATACATTTAGTTGATTTCATACTAAGTTCAATACATTTAGTTGATTTCCTACTAAGGTCAATACATATATATATTTTTTTATATTGTTGAATTCCGTTTTTAATGTCTGTATACACACACACACACACACACACACACACACACACACACACACACACACACACACACACACAGGTTTCTACAACAGCCTGTATTCCCCGTCAGAGCGTTCTTCCACACCCTCCCCCTATCCTAGAGCAGCACATGCTCCAACAGCACCTTCCATCAAAAGTGAGATCCAAACACGTTCACGTTGCTGTTATCTTATCTAACCTCTTCCTCGCCTCCTCTTTCTAGCAGCCATGGCTAAAGGTGTGCCATCAGAGATGGACCTAGCCCCTCCGGTCTCCCAGAACGGGGCTACACCCGGCAAGAAGAACCCCGTTAACTCTTCTGTCCCCTTACCGGAACTGGAGTACCGGGAGAAAGGGAGAGACGGCAACAGCAAGGAGCGGGAGGGCAAACAACAACAACAACA
>NC_138304.1:102036097-102063597 GCF_965601325.2 Salmo salar
CTCTCCCCCTCTCTCTCTATATCCCCTCCTCTATCTATCCCCTCCCTTCTCTCTCATACAAATATATTGAACAGTGTTTCTTCCCCCTGTAACTCCTGTTTTCTCTCTGTCAGGGGTGAGTGTACTGACTCCCTGCGTGGTCGGATCAGAGAGTTGGAAACGGAGTGTAAGAAACTCAGCATCGACATGAAACTCAAAGAAGAGCACATTAGAGAGCTGGAGGGGAAATGCCAGGTGAGTTTACATTACTTTAGATACTTCCTGGATCCTTTCTGTGAGATCACTGTGAGAACCTAAGCAGGGTGCTGCTGATTCCTTACTGGGACACGGCTGAAACTAGATTGTGGCTGAAAACATGTTCCTTTGCTTCATTTACTCTCTGTTCCAGATCGACTTACAGTAGTGAGTGCATAAATGTTCTTACATGTTCATACTGGACCCCCCCCCCCCCCCCCCCCCCCCGTGGGAATGGAACCCACAGCCCTGGTATTACAAGCACCGTGTTCTACCAACTGAGCCACACTGGACACCTTATGAGGAGTTAGTTTTGTGTTTTCAGATGCTCATGATGAGGTATGGCTGTCTAATCTCTATTCTCTCTCTCTCCTCGCTCCTCGATCCTCTCCTCTCCTCCCTCCTCCTGTCTCTCCCTCCTGTCTCTCCCCCCTGTCTCTCTCCTCCCTCCTCCTCTCTCTCCTCCCTCCTCCTCTCCCTCCTCCTTTCTCTCCTCCCTCCTCCTTTCTCTCCTCCCTCCTCCTGTCTCTCCTCCCTCCTGTTTCTCCCTCCTCCTGTCTCTCCTCCCCGTCCTCTCTCCTCCTTCCTTCTCTCTCTCCTCCCTCCTCCTGTCTCTCCTCCCTCTTCTCTCTCCCCCCCTCCTTCTCTCTAGGAGCTGCGTAAGTACAAGGAGAATGAGAAGGACATGGAGGTGTTAATGTCGGCGCTGTCGGCCATGCAGGATAAAACCCAGCACCTGGAGAACAGCCTGTCTGCTGAGACCAGGATCAAACTAGACCTCTTCTCTGCCCTGGGGGACGCCAAAAGACAGCTGGAGATCGCACAAGGTACACTTCCCTTACCTGACCCACTGCCGCACTACTACAGTGACCAGCTTCTAGCTGAGTCATTGTGTTCATAGACTCTAGGATCAAACTCTGACGGCTGGGGATTCCACAAGGTACAGTAACATTTACCTCAGGTGTTCATCTACCATTACATAAACAGGATGCTCCACGAGGTACATTAACATTTACCTCAGGTTTTCATCTACCATTACATAAACAGGATGCTCCACAAGGTACAGTAACATTTACCTCAGGTTTTCATCTACCATTACATAAACAGGATGCTCCACAAGGCACAGTAACATTTACCTCAGGTTTTCATCTACCATTACATAAACAGGATGCTCCACAAGGCACAGTAACATTTACCTCAGGTTTTCATCTACCATTACATAAACAGGATGCTCCTCAAGGTACAGTAACATTTACCACAGGTTTTCATCTACCATTACATAAACAGGATGCTCCACAAGGTACAGTAACATTTACCTCAGGTTTTCATCTACCATTACATAAACAGGATGCTCCACAAGGTACAGTAACATTTACCTCAGGTTTTCATCTACCATTACATAAACAGGATGCTCCTCAAGGTACAGTAACATTTACCTCAGGTTTTCATCTACCATTACATAAACAGGATGCTCCACAAGGTACAGTAACATTTACATCAGGTTTTCATTTTCCTTTACATAAACAGGATGCTCCACAAGGTACAGTAACATTTACCTCAGGTTTTCATCTACCATTACATAAACAGGATGCTCCACAAGGTATACAAGGTGTTCTGCTATTCGACCCAGAGATGTAAATTAGCAACATGAAGAAAATGACAACAAAGTGAGAAGACACATTTCCTACTGTGATCTAACGCTCCTCTCTCTCTCCCTCCTCCTTCCCCCAGGTCAGATCCACCAGAGAGACCAGGAGATAGCAGAGTTGAAGCAGAAGATAGCTGAGGTGATGGCGGTGATGCCCAGCATCTCCTACAGCAACGACAGCAGCAGCCTCAGCCCCGTTACCCCACACTACTCCTCCAAGTTCATGGACAATAGTCCCTCTTCCCTGGATCCCAACGCTTCTGTCTACCAGCCACTCAAAAAGTGACAATAACACACACATTAATACACACTAACACACACACACACTTACAAGAATACAGATTTACAAAGACGGCATACATAGTCACATCCACCCATACATACGTAGTCGCATCCACCCATACATACGTAGTCACATCCACTCATACATTCGTAGTCACATCCACTCATACATTCGTAGTCACATCCACTCATACATACGTAGTCACATCCACTCATACATACGTAGTCGCATCCACTCATACATACGTAGTCGCATCCACCCATACATACGTAGTCGCATCCACCCATACATACGTAGTCGCATCCACCCATACATACAGACACAAACTCTTCTGGTCATGTTTTGTGGAAGCGATTGGAAATGATCTCGGCGCTGTCTAGGACGAGCTTCTCCAAAGTGTTTTGGTTGTGTTTTGGTTGTGTTTTGGTTGTGTTTTTGGAACCAGTTGCGGTCGGAGTCCCAGCCCCGTCGTTCTGTTGTTCTCAGTATGTTCCCATGGTGATGCCTTAGTTTATTTTTTATTTTTTTTGGAACAGCTGGAGAGGTAAAACTACACGAGGGAAGGTGTTTATGTTTTGTGTTTTGAACTGGTAAGAGTAAAGGGACATCGGGTTGACTGTATCCTGAAGGAGTGTTCTGAGGGGAGAGAGATGCAGATGAGGACTGACTGGTTAGTTGGTATAAATGTCTAGAAAGACTCATCGTCTTGCTCTCTCTCTCTGTGCTTCATGTTCTCTCTGTCAGCGCTTCATGTTCTCTCTCTCTCTCTCTCTCTCTCTCTCAGTGCTTCATGTTCTCTCTCTCTCTCTCTCTCTCTCTCTCTCTCTCTCTCTCTCAGTCAGTGCTTCATGTTCGCCATCTCCTTTTTCTTTCTGTCCATTTTGTTCAGCAGGTTTTGTCCCAGCTTAAAGTTAGTCTTTGTATGATGGGACTATTATACTACTCTACATTTTTGCTTTTAAATGAGAGGAAGCTGAAACATTTGAAGTGGTATCTTCTGTGAGTTTGATTATGAATGGAAAAGTACTTTGTTGATGTTTTGGTATTATCGCCATTTACTTAAATATGTGTTTTTTATTTTTATTTTTAAAGAACACATTTCAATTTAGTTATGACCATAACAATGGTAAAGTAGATTTCTCTGTACCAATGGTCTTGGAAAGATCACCAATTTGTACATCAACTCAAATTCACTCTTTACTCCAAACAACATCCGGGATTTATCAATTAACTCCAACACTCCGGTCAAGAAATACATATCTTTCAGAATTGGATTGTCAATGGAGATGACCTGGTACTGCCTAAAGGTTAAGATATGACCTGGTACTGTCTAAAGGTTAAATTATGACCTGGTACTGCCTAAAGGTTAAGATATGACCTGGTACTGCCTAAAGGTTAAGATATGACCTGGTACTGCCTAAAGGTTAAGATATGACCTGGTACTGCCTAAAGGTTAAGATATGACCTCGTACTGCCTAAAGGTTAAGATATGACCTGGTACTGCCTAAAGGTTAAGATATGACCTGGTACTGCCTAAAGGTTAAGATATGACCTGGTACTGCCTAAAGGTTAAATTATGACCTCGTACTGCCTAAAGGTTAAGATATGACCTGGTACTGCCTAAAGGTTAAGATATGACCTGGTACTGCCTAAAGGTTAAATTATGACCTGGTACTGCCTAAAGGTTAAGATATGACCTGGTACTGCCTAAAGGTTAAATTATGACCTGGTACTGCCTAAAGGTTAAGATATGACCTGGTACTGCCTAAAGGTTAAGATATGACCTGGTACTGCCTAAAGGTTAAGATATGACCTGGTACTGCCTAAAGGTTAAGATATGACCTGGTACTGCCTAAAGGTTAAGATATGACCTGGTACTGCCTAAAGGTTAAATTATGACCTGGTACTGCCTAAAGGTTAAATTATGACCTGGTACTGCCTAAAGGTTAAGCAATGTCATATGTTTGCTGCAAATGCACTCAAACCTGTCTATCCTTTTGGACCAAATTAGAATCTGTCGTTAGGCCATATTACTAAAAACCTACTGGATTTAATGATGTCTAGGTAACTGATGTTTACCAGTTGTAAATTTCACTGTGCCTTGCAAATTACTTTTTTTTTTAAAGTAGTGAGTATAATGGGTTACTTCGCCAATCTTGATATAGGACCCGGGGCGGTCTCAATAATGTAAGCTTGCTTCCTTTCATTCTACCCTTTCCTTCGTGATCTCTGATCTGGCAGGTGGAAGCAACATATGGTGAAAGCCCTCTCACCTATCATGAAGGAAAGGAGATGAAGTAAGGAAGCCAGTGTAGTGGATTGAGATGTCCCCCATCTCGTACCATCTCCCATGCAGCCCCAGTCTCCTTTATATTAAGCCCCATACTCTTAGACCCCGGTCAGTGTTGTCTTATTAACAAGGAAAGGAAACAAATTGATTTGGTATTATGAATGAACCTGGTCTGCCAAACAGCTATTAAATACATCTATCTGGTCAGGCCAAGGGGTCAGTAGATCAAACTCCAGGCTCTTATGTCCACTACTACGGTGGCCCAGAGTGGACATCTATTTGTTTACAACCAAGGTTGAGGTCAATTCCATTTCAATTCAGGAAGTAAAAAAATTGGAATGTCAGTAATCGTCAATGCTTTTTAATGAGGAAACATTTGGAATTTGGTTAACTTTTTATTTTTTCTGAATTGAAATGGAATTGAGCCCCAACCCTGTTTTACAGCCATGTACATTATTACATACCGATGAATGTTATAGTTTCTTTCAGTTCAAAGTGCCACGTTTTGGTGTTTCTTAATTGCATCCCCTCTCCCATTCATTAGATTGATGTATCTCTAGCTTGCTTTAGGTTTGGATAAAAACCATCAGAGCTACACGTTGTTGTTGTGTTCATATATTTGACATTATTTGGTTCTGATGTTTTGTTTTTAGGTCGATCAGAGAGCAGGTACAGTAACGGCTAAATTCACTCGCTGCTTTTGTTACTGATTTGGTTGCAGCTGTTTTTTTTCTCCTCCTGCATCATGTTTTTAATTCTCTCCTGCTAGCCTGAGTCCCAGATCTGTTTTTCTGTTCGTCCCAACTCCTTATGGAATCGTCATGCAAAACAATTGGCTTGAAAGACTACATTTTGAGTCGGCAAGAGCACAAACATATCTGGGACCAAGCTAATCTCTTTCCAACTGGGATGATGATGATGATGATGATAATGATGAAGATAATAGTGTGAAGTTTTGTTTTGGGAAGTTACACCCTGCCCACTGGGCACACGCTCGTTGAATCGATGTTGTTTCCATGTCTTTTCAATGACATTACGTTGAGCCAACATGAAATAGGGGTTCAGTTGACATCTGTGCAGTTTGACCATATGCTGTGTTTTTTGCTGTAGGGTGAAGTTGCCCCTAGATGCTGATTATTGTTTTTTTTTTGGGGGGGGGGGGGGGGTCAGTTTTACATTTCTCCACTATTGTTAAAATTAGGATTAGGGGAGTGGAATCTGATTCTGGGTCGGTACCTAGATGAAATTTAACCCCTAAAAACGTTGTGTTTTCTACCTGGAAAGTATTGGTGTGGATCCACAGTAACGGACTTGTGACCTGTTGTAAAGATGTTCTATATGTTTTAGTGGCAAAGAATTTTTGTTTTGTTTTGTTGTTGTTCCACCATGTTGTTTTTCTCTCGATCTCAAAGTGATGATGATGATGATGATGTCGGCTGAGTCCAAACTTCTCTCACTTTGGGGCCATCACCTGGAATTAAAAAAAAATGAGTCTTGCAGGCGATGATGACGATGCAAGCTGTTTGAGAACAATCTGTGTGTTGTATTTATTTCTCTCTCTCTCTCTCTCGGTTATTCATATCTCTGATGTTGACATCTGCCTATTCATCAGGCTCCTCTGTGGACTACTAAAGCACCAGAGCATTAACACATTGTACCTCCAATGACTGGAAAACTTGATGAGAAACTTAGAGTTCTTATTTGTCTGTGAACATACTTGCTTTCCTCTGGTGTACTTCAATACGGATTAGAATTGTATACAGCAGGAGAGGCGTTAACGTGTAGGACCACAAGGTGGTGACAGTACGTTATTTTTGTTGATAAAACTCATAACTGTTGCGCTTTAAAACATTTTAAAAAAAGTTGTAAAACATTGTGACAAGTAATCTATCATCTTCGTTATCACTTGTTGATATCACAGTTGCAGATAACAGGTAATAAAACAAAGGCAGTTTTTTTTTCATTAGTATTTTGGCCTGTTGGGATTCCCTCTCCTGACGTATGTTTGCTGGGGATTACCCGTTCCGTTCATTAGCAGATATAGGGCCGCCCACCGGGTCCTAATTCAAGTCATCCCAAACACTGGAAGTCAACTACATTCTTTCGGAGCGGTCTACAAACTCTTTTTGTCTCGTTTTCTTGTCCTGAAGTCGGTGATGGATGCCTTAAGGTCGGCTGGAAGAGCGATCATCCGAAGTCCAAGTATCGCGAAACGTTCGTGGAATTCGGGCAAACATAAAAGTAAGTTTTTTTTATTTTTTGTTATAAAGTGAAAACTTCCTCTGATATTTGAACAAGTGAACAAGGCATTCGACAACCAAACAATTGTTTTAGTAGTGTAACTACAGCGAATTATTAACACTTGCCAGTTTGTTTTTGTTTGTGGGTCCAATTTTCATGATATGCCGAATTTCGGATCGTTTGTTGGCTACTTAGTAACACTTGTTACATCCAGTGCAACGTTTGTACATAATTTCATCAATCATATATCATGGCATGTTTTTCATTAGTTCACTCACTAGGCTAGCCTACTGTTGTCATTATTGGTGGTACAATTACGCTACCAATCAAGTAAAAAACATGGAGCAACTACGTGTTTCCTATTAAATTAACCCGGTCGCAATATAATACGGCTTTTTCTATTGTTTTGTTCTAGGGATTTTGATAGAACTGGCAGTGTAGGCTGAGGACATTCCTATCTAGTGATCCACTATCCCCAAGTCTTCCCAATTTATGAGATCAGAGCCTGAAATGCACCACACCCTTGATAACCATATTCATCTCTCATGCAATGACTTAATTGCATGTTTGGATAACAGTACTCTATTTCCTGTACACGGTCTACTTTGTCCCTATATTGGGGACTCTTTATTTTTGTATTATTATTATTTTTTTACTGATACTGTTCAGTGTACTATTACAGTAGCCTAATAAGGGTTATTTTGCCTGTACATAAATATCAGTTGTGTAAAAATACTTTAAAGTACTACTTAAGTCGTTTTTTTTGGTGTATTTCTACTTTTAAAACTTTTTTTTATTTCACTACATTCCTAAATAATGTACTTTTTACTCCATACATTTTCTCTGACACCAAAAAGTACTCGTTACATGTCGAGTGCTTAGCAGGACAGGAACATGGTCCAATTCATACACTTATCAACGTCCCTACTGCCTCTGATCTGGAGGACTCACTAAACAGAACATCCCTGGTCATCTCTACTGCCTCTGATCTGGAGGACTCACTAAACAGAGAACATCCCTGGTCATCTCTACTGCCTCTGATCTGGAGGACTCACTAAACAGAGAACATCCCTGGTCATCCCTACTGCCTCTGATCTGGAGGACTCACTAAACAGAGAACATCCCTGGTCATCTACTGCCTCTGATCTGGAGGACTCACTAAACAGAGAACATCCCTGGTCATCCCTACTGCCTCTGATCTGGAGGACTCACTAAACAGAGAACATCCCTGGTCATCCCTACTGCCTCTGATCTGGAGGACTCACTAAACAGAGAACATCCCTGGTCGTCCCTACTGCCTCTGATCTGGAGGACTCACTAAACAGAGAACATCCCTGGTCGTCCCTACTGCCTCTGATCTGGAGGACTCACTAAACAGAGAACATCCCTGGTCATCTCTACTGCCTCTGATCTGGAGGACTCACTAAACAGAGAACATCCCTGGTCATCTCTACTGCCTCTGATCTGGAGGACTCACTAAACAGAGAACATCCCTGGTCATCCCTACTGCCTCTGATCTGGAGGACTCACTAAACAGAGAACATCCCTGGTCATCCCTACTGCCTCTGATCTGGAGGACTCACTAAACAGAGAACATCCCTGGTCATCCCTACTGCCTCTGATCTGGAGGACTCACTAAACAGAGAACATCCCTGGTCATCTCTACTGCCTCTGATCTGGAGGACTCACTAAACAGAGAACATCTCTACTGGCTAAGTCCATCGGAATATTCTCTCACCCAGTTTGGAACCCTGTCAATGGAACTGGAATACAACACAGTAGCTGTTTTTGTACGCTAATGTAACAACTACCGGCACTGTGGGGGCATACTAAAGGTCAGTTGGCCACCCTATTCGCTACATAGTGCACTACTTTTGACCCAAGCCTTATGGGACCTTTGTCAATAGTAGTGCACTATGTAGAGAATAGGGTAGGATGCAGATTGTGTGCTAAATCTCACTTGATCCTGGGCTAGATGGGTGACTCGGTGGCAGCCGGAGAAACTAGAACTACTAATCACTATAGCCACGATAACAGCTACAGTCAGTAAATCCACACATTATCCATGTTATTAACCACATACTCAAATGGCTGCTCTGACAACCAAATAAATGTATTTCTAAATAAATGGAAGGTAGTCGTGGGTTGGTAAGATCAGGTGTGACCGTTCTAGCCAATGATGGGGCAGATATGCGTGTGACCAGGTGCAACTCTGATATATAAAGTGTTTTTCTCAGTTATTATATCCGTACATTCTCAACCAAACTTAGATTCTATCAAATAAGACGGAACGTAGCAAATAAACCATTAAATGTTTTGTTAACCACATGCAACACACTCTCATTGTCCTCCATACAAAAACTCCTCGCTTGGTGAGCTTAAAAAAATATATCCATAAACACCACCTGCTGGAGAAGACAGATTTTGGGCCCAGTAATCCCTCGTTCCTCTTCTCCTCTGGTCCGCAGCATGGCTGGGTTCAGGTTTGGGTACTGCTGGTGCTTCTTCCATTGTTAACGTACGCACACTTATGGATGTTGGGTTTTAGATAGGGGCCTCCCGAGTGGCGCAGCGGTCTAAATAAGAGGCTAAGGCACTGCATCTCAGTGCTCGAGGCGTCACTACAGACCCTGGTTTGATTCCAGGGGTGTATCACAACCGGCTGTGATCGGATATCTCATAGGGGAGCGCACAATTGGCCCAGCATAGTCCGGGTTAAGGGAGGGTTTGGCCGGGGTAGGCCGTCATTTGTAAAATAATAATTTGTTCTTAACTGGCTTGCCTCGTTAAATAACTCATGAAATCATGTTAAAGTTAACAACACAAAATGTAATGTTGATTTTTAACTGTGATGTAGAGCTACAGGGTGGAGGTAGGTAATGTTGATTTAACTGTGATGTAGAGCTACAGGGTGGAGGAAGGTAATGTTGCTTTAAAGCTACTGGCAGTGAGTGACCGGCTTTCTGGCTTTCAGAGTGTTTAGGTTGCCTGGGTCTGAATCTGTTTTCCAGGTTGGGGTTGGGGGGGGGGGGGGAAGTATTGTCATCACTACTAACCCATATCGTTCAGCCTGCAGGACTGGCCATGGTCAGACATGTACACTGGGGACAATATCTTCCTTTTGGATAGAAGTTGCCCTCAGGCACCGATGTATAATCCATTTACCGTCCCCCCCCCCCCCAAAAAAAACTCATTTTTCTCTGCAACGCCAAGGGCAATGTATACAACACACCTCACCCTCCCTTTCATCTTATCCAATGTCAAACAGATGGCTTTTGGGTTAGAGAGGGTTTTAAAACTGGGTTGAGGTAAAAGCCACCTTGGCAGTTTTTTCTTCTTCTCCCACAGCCTCTGACACATGGACCATCGGGTAATATTAGTCCATTTGAGGCCACATCACGTCCATATCACCAACAGTATTGCTTGTCCTCTTTATTACACAGTATTATAAGGCTCTGCTTATTTCCACAGTAACTACTATAGAATTAGGACCTATAATACTCATTAGGCATTTATTGTATGTATCAATTATGTTTGTTCAGTCACTTCTATAGTATCTACACTTAGTTCTGTGAAATCCATTTAGTTTTACCCCCCCCCCCCCCTCTAGTATGTGGTGACTTCTTCTGTGAATGTAATGTTTTTCCTCATTCTTATAGGTGTAGTTGACAGAGTTCTGAGAATTCACTATTATTGTTTGTTCAGTCATTTTATATCCGCCTTGAAATCCCTGGATTCTAATTGGCTGTTGATCGAGGGCTCTGACGCGTTCCCTGTTGCCGTGGCAATGTTTTTGTTACCTTTGATCTGCATTGGGACTGAGGGGTCGACCTCCCTGCGTTATCGTGTGTATGTCACTGTAGTCTAATCTATAGGTCCAACTTTACATTCAGAAACCTCACATGAACTTGAACCCTCTCTGGTCTTCTAAGAAGTATTTTCATTGGACATAGCCCTCAGGTCTTCTAAGAAGCAGTGTTTTCATTGGATGTGAGCCCTGTCAGTGTCAGAAGTCAGCTCTTAGTAGTCCAATGTCCCTAGATAACGTAGACTATGTAGACCTAAAGTGACACACTGGATCTATATGACAGAAAGGCATATCCTAGCCATCTCCATTTGTCCCTCCACTGTTGCCCTAATTTCTCTCTCTCCCTTTTCCATTCATCTTATCCCTCATACTTGAAGACTTGGTAATGATGCAAAGAAGCACTCAAGAACAAGTCCATCAGAAATCACTTCAGTTGACTTCTTCCTTCATAACCATCTCTGCTAAATTCTTTGATTTGAGAGATTGATAAGGGAAACTCATTAATGATGATCTTCAGGAGTGTGTTTCTTTGATGTCTTGTACGTTCAGCTGATTTCCCCTCACTAACCCCTGAACCTGAAGCCATCCATCTTGTTTTCTGGTCCTCAGGCAGTCAGTCAGGGTTCCATGCGCCTGCCTGGTCTTGCTGGAGCCTCCTCTCAAAGCAGAGCTGCATGTTACCACACACACACGTAATCCTCCTCATGATATACAGTGATGTTTATGGTCATTAGTCAGAATCATGGTTAACAATCCAGAAAACACTGGGATTGTTTTCTAGTTTTAAATGTAACCGTTCTGGGGATGGTGTGTATGTGGTAGCTCGCGTCTGTGAGAGAACGTCTATGTGGCGTGTCTGCATCTGTGTGTGTGAGAGACGAGGTCTGTGTACGTTTGCGAGGGAAGGTGTGTGTGTGTGTGCGTCTGCATCTCTGTGTGAGAGGTTTGTGCGTCTGCATCTGTGTGAGAGAGAAGGTCTGTGCGTCTGGGTGAGAGAGAAGGTCTGTGTGCGAGGGAATGTGTGTCTGCATCTGTGTGTATGGCAGTGTGCACCAGGCTACAGAACAGATAAGGAGAAAATGGACTTCGATCGTTAATATTACTCACTGCCCCCCATCTGGCTTCCTGTCTTTCCCCTTCAATTAAACAGGGAAGTAGGATGAAGTTAGCTACTGTGTGTTAAGGTTTAATTTGCCTGGTTACCCATCCACATGCCACGCCCACTAACGTTTCTTCTCCGTGACGAGTGCAGCTAGCGGTAGCACAGCAGGCTAGGCGTTGGCAGCTAGCGGTAGCACAGCAGGCTAGGCGTTGGCAGCTAGCGGTAGCACAGCAGGCTAGGCGTTGGCAGCTAGCGGTAGCACAGCAGGCTAGGCGTTGGCAGCTAGCGGTAGCACAGCAGGCTAGGCGTTGGCAGCTAGCGGTAGCACAGCAGGCTAGGCGTTGGCAGCTAGCGGTAGCACAGCAGGCTAGGCGTTGGCAGCTAGCGGTAGCACAGCAGGCTAGGCGTTGGCAGCTAGCGGTAGCACAGCAGGCTAGGCGTTGGCAGCTAGCGGTAGCACAGCAGGCTAGGCGTTGGCAGCTAGCGGTAGCACAGCAGGCTAGGCGTTGGCAGCTAGCGGTAGCACAGCAGGCTAGGCGTTGGCAGCTAGCGGTAGCACAGCAGGCTAGGCGTTGGCAGCTAGCGCTAGCACAGCCTATATCCATCTCATAATATTGACCCTGTTCTCAAACATGATTTGAATATAGCATCTGGACTTTGACCCACCTAGCTGCTTGGAAACTGGACAGATGCATGTGAGAACAACCTGGAGGTCATGACCTTCTACTGGTCTTGATCCCATAGAGTATATATCTCTATGGTTCAAACTTTATTATAGTTTTGTTATTTAAAAATAATAATAATATTAGTTTAGATTTTTATTTGAAATTCAGTTTAGTTTTAGTCAGTTTTCTGACTTGATTTACTGGTTATTTACTTTGATAAACATTTTTATTGTTTAATTTTTATGTATTAATTACTGTTTGGAAGAGAAAGTAGCTGTGGGAGTCTAGGAGACATTTGTGTTGTAGGCTTATAGTTTGTTTTTTGGAATGTCACTTCTTGCCACTGGGGGGCAGTAATGCATAAGGAGATGGGACCATAGACTTGGATTCACAACTCATCTCTGTGTCATGAGGGTTTCTGTGAGAGCATTGGCAGCACCGTTGAGGACATCTATATCTTGGGATAGTACATGTTCTTCTTCAAGAGTAAAATTCATTGGCTGCTTCCTTCATACAACCAGGTCATCAGGAGGGATCAGCCAATACACTTGGAAGTCCTACCCAGTTGAGTAAATGGAAGAAAGAAAAAAATAGCGAAAGTCCTCAAGGGCATTGCCCATGCGAACTTAGGTGGTTGTTTGGTTTCTCAAGCCTACTGACAGTTGTCTACAGACCAGAATATTCTCTCCGCTAACGCTTGGGATGCAAGGGTAGAAACCACAGCTTTGGATAAACAGCCATCCTTGCCTGCCAGAACTGGAGAGGTGACTCTGTAAACATGCCCCCCTTTTTTACCTCTTCCAGGTATTTCCACAGCTCAGACAGGGCACTGAATGCCCTGCCAGGTTGACCTTCTGACAGTCTTAGATACGAGGAAGCCATATTTCTGAAGAACTGCGGCCGAGATGCTTGCTGGATTCAACGTGCTGGCATCTTGCTGGGGTCCTGCTGCTCCATGGCTGTACTCTCTGATTTGCTGAAGTACAAAAGACTCTGCTTCCCTCATCAGTGGCTCCACCTATGTTGAGCAAGCTGCTGTAGAGTGAGGGTTGAAGTTTGCTGCCAGAGGATTCAGTGTGCATGCAAAGCGCTCACGCAGTGACTTCAGGAGGACCTGTGCCAACTGTTTTGCAACAGTAGTTGACTGCAAGTGTGACTCGCGGTTGAGACGACACCACATCAGACAGTGACTGGCTGTCAGTTTGAAGTCTGCGAACGGCTCCAGCAACTTCACAAGCTGCTCTAGCTTGGCCCAGTCACGCTCCGTGCTCACCCTCGGATTTCTTCCCTGTTAGTTAGTGATAGGCCTAGCTTGTGCATCATTATCACTAGCTATTTGAAACTTCCATCTACTTTCAGCATTAAACCCCATTTCATTTTTGGCCAAAGTTTAGAAGATAATAAAAGCCGTCAAATTGTTTAGTTTCAGTTTACTAAATTATTTATTTTAGTTTCAGTTTTCGTTTTACTATAATAACCTTGCTATTGTTGACACCCCCCCCCCCCCCCCCTTATTTCTTATCTCTAGAACTTCCTGAGAACTGGACCGACACGAGGGAGACTGTTGTAGATGGCATGACCTTTAACCTCCGCCACCTAGGCATGACCCTGGTGGACCAGGCCAAAGGAGAGGACCTATCAGCAGCTGCTGTCAAGAGGATCGTTGCCACGGTGAGCTGTGATGTCATACAAGTAGGAGGGATTGGAACTTCAAAGCACAGGAAGTTCCTAAACTCTTGATTATATTTTTGGTCTTGATTGTTTCTGCTCTCAAGAACAGCATTTTTTTCCCCTCCTCCTGCTTCAAGATAACAAAATGACGTGGCATGTTCCTTTTAGAAACAAAAGATAAATTAGCTGTATTGGTTTCATTATATTGTTTATAGTCTTATCTTAGCATCAATGCTTACTGATGATAGATATATCTTGCTTTTATTGTGATTATTTTAAAATCTTTGTCTAATTATTGTTATCTCATGTTGATCCAGGCCATAGCCTTTAGGAATAATTGATTTGTAATGAATCTATGTTCTCTGTCATCAACTCTATCCCCTCCAGGCCAAAGCGGGAGGTAAGAAGCCTCAGAAGGTGTCTCTGAAGGTTTCTCCTCAGGGTATAATGCTCTACGATAGTCTGACCAACCAGCTGCTAGACAACATCTCCATATACAGGTGGGTGTGTGGTAGGGAGAGGGGAAATGTCTTTGAAAACATAACTCCCTACAGGAGACCAGACCTCAACAGAGCTGGGTGATACCTCTCTCTCTTTCTCTCCTCTCTCTCTGAGGACGCTTGCCATTTTGAACCATAACTGTAACTGCTGAATTTATTTTGCCCTCTGACATTTTAACCTTTGCACTTGTATCCTGCAGGATATCCTACTGCACGGCAGACAAGCTGCACGACAAGGTGTTTGCCTACATTTCCCAGAACACCCTCAACGGAACACTGGAGTGCCACGCCTACCTCTGCTCCAAGAGGAAGGTGGTGAGTGTGAACTGACACAACCCCTGTAATCTGAAAGGACTGGATGAGTTTAAGAAATATTCTTATGCCTCTGCTTGGACCTCCTGTAGGCTAACTGAATTATATATTTGTTTTGCCTATCTACACTGAACAAAAATATAAATGCAACATGTAAAGTGTTGGTCCCATGTTTCATGAGCTGAAAGAAAAGATCCCAGAAATGTTCCATATTGCACAAAAAGCTCATTTCTCTCAAATGCTGTGCACAAATTTGTTTATATACATGTTAGAGAGCATTTATCCTTTGCCAAGCTAATCCATCCACCTGACAGGTGTGGCATATCAAGCTGCTGATTAAACAGCATGATTACACAGGTGCACCTTGTGCTGGGGTACAATAAAAAGCCACTCTAAAATTGTGCAGTTTTGTCACACAACACAATGCCACAGATGTCTCTAGTTTTGAGGGAGCGTGCAACTGGCATGCTGACTGCAGGAATGTCCACCAGAGCTGTTTCCAGAGAATTGAATGTTCATTTCTCTACCGTAAGCCGCCTCCAACATCATTTTAGAGAATTTGGCAGTATGTCCCACTGGCTTCACTGTGTGCTGATGTCACTGTTTTTAAAAGTTATCTGTGACCAACAGATGCATATCTGTATTCCCACTCATGTGAAATCCATAGAGTAGGTCCTAATGCATTTATGTCAATTGACTGATTTCCTTATATGAACTAGAATGGTGAAATCTTTTAAAATTGTTGCATGTTGATTTTAAAAATATATTTTTATTGCTATCTTTCAGTTGTGTGAACACTAAAGCAGTGTTTTCCAACCCTGGTCCTCCAGTACCCCCCCAACAGTACAGTTTCATTTGTAACCCTTGTCAAACACACCTCGTTTAACTCATTGAGGGGCTTAATGAATAGTTGAATCAAGTGTGCTTGTCCAGGGTTACAGTACTGGAGGACCAGGGTTACAGTACTGGAGGACCAGGGTTACAGTACTGGAGGACCAGGGTTACAGTACTGGAGGACCAGGGTTACAGTACTGGAGGACCAGGGTTACAGTACTGGAGGACCAGGGTTGAGGAAACGCTGATTTAGGGAAGGGGATAGACACGGAAATGACTCCACTCCTCAGAACAGGATCGAACAACCTTCCTACTATAACTACTGGTTGTGCAGGGTTTTGTTCCATTCCTGCTCTAACCCAGCTGACTCTACTAATCAGTTGCTCAACAGGACTTTGAGCACCTGAATCGGGTGTATTAAAGCAGGGCTGGAACAAAAGCCTGCCTTAAAACATGTTTGCTTCCATTATAACCCCTACATCTGACTGGCCTTCTCTCGTTCCTCCGGGGGAAACATTAGAAGGTTGCACTCCTCGCATCTCCTTTTCGACTGCCTGTGTTGCTGGGAATCTGGAGAACACTAATACATATTTTTCCTTAATAAAAGTGTGTTTTTCAAAGGGTATTTTTCAATAACGTTTGTATGTTGTCCCATTAAAATAATCTGTACTCTTAATTCCCCCCTCGCGTAGGCTTACAAGTGTCCTTTGATTGCTAATGAAAGTTAATGTTGTTTCATTGGGTCTTAGAGCATTATAACAGTTTTGTGAATGGTCTCTTTCTCTCCTAGGCCCAGGCAGTGACTCTGACTGTAGCACAAGCCTTTAGAGTGGCCTTTGAGTTCTGGCAGGTTGCCAAAGAAGGTAGGTTGCTCTTCACCCTGCTACCATCCAGAAGGTGAGGTCTGTACAAGTGCATCAAAGCTGAGGCTGGAAAAACTGCTTCCATCTCAAGGCAATCAGACTGTTTTTAAATAGTCACCACTAGCCAGCCTCCGCCCAGTTCACCTGCCCTGAACTTGTAGTCATTGTCACTAGCCGGCTACATATACAGACATGGAATCCCTGGTCACTTTAATGTTTACATAGTGCTTTACCCACTTCGTGTGTGTATATATACTGTATTCTAGTTAAGGCCATCCTATTCAACTATTTCTGTGATGTTACATATACTGTTCTTCAGCTATATATATCATACTAGCATATATGCATGCGTGTATGCATGCGTGCGTGTATGCATGCGTGTATGTATGCATGCATATATGCATGCGTGTATGCATGCGTGTATGTATGTATGCATGTATGTATGTATGCGTGTATGCATGCGTGTATGCATGTATGTGTGGTATGTATGCATGCGTGTATGTGTGGTATGTATGCATGCGTGTATGCATGTATGTGTGGTATGTATGTATGTATGCATGCATGCGTGGTATGTATGCATGCATGCATGTATGCATGCATGCGTGGTATGTATGCATGCATGTATGCATGCATGCATGTATGCATGCATGCGTGGTATGTATGCATGCATGTATGCATGCATGCATGTATGCATGCATGCGTGGTATGTATGCATGCATGTATGCATGCATGCATGTATGCATGCATGCATGTATGCATGCATGCGTGTATGTATGCATACAGACTCCGACATTGCTCGTCCGTATGTATGCATACAGACTCCGACATTGCTCGTCCGTATGTATGCATACAGACTCCGACATTGCTCGTCCTATTACTTTTTAGATTGTTAGATATTACTGTCGGAGCTAGAAGCACAGTGTTGGGGGCCTTTAAATGAAGTCAGGCATGGTTTGTCTGATGTTATTTCTATGTAAAATATTCTGTCACAAGTGTTGTTTTTGTGCTCAATGGTGGATCTATTCATAACATCTGTTTTTAAATGTGTGTATGCAGCCAATAACATTCTTTTTTTATTTTATTTATTTTATTTTTTTTACACACAACCCAGGAGATGAAACACGCACACTTACATTTATTAACACGCGTCACAAGGTCGCAGTTTAACGTTTTCTATATGAAATCAAATGTTATTATCACATGCGGCGAATACAACCGGTGTAAACTTTACTGTGAAATGCTTCCTTACGAGCCCATTTTACACAAATCCAGAGTTAAAAAGTAAGAAATCTTCTATTGGGGGGGGGGGGGGGGGGAATGGTGACACCAAATAACAGCAACGTGTCTATGTACAAGGAGTACCGGTGCAGGTGTACAAGGTAGTTGAGGTGATATGTAGGTAGGGGTGAATAGGGAATCAGGACAGATAATACACAAGAGTAGCAGCGTGTGTATTAACAGTCTGGGTTGAGTCCAGTGAGTCAGTCGGTGCAAAAACAATAATAGGCGGTCAAAGCAAATAGTCTGGGTAGCTGCTTTGATTAATTGTTTCTGCAGTCTTTTAGCTTGGGGGTAGAAGCTGTGTGTGTGTTTATGGTAGTTTCTGTGTCTTGTAGAGAAGAGGGTGAAGTCTGGCTCGGCTGGAGAAGCAACCGGCAGCTCCCAATTAGAAGGATCCAACAGCCTGGCTAGTCTGAAAGGAGAAGGTAAGGTGATCACAACACTGAAGCTGCATTTTCACATGCAGCCCAATTCATTTATTTATTTCTCACCAATCCGATCAGCTGTGAAAAATATCAGAAGTGGACTGGCTGTGTAAGCGCAGCCTCAGACCCACGCGCTCTCCATCTTTATCCAATGCACACATTCAGAAGATACAAAATACCTTGTTTATTTTTAAATATATTGTTCAACAGATTTATTTTACGATGAATGCAGTAGTTGTACGTCTCTCTGGATAAGAGCATCTGCTAAATGACTACAGTGTAAATCAGAATAACATTTACTTTGTTATTTAGCAATGAAACGTCTTTCCGATATCTTCTCTTTTCCTCCTACTGCGGCCTTGGTTGGATCCTTAGGATTTAAGCCTGAATTTATTTTAAATTAAAAATAAATACATTTGTAAGCAGTTGGAGTCCAACTGTAAACACTCAACTTTACTGACTTGATTGGCTTGTTTATTTATTTTTAATTTTTTTTGTCTCCATAGATGTTGCCATGGGTAACCTACTGGACCTGGAGGAACGGACTCATGTTGCCGTGGTTCTGGAAACCAATGGCAACGAGGAGTTACAGGTGGACGTCCACACTGCTCCCGAGAACATTGATTACAACAACACTGTCTGGGTACGTCTCAAATCATCCATCAAGCGTTTCTGTCTAAATGGGAGAAAAATATTTTGGCTACAAACTCACAATCTCTCTCTCTCTCTCTCTTGCAGGAAATTGAGGAAGACTTGGATGAGGCTTTTTCTAGGTAAGACACTCGTCCTAAAATGTATCTGTTGTCAATAAGCTAGGCACTTCTTGCTGCTGATTTTGACAACATAAATCAATCAGCTCATTGATTTTTCTCAGATGAAATTTCCCTGAGATTGATTACAGCTTTTGGAGAATGACTCAACAGCTCCGTCTAGAATGGACCTTCAGACTTACAAGATTAGACTAGAGAAATAGTCAGAGGTAGAGATGATACAGAGAGCAGGGTCGGCCTCAATTCAGAATGAATCATACATTTCAATTATTGAATTTGAATTGAAGCGGTGAACAGGATATAAAATTGCAATTAGAATTTGAATTAAAAGAAATATAATTTAAATCCAAATACCTCTTATGTTAAATATTAGGTGTAGTCTGTACAAATATACATCTTGTACATCAAACATGTTGTTATATAAAATATTGTTGAAACAATAGATTTTTAGGACAAACTCTTCAAGGAAAACAAAACCTGTATGTAAATATTCAAAAATATTACATTTAATTAATCAGTTACATTTTGTCCAATAAAGAAGCCAAACAGATTAAGTGTATATAATTGGCTATTCTAAGGTCTAAAGAGTATATGAACATTGTTTCCAGAGAAAAGTGGTATTATTTGGTAATACTATTATTATAATACTTAGCCTTTACGCTGTGCCTACCGTAAAATATTGACTAAGTACAGGGGAAGCAGGTCTTATTTAATTTCTTTATTCAGAATTCTCTTAATGTTACTTTTTTTAAACCAACTCCTGTCAACTTTTGTCAACTCCTACCAGACCCAATATCTCATGTATTGAATTGAGAGTTCAAGCAAGTTTTGTATAGGACCCACTGTTGTACATACCCCATCAGCCATACTACTTCCTTGTGTAGGACCCACTGTTGTACATGCCGCATCGGCCGTACTTCCTTGTATAGGACCCGCTGTTGTACATACCCCATCAGCCGTACTACTTCCTTGTGTAGGACCCACTGTTGTACATACTGCATCAGCCGTACTACTTCCTTGTATAGGACCCACTGTTGTACATACTGCATCAGTTCACTTCTGGTTGGGATCATTCAATGTCTGCTGGTCCTCTGTAGTGGAGCGGGTCAGGGTTAGAGTGGGTCCGCTGTAGTGGAGCGGGTTAGAGGGGCGTCCGCTGTAGTGGAGCGGGTTAGAGGGGGGTCTGCTGGTTCTCTGTAGTGGAGCGGGTTAGAGTGGGTCCGCTGTAGTGGAGCGGGTTAGAGGGGGGGTCTGCTGGTTCTCTGTAGTGGAGCGGTCAGGGTTAGAGTGGGTCCGCTGTAGTGGAGCGGGTTAGAGGGGGGTCCGCTGTAGTGGAGCGGGTTAGAGGGGGGGTCTGCTGGTTCTCTGTAGTGGAGCGGTCAGGGTTAGAGTGGTTTGAACACCCCACTCGGCTAATAATCTCTGCAGTGCATTACATGCATACCTACCTCTCTTAATTCCATCACATTTTCTTTCTCCCTTTCCATCTCTCCCCCCCTCCAGACTGGCGGTGTCCCGTACTAACCCCCAGGTCCTGGACGTTGGGGTGACCCCCCAGGATTGGCTGACAGAACCTGACTTGGCCAATGGGAACACATTCAACCAGAACACCACCAATGGAGATGACTTCTTATTTGTCTTCTGATTGGCTACCGGAGGCTCTTTGGCCTAATCCCAAATCAACCCCTAGGCCCTACGCTGGAGCTACAGTATACCATATTTGTGTCCTCCTCTCAGGTCTGCACAAATGCATAGGTCTAGGGCTCAATTTGAGATGGGGGGGGCCCATAGAGGTGTTGACTTTGGCTCCATTCCAAACCAGTCCCTTGCCTCTGTCCTTATTCCCAAGTTGACTCCCTCCCCCCTTATAGATCTGAATGGACTGCATAGGTTGAGAGCTTTCGGTTGAAATTCTGTCATTGCTTTTTTTTTTCTTTTTTTGAAGTTTCAACCAAGTTTTTAAAGATCTACATGGGGCCGCCAGGAAGAATCTATGGGTAGAGTCTAGGGATTTCAATTGGGGACTGACCCCCCCCCCCCCCCCCCCCCAAATCCTATTTACCGTTACGACCCCTGCCGTTACTTTTGTTCTTTCATTTCTATGTACTGCAGTAGTAGATAGTATTACTATTTGGACCATAGTAGGTGCTAGTCCTTTTTGGACCGTAGTAGTACTCTTTGGCCCATAGCAGTATGCAGTACTCTTTGGACTGTGGCAGTACTATTTGGACCATAAGTGGTACTATTTACCTATATATTTATTTTGTGTTGGTTATAATTTATATTTTTTTCTAACTAAAGATGGGATGTGTATGATTTCAGTCAGCTCTAAATCTCAATATAAATCTTAACTGTCACATTAAGTTTTGGATTAGTCTTCTACATAAACACACTTGATACTACAAAGCCTCAATACAGACCAAGCAAGACAATACATGTTGGTACTCCCTCCTCTGTATAGGGGATGTAGTCTTCGCATACTAGAGTTAAGTTCAGTTGCCATGAAACAGCAGAAAGCACTTTGGGGAAAAAAAGGTACTTCCTGAATTATTCCCCCCCCCCAGTTTCTTCAAAACTATTTATCCTGTTTGTGCCTTCTTAATGTGACCCAGGAAAGTTATGTACTATATTGAAATCCTTCCTTCCATGGCCAGTTTCACCCTGTTCTGTAGCCTATCTTGACCAATGCACCATGTAATACTGTACTGTATACCAGCAGAACTTTGAATAAAACTTTTTTAATCGTGCATATGAAATTAAAAGGATGTTTGGTCTACTTTTTTTTCTTGTTGCGTAACACCCACAGACAGAGGAGTGTGTTGCTGCCAGTGTTGTAAAATTCCAGTTACTTTACCAAAATGTTCTAGAAATTGTGATTGGTGTATTCTGGACTTCCTGCTTATTCCAGGAATCCTTCAATCTGTATTTCTGGATTACAAGGACATTTTGGGATAGCTTCCAGAATTTTGTAACCCTAGTTGCTTCTCATGCTATTTCATTTTTTTTATCTTTATTTAACTAGGCAAGTCAGTTAAGAACAAGTTCTTATTTACAATGACAGCCTAGGAACAGTGGGTTAACTGCCTTGTTCAGGGGCAGAACGACAGATTTTGACCTTGTCAGCTCGGGAATTCGATCTTGCCACCTTTCGGTTACAAGTCCAACGCTCAACTCACAGACCAGGCAAGGAGGGTATTAATCAGAGGGGAAACAAAGAGACCAAAGATAACCCTGAAGGGGCTGCAAAGCTCGGAGTATCTC
Source organism: Salmo salar (assembly GCF_965601325.2). NCBI lineage: Eukaryota > Metazoa > Chordata > Actinopteri > Salmoniformes > Salmonidae > Salmo > Salmo salar. Next base: position 102,058,286 of record NC_138304.1, read on the forward strand.
TCCATAGGACCACTTTAAGCCGTACACTCCACAGAGCTGGGCTTTACGGAAGACTGGCCAGAAAAAAAGCCATTGCTTTAAGAAAAGAATAAGCAAACATGTTTGGTGTTCACCAAAAAGCATGCGGGAGACTCCCCAAACATATGGAAAAAGGTACTCTGGTCAGATGAGACTAAAAATGAGTTTTTCTGGAAATCGTGTGAAACGCTACGTCTGGTGCAAACTCAACACCCCGAGAACACCATCCCCACATTGAAGCATGGTGGTGGCGGCATCATGCTGTGGGCATGTTTTTCATTGGCAGGGACTGGGAAACTGGTCAGAATTGAAAGAATGATAGATGCCGCTAAATACAAAGATGTTCTTGAGGGGAAACCTGTTTCAGTCTTCTAGAGATTTGAGACTGGGACAGAGGTTCACCTTCCAGCAGGACAATGACCCTAAGCATACTGCTAAAGCAACACTTGAGTGGTTTAAGGGGAAACATTTAAATGTCTTGGAATGGCCTAATCAATGCCCAGACCTCAATCCAGTTGAGAATCTGTGGTATGACTTAAAGATTGCTGTACACCAGCGGAACCCATCCAACTTGAAGGAGCTGGAGCAGTTTTGCCTTGAATGGGCAAAAATCCCAGTGGCTAGATGTGCCAAGCTTATAGACATACCCCAAGAGACTTGCAGCTGTAATTCCTGCAAATGGTTGGCTTGTCAAAGTATTGACTTAACAAGGTAAATATTTTTTTGGTCTTATTTCTTGTTTGTTTCACAAGAAAATATATTTTGCATCTTCAAAGTGGTAGGCATGTTGTGTAAATCAAATGATACAAACCCCCCCAAAATAAGAAAAAATAAGAAAAATGCCAAGGGGGGTGAATACTTTCACAAGCCACTGTAGAAGACTGAAATACAGTTTATATTTCACCAGCAGGGAGCTGAACTCTACCACAACGTTCCACCGCTGGCTACATCTCAATAGTCCTCAATGGCTTCCTTTCTTCTCTCCTCCCTCCCTCTCCATCACTGAACTGACAACACTAGTATGATATAATGCATGCCCACTGGGAATTATTTTGAAAAAATATATAAATGTAACATGCAACAATTTCAAATACTTTTTTTTCCCGATTTACAATTCATATAGGGAAATCAGTAAATTGAAATAAATTCATTAAGCCCTAATCTATGCATTTCACATGACTGGGCAGGGGTGGGCATTGGTGGGCTTGGAGGGCATAGGCTCACCCACTATGGAGCCAGGCCCAGATAATCAGAATGAGTTTTTCCCCACAAAAACGCTTTATTACAGACAGAAATACTCCTCAGCACCAAGCCCCCAATGTTGTTGATGAAGCCGGATGTGGAGGTCCTGGGCTGGCGTGGTTACACGTGGTCTGTGCTTGTGGCTTGTGAGGCCGTTTGGACGTACTGCCAAATTCTCTAAAACGAACTTGGAGGCAGCTTATGGTAGAGAAATTAACATTCAATTCTCTGGCGACAGCTCTGGTGGACATTCCTGCAGTCAGCATGCCAATTGCACACTCCCTCAACTTGAGACATCTGTGGCACTGAGGTGTGTGACAAAACGGCACATTTTAGAGTGGTCTTTTATTGTCCCCAGCACAAGGTGCACTTGTGTAATCATGCTGTTTAATCAGCTTCTTGATATGCCACACCTGTCAGATGGATGGATTATCTTGGCAAAGGAGAAATGCTCACTAACATGGATGTAAACACATTTGTACAAAACAATTGACAGAAATAAGCTTTTTTGTGTGTATGGAACATTTCTGGGATTTTTTTATTTCAGCTCATGAAACTCTTTACATATTGCATTTATATTTTTGTTCAGTGTACTGTAGGTCATGTAAAATAAAAATCCTGCGGCAGGTAGCCTAGCGGTTAAGAGCGTTGGTCCAGTAACCCAAAAGGTCGTTGGTTCGAATCCCTTTTCCTCCAATTAGGCGAAAAAAAATCTTCTCTATGTGCCCTTGAGCAAGACACTTAACCCTTATTGCTCCTGTAAGTCACTCTGGATAAGAGAATCTGCCAAATGACTGAAATGTAATGAAGCAAAATAGAGGAAGCCATATGACCTTATACTATACCAAGTCCTTACACCTTTTATCTACAGGACTGTGCAGCTGAGAAAATGCCAGTAACATGTACTCCATACATTATAGGGTGTGTGTTGCACACCCTACAGACAACAGTAATATCCACGTCAGTGGAGGCTACTGAGGGGAGGACGGCTCGTAATGGCTGGAACAGGAGGGCATCAAGCACCTGGAAATCATGTGTTTGATGTTGGCACCATTCCGCTGATTCTGCTCCAGCCATTAACACGTGCCCGCCCTCCCCAATTAAGGTGCCACCGATCTCCTGTGATCAATATGCCACCCACCGAGTGTGTTAAGGTCAAGGTGTGGCTGGTCACTATCTATTCATCTCTACAGTCTCCTGACAGAGTGTGTGCCAGAGAGCAAGAAAACACATTATTTCAAATCTTAAAGTTAGAGGATAAAATTTCCTTTGAGGCAAGTCACTGGTAAATAATGCAGAGGGTGAAGTAATCTTGTCACAACCACTTGTCAAAAATCAGGCTCCAGGGACAGAGTGTGTGTGTGTGTGTGTGTGTGTGTGTGTGTGTGTGTGTGTGTGTGTGTGTGTGTGTGTGTGTGTGTGTGTGTGTGTGTGGTGCGTGCGTGCGTGCGTGCGTGCGTGCGTGCGTGCGTGCGTGTGTGTGTGTGTAAGAGAGAGGGCACAAGTCTACCAGAGTGTGTGTGTGAAAACGTGTGTTTATCTGTTTGCGTGCTCACCCTTGTGTCTCTCAACTCTCCAGTCCTCTTCACACTATCTGAATACTCTCAACTCTCCAGAGTCCACTTCACACTGTCTGAATACTCTCAACTCTCCAGAGTCCCCTTCACACTGTCTGAATACTCTCAGCCTCTCCATGAATACTCTCAGCCTCTCCAGAGTCCTCTTCACACTGTCTGAATACTCTCAACTCTCAAGAGTTGCTTCTGGTACTGAAGAGCTTTAGGAGCTATGACCCTGTCTTAGTTCTGATTCTCCAGAGAAACACAACATCAAGCTGAAGTCTGAATGGTCTTCACTTTGAGTTGATTAGAGTAGCAGCATGATTTTGTTCAAGCCCAGCACTAACACACATGATTAAACATATTCTTGTCTGGATAAGTGGATGTGTTAGCACTGGGGTGGAACAAAGACCTGCACACACTGCAGCCCTCCAGGACCAAAGTTGCAGCATTTGGATTGATTGATATTCTTCAGGAGAAAAACCTAAACTAACTGCAGTTATGTTTAATACATTAGGACTACTTCATTAATAATGGTTGGAATACACTGTGTATGTGGAAGTCCCTAGAGTTGAATACATTTTTTTTTAAAACTAAACAAATCCATAACTCCATTTTCCTATCTATTGCACGGCAAAATGCACTTTATGTAGAATGTATTGAATGAGTGAGATGATGGAATGGAACACCATTGATTTGACACGGCTCCTTCCTCTAGACATTCTGACAACACAGGTCTGCATGGTGAAATGATGGAGGGAGATTTTAGAGAAGGGATTGAAAGGGGTAGTTGGACTCGATGGAGCAGACAGAAGAATGAAAGCACACAGGCTTAGAGTCTCACTGTTGCCATGTCTGATCTCCACTTGAGTGACAGACAGGCAGAGAATATTGAGCTTTTTCTTCCTTGACATTTAAAGTAACTGTCCAGTGAAAATGTCACATTTAAAAAAACACTTAATCTGTTATCTCATACCAAAATAATGTTGTTGACTCGTCATATACAGATGTAGGATCTTCATTTGATCACCGTATTGCAGTAGAACTTCTCTACAATGCAGGAAATGTAAAACTTGTAGTGTATTTGAGGTTTGAAAAGGCTTCTGAAGTTTGTAACTTCCACTTTAAAATTTCAGATATGATTTTCCCCTACAAACATGTCCCTAAATTAAAATCCACAAGATAATTGTAAAAAATGTAAAAATGTAAAAATGTAAAATGTAAAATGTAAATAATTCATATTTTCCTGCTGTAGTAAATTGGCTCAAATTAAGATCGTACATCTGTATTTGTGGCCAAAGGACACATTTCAGAAAAAAACACTTAAAAAGCCCCAACTCAAACTTGATCTCAAACAGACCGCTAAAAAAATGCTTGCTATTTCCTCATAGAGGATGACTTCATGTTTTTGTCCGAGATATCTTATTGGCTCATTGGCTGAGCTGGCCAATCAGCTGTTTACATGTCATTCATATTTTTATTGACCGGTATACGCCCACACCATTCAAACACAGAACATCGGCTTTTAGACATACTATTTGTTGGAAGGAAAATTATTTCACTTATATTGGAACTAATTATATGACATATTTCATAGAAATCTGGAAACATTCCAAGGATTGTTGTAGCTTCATTTGTAGCCAATATATGAACCTTTTGTCATTATTTTCATATTTTGTGAAAGTCTTCATTTTCATCAGTGTCATCGAGATTTTCCATTATCACTTGTGTCCCATGTTAATTTGAGGTGACCTGTGTAATCTCAGGGGCTTGATACCACTATGGGTGGGTGTGTGCCAATCTGTGTCCCCCAGTATCCCCCAGTGTGTGTCAGTGTCCCCCCAGTGTCCCCCAGTGTGTGTCAGTGTCCCCCCAGTGTCCCCCAGTGTGTCAGTGTCCCCAGTGTGTTTCAGTGTGTTTCAGTGTCCCCCTGTGTCCCCCCTGTGTCCCCCAGTGTGTCCCAGTGTGTCTTAGTGTGTTTCAGTGTGTCTGTGTCCCAGTGTGTCTCAGTGTTTCCCAGTGTGTCTCAGTGTCCCCCAGTGTGTTTCAGTGTCCCCCAGTGTGTTTCAGTGTCCCCCAGTGTCCCCCAGTGTGTCTCAGTGTCCCCCAGTGTCCCCCAGTGTGTTTCAGTGTCCCCCAGTGTCCCCCAGTGTGTTTCAGTGTGTCTCAGTGTGTCCCAGTGTGTCTCAGTGTGTTTCAGTGTGTTTCAGTGTGTCTTAGTGTGTTTCAGTGTCCCCCAGTGTGTCCCAGTGTGTCTTAGTCTGTGTCAGTGTCCCCCAGTGTGTTTCAGTGTCCCCCAGTGTGTTTCAGTGTGTCCCAGTGTGTCTCAGTGTGTTTCAGTGTCCCCCAGTGTGTCCCAGTGTCCCCCAGTGTGTCCCAGTGTGTCTTAGTCTGTGTCAGTGTCCCCCAGTGTGTTTCAGTGTCCCCCAGTGTGTTTCAGTGTGTCCCAGTGTGTCCCAGTGTGTTTCAGTGTCCCCCAGTGTGTCCCAGTGT
>NC_138304.1:102068597-102088597 GCF_965601325.2 Salmo salar
AGCTAGGACATATGGTAATATTATGAACTACTTTATATCAGAAAGTAGAAGAAGTGTGGTTAAAAATGTCATGTGTCCACTTATTCAGGTTCCCCACTCTGGATGGTGGGGGATTGTGGTCTGCTGGGCTGTTGTGATTGGCTGGGCTTGGTTCCTGGGCAGGGTCTGTGCTGTAGTCTTTGAGGTGCTGATTGGTGGAGGAGATGGTGTCAGGAGTCTTAGCTCGGTGCTGGAGAGCTCATCATCATCGTAGTGGTGATCATCATGTTGCGGACGACATGCACGGCCTCTCGCTTGGAACCAAACAAACACATCCAAGCCTCATGGACGTCAGTCAGGCTACTCTGAAACCAGGGGTCATGTTCAATATGTGCCAACATTTCCACATTTTTCCAAATGGATGGTACATACTGTCATTCAGACAGTTGGTGATCCAGGTTCAATATATTGACCGGTGGCCATTTTGGATCCATTGTCAGCCATTTTCAATCAATTGGCCACACAGATTCCAGGATCCAGGGGCTCCCCGAATTCAAAAGAGTGTGGCAATGAACAAGTTCTGTTTGCTTCAAAGACAACTGTTTTTTGTCTGACTCTGGTTGTGGCTTTATCAATGCGTCCTGGGTTACATTCTGGTCTTAGAATTAGTCCTGGTCTGTTTCTGTTGTTGCAAGGAGGGTTCTGAATGGTTTCAGGGGAGTCTGAGAATGGCTTCTGTTGGTCTCAGGATCTGTGTGTGAGGAACAGTTAGAAATAGACAGGTCAGTTGTTATCAAAAGCATTCAGACTCCACTATTTGGTGGTGCAGGTGAAGGTTTAGACGATACCAGGGCTGTGTCCCGATTCTCCACACTTTTCTCAAAGTGTGCACTTGCATACTGTCCGTCAAGGATTTGTGTAAGAATTACATGGAGGGAATCTCTATAATTTGTTAAATTCATGGCAGGGCGTGTGCAAGTAAACACTTCAGTATGAAGAATCAGGATCGAGCCCTAGGTGTGAAGGTTCTGGTTGGCTGTGTAGTCGCACCTGTCCTAAGGAATAGGATTAGACGTTATTGCCATATAGTTGAGTGGACTGTGGGGGCTGGTTTCAGAGGTTGCTACGCAGTAGGCCTCCCTGTGGGTGTTCGGGCGTACTGCATTCGGACGAGGTCTTGGCTTTGTCCTTGTTGTTGTTGGGTTCGTTGTCTTTGATGATGTCATACTGACGACAAAACAGGAGGATCACACCTGAGAGGGAGGGAGAGAAAGAAAGAGAGAGTGAGAGAGGAGGGGGATGGAGGGATGGATAGAGAGAGAGAGGGAGATGGTATCCTACATGAAAAGATAAACTATACAGACCTCAAATTGGCTATACTCTTTAACTCTTTAATATCATCCTCAGTTCTGGAATCTTCCCCAATATTTGGAACCAAGGACGGATCACCCCAATCCACAAAAGTGGAGACAAATTTCACCCCAATAACTAACATGGGATATGCATCAACAGTAACCTTGGGGAAATCCTCTGCATTATCATTAACAGCAGACTCGTACATTTCTTCAGTGAAAACAATGTACTGAGCGAATGTCAAATTATCTCTTTACGAAATTACTATACGACAGACCACATATTCTGCTACACAAATGGATTGAAAGCGGTGATGGGGGAAAAACATATGATATGACATTATGAAATCCATGCCACCTCAGACCCTGACCTCAGCCTCAACATCACAGCAGAACAGTCCACCTCAGACCCTGACCTCAGCCTCAACACCACAGCAGAACAGACCACCTCAGACCCTGACCTCAGCCTCAACATCACAGCAGAACAGTCCACCTTAGACCCTGACCTCAGACTCAACACCACAGCACAACAGTCCACCTCAGACCCTGAAAAACATACGACATTATAAAATCCATGTACACAAACAACAAGTGTGCAGTTAAAATTGGCCAAAAACACAAATTTCTTTCCACAGGGCTGTGGGGTGACACAGGGATGCAGCTTGAGCCCCACCCTCTTCAACATATTTATCAACAAATTGGCGAAGGCACTAGAACAGTCTGCAGCACCCGGCCTCACCCTACTAGAATCTGAAGTCAAATGTCTACTGTTTTCTGATGATCTGGTGTTTCTGTCCCCAACCAAGGAGGGCCTACAGCAGCACCTTGATCTTCTGCACAGATTCTGTCAGACCTGGGTCCTGACAGTAAATCTCAGTAAGACAACAACAATGGTGTTCTAAAAAAGGTCCAGTTGCCAGGACAACAAATACAAATCAGTTATAGAACCCATTGGATGTAGTCTATCACAGTGCCATCTGTTTTGTCACCAAAGCACCATATACTACCCATCACTGCGACCTGTATGCTCTCGTTGGCTGGCCCTCGCTTCATACTCGTCGCCAAACCCACTGGCTCCAGGTCATCTATAAGTTTATGCTAGGTAAAGCCCCGCCTTATCTCAGCTCACTGGTCACCATAGCTGCACCCACCCGTAGCACGTGCTCCAGCAGGTATATTTCACTGGTCACCCCCAAAGCCAATTCCTCCTTTGGCCGCCTTTCCTTCCAGTTCTCTGCTGCCAATGACTGGAACGAACTGCAAAAATGACTGAAGCTGGAGACTCATATCTCCCTCACTAACTTTAAGCATCAGCTGTCAGAGCAGCTCACAGATCACTGCACTTGTACATAGCCCATCTGTAAATAGCCCATCCAACTACCTCATCCCCATACTGTTATTTATTTTGCTCCTTTGCACCCCAGTATCTCTACTTGCACACTCATCTTCTGCACATCTATTACTCCAGTGTTTAATTGCTATATTGTAATTATTTCGCCACTATGGTCTATTTATTGCCTTACCTCCCTTAACTTACCTCATTTGCACACACTGTATATAGACTTTTTTTATTGTATTATTGAGTGTATGTTTGTTTATTCAATGTGTAACTCTGTGTTGTTGTTTGTGTCGCACTGCTTTGCTTTATCTTGGCCAGGTCGCAGTTGTAAATGAGAACTTGTTCTCAACTAGCCTACCTGGTTAAATAAAGGTGAAATAAAATAAATAAAATTGCCCTTTATGGTTGTGAGGTCTGGGGTCCGCTCACCAACCAAGAATTCACAAAATGGGACAAACACCAAATTGAGACTTTGCATGCAAAATCCTGCAAAGAATCCTCCATGTACAACATAAAACACCAAATAATGCATGCAGAGCAGAATTAGGCAGATACCCGCTAATTATCAAAATCCAGAAAAGAGCCGTTAAAATCAAGTAATTCCTAAACCTTCCATAACAAAGCCGTCACCTACAGAGAGATGGACCTGGAGAAGAGTCCCCTAAGCTAGCTGGTCCTGTGGCTCTGTTCACAAACACAAACAGACCTCACAGAGCCCCAGGACAGCAACATAATTAGACCCAACCAAATCATGAGAAAACAAAAAGATAATTACTTGACACATGGGAAAGAATTTACCAAAAAACAGAGCAAACTGGAAGGCTATTTGGTCCCTAAACAGAGAGTACACCTAACTACTGTGACTGACCCCAAATTAAGGAAAGCTTTGACTATGTACAGACACAGTGAGCATAGCCTTGCTATTGAGAAAGGTCGCCGTAGGTAGACCTGGCTCTCAAGAGAAGACAGGCTATGTGCCCACTGCCCATAAAATGAGGTGGAAACTGAGTTGCACTTCCTAACCTGCCAAATGTATGACCATATTAGAGACACATATTTCCCTCAGATTACAAAGACCCACAAAGAATTGGAAAACAAATCCAATTTTGATAAACTCCCATATCTATTGGGTGAAATACCACAGTGTATAATCACATCAGTAAGATTTGTGACCTGTTGCCACAAGAAAAGGGGCAACCAGTGAAGAGCAAACACCATTGTAAATACAACCCATATTTATGTTTATTTATTTTCCCTTTTGTACTTTAACCCTTTGTACATCATTATAACACTGTACATAGCCATAAAATGACATTTGTAATGTCTCTATTCATTTTTAAACTTTTGTGAGTGTAATGTGTACTGTAAATGTTTTAATTGTTTACTTCACTTTTGTTTATTATCTTTTTCACTTGCCTTGGCAATGTAAACATATGTTTCCCATGCCAAGAAAGCCCTTTGAATTTAATTGAGATAAATACAGAGAGAGAGAGAGCGAGAGCGAGACTAGTATCCTCTTCAGTGTACTAGAGGAACAGTACTCTCCATGTGTGAGTAACAGGGATTCAGATAGAGAGTAGGCTATATGCATTCATAGCAGAGTGTGTAGATGAACCTGAGGGGTACACTACAAAGCAGGATCAAGGAGTTAGCCAGCTAACTAGGCTAAATATTTTGATATTTTGCCTAAATATTTTTGATAAAGATGAGCTGGAAATGGGCAGGATCTAATTGATTCAACAAATGAAAACAATCTAAGTACATTTCAATAGTTATTTCTGGTTGTTTATCAAAGTCAACTGGCTAACTCACTGATCTTGTTGTATACATCTGGTGTTTTTTAGTATACATCTGGTGTTTTTCAGTATACATCTGGTGTTTTTCAGTATACATCTGTTTTTCAGTATACCTCTGGTGTTTTTTAGTATACATCTGGTGTTTTTTAGTATACATCTGGTGTTTTTTAGTATACATCTGGTGTTTTTCAGTATACATCTGGTGTTTTTAGTATACATCTGGTGTTTTTTAGTATGCATCTGGTGTTTTTCAGTATACATCTGGTGTTTTTCAGTATACATCTGGTGTTTTTAGTATACATCTGGTGTTTTTTAGTATGCATCTGGTGTTTTTCAGTATACATCTGGTGTTTTTTAGTATACCTCAGGTGTTTTTTTTGTATACCTCTCTGGTGTTTTTTGGTAAACATCTCTGGTGCTTTTTAGTAAACATCTCTGGTGCTTTTAAGTAAACATCTCTGGTGCTTTTAAGTAAACATCTCTGGTGCTTTTTAGTAAACATCTCTGGTGCTTTTTAGTAAACATCTCTGGTGTTTTTTAGTAAACATCTCTGGTGCTTTTAAGTAAACATCTCTGGTTGTCATGACTTCCGCCGAAGTCGGTTCCTCTCCTTGTTCGGGCGGCGTTCGGCGGTCGACGTCACCGGTCTTCTAGCCATCGCCGATCCACCTTTCATTTTCCATTTGTTTTGTCTTTGTTTTCTACACACCTGGTTTCGTTCCCCAATTACATGTTCATGTATTTAACCCTCTGTTTCCCCATGGTTTTGTGCGTGATTGTTTCTATGTTCATTCGGTACATTATGACTGGATTTCGACGGGTGCTGTTTTCACCCGTGCGTAATTGATTACCGTTTATTGTTGCTCAAGTGTATTTGTTTACCTTGTGCCTTTATTTTGAGTAAAGTACGTTGCTCACTCATTCTGCTCTCCTGCCCCTGACTTCATGCACCAGCTACACTCACCTTATGACAGAATCACGCACGACAACCATATGGAGTCAGCAGGAGCAGACAACCCTGTATTATGGATCGAGGAGCGCGTCCAGCAGCATGCGGCCATGCTACAACACCTCGACACCGTCATCGATCGTGTCCTGCAGACTATGGATCGCTGGGAGAGAAGAGTTCCTCCAGCGCCTCTACCAGCACCACTACGGGCACCACTACTCACCCCTCCTTCACCCGGTCCCAGTGGGATTCAGCTCGCTCTTCCGAGGGAGTATGATGGGATGGCTGCGGGATGTCGGGTTCCTACACCAGCTGGAGCTCTACCTGGCAACCGTCCACCCGGCTCCTTTGGGATGTGAGAGCGTGTCCGCCCTCGTCTCCTGTCTCTCAGGGAAAGCCTTGGAGTGGGCCAACGCCATACGGGGGGAAGGAGAAGCGGTGTTGGACCAATTTGAGGATTTCACCCGGAAGAAGTTTTTGACCGGTAGAGCGGCGGATGAACGTCTTGTCCACCTTAGGCAGGGGATGAGGAGCGCACAGGAGTTCACTTTGGACTTTCGGACCCTGGCCGCCGGCGTGGGATGGAACAACAGGGCCCTGATCGATCACTACCGTTGCAGTTTGCGCGAGGACGTCTGTCGGGAGTTGGCCTGCAGGGACACCACTCTCACCTTTGACCAGCTGGTGGACCTGTCCATCCGGTTGGATAACCTGCTGGCTACCCGCGGACGTCCAGATCGGGGTCTATCGATTCCACCCCCCAGCACCACCGCTGCAACGCCCATGGAGCTGGGAGGTGCTGCGCTTTGGGCGACCGGAGGAGGGGCCGGTCCATGCACCATCTGTGGCCACAAAGGGCACACTGCCGGTCGGTACTGGGGAGGTTCCTCTGGGAGTCGAGGCAGCAGGCAGGGCACTCTCATGTCACCCCAGGTGAGTCAGCACCAGGCTCACCCAGAGCCCTCTGTTGCACACATGTTTTTGTATATTCATTTTCCTGAGTTGTCCCCGCATTCCCAGCATAAGGCGCTCGTAGATTCAGGCGCAGCTGGGAACTTTATTGACAGATCATTTGCCCATAGATTAGGGATCCCTATTGTTCCAGTGAATATGTCCTTCCTAGTTCACACCCTAGATAGTTGACCATTAGGGTCAGGGCTAATTAGGGAGGCCACCGCTCCACTGAGCATGGTGATGCGGGAGGGTCACAAGGAGAGAATCAGTCTTTTCCTTATTGATTCTCCTGCGTTTCCCGTGGTGCTGGGCCTACCCTGGTTGGCCTGTCATGATCCCACTATTTCGTGGCAACGGAGGGCTCTCACGGGGTGGTCACGAAAGTGCTCGGGGAGGTGTTTAGGGGTTTCCGTTGGTGCGACTACGGTGGAAAGTCCATACCAGGTCTCCACCGTGCGCATCCCCTCTGAATATGCCGATTTGGCTCTCGCCTTCTGTAAGAAGAGGGCGACTCAATTACCACCCCATCGACAGGGGGGATTGTGCAATAAATCTCCTGGTAGACGCAGCACGTCTCAGGAGTCACGTGTATCCCCTGTCTAAGGAGGAGACGGTGGCTATGGAAACATGTGTCTCCGAATCCCTGGGGCAGGGGTACATTCGGCCCTCCACTTCACCTGCAACCTCGAGTTACTTTTTTGTGAAGAAAAAGGATGGAGGTCTGCGCCCGTGTATTGACTATCGAGGTCTAAACCAGATCACTGTTAGGTACAGTTACCCGCTACCTCTCATAGCCAGTGCGATTGAGTCAATGCACGGGGCGGGCTTCTTCACCAAATTGGATGTCAGGAGCGCTTACAACCTGGTGCGTATCCGGGAGAGATGAGTGGAAGACGGCTTTCAGTACCACCTTTGGGCACTAAGAGTACCTCGTCATGCCGTACGGGTTGATGAATGCGCCATCACTCTTCCAGGCCTTTGTAGATGAGATTTTCAGGGACCTGCACGGGCAGGGTATAGTGGTGTATATCGACGACATTCTGATATACTCCTCTACATGCGCTGAGCATGTGTCCCTGGTGCGCAGGGTGCTTGGTCGACTGTTGGAGCATGACCTGTACGTCAAGGCTGAGAAATGTCTGTTCTTCCAACAGTCCGTCTCCTTCCTAGGGTACCGCATTTCCACTTCAGGGGTGGAGATGGAGAGTGACCGCATTTCAGCCGTGCGTAATTGGCCGACTCCCACCACGGTAAAGGAAGTGCAGCAGTTTCCAGGGTTTGCCAACTACTACCGAAGGTTTATCCGGCCTGGCGGAGCAAAACTTTGATGTGGGGGACTGGCAGCTGTTGGCTGTCGTCAAGGCCTTGAAGGCATGGAGACATTGGCTTTAGGGGGCTAAACACCCTTTTCTCATCTGGACTGACCACCGCAATCTGGAGTACTTCCGGGCGCCGAGGAGACTGAACCCTTGCCAGGCAAGGTGTGCCATGTTTTTTACCTGTTTTGTTTTCACCCTATCCTACAGACCAGGTTCCCAGAACGCGAAGGCAGACGCACTGTCCCGGATGTATGACACAGAGGACACACCGGCCAGGGGAGTGGGCGGCGTTCGTGCCCTGGGCAGAGATGGTCCAGAACTAGCTCCACCACTCCTCCACTAACCTCTCCCCCTTCCAGTGCGTACTGGGGTACGAGCCGGTTCTGGCGCCTTGGCATCAGAGCCAGATCGAGGCTTCTGCGGTGGACGACTGGTTTAGGCTCGCTGAGGAGACATGGGACGCCGCTCATGTGCACCTTCAGCGGGCCGTGAGGCGCCAGAAAACCAGCGCAGATCGCTACCGCAGTGAGGCCCTGGTGTTCGCACCGGGGGACTGGGTCTGGCTCTCGACCCAAAACCTGCCCCTCCGCATGCCCTGCCGGAAGCTGGGCCTGCGGTTTGTGGGGGCCATTCAAAGTCCTGAGGAGACTGAATGAGGTTTGTTACAGGTTACAGCTTCCCCCAATTACCGTGATAACCCCTCGTTCCATGTGTCTCTCCTCAGGCCGGTGGTGGCTGGTCCACTCCAGGAGTCTAAGGTGCGGGAGGTTCCTCCACCCCCTCTGAACATCGAGGGGGCCCCGGCGTATGCTGTTCGATCCATACTGGATTCGAGGCGTCGGGCGAGGGGCCTTCAGTACCTCGTGGAGTGGGAGGAGTACGGTCCAGAGGAGAGATGCTGGGGGCCGTCGATGCTGTGGGAGTTCCACCGTCTCCATCCCGGATCGCCCTGCACCTCGTCCTCCGGGTCGTCCCCGAGGCCGGTGTCGGCGCACTGCTGGAGCCACGCGTCAAGGGGGGGATACTGTCACGGCTTCCCCTGAAGTCGGTCCCTCTCCTTGTTCGGGCTGCGTTCGGCGGTCGACGTCACCGGTCTTCTAGCCATCGCCGATCCACCTTTCATTTTCCATTTGTTTTGTCTTTGTTTGCCAACTACTATGGTTCTGTTTTGTATTTATTATGAATCCCCATTTGTTCCTGTTGCCAAGACAGGGGCTACCCTTCCTGGGGTTTATTATGGATTCCCATTAGTTCATGCCAAGGCAGCAGCTACTCTTCCAGGGGTTTATTATGGAACCCCATTAGCTGCTGCCAAGGCAGCAACATTATGATTGTGTTATGGTTGTGTTGCGATGTAAATGTGGTTCAGTTACCAGCCCACATGATGCATTGATTTGGTTCTGTTGTGTTACGGTTGTGTTGTGGTTCTGTTGTGGTTGTGATGTGGTTGTGTTGTGGTTGTGATGTGGTTGTGTTATGGTTGTGATGTGGTTGTGTTATGGTTGTGATGTGGTTGTGTTATGGTTGTGTTGTGGTTGAGTTGTGGTTGTGATGTGGTTGTGTTGTGGTTGTGATGTGGTTGTGTTATGGTTGTGTTATGATTGTGTTGTGGCTGAGTTGTGGTTGAGTTGTGGTTGTGATGTGGTTGTGTTGTGGTTGTGGTATGGTTGTGTTGTGGTTGTGATGTGGTTGTGTTATGGTTGTATTGTGGTTGTATTGTGGTTGTGATGTGGTTGTGTTGTGGTTGAGTTGTGGTTGAGTTGTGGTTGTGGTATGGTTGTGTTGTGGTTGGGATGTGGTTGGGATGTGGTTGTGTTATGGTTATGTTATGGTTGTGTTATGGTTGTGTTATGGTTGTGTTGTGGTTGAGTTACCTGCCCACATGACGAGAACCACTACGATGATGATGAGCTCTCCAACTCTGAGCTGAACTGCCTGTTCCATCTCCTCTCTGTTCACCTGGTCTGGAGAGAGGAAACACACTGAGCTGAACTACCTGTTCCATCTCTCTGTTCACCTGGTCTGAAGAGAGGAAACACACTGAGCTGAACTACCTGGTCCATCTCCTCTCTGTTCACCTGGTCTGGAGAGAGGAAACACACTGAGCTGAACTACCTGGTCCATCTCCTCTCTGTTCACCTGGTCTGGAGAGAGGAAACACACTGAGCTGAACTACCTGGTCCATCTCCTCTCTGTTCACCTGGTCTGGAGAGAGGAAACACACTGAGCTGAACTACCTGGTCCATCTCTCTGTTCACCTGGTCTGGAGAGAGGAAACACACTGAGCTGAACTACCTGGTCCATCTCTCTGTTCACCTGGTCTGGAGAGAGGAAACACACTGAGCTGAACTACCTGGTCCATCTCCTCTCTGTTCACCTGGTCTGGAGAGAGGAAACACAGTTATACTGTAGACAGACAGACAGACAGACAGACAGACAGACAGACAGACAGACAGACAGACAGACAGACAGACAGACAGACAGACAGACAGACAGACAGACAGACAGACAGACAGACAGACAGACAGACAGACAGACAGACAGACAGACAGACAGACAGACAGACAGACAGACAGACAGACAGACCTTGCCTATCATCACCTCTATCATAACTACATTCACACATATTGAAAATGAGATATTGTAGTCACAGCCATGTCCTGGCCTGGGCTAATTAACCCGAGCTGTGAGTCATCCCCCAGCAGCCCCTGAAGAATCCTACTCTGTTTCCCCTCAGCCATGTCCTGGCCTGGGCTAATTAACCTGACGTTAAGGATGAGGCTGTGATGATACCTCTGAGAAGAGAGAAAAAAAGAGAGAGAGAGAGAAAGAGAGGGGGCTTGATTACAAACTGAAATCTCTCTGATCTTACCATGACCATATTGCTGAATTATATCCAGATCTGCAAACACCAAAGGGGAAGGGTCTTGGGGACAAAATGGAGAAAACCATGAACCATGACTTCTGAGGGAGAGTTCAGAGTCTTGTCAGTCAAAAGCAGCCTCCCCTCTGTCAGAGCCTCCTCAGAGGTCTGGAGTTAAGGACCTGGTATTTAAAACCCTTAGATGTAGTCCTGAAGGAGACCTTTAAAAGGGGTGAGCAATAGTTGGACTTCAGACAGCAGACTGACTGACACTAGATTCCCAGACAGACACAAAGACCGCTGACTTGGAGAGAGATGAGAGAGAGAGACGAGTCTACTCTGCAGAGTACTCGAGGCACAAAGAGACACAGAAGTGACTGGTGTTGTACTGGTGGTTATATATAACAGATGGTAACAGGGCTGTGTTGTACTGGTGGTCATATATAACAGATGGTAACAGGGTTGTGTTGTGTTATACTGGTGGTCATATATAACAGATGGTAACAGGGCTGTGTTGTGTTGTGCTGGTGTTCATATATAACAGATGGTAACAGGGCTGTGTTGTACTGGTGGTCATATATAACAGATGGTAACAGGGTTGTGTTGTACTGGTGGTCATATATAACAGATGGTAACAGGGTTGTGTTGTACTGGTGGTCATATATAACAGATGGTAACAGGGCTGTGTTGTACTGGTGGTCATATATAACAGATGGTAACAGGGTTGTGTTGTACTGGTGGTCATATATAACAGATGGTAACAGGGCTGTGTTGTACTGGTGGACATATATAACAGATGGTAACAGGGCTGTGTTGTACTGGTGGTCATATATAACAGATGGTAACAGGGCTGTGTTGTACTGGTGGTCATATATAACAGATGGTAACAGGGCTGTGTTGTACTGGTGGTCATATATAACAGATGGTAACAGGGCTGTGTTGTACTGGTGGTCATATATAACAGATGGTAACAGGGTTGTGTTGTGTTGTACTGGTGGTCATATATAACAGATGGTAACAGGGTTGTATTGTGTTGTACTGGTGGTCATATAAAACAGATGGTAACAGGGCTGTGTTGTACTGGTGGTCATATATAACAGATGGTAACAGGGCTGTGTTGTACTGGTGGTCATATATAACAGATGGTAACAGGGTTGTGTTGTGTTGTACTGGTGGTCATATATAACAGATGGTAACAGGGCTGTGTTGTGTTGTACTGGTGGTCCTATATAACAGATGGTAACAGGGCTGTGTTGTACTGGTGGTCATATATAACAGATGGTAACAGGGCTGTGTTGTACTGGTGGTCATATATAACAGATGGTAACAGGGCTGTGTTGTACTGGTGGTCATATATAACAGATGGTAACAGGGCTGTGTTGTACTGGTGGTCATATATAACAGATGGTAACAGGGCTGTGTTGTACTGGTGGTCATATATAACAGATGGTAACAGGGCTGTGTTGTGTTGTGCTGGTGGTCATATATAACAGATGGTAACAGGGTTGTGTTGTGTTGTACTGGTGGTCATATATAACAGATGGTAACAGGGCTGTGTTGTGTTGTACTGGTGGTCATATATAACAGATGGTAACAGGGCTGTGTTGTACTGGTGGTCATATATAACAGATGGTAACAGGGCTGTGTTGTACTGGTGGTCATATATAACAGATGGTAACAGGGCTGTGTTGTGTTGTACTGGTGGTCATATATAACAGATGGTAACAGGGCTGTGTTGTACTGGTGGTCATATATAACAGATGGTAACAGGGCTGTGTTGTACTGGTGGTCATATATAACAGATGGTAACAGGGCTGTGTTGTACTGGTGGTCATATATAACAGATGGTAACAGGGCTGTGTTGTACTGGTGGTCATATATAACAGATGGTAACAGGGCTGTGTTGTACTGGTGGTCATATATAACAGATGGTAACAGGGCTGTGTTGTACTGGTGGTCATATATAACAGATGGTAACAGGGCTGTGTTGTACTGGTGGTCATATATAACAGATGGTTACAGGGTTGTGTTGTACTGGTGGTCATATATAACAGATGGTAACAGGGTTGTGTTGTACTGGTGGTCATATATAACAGATGGTAACAGGGCTGTGTTGTACTGGTGGTCATATATAACAGAGGGTAACAGGGCTGTGTTGTACTGGTGGTCATATATAACAGATGGTAACAGGGCTGTGTTGTACTGGTGGTTATATAACAGATGGTAACAGGGCTGTGTTGTGTTGTACTGGTGGTCATATATAACAGATGGTAACAGGGCTGTGTTGTACTGGTGGTCATATATAACAGATGGTAACAGGGCTGTGTTGTGTTGTACTGGTGGTCATATATAACAGATGGTAACAGGGCTGTGTTGTACTGGTGGTCATATATAACAGATGGTAACAGGGCTGTGTTGTACTGGTGGTCATATATAACAGATGGTAACAGGGTTGTGTTGTACTGGTGGTCATATATAACAGATGGTAACAGGGCTGTGTTGTACTGGTGGTCATATATAACAGATGGTAACAGGGCTGTGTTGTACTGGTGGTCATATATAACTGATGGTAACAGGGCTGTGTTGTTGTCTTCGGTCTCTCTTTATGTTGTGGTGTCTCTCTTGTCGTGATGTTTGTTTTGTCCTGTTTTTATATTTATATATATTTATATATATTTTAATCCCAGCCCCCGTCCCATCAGGAGGCCTTTTGCCTTTTGGTAGGTCGTCATTGTAAATCAGAATTTGTTCTAAACTTTCTTGCTTAGTTAAATAAATGTAAAATAAAATAAAATAAACAAGTAGTGTTGATTAATAATGTGATGACCCTCCCACTCTGTCTGCCGAATTCTTTCTCTTTGCTCTTGTTTTCCTTAATAGGATGTTGGTGGGTGGAGCCGGGAGGGTCATCAGAGACATGGGACACACCTGGGCTCGGGTGTGTCCCGGGATGAATACACCTCTTCCCCATTCATTGAGGAGACTCTCTCCATGCAGACACACCTGGGCTCGGGTGTGTCCCAGGATAAATACACCTCTTCCCCATTCATTGAGGAGACTCTCTCCATGCAGACACACCTGGGCCCGGGTGTGTCCCGGGATAAATACACCTTTCAATGCACCTTCCAACGCCCCTCATTATCACATTTATGCACGCAACCACTCACTTACACTACTGATTACTGATTTACAAACACCATTGTTAATTGTATTTAGTTTACATTATTTAATAAATATATTTTGTTATTCCTTATCTCCACGTTGTCTCCCTTTTTGTTACGAACTTCGAGCTTGTTCGTGACAATAGAAGACAAAAGAGAGACGGAAACGTGGTGTGTGGTGTGTGTGAGACCAGATGGTCAGAGTAACCTCTAACGTCCTGAGTCTACACAGGTGGGCATCTGCAAAGGACAGGTGTGTGCGGCATGCGATGTGGTGTGTGCGCGTGCGTGTGGTGTGTGGCTGTCATATATGACTAGTGATAACCAGAGCAGGTGTCAAACGCACACACACCACGCGCACACACAAACAACACAAGGACGCACACACACACCACGCGCACGCACAAACAACACAAGGACGCACACACACTCCACGCGCACGCACAAACAACACAAGGACGCACACACCACGCCAAACCTGTCCATTGCAGATGCCCACCTGTGTAGACTCAGGACTCAGGACCTTAGAGGTTACTACAATATCCGACCATCTGGTTTCTCAGGTAACCTTAGTTACATAAAAATAAAATGGTGTTTTACGAGGACGTTATAACTTCTGTTACTGTGATAATCTGGTGGTTTACGAGGACGTTATAACTTCTGTTACTGTGATAATCTGTAGGTTTAGGAGGACGTTATAACTTCTGTTACTGTGATAATCTGGTGGTTTAGCAGGACGTTATAACTTCTGTTACTGTGATAATCTGGTGGTTTAGGAAGACGTTATAACTTCTGTTACTGTGATAATCTGTAGGTTTAGGAGGACGTTATAACTTCTGTTACTGTGATAATCTGGTGGTTTACGAGGACGTTATAACTTCTGTTACTGTGATAATCTGGTGGTTTACGAGGACGTTATAACTTCTGTTACTGTGATAATCTGGTGGTTTAGGAGGACGTTATAACTTCTGTTACTGTGATAATCTGGTGGTTTACGAGGACGTTATAACTTCTGTTACTGTGATAATCTGGTGGTTTACGAGGACGTTATAACTTCTGTTACTGTGATAATCTGTAGGTTTAGGAGGACGTTATAACTTCTGTTACTGTGATAATCTGGTGGTTTAGCAGGACGTTATAACTTCTGTTACTGTGATAATCTGGTGGTTTAGGAAGACGTTATAACTTCTGTTACTGTGATAATCTGTAGGTTTAGAAGGACGTTATAACTTCTGTTACTGTGATAATCTGGTGGTTTACGAGGACGTTATAACTTCTGTTACTGTGATAATCTGGTGGTTTACGAGGACGTTATAACTTCTGTTACTGTGATAATCTGGTGGTTTAGGAGGACGTTATAACTTCTGTTACTGTGATAATCTGGTGGTTTACGAGGACGTTATAACTTCTGTTACTGTGATAATCTGGTGGTTTAGGAGGACGTTATAACTTCTGTTACTGTGATAATCTGGTGGTTTAGGAGGACGTTATAACTTCTGTTACTGTGATAATCTGGTGGTTTAGGAGGACGTTATAACTTCTGTTACTGTGATAATCTGGTGGTTTAGGAGGACGTTATAACTTCTGTTACTGTGATAATCTGGTGGTTTACGAGGACGTTATAACTTCTGTTACTGTGATAATCTGGTGGTTTAGCAGGACGTTATAATTTCTGTTACTGTGATAATCTGGTGGTTTACGAGGACGTTATAACTTCTGTTACTGTGATAATCTGGTGGTTTACGAGGACGTTATACCTTCTGTTACTGTGATAATCTGGTGGTTTAGGAGGACGTTATAACTTCTGTTATTGTGATAATCTGGTGGTTTACGAGGACGTTATAACTTCTGTTACTGTGATAATCTGGTGGTATAGGAGGACGTTATAACTTCTGTTACTGTGATAATCTGGTGGTTTAGGAGGACGTTATAACTTCTGTTACTGTGATAATCTGGTGGTTTAGGAGGACGTTATAACTTCTGTTACTGTGATAATCTGGTGGTTTAGGAGGATGATTATAACATCTGTTACTGTGATAATCTTGTGGTTTAGGAGGACGTTATAACTTCTGTTACTGTGATAATCTGGTGGTTTAGGAGGACGTTATAACTTCTGTTACTGTGATAATCTGGTGGTTTAGGAGGACGTTATAACTTCTGTTACTGTGATAATCTGGTGGTTTACGAGGACGTTATAACTTCTGTTACTGTGATAATCTGGTGGTTTAGGAGGACGTTATAACTTCTGTTACTGTGATAATCTGGTGGTTTAGGAGGACGTTATAACTTCTGTTACTGTGATAATCTGGTGGTTTACGAGGACGTTATAATTTCTGTTACTGTGATAATCTGGTGGTTTAGGAGGACGTTATAACGTACTGTGTGTTACTTCAGGATATCTCTCAATGTCTCAAGAACATCTTCTTTCGACTTTATCTGAACATTTTTCAACCATATGAATAATGTCTTTTAAACGTCGAAACATGATTATAAAAATAATGATTCACTTCGACTTTGAGAAACGGGAACCAGAGTACAACAATCCTTAATAACGTTACCTTAAACGTTATCTAAATATTACCTTGGCACCAGTACTTCTAATGTTTTCCCAACATCTCCTGTGTACGTGTGTTTATCTGTTGTGTGATGTAAGGGCTGATGTATTCCTGTCTCTGTGTAAAGCTCTTCTCTTCTCTGTGTGTATCTGGGTCGCTGAGAGAGGAGATGGTCAAACTGGAAGTGTTGCCAGTTGCTGTATTACATGACAAAGACAGCCAGGCGTCGATGCTCTGTATCAAAATGGTAGAGTAGCCAGGAATCGTTATGGGAAATTTGGAGGTGTTGTATAATATTATAATTCATTGGGGAGGTGTTGTATAATATTATAATTCATTGGGGAGGTGTTGAATAATATTATAATTCATTGGGGAGGTGTTGTATAACAGAATTCATTGGGGGAGGTGTTGTATAATATTAGAATTCATTGGGGAGGTGTTGTATAACATTATAATTCATTGGGGAGGTGTTGTATAATATTAGAATTCATTGGGGAGGTGTTGTATAACATTATAATTCATTGGGGGAGGTGTTGTATAACATTATAATTCATTGGGGAGGTGTATAACATTATAATTCATTGGGGGAGGTGTTGTATAACATTATAATTCATTGGGGGAGGTGTTGTATAACATTATAATTCATTGGGGAGGTGTATAACATTATAATTCATTGGGGAGGTGTATAACATTATAATTCATTGGGGAGGTGTATAATATTATAATTCATTGGGGAGGTGTATAACATTATAATTCATTGGGGGAGGTGTTGTATAACATTATAATTCATTGGGGGAGGTGTTGTATAACATTATAATTCATTGGGGGAGGTGTTGTATAACATTATAATTCATTGGGGAGGTGTATAACATTATAATTCATTGGGGAGGTGTATAACATTATAATTCATTGGGGAGGTGTATAACATTATAATTCATTGGGGAGGTGTTGTATAACATTATAATTCATTGGGGAGGTGTTGTATAATATTATAATTCATTGGGGAGGTGTATAACATTATAATTCATTGGGGGAGGTGTTGTATAACATTATAATTCATTGGGGAGGTGTATAACATTATAATTCATTGGGGAGGTGTATAATATTATAATTCATTGGGGAGGTGTATAACATTATAATTCATTGGGGGAGGTGTTGTATAACATTCTAATTCATTGGGGGAGGTGTTGTATAACATTCTAATTCATTGGGGAGGTGTATAACATTATAATTCATTGGGGAGGTGTATAACATTATAATTCATTGGGGAGGTGTTTAATATTATAATTCATTGGGGAGGTGTATAACATTATAATTCATTGGGGGAGGTGTTGTATAACATTATAATTCATTGGGGGAGGTGTTGTATAACATTATAATTCATTGGGGGAGGTGTTGTATAACATTATAATTCATTGGGGGAGGTGTTGTATTAACATTATAATTCATTGGGGAGGTGTATAACATTATAATTCATTGGGGAGGTGTATAATATTATAATTCATTGGGGAGGTGTATAACATTATAATTCATTGGGGGAGGTGTTGTATAACATTATAATTCATTGGGGAGGTGTATAATATTATAATTCATTGGGGAGGTGTATAACATTATAATTCATTGGGGAGGTGTTGTATAACATTATAATTCATTGGGGGAGGTGTTGTATAACATTATAATTCATTGGGGAGGTGTATAACATTATAATTCATTGGGGGAGGTGTTGTATAACATTATAATTCATTGGGGAGGTGTATAACATTATAATTCATTGGGGGAGGTGTTGTATAACATTATAATTCATTGGGGAGGTGTTGTATAACATTATAATTCATTGGGGAGGTGTTGTATAACATTATAATTCATTGGGGAGGTGTTGTATAATATTATAATTCATTGGGGAGGTGTTGTATAACATTATAATTCATTGGGGAGGTGTTGTATAACATTATAATTCATTGGGGAGGTGTATAACATTATAATTCATTGGGGAGGTGTATAACATTATAATTCATTGGGGAGGTGTTGTATAATATTAGAATTCCCTGCAGGTTTTTTTTTTCTGTCCTCATTCTAAAATGAACATTTTGTAATTCTGTTGTGTGTGTTACCTACCTGATACTGTGGAGGCCAGTTTCTCAGACTCTCTGGGAGTTCTGAAGCTGACCGGGTCACTTGGAGGACTACTGCCTCCCATGCTGATGCTCTGGACATGAACAATGTACTCCGTGTCCTCCTCCAAGTCCCACAATGCACAGGAGCGCGTGGTCGTGTTCACTTCCTGGATGTACCGCAGCATACGCACATCCTTCTTCTGAAACCAATGACAACGGGAGGGGTTAAGGTTAGGGCCGTAACACAAGGATACAGACCAGATATCAGATATCTAACCTGCCCTAGCCCACTAACCTAGCCCACTGAGACAAAGCCCACTAAACTAGCCCACTGCCCTAGCCCACTGAGACAAAGCCCACTGCCCTAGCCCACTGTCTTGGTCCACTGAGACAAAGCCCACTAAACTAGCCCACTGCCCTAGCCCACTGAGACAAAGCCCACTGCCCTAGCCCACTGTCTTGGTCCACTGAGACAAAGCCCACTGCCCTAGCCCACTGTCTTGGTCCACTGATACAAGGCCCACTGCCCTAGCCCACTGAGACAAAGCCCACTGCCCTAGCCCACTGCCCTAGCCCACTGAGACAAAGCCCACTGCCCTAGCCCACTGCACCAGCCCACTGCCCTAGCCCACTGGGACAAATCCCACTGCCCTAGCCCACTGCACTAGCCCATTGAGACAAAGCCCACTGCCCTAGCCCACTGAGACAAAGCCCACTGCACTAGCCCATTGCCCTAGCCCACTGAGACAAAGCTCATTGCACTAGCCCACTGCCCTAGCCCAATGAGACAAAGCCCACTGCCCTAGCCCACTGCCCTAGCCCACTGAGACAAAGCCCACTAAACTAGCCCACTACCCTAGCCCACTGAGACAAAGCCCACTGCCCCAGCCCACTGCCCTAGCCCACTGAGACAAAGCCCACTGCACTAGCCCACTGCCCTAACCCACTGAGACAAAGCCCACTGCCCTAGCCCACTGAGACAAAGCCCACTGCACTAGCCCACTGCCCTAGCCCAATGAGACAAAGCCCACTAAACTAGCCCACTGAGACAAAGCCCACTGCCCTAGCCCACTGAGACAAAGCCCAGTGCACTAGCCCACTGGCCTAGCCCACTGAGACAAAGCCCACTGCCCTAGCCCACTGCCCTAGCCCACTGAGACAAAGCCCACTGCCCTAGCCCACTGATACAAAGCCCACTGCCCTAGCTCACTGCCCTAGCCCACTGCACTAGCCCACTGCCCTAGCCCACTGAGACAAAGCCCACTGCACTAGCCCACTGCCCTAGCCCACTGAGACAAAGCCCACTTCCCTAGCCCACTGAGGCAAAGCCCACTGCACTAGCCCACTGCCCTAGCCCAATGAGACAAAGCCCACTGCCCTAGCCCACTGCCACTAGCCCACTGCCCTAGCTCACTGCCCTAGCCCACTGCACTAGCCCACTGCCCTAGCCCACTGAGACAAAGCCCACTGCACTAGCCCACTGCCCTAGCCCACTGAGACAAAGCCCACTTCCCTAGCCCACTGAGACAAAGCCCACTGCACTAGCCCACTGCCCTAGCCCAATGAGACAAAGCCCACTGCCCTAGCCCACTGCACTAGCCCACTGCCCTAGCCCACTG
>NC_138304.1:102093597-102111097 GCF_965601325.2 Salmo salar
CTGGGGAAGGAGATAAAGGAGTTCACCTGACTCTGGGGAAGGAGATAAAGGAGTTCACCTGACTCTGGGGAAGGAGATAAAGGAGTTCACCTGACTCTGGGGAAGGAGATAAAGGAGTTCACCTGACTCTGGGGAAGGAGATAAAGGAGTTCACCTGACTCTGGGGAAGGAGATAAAGGAGTTCACCTGACTCTGGGGAAGGAGATAAAGGAGTTCACCTGACTCTGGGGAAGGAGATAAAGGAGTTCACCTGACTCTGGGGAAGGAGATAAAGGAGTTCACCGGACTCTGGGGAAGGAGATAAAGGAGTTCACCTGACTCTGGGGAAGGAGATAAAGGAGTTCACCTGACTCTGGGGAAGGAGATAAAGGAGTTCACCTGACTCTGGGGAAGGAGATAAAGGAGTTCACCTGACTCTGGGGAAGGAGATAAAGGAGTTCACCTGACTCTGGGGAAGGAGATAAAGGAGTTCACCTGACTCTGGGGAAGGAGATAAAGGAGTTCACCTGACTCTGGGGAAGGAGATAAAGGAGTTCACCTGACTCTGGGGAAGGAGATAAAGGAGTTCACCTGACTCTGGGGAAGGAGATAAAGGAGTTCACCTGACTCTGGGGAAGGAGATAAAGGAGTTCACCTGACTCTGGGGAAGGAGATAAAGGAGTTCACCTGACTCTGGGGAAGGAGATAAAGGAGTTCAACGGACTCTGGGGAAGGAGATAAAGGAGTTCACCTGACTCTGGGGAAGGAGATAAAGGAGTTCACCTGACTCTGGGGAAGGAGATAAAGGAGTTCACCTGACTCTGGGGAAGGAGATAAAGGAGTTCACCTGACTCTGGGGAAGGAGATAAAGGAGTTCACCTGACTCTGGGGAAGGAGATAAAGGAGTTCACCTGACTCTGGGGAAGGAGATAAAGGAGTTCACCTGACTCTGGGGAAGGAGATAAAGGAGTTCACCTGACTCTAGGGAAGGAGATAAAGGAGTTCACCTGACTCTGGGGAAGGAGATAAAGGAGTTCACCTGACTCTGGGGAAGGAGATAAAGGAGTTCACCTGACTCTGGGGAAGGAGATAAAGGAGTTCACCTGACTCTGGGGAAGGAGATAAAGGAGTTCACCTGACTCTGGGGAAGGAGATAAAGGAGTTCACCTGACTCTGGGGAAGGAGATAAAGGAGTTCACCTGACTCTGGGGAAGGAGATAAAGGAGTTCACCTGACTCTGGGGAAGGAGATAAAGGAGTTCACCTGACTCTGGGGAAGGAGATAAAGGAGTTCACCTGACTCTGGGGAAGGAGATAAAGGAGTTCACCTGACTCTGGGGAAGGAGATAAATGAGTTCACCTGACTCTAGGGCAGGAGATAAAGGAGTTCACCTGACTCTAGGGAAGGAGATAAAGGAGTTCACCTGACTCTAGGGAAGGAGATAAAGGAGTTCATCTGACTCTGGGGAAGGAGATAAAGGAGTTCACCTGACTCTAGGGAAGGGGATAAAGGAGTTCACCTGACTCTGGGGAAGGAGATAAAGGAGTTCACCTGACTCTGGGGAAGGAGGTAAAGGAGTTCACCTGACTCTGGGGAAGGAGATAAAGGAGTTCACCTGACTCTGGGGAAGAAGATAAAGGAGTTCACCTGACTCTGGGGAAGGAGATAAAGGAGTTCACCTGACTCTAGGGAAGGAGATAAAGGAGTTCACCTGACTCTGGGGAAGGAGATAAAGGAGTTCACCTGACTCTGGGGAAGGAGATAAAGGAGTTCACCTGACTCTGGGGAAGGAGATAAAGGAGTTCACCTGACTCTGGGGAAGGAGATAAAGGAGTTCACCTGACTCTGGGGAAGGAGATAAAGGAGTTCACCTGACTCTGGGGAAGAAGATAAAGGAGTTCACCTGACTCTGGGGAAGGAGATAAAGGAGTTCACCTGACTCTAGGGAAGGAGATAAAGGAGTTCACCTGACTCTGGGGAAGGAGATAAAGGAGTTCACCTGACTCTGGGGAAGGAGATAAAGGAGTTCACCTGACTCTGGGGAAGGAGATAAAGGAGTTCACCTGACTCTGGGGAAGGAGATAAAGGAGTTCACCTGACTCTGGGGAAGGAGATAAAGGAGTTCACCTGACTCTAGGGAAGGAGATAAAGGAGTTCACCTGACTCTGGGGAAGGAGATAAAGGAGTTCACCTGACTCTCGGGAAGGAGATAAAGGAGTTCACCTGACTCTAGGGAAGGAGATAAAGGAGTTCACCTGACTCTAGGGAAGGAGATAAATGAGTTCACCTGACTCTGGGGAAGGAGATAAAGGAGTTCACCTGACTCTAGGGAAGGAGATAAATGAGTTCACCTGACTCTGGGGAAGGAGATAAAGGAGTTCACCTGACTCTGGGGAAGGAGATAAAGGAGTTCACCTGACTCTGGGGAAGGAGATAAATGAGTTCACCTGACTCTGGGGAAGGAGATAAAGGAGTTCACCTGACTCTAAGGAAGGAGATAAATGAGTTCACCTGACTCTGGGGAAGGAGATAAAGGAGTTCACCTGACTCTGGGGAAGGAGATAAAGGAGTTCACCTGACTCTGGGGAAGGAGATAAAGGAGTTCATCGGACTCTGGGGAAGGAGATAAAGGAGTTCACCTGACTCTGGGGAAGGAGATAAAGGAGTTCATCGGACTCTGGGGAAGGAGATAAAGGAGTTCATCAGACTCTGGGGAAGGAGATAAAGGAGTTCATCGGACTCTGGGGAAGGAGATAAAGGAGTTCACCTGATTCTGGGGAAGGAGATAAAGGAGTTCACCTGACTCTGGGGAAGGAGATAAAGGAGTTCATCAGACTCTGGGGAAGGAGATAAAGGGCCTCATTGCCAAAATCCGGAAGTATCCCTATCAGAAGATTCATACAGTACTCTCTCTCACTAGGTTACTCTGTCAGTGTGAATGAGGAGTGAGAGCTGGGACCGGACCAAGGCTTGTGGTTGGAGGGTAAAGCGTTCCCGTTACCCATGATCCTCAGCTCGATGATTAAATAACCAAGGCTGTGCTGAACCACAGACCCACACAGACCTTGGGTCTCTACTGCAAAACACACAAACACACACACACACACACACACACACACACACACACACACACACACACACACACACACACACACACACACACACACACACACACACACACACACACACAAAAACATAAACCTTCAGACCTGCGCTGCCTGCTTTGGAACTATCTGTGTACACACACCTCTACACGCCGGACTCATTGACCCGTGTATTGACATTTGCAGGTTGTTTGAGATTTGTTGTAATCTGATTTAGGGAATTAAATGATGGAGAATAAACTGGGCTCCCGAGTGGCGCAGCGGTCTAAGGCACTGCATATCAGTTCTAGAGGCGTCACTAAAAACCCTGGTTCGATCCTGGGCTGTATCACAATCGGCCGTGATCGGGAGTCCCATAGGGAGGCGCACAATTGGCCCAGTGTTGTCCGGGTTAGGGCAAGGTTTGGCCCGGGGTAGGCGGTCATTATAAAATAAGAATTTGTTTTTAATTGACTTGCCTAGTTAAATTAAATGTAGAAACTGTCTAAGACTCCCTGAGACCTAGAGATTGTTGTTTGTGCTTTTCCGAGCTTGCAAGCGAGTGATGTGCCAAAGATAAGCACAGTACTGTCGATGAAGATACTGTCCGTCCACTTCGATTTTTATTTGGAGCAAGAATTTACTACCGAGCTGTTCATTTGCATAAGTGCAGTTTTTGGGGATCTCTTTGTAGCATTGCTTACAATGCTTACAGTGTGTGCATTCATGAGTGTTTGTGTGTGTAGATCAGATCCAATCATTGATCTGATGAGGGAGGGAGGGAGGGAGGGAGGGAGGGAGGGAGGGAGGGAGGGAGGGAAGGAAGGAAGGAAGGAAGGAAGGGAGGGAGGAGGGAGGGAGGGAGGGAGGGAGGGAGGGAGGAGGAAGGAAGGAAGGAAGGAAGGAAGGAAGGAAGGAAGGAAGGAAGGAAGGAAGGAAGGAAGGAAGGAAGGAAGGAAGGAAGGAAGGAAGGAAGGAAGGAAGGAAGGAAGGAAGGGAGGGAGGGAGGGAGGGAGGGAGGGAGGGAGGGAGGGCGGGAGGGAGGGAGGGAGGGAGGGAGGAACAACAACTACCAAGTACAAAGCACTGCTGCAGCTGTCTGACCCTGATATCTGCTGTCTGACCCTGATATCTGCTGTCTGACCCTGATATCTGCTGTCTGACCCTGATATCTGCTGTCTGACCCTGATATCTGCAGTCAAACCCTGATATCTACTGTCTAACCCTGATATCTGCTGTCTGACCCTGATATCTGCTGTCTAACCCTGATATCTGCTGTCTAACCCTGATATCTACTGGCTGACCCTGATATCTGCTGTCTGACCCTGATATCATCTGTCTAACCCTGATATCTGCCATCTAATCCTGATATCTGCTGTCTGACCCTGATATCGGCTGTCTGACACTGATATCTGCTGTCTGACCCTGATATCTGCCGTCTAATCCTGATATCTGCCGTCTGACCCTGATATCGGCTGTCTGACCCTGATATCTGCTGTCTGACCCTGATATCTGCCGTCTAATCCTGATATCTGCCGTCTGACCCTGATATCGGCCGTCTAACCCTGATATATGCTGTCTGAACCTGATATCGTCTGTCTGACCCTGATATCTGCTGTCTGACCCTGATATCTGCTGTCTGACTCTGATATCTTCAGACAAACCCTGACATCTACTGTCTGACCCTGATATCTGCTGTCTGACCCTGATATCGTCTGTCTAACCCTGATATCGTCTGTCTATCCCTGATATCTGCTGTCTAACCCTGATATCTGCTGTCTAACCCTGATATCTGCTGTCTGACCCTGATATCGGCTGTCTGACCCTGATATCGGCTGTCTAACCCTGATATCTACTGTCTGACCCTGATATCTGCTGTCTGACCCTAATATCTACTGTCTAACCCTGATATCTGCTGTCTGACCCTGATATCTACCGTCTAACCCTGATATCGGCTGTCTAACCCTGATATCTGCTGTCTAACCCTGATATCTGCTGTCTAACCCTGATATCGTCTGTCTAACCCTGATATCTGCTGTCTAACCCTGATATCTGCTGTCTAACCCTGATATCTGCTGTCTGACCCTGATATCTGCTGTCTAACCCTGATATCTGCTGTCTGACCCTGATATCTATCATCTAACCCTGATATCGGCTGTCTGACCCTGATATCGGCTGTCTAACCCTGATATCTACTGTCTGACCCTGATATCTGCTGTCTGACCCTGATATCTACTGTCTGACCCTGATATCTGCTGTCTAACCCTGATATCGGCTGTCTAACCCTGATATCTGCTGTCTGACCCTGATATCTACTGTCTAACCCTGATATCTGCTGTCTAACCCTGATATCTGCTGTCTGACCCTGATATCTATCATCTAACCCTGATATCGGCTGTCTAACCCTGATATATGCTGTCTGACCCTAATATCGTCTGTTTAACCCTGATATCTTCAGACTAACCCTGATATCTACTGTCTGACCCTGATATCTGCTGTCTGACCCTGATATCGTCTGTCTAACCCTGAAATCTTCAGACTAACCCTGATATCTGCTGTCTGACCCTGATATCATCTGTCTAACCCTGATATCTGCTGTCTGAACCTGATATCAGCTGTCTGACCCTGATATCTGCTGTCTAACCCTGATATCTGCTGTCTGACCCTGATATCTGCTGTCTGACCCTGATATCTGCTGTCTGAAACTGATATCTGCTGTCTGACCCTGATATCTGCTGTCTGAACCTGATATCGGCTGTTTAATCCTGATATCAACCGTCTGACCCTGATATCGTCTGTCTAACCCTGATGTCTGCTGTCTGACCCTGATATCTGCTGTCTGACCCTGATATCGGCTGTCTGACCCTGATATCGGCTGTCTAACCCTGATATCTTCAGACTAACCCTGATATCTATTGTCTGACCCTGATATCTGCTCTCTAACCCTGATATCTGCTGTCTAACCCTGATATCTACTGGCTGACCCTGAAATCTGCTGTCTGACCCTGATATCGTCTGTCTAACCCTGATATCTGCTGTCTAACCCTGATATCTACCATCTAATCCTGATATCTGCTGTCTGACCCTGATATCGGCTGTCTGATCCTGATATCTGCTGTCTGACCTGATATCTGCCGTCTAATCCTGATATCTGCCGTCTGACCCTGATATCGGCCGTCTAACCCTGATATATGCTGTCTGACCCTGATATCGTCTGTCTGACCCTGATATCTGCTGTCTGACCCTGATATCTGCCGTCTGACCCTGATATCTTCAGACTAACCCTGATATCTACTGTCTGACCCTGATATCTGCTGTCTGACCCTGATATCATCTGTCTAACCCTGATATCGTCTGTCTAACCCTGATATCTGCTGTCTGACCCTGATATCGGCTGTCTGACCCTGATATCGGCTGTCTAACCCTGATATCTACTGTCTGACCCTGATATCTGCTGTCTGACCCTGATATCTACTGTCTGACCCTGATATCTGCTGTCTAACCCTGATATCTGCTGTCTGACCCTGATATCTACTGTCTAACCCTGATATCTGCTGTCTAACCCTGATATCTGCTGTCTGACCCTGATATCTATCATCTAACCCTGATATTGGCAGTCTGACGCTGATATCTGCTGTCTAACCCTGATATCGGCTGTCTAACCCTGATATCTGCTGTCTGACCCTGATATCGTCTGTCTATCCCTGATATTTACTGTCTGACCCTGATATCGTTTGTCTGACCCTGATATCTGCCGTCTAACCCTGATATCGGCTGTCTAACCCTGATATATGCTGTCTGACCCTGATATCGTCTGTCTGACCCTGATATCTGCTGTCTGACCCTAATATCGTCTGTCTAACCCTGATATCTTCAGACTAACCCTGATATCTATTGTCTGACCCTGATATCTGCTCTCTAACCCTGATATCTGCTGTCTAACCCTGATATCTACCATCTAATCCTGATATCTGCTGTCTGACCCTGATATCGGCTGTCTGATCCTGATATCTGCTGTCTGACCCTGATATCTGCCGTCTGATCCTGATATCTGCCGTCTGACCCTGATATCGGCCATCTAACCCTGATATATGCTGTCTGACCCTGATATCGTCTGTCTGACCCTGATATCTGCTGTCTGACCCTGATATCTGCCGTCTGACCCTGATATCTTCAGACTAACCCTGATATCTACTGTCTGACCCTGATATCTGCTGTCTGACCCTGATATCATCTGTCTAACCCTGATATCGTCTGTCTAACCCTGATATCTGCTGTCTGACCCTGATATCGGCTGTCTAACCCTGATATCGGCTGTCTAACCCTGATATCTACTGTCTGACCCTGATATCTGCTGTCTGACCCTGATATCTACTGTCTGACCCTGATATCTGCTGTCAAAACCTGATATCTGCTGTCTGACCCTGATATCTACTTTCTAACCCTGATATCTGCTGTCTAACCCTGATATCTGCTGTCTGACCCTGATATCTATCATCTAACCCTGATATCGGCTGTCTGACGCTGATATCTGCTGTCTAACCCTGATATCGGCTGTCTAACCCTGATATCTGCTGTCTGACCCTGATATCGTCTGTCTATCCCTGATATTTACTGTCTGACCCTGATATCGTTTGTCTGACCCTGATATCTGCCGTCTAACCCTGATATCGGCTGTCTAACCCTGATATATGCTGTCTGACCCTGATATCGTCTGTCTGACCCTGATATCTGCTGTCTGACCCTAATATCGTCTGTCTAACCCTGATATCTTCAGACTAACCCTGATATCTACTGTCTGACCCTGATATCGTCTGTCTAATCCTGAAATCTTCAGACTAACCCTGATATCTACTGTCTGACCCTGATATCTGCTGTCTGACCCTGATATCATCTGTCTAACCCTGATATCTGCTGTCTGAACCTGATATCTGCTGTCTGACCCTGATATCTGCTGTCTGAACCTGATATCTGCTGTCTGACCCTGATATCTGCTGTCTGAACCTGATATCGGCTGTTTAATACTGATATCAACCGTCTGACCCTGATATCGTCTGTCTAACCCTGATGTCTGCTGTCTGACCCTGATATCTGCTGTCTGACCCTGATATCGTCTGTCTAACCCTGATATCTGCTGTCTAACCCTGATATCTGCTGTCTAATCCTCGTATCTGCGGTCTAATCCTGATATCTGCCGTCTGACCCTGATATCTGCTGTCTAACCCTGATATCTGCTGTCTAACCCTGATATCTACTGTCTGACCCTGATATCTGCTGTCTGACCCTGATATCTGCTGTCTGAACCTGATATCTGCTGTCTGACCCTGATATCTGCTGTCTGAACCTGATATCGGCTGTTTAATCCTGATATCAACCGTCTGACCCTGATATCGTCTGTCTAACCCTGATGTCTGCTGTCTGACCCTGATATCTGCTGTCTGACCCTGATATCTGCTGTCTGACCCTGATATCTGCTGTCTAACCCTGATATCTGCTGTCTAATCCTCGTATCTGCGGTCTAATCCTGATATCTGCCGTCTGACCCTGATATCTGCTGTCTAACCCTGATATCTGCTGTCTAACCCTGATATCTACTGTCTGACCCTGATATCTGCTGTCTAATTCTCATATATACTGTCTAACCCTGATATCTGCTGTCTGACCCTGATATCTGCTGTCTAACCCTGATATCTGCTGTCTGACCCTGATATCTGCTGTCTGACCCTGATATCTGCTGTCTGCCCCTGATATCTGCTGTCTAACCCTGATATCTGCTGTCTAACTTTGATATTTGCTTTCTGGGCACTTTCTGCTGATGTTTTTTCTTAGCTTGTTTTTGATCTGTTTAACTCTCCCCCTGACTGTGTGTCTGATGCTCATAACAACTCACACAGCAGGGAGTCTGCACGGGTGATGGCCTCATTAAGGAGAGATGTTTCCTAGCCTCAGTGCTTCTACACCTGTATTGCTTGCTGTTTGTGGTTTTAGGCTGGGTTTCTATACAGCACTTCGAGATATCAGCTGATGCAAGAAAGGCTTTATAAATACATTTGATTTGATTTTGATTTGATGTTGGAGGCACACACACCACACACAGTCACACAGTCGCACACAGTCTCAGTAAGTCACACAGTCACACACAGTCACACAGTCACACACGCACACACAGTCACACACAGTCACACACGCACACACAGTCTCAGTAAGTCACACAGTCACATACAGTCACACACAGTCAAACGCATTCTCACACAGTCACACACAGTCACAGTAAGTCACACAGTCACACGCACTCACACAGTCACACAGTCAAACGCATTCTCACACAGTCACACAGTCACACACAGTCACACAGTCACACAGTCACACAGTCACACACAGTCACCCAGTCACACACAGTCACACACAGTCACACGGTCACCCATATAAGTGCTGATGAGGAAAGGGAGCATTTGAAGAGTATTGCGACACGGCCTTGGAACTATCGACCCTGTGGGTGAATCTCAATAGCCAACAGTGTCTTCCTCTCCTCAGTGCAAATGAAGGAACAAGGACATTTGGAAAGGAAACCACTTTGAGACAATGAGATACAGCCACCAGTGTCCTCAGAGTGCAATTGTAGGATTAGTGTCCTGTGTGTGTTTATTATTATTTTTTTTAATTATTTCACCTTTATTTAACCAGGTAGGCTAGTTGAGAACAAGTTCTCAATTACAACTGTGAACTGGCCAAGTTAAGCAAAGCAGTGTGACACAAACAACAACACAGAGTTACACATGGAATAAACAAACATACAGTCAATAAGACAATAGGAAAAAAAAGTCTATATACATTGTGTGCAAATGGAGTGAGGAGGTAAGGCAATACATAGGCCACAGTAGCGAAGTAATTACAATTTAGCAAATTAACACTGGAGTGATAGATGAGCAGGTGATGATGTGCAAGTAGAAATACTGGTGTGCAAAAGAGCAGAAAGGTAAATAAAAACAAGATGGGAATGAGGTAGAAATATTGGGTGGGCTATTTACAGATGGGCTATGTACAGCTGCAGCGATAGGTAAGCTGCTCAGATAGCTGATGTTTAAAGTTAGTGAGAGAAATATAAGTCTCCAGCTTCAGCGATTTTTGCAATTCGTTCCAGTCATTGGCAGCAGAGAACTGGAAGGAAAGGCGGCCAAAGGAGGTGTTGGCTTTGGGGATGACCAATGAGATATATCTGCTGGAGCGCGTGCTACGGTTGGGTGTTGTTATCGTGACCAGTGAGCTGAGATAAGGCAGAGCTTTACCTAGCATCGACCAGTGGGTCTGGCGACGAATATGTAGCGAGGGCCAGCCGACTAGAGCATACAGGTCGCAGTGGTGAGTGGTATAAGGGGCTTTGGTAACAAAACGGATGGCACTGTGATAGACTGTATCCAGTTTGCTGAGTAGAGTATTGGAAGCTATTTTGTAAATGACATCGCCGAAGTCGAGGATCGGTAGGATAGTCAGTTTTACGAGGGTATGTTTGGCGGTGTGAGTGAAGGAGGCTTTGTTGCGAAATAGGAAGCCGATTCTAGATTACATTTTGGATTGGAGACGTTTAATATGAGTCTGGAAGGAGAGTTTACAGTCTAGCCAGACACCTAGGTATTTGTAGTTGTCCACATATTCCAAGTGTTGGGTTTTATTTCACTTATTAGATGTGATGCATTACCATTTACAGTAGATGTAGGCCAAAGTATGAACGGAGTGTAATGCACTAAGAGGTTTATATTGTATTAACATAGATTGAGCAACATATAATAGACATGACTAACTGGAGGGTTGTTGGCTAGTAGGAGTGTAGGCTGAGTAGACTCGTGACACACACACACAATGCCTGGTTGTGGGGCCGCTCATGGACAGGTGTATGTGAGGAACTGATAGAGGGGAGAATGGCTGTGGCACAAGAACAGGCACTGTCCTTGGGTGTCTGACTCTCGGGTACACACATGAAGATAAGCTAGAAGACAACTATGCTTGGCAACAAAGATGCGTCTAGAGGCTGGGACCAGCCTGCACGCCAACGATAGGATGAGTAAGTTTAAACCACGCTCATCCTCCCTCTGACAGGCCAGCAGTGAGCGGGAACTATCTCTGTAAGAGTATTTAAGGAAGAACTTATGATGTCATTTTCAGTTCTCTGTTTGCCCTGCGAGGTGTTACAGTGAATCCGTATATATGAAGATTGCATTTACCATTTATTCTGCTTGACTAATTCTATTAATAAACAGCTGAAAATATATTCAGTAGCCTAGTGTTAAATTCTGTTCTGATACCAGATTGAATTGACGCGACCCAACACAAGTTAGAACCGTCCAGAGTAGTGATGCTAGTCGGGCGGGCAGGTGCGGGCAGCGAATGGTTGAAAAGCATGCATTTAGTTTTACTAACGTTTAAGAGCAGTTGGAGGCCACGGAAAGGTGTGTTGTACGGCATTGAAGCTCGTTTGGAGGTTAGTTAACACAGTGTCCAAAGAAGGGCCAGAAGTATACAGAATGGTGTCGTCTGCGTAGAGGTTGATCAGGGAATCACCAGCAGCAAGAGCGACATCATTGATGTATACAGAGAAAAGAGTCGGCCCGAGAATTTAACCCTGTGGCACCCCCATAGAGACTGCCAGAGGTCCGGACAACAGGCCCTCCGACTTGACACACTGAACTCTGTCTGAGAAGTAGTTGGTGAACCAGGTGAGGCAGTCATTTGAGAAACCAAGGCTATTGAGTCTGCCGATAAGAATACGGTGATTGACAGAGTCGAAAGCCTTGGCCAGGTCGATGACGATGGCTGCACAGTACTGTCTTTTATCGATGGCGGTTATGATATCGTTTAGTACCTTGAGCGTGGCTGAGGTGCACCTGTGACCGGCTCGGAAACCGGATTGCACAGCGGAGAAGGTACGGTGGGATTAAACATCAGCTACCTGAGCTGCTAACCGATCGCTGCAGCTGTACATAGTCCATCTGTAAATTGCCCACCCAATCTACCTACCTCATCCCCATACTGTTTTTATTTTATTTACTTTTCTGCTCTTTTGCACACCAGTATTTCTACTTGCACATCATCATATGCTCATTTATCACTCCAGTGTTAAACTGCTAAATTGTAATTATTCGCTCCTATGGCCTATTTATTGCCTACCTCCTGATGCCTTTTGCACACACTGTATATAGCCTTTCTTTTTTTTCTACTGTGTCATTGACTTGCTAGTGTTATTGGCTTGTTTATTGTTTACTCCATGTGTAACTGTGTTGTTGTCTGTGTCACACTGCTTCGCTTTATCTTGGCCAGGTCGCAGTTGTAAATGAGAACTTGTTCTCAACTGGCCTAACCTGGTTAAATAAAGGTGAAATAAAAAATAAATGTACAGAAATACTCATCATAAACGTAGATATAAGATACAAGTGTTTTACATCGAATTAAAGATACACTTCTCCTTAATGCTATGAGGCTCAGGTGCATCCTGTTTCCACTGATCATCCTTGAGATGTTTCTACAACTTCATTGGAGTCCACCTGTGGTAAAATCAGTTGACTGGAGATGACTTGGAAAGGCACAAACCTGTCTATATAAGGTTCCAAGCCATGAGGTCGAAGGAATTGTCTGTAGAGCTCAGAGACAGGATTGTATCGAGGCACAGATCTGGGGAAGGCTACCAAAACATTTCTGCAGCGTTAAAGGTCCCGAAGAACACAGTGGCCTCCAACATTCTTAAACGGAAGAAGTTTGGAACCACGAAGACTCAGGGAGGTGACCAAGAAGCCAATGGTCACTCTGACAGAGCTCCAGAGTTCCTCTGTGGAGATGGGAGAACCTTCCTGAAGGACAACCATCTCTGCAGCACTCCACCAATCAGGCCTTTATTGTGGAGTGGCCAGATGGAAGCCACTCCTCTTTAAAAGGCACAAGACTGCCTGCTTGGAGTTTGCCAAAAGGCACCTAAAGGACTCTCAGACCATGAGAAACAAGATTATCTGGTCTGATGAAACCAAGATTGAACTCTTTGGCCTGAAGGCCAAGCTTCACATCTGGAGGAAACCTGGTACCATCCCTACGGTGAAGCTTGGTGGTGGCAGCATCCTGCTGTGGGGATGTTTTTCAGTGGCAGGGACTGGGAGACTAGTCAGGATCAAGGGAAAGATTAACGGAGCAAAGTACAGAGAGATCCTTGATGAAAACCTGCTCCAGAGCACTCAAGACCTCAAACTGGGGTGAAGGTTCACCTTCCAACAGGATAACGACCCTAAGCACACAGCCAAGACAATGCAGTTGTGGCTTTGGGACAAGTCTCTAAATGTCCTTGAGTGGCCCAGCCAGAGCCCGGACTTGAACCTGATCGAACATCTTTGGAGAGACCTGAAAATAGCTGTGCAATAACTCCCCATCCAACCTGACAGAGCTTGAGAGGATCTGCAGAGAAGAATGGGGAAACTCCCCGAATACAGGTGTGCCAAGCTTGTAGCGTCATACCCAAGAAGACTTGAGGCTGTAATCGCAGCCAAAGGTGCATCAACAAAGTAATGTGTAAAGGGTCTTAATACTTATGTAAATGTGATATTTCTGTTTTTTCTTTTTAATACATTTGCTAAAATTTCTAAAAATGTGTTTTTGCTTTGTCATTGTGGGGTATTGTGTGTAAATTGAATCAATAAATTGAATACATTTTAGAATAAGGCTGTAATGTAACAAAATGTGGAAAAAGTCACGGGGTTCTGAATACTTTCCGAAGGCGTTATAATATGTCTGGGACTGTTTCCCAAACCATCTCATTTATCAGTCTCTTGCTGACACAGCAGAACCTAAGAGGTTAGAAAAACAATCTCATAAAATGGTTGTTCCCATCGTCTCACAGTGATGATACATTACTTTACGGTTAATTACTGTCAACAATACTGTATGCCAAGGAATGCTCTAAGGACACACACACACACACACACACACACACACACACACACACACACACACACACACACACACACACACACACACACACACACACACACACACACACACACACACACACACACACACACACACACACACACACACACACACACACACAGCTTATACAATGTCAGGAATTTAGAATAATTATCACATTTTTAGAATCACAGTTTACTGCAATACCTTGTAATTATCATGCATCGTTTGATAAGGAAACTGTTAGCAGAGCATAGACTGCGTTGTGCATAAAAACAGCCCTTAGCCGTGGTATATTGGCCATATACCAGTGCTTAATTTGAGCCGTCGGCATGATTTATTCATTATCTCACTGTTCGCGCTGTAGACATTCTAATAAAATAGATCGACGTAAAATCAAGTTTCCTCCTCGTTATTTCTCCCTCCCCCCCAGAAAGACCATCATGTAAAAGCGCGGTGATCTTTCTATGTAATCATCCCATCCTGGCACGCTGATCTCAGACCTGCTCTGTTATTTGTACATAGATTTTATTGGGAGGGCCGGTGGAGTAAGTAACTGATCTTGACACAGGTCTTGGTAGTGGTGGTCAGCTTATGAAGACATCCCTACCTAATCACGTCACGTAGCCTAGTCTAGTCGTCTCCACACTGAATTTGAATCGTGGGAAAGACAAATAAAATGTGATAAGAAAAGGCAATCGAGTTTGACGTTTTTCAAGTCCAATAATCCAGAGAAAGATGGTGAATCGAACCCAGAACGAGCCAGAGAACTGTCAGTGCCACAAGAGAGGAGTGAGGTGCAAACTGTTCCTGATGGCGATGCCTTAGATAGCAGCACAGCTAATCTCGCCAGTTCAGCATCACCTCCTCCACTAGCTAGTAGGCCTACTGGCTAGCAGCGCTGCTAACCCCACCAGTTCAGCATCACCACCACCACTAGCTAGTAGGCCTACTGGCTAGCAGCACTGCTAACCCCACCAGTTCAGCATCACCACCACCACTAGCTAGTAGGCCTACTGGCTAGCAGCGCTGCTAACCCCACCAGTTCAGCATCACCTCCTCCACTAGCTAGTAGGCCTACTGGCTAGCAGCACTGCTAACCCCACCAGTTCAGCATCACCACCACTAGCTAGTAGGCCTACTGGCTAGCAGCGCTGCTAACCCCACCAGTTCAGCATCACCACCACTAGCTAGTAGGCCTACTGGCCTGCAGCGCTGCTAACCCCTCCACTAGCTAGTGGGCCTACTGGCTAGCAGCGCTGCTAACCCCATCAGTTCAGCAGCACCACCACCACTAGCTAGTAGGCCTACTGGCTAGCAGCGCTGCTAACCCCACCAGTTCAGCATCACCACCACATCAAAGTGTCTATGTATGCAGATGACTCAACACTATACACGTCAGCTACTACAGCGACTGAAATGACTGTAACACTCAAAGAGTTGCAGTTAGTTTCAGAATGGGTGGCAAGGAATACATTTGTCCTAAATATTTCTAAAAACTAAAAGCATTGCATTTGGGACAAATCATTCATTAAACCCTAAACCTCAGCTAAATCTTGTAATAAATAATGTGGAAATTGAGCACGTTGAAGTGACTAAACTGTCATGGTCAAAACATATTGATACAACAGTAGCTAAGATGGGAGAGAAGTCTGTCCATAATAAAGCGCTGCTCTACCTTCTGACAGCACTGTCAACAAGGCAGGTCCTACAGACCTTAGTTTCTACCTTCTGACAGCACTGTGAACAAGGCAGGTCCTACAGGCCCAAGTTTCTACCTTCTGACAGCACTGTGAACAAGGCAGGTCCTACAGACCCTAGTTTCTACCTTCTGACAGCACTATCAACAAGGCAGGTCCTACAGGCCCTAGTTTCTACCTTCTGACAGCACTGTGAACAAGGCACGTCCTACAGACCCTAGTTTCTACCTTCTGACAGCACTGTCAACAAGGCAGGTCCTACAGGCCCTAGTTTCTACCTTCTGACAGCACTGTGAACAAGGCAGGTCCTACAGACCTTAGTTTCTACCTTCTTAACAGCACTGTGAACAAGGCAGGTCCTACAGACCCTAGTTTCTACCTTCTGACAGCACTGTGAACAAGGCAGGTACTACAGACCCTAGTTTCTACCTTCTTAACAGCACTGTGAACAAGGCAGGTCCTTCAGACCCTAGTTTCTACCTTCTGACAGCACTGTCAACAAGGCAGGTCCTACAGGCCCTAGTTTCTACCTTCTTAACAGCACTGTGAACAAGGCAGGTCCTACAGACCCTAGTTTCTACCTTTTGACAGCACTGTGAACAAGGCAGGTCCTACAGACCCTAGTTTCTACCTTCTGACAGCACTGTCAACAAGGCAGGTCCTACAGGCCCTAGTTTTGTCGCTGACCACATGTTCAGTCGTGTGGCCAGGTGCCACAAAAAAGGACAGGAAAATTGCAATTGGTTCAGAACAGGGCAGCATGACTGGCCCTTGGATGTACACAGAGAGATAATATTAATAATATGCATGTCAATCTCTCCTGGCTGAAAGTGGAGGAGAGATTGACTTCATCACTACTCGTATTTATGAGAGGTATTGACATGTTGAATGCACCGAGCCTTCTGTTTGAACTACTGGCGCACAGCTCAGACACCCATGCATACCCCACAAGACATGCCACAAGAGATCTCTTCACAGTCCCCAAGTCCAGAACAGACTATGGAAGGCACACAGTACTAAATAGAGCCATAACTACATGGAACTCTAATCCACATCAAGTAACTCATTCAAGCAGTAGAATCAGATTTAAAAAACAGATTAAAAAACACCTTATGGAACAGCAGGGACTGTGAAGCAACACAAACATAGACACAGACACATGCATACACACACACACACACACACACACACACACACACACACACACACACACACATACACACACACACACACACACACACACACACGGTAACATACGCACTATACACACACAGACACATGGATTTTGTACTGCATCTATGTGGTAGTAGTAGAGTAGGGGCCTGAGGGCACACAGTCTGTGAATGTATTCTAATGTTTTTTAAATGGTATAAACTGCCTTAATGTTGCTGGACCCCAGGAAGAGTAGCTGCTGCTTTAATAGAGATCCATAATAAATACAAATACAAAAAACACTCTGACATTATTTACAAAAGACGCATTTGTGTTTAGTGAGTCCGCCAGAACCAGAGGCAGTAGGGATGACCACGTGCTCTCTTGATAAGTGCTTGAATTTGACAATTTTCCTGTCCTGCTAAGCATTCAAAATGTAACGAGTACTTTTGGTTTTCAGGGAAAATGTATGGAGTTAAAAGTACAATATTTTCTTTAGGAATGTAGCAAAGTATAAATATATAAATAGGAAAGAAAAGTACAGATACCACCAAAAAACTACTTAAGTAGTACTTTATATTATTTTTACTTAAGTACTTTACACCGCTGGTGGAAAAACATCCTCTGCATCAGACGTTAAAAAAA
>NC_138304.1:102121097-102133597 GCF_965601325.2 Salmo salar
TAGGCTAGTTATCCAGTGGTGCAAAATTGTCATGCTTGAGTAAAAGTAATGATACCGTTATATAAAATGACTCCAGTAAAAGTAAAAGTCACCCAGTAAAATACTACTTAGTTAGTCTAAAAGTATTTGGTTTTAAACAGCCTTAAGTATCATAAGTAAAAATATAAATAATTTCATATTCCTGATATTAAGCAAATCAGACGGCACAATGTTCTTCTTTTATCTCTTTATTTACACATAACCAAGGCCACACTCCAGCACTCAGACATCATTTACAAACTAAGAATTTGTGTTTGGTGAGTCCGTTAGTTCGCCAGATCAGTGGCGGTAGGGATGACTAGTGATGTTCTCTTGATAAGTGTGTGTATTGGACCATGTTCCTGTCCTGCTAAGCATTCAAAAATTCAACGAGTACTTTTGGGTGTCAGGGAAAATGTACGGAGTAAAAAGTACATGATTTTCTTCACAAATGTAGTGAAGTAAAGTGAAAGTTGTAATAAATATATAAATAATAAAGTACAGATACCTCAGAAAACTACTTAAGCAGTACTTTAAAGTATAGTGTCCTGTGATGGTCAGATGTAGATAGATGACATAGCCCTGACAGTTCCACAGGACACCTGGGATATTTCGCCCCCGGCCACCTCTCCGGAAACCTCTTTCTTAAAGGGTAAGTCTGCAGTTGCTACATCCATTTGGGGAATTATAAATTCATGAAATGTATCCATTGATTGTTGAAGAATATAACTTATAAATGCCTCATGAGCTTAGTTCATCGTCGTATCCCATCAGAACCCAACATATAAGCTTGTTTTACTCCAATGTTTGTAAACAAAGTAAATGTAAACAAACACTGTATAGCCTGAAAACATGGTTTAAATTGTAATGTTTTGCATCCATAGCTCTGTCTATGAATTTGAGAGTTGTTCAATTTCTCCAGCCCCCCCCCCCCCCCCCCCCCGCACACTTTTTTACTGAACCAGTGGTGGGGATGCACTTGTTATTGTTTCAACTGCTGATTGCTGCTTTAAAGCTAAGGATCCGGATCAGATTCGTCACATTTTTCTCTCCGTCACATTTCTCTCTTCACTCACCCTCTTCTGAACCTTGGTGATGTAGCCTATGTCTCTGACTCATATTTCTAAACGGCTGAAATAAAATCCCTGCTGTGATGACAGTTTTGCACCCTCTTGGCATTCTCTCAACCAGCTTCATGAGGTAGTCACCTGGAATGCATTTCAATGAACAGGTGTGCCTCATTAAAAGTTAATTTGTGGAATTTCTTTCCTTCTTAATGAGTTTGAGCCATTCAGTTGTGTTGTGACAAGGTAGGGTTGGTATACAGAAAATAGCCCTATTTGGTAAAAGACCAAGTCCATATTATGGCAAGAACAGCTCAAGTAAGCAAAGAGAAAAGACAGTCCATCATTACTTTAAGACATGAAGGTCAGTCAATCCGGAAAATGTCAATAACTTTTAAAGTTTATTCAAGAGCAGTTGCAAAACCATCAAGCGCTATGATGAAACTGGGTCTCATGAGGACCGCCACAGGAAAGGAAGACCCAGAGTTACCTCTGCTGCAGAGGACAAGTTCACTAGAGTTACCAGCCTCAGAAATTGCAGCCCAAATAAATGCTTCAGAGTTCAAGTAACAGACACATCTCAACATCAACTGTTCAGAGGAGACTGCGTGCATCAGGCCTTCATGGTTGAATTGCTGTAAATAAACCACTACTAAAGGACACCAATAAGAAGAAGAGACTTGTTTGGGCCAAGAAACAGGAGCAATGGACATTAGACCGATGGATATCTGTCCTTTGGTCTGATGAGTCCTAATTTGCGATTTTTGGTTCCAACCACCGTGTCTTTGTGAGAGGGAGAGTAGGTGAATGGATGCTCTCCACATGTGTGGTTCCTACTGTGAAGCATGGAGGAGGAGGTATGATGGTGTGGGGGTGCTTTACTGGTGATTTATTTAGAATTCAAGGACAATGACCCAACACACCTCCAGGCTGTGTAAGGCATATTTGACCAAGAAGGAGAGTGATGAAGTGCTGCATCAGATGACCTGGCCTCCACAATCACCCGACCTCAACCCAAATGAGGTTTGTGAGTGAAGCTCAGAGTGGTGTTCAGCATATGTGTGAACTCCTTCAAGAGTGTTGGAAAA
Source organism: Salmo salar (assembly GCF_965601325.2). NCBI lineage: Eukaryota > Metazoa > Chordata > Actinopteri > Salmoniformes > Salmonidae > Salmo > Salmo salar. The sequence goes on from NC_138304.1 coordinate 102,123,268, forward strand.
TCATTCCAGGTGAAGCTGTTTGAGAGAATGCCAAGAGTGTGCAAAGCTATAATCTAGGCAAAGGTTGGCTACTTTGTTGAATCTAAAATCTAAAATCTATTTTGATTTGTTTAACACTTTTTTGGTTACTACATGATTCCATGTTTGTTATTTCATAGTTTTGATGTATTAACTATTATTCTACAATGTAGAAAATAGTAAAAAATAATGAAAAACCCTGAGTAGGTGTGTCCAAACTTTTTGACGGGTACTGTATATATATATTTTTTGCTGCCTCTTGGGCCCCCCATGTGTCCCGGTAAGCCTTACCCTTTGTCTTTCTAGTCCAGTAAGCAAAACTGGTTGAAAACACACACAATCACTTACACACTGATACAGTGCTGCTTGTACAAACTTGAACCCAGTCGCAGAGAAACACAGCAAGCAGAGGTAAGTGTAAATACAGATCTTTACTTAAAGTCTTGACAGAAACAAGGCGACAGCACCAGTGCACTAAACATCACATAAGACATAAGCAAAGGCTCCAGGCCAACAGAGGAACCTAAATAGCCAGGCAACAAGGTGAACAGAGAGGGCAATCAAACACAGGTGAAACCAATAAGAAACAATCAGGGTAATCTGGGAACTAGAAACAAGGTAAGGGTGCCCTCCAGCGGTAACCTAAGGAAACACACTCAAAATAAATCAGAAACTGTCACAGGACCCCTCCCTCAAGGATCGGGCTCCTGACGTCCCACCAGGGGTAGCTGAAAAGGCCACGGAAGTCCCGAATGAGTCCGGGGTGAAGGACGTCCCGAGCCGGAACCCAGGATCGCTCCTCAGGACCGTAACCTTCCCAAGGAAACACACTCAAAATAAATCCGAAACTGTTTAACACACAAAACTGGTTCAAAAACATGGCGTAGTTTTTGTGTGAAAATATGTTTTATTTATTATTCTTATTGATGATTATCTGAAGGACAAACTGGAAAAATGTATTTTTTAAAACATCTACGTAGCATCACCAGGGTCAAAACATGAACATCTACGGAACGTCACCAGGGTCAAAACATGAACATCTACGGAGCGTCACCAGGGTCAAAACATGAACATCTACGGAGCGTCACCAGGGTCAAAACATGAACATCTACGGAGCGTCACCAGGGTCAAAACATGAACATCTACGGAGCGTCACCAGGGTCAAAACATGAACATCTACGGAGCGTCACCAGGGTCAAAACATGAACATCTACGGAGCGTCACCAGGGTCAAAACATGAACATCTACGGAGCGTCACCAGGGTCAAAACATGAACATCTACGGAGCGTCACCAGGGTCAAAACATGAACATCTACGGAGCGTCACCAGGGTCAAAACATGAACATCTACGTAGCGTCACCAGGGTCAAAACATGAACATCTACGGAGCGTCACCAGGGTCAAAACATGAACATCTACGGAGCGTCACCAGGGTCAAAACATGAACATCTACGGAGCGTCACCAGGGTCAAAACATGAACATCTACGGAGCGTCACCAGGGTCAAAACATGAACATCTACGGAGCGTCACCAGGGTCAAAACATGAACATCTACGGAGCGTCACCAGGGTCAAAACATGAACATCTACGGAGCGTCACCAGGGTCAAAACATGAACATCTACGGAGCGTCACCAGGGTCAAAACATGAACATCTACGGAGCGTCACCAGGGTCAAAACATGAACATCTACGGAGCGTCACCAGGGTCAAAACATGAACATCTACAAAGCGTCACCAGGGTCAAAACATGAACATCTACGGAGCGTCACCAGGGTCAAAACATGAACATCTACGGAGCGTCACCAGGGTCAAAACATGAACATCTACGGAGCGTCACCAGGGTCAAAACATGAACATCTACGGAGCGTCACCAGGGTCAAAACATGAACATCTACAAAGCGTCACCAGGGTCAAAACATGAACATCTACGGAGCGTCACCAGGGTCAAAACATGAACATCTACGGAGCGTCACCAGGGTCAAAACATGAACATCTACAAAGCGTCACCAGGGTCAAAACATGAACATCTACGGAGCGTCACCAGGGTCAAAACATGAACATCTACGGAGCGTCACCAGGGTCAAAACATGAACATCTACGGAGCATCACCAGGGTCAAAGTGAGCCAGACGTGTTATCGGCTCAGGTGAAAAGTAGTGCACTACATAGGGAATAGGGTCTAAAGTAGTGCACTACATAGGGAATAGGGTCAAAAGTAGTGCACTACATAGGGAATAGGGTCAAAAGTAGTGCACTACATAGGGAATAGGGTCTAAAGTAGTGCACTACATAGGGAACAGAGTGACATTTGAGATACAACCTGACTCTTGACTGAGAGCTGATATGAACTACAATGATTTATTCATTCTTTTAGTAGTTTATTTTTCAAACAAAATGTAAGTAATCTACACAATAATTCGATTTTTTTTAAATCACTAGACATCAGCGAGAAGTATAACAAATACACTAGGCCAGGCAGGTAAAAAAGTTTCCTTGCACTGCAGGGCAAGTAAAAACAAACAGGTGCTGCAAAGTGGATTTAAGTGAAATATCTGGAGCATATTTCAAATCTGGTATAATTGCGGACCACAAATTGGGGCGTTTCTTGATGTGGGTGTTCCGTGATATCAGGAAACGCCCATTGATACCTGCCATTGGTCAGTTTCGGTGTTATGAGACTGATGGTTTGTCAACACAGACGATTTATTTACATAAAGGTTACGATAATTAACGTGGCGAGGTTAGGTGGATTAACGTGGCAGGTTAGGAGACCGAGGTTAAGGTTAAGAAAAAAGGTTAGGCTTAGCTACAATGCTACAGTTGTCACCAACTGTTGTCCCCGACGGGAAAGAAATGGCCACGGACCAATGGGGAGCATTAGTGGGTGTAACTTGACATTAAGAAATGCCATTGTCTGAAAACCCCACTAACTACACTCTGACATTACACCCTTCTTCATATTTCAGACATATTTCAGACATATTTCAGACATATGTTTTTCAGACATATTTCAGACATATTTCAGGACACATTTCAGACATATTTCAGACATATTTCAGACATATTTCAGATGTTTTTCAGACATATTTCAGACATATTTCAGACATATTTCAGGACACATTTCAGGACACATTTCAGACATATTTCAGACATATTTCAGACACATTTCAGGACACATTTCAGACATATTTCAGACATATTTCAGACATATTTCAGACATTCTCAACACATATTTCATTACATGGGTTATTGTTAGATGATTGTTAAAAAACTTGGATCTGGCTTGGCCTCACGTTATTGATTTGCCATTGCTGCAGCACAGGCATTTTGAAAAGTCACTTTATAACAGATGCATCTGTAGTCTGCTGAAATACAGTTTGATACACAGTCTAATACACATCTCTTACTAAATAAGAGGAAATAAGAGGAAAACAAAAGTGGAAAAAAAGGTATTCTTGCTAAAAAATCGACACTGTCACAGTGTATTCCATGTTAAGTTACGTTTAGTATTACTGTAGGAAAATTTTATAAAAAAAAAAATATAGGAAACGAACAATATGACTAGATAAATATTACACAGTAATATATTGACTGAACTGTGTTGATAAAGGATATTGATTTATGATGATATATGAAGCTAATGTACTTATACACTGATTACATGAATTCCTAAAACTCAGGACTACTGTAACAGCAACATGAGGTTTAATTCGATTTTTTTATTTAAAAAACAACTGTGAATTCTGTCAGCGCAGCTCCCCATTGGAGCAACATGCTTCATTCAGGCCTGGGCTTTGTTCTAATACTCCGGGTATGGCGTCTATACAGTGGCTCTTCTGAAGGTTAGTGATTGGTTGATTGATTGATTGATTGATGAAGGAATAAACTTGTATGATGATTGGTTGGTAGCTCAATTAGCAGGGGAGAGAGGGATGCCAGTCAGCAGTATTTGGATGCAGCCCTTGTCCTCATGCTTCACCCACAGGAATCTAGGGAAGAGTCAACACAAAAGCTAATTCATCAGCCTGGTCCATCAAGTGATTGACCATACAGACCAAAACTTATAACATGAATTTAATCTATTGTAATTTAGACTCTGTTGAAGTTCATTTCTGTTTGCATTCCCTGGAAATTCAGGGCTATCAAAGAGTGATGTCGCAGCATTAAATGACCTTAACATTGATGTTGTGTGTTGACATTAAATACCACTGATGCGGTGGGTTTACAGTGGTTAAATATGTAAAGACAGAGAAAAACAACGACCTTTCCTTTTCTCCTCCTCTTCCACTAATTCCTCCTTGTGGAAATTCTGTCCATCTTTCTTAGTCCAGCTCAGTTTGATGTCAGACGCTACCTGCTTCTTCAGTTCATCATGCAGCTAGAAGACACGGAAGATGTGATGTTCACATTCCTCTAACATCTCTCTCTCTCTCTCTCTCTCTCTCTCTCTCTCTCTCTCTCGCTCTCTCTCTCTCACCTGTTGTATAACCTGCTGTTCAATTTGAGGATTGGTCATATCAGCAGCAGAGTGGATCTTCATCCTGACGACTGTACGCTGCTTCCGTACGCTCTCTACACCGGAATCAATCAACAACACACACACACACACACACACACACACACACACACACACACACACACACACACACACACACACACACACACACACACACACACACACACACACACACACACACACACACACACACACACAGTTACAAAATCATTTCAAGAGACAGCAGAATCCTCTGCTTCTCTGGGCACTACAATTAAATAGTGTCCATCGCCACAGTGCTCTAAAGAGAATACACTCACCTCTGTGACAGAGGAAGTAGTGTTCATCGCCACAATGCTCTAAAGACAATACACTCACCTCTGTGACAGAGGAAGTAGTGTCCATCGCCACAGTGCTCTAAAGAGAATACACTCACCTCTGTGACAGAGGAAGTAGTGTTTATCGCCACAATGCTCTAAAGACAATACACTCACCTCTGTGACAGAGGAAGTAGTGTCCATCGCCACAGTGCTCTAAAGAGAATACACTCACCTCTGTGACAGAGGAAGTAGAGTTCATTGCCACAGTACACATCGTCCCATAAGCCTGTCTTTTCAGACATGACAACACATTGCTGATTAGCCAGATAATTATTTGGCTGATTTTGACCCCAGAGTCTGAAGGGAGAGTTACTCTGGTCGGACCAACGCCACGGCACTCTGGAGAGACCGATCCACGCATTCGAAGTCGGAATCAAGTCCTGGATCATCTGGTTCTCTGTTTGGTTCCTCACCGTGGCCAGGTCTGTGTGGTACTGCCTGCAGTAACTCTGAGCCTCAACCCAGTTCATACCCTGTTGTCCCAGGATGTACCTGTTGGTAGCGTTAGCTTTGACAGAGCAGACGGAGACACCAACAAGTTAGATCTAATGACATCATCTAATGACATCCTCTATTGACATCAAGTAATGACATCAGGTAATGACATCGTCTAATGACTTCAGGTAATGACATCAGATAATGACATCAGGTAATGACATCAGGTAATGACATCATCTAATGACATCATCTAATGACATCAGGTAATGACATCATCTAATGACATCAGGTAATGACATCAGGTAATGACATCATCTAATGACATCAGGTAATGACATCGTCTAATGACATCAGGTAATGACATCAGGTAATGACATCATCTAATGACTTCAGGTAATGACATCAGATAATGACATCAGGTAATGACATCGTCTAATGACATCAGGTAATGACATCCGATAATGACATCAGGTAATGACATCGTCTTATGACATCAGGTAATGACATCAGGTAATGACATCATCTAATGACTTCAGGTAATGACATCAGATAATGACATCAGGTAATGACATCGTCTAATGACATCAGGTAATGACATCCGATAATGACATCAGGTAATGACATCGTCTAATGACATCAGGTAATGACATCAGGTAATGACATCAGGTAATGACATCATCTAATGACATCAGGTAATGACATCAGGTAATGACATCAGATAATGACATCAGGTAATGACATCGTCTAATGACATCAGGTAATGACATCAGGTAATGACATCAGGTAATGACATCATCTAATGACATCAGGTAATGACATCATCTAATGACATCAGGTAATGACATTGTCTAATGACATGTAATGACATCATCTAATGACATCAGGTAATGAAATCAGGTAATGACATCTAATGACATCAGGTAATGACATCAGGTAATGACATCAGGTAATGACATCAGGTATTGACATCAGGTAATGACATCAGGTAATGACATCATCTAAGGACATCAGGTAATGACATCATCTAATGACATCAGGTAATGACATCAGGTAATGACATCGTCTAATGACATGAGGTAATGGCATCATCTAATGACATCAGTTAATGACATCATCTAATGACATCAGGTAATGACATCGTCTAATGACATCAGGTAATGACATCAGGTAATGACATCATCTAATGACATCAGGTAATGACATCATCTAATGACATCAGGTAATGACATCAGGTAATGACATCATCTAATGACATCAAGTAATGACATCATCTAATGACATCATCTAATGACATCATCTAATGACATCAGGTAATGAAATCAGGTAATGACATCTAATGACATCAGGTAATGACATCAGGTAATGACATCAGGTATTGACATCAGGTATTGACATCATCTAATAACATCAGGTAATTACATCATCTAATGACATCAGGTAATGACATCAGGTAATGACATCATCTAATGACATCAGGTAATTACATCATCTAATGACATCAGGTAATGACATCATCTAATGACATCAGGTATTGACATCAGGTAATGACATCAGGTAATGACATCAGGTAATGACATCATCTAATAACATCAGGTAATTACATCATCTAATGACATCAGGTAAGGACATCATCTAATGACATCAGGTAATGACAACAGGTAATGACATCAGGTAATGACATCATCTAATGACATCAGGTAATTACATCATCTAATGACATCAGGTAATGACATCATCTAATGACATCAGGTAATGACATAATCTAATGACATCAGGTAATGACATCAGGTAATGACATCATCTAATGACATCATCTAATGACATCAGGTAATGACATCATCTAATGACATCATCTAATGACATCATCTAATGACATCAGGTAATGACATCAGGTAATGACATCATCTAATGACATCAGGTAATGACATCATCTAATGACATCAGGTAATGGCATAATCTAATGACATCATCTAATGACATCATCTAATGACATCAGGTAATGACATCATCTAATGACATCAGGTAATGACATCATCTAATGACATCAGGTAATGGCATGGATCCCATTTCTATCAAACCCACCAACGTAACCTTCACAATTATAACAGCACAGGACGCATTTTAAGTATGTGACCAAAAGTATTATAAAAACATCTCTTACCATCATAGCAGACAGGATAACATTCTATTGCACAAGATATGTCATTCCAATGCCCGTTTTCTTCAATCACAACACAGTACTGGCTGGAACCAACATTGTTTGGTTCATTTGCGTACCAGTTACCGTACTCAGTCCTGTCAGAGTAGTAATCACTGTTGTCTAAAGACCACTTCCAGCTGTTTATGTTGTCATAAAGCCCTATCCAGACCTTGTCCTTGATACCACTGGAACCATCGATAACTTTCCTCAGTCTGGCCATGTCCTCTGTGTTGTCTACGGTGGCCAGGTCGATGTACTTCTCTCTGCAGTAATTCTGAGCTTCAGCCCAGGTCTTTGATATGTTCACAAACTGATACACGTGAGAGGAGGAGTGTGTGTACAAGCCTGTAAACAGAGGTATTGTTTCAATATAAAGTATTCACATCCACAACCAGATTATTACTCACACACTCTCACACAAACACAGATAACTCTGTGAGCTCTGACCTGAGAGGAGGAAGAGAGTCACTCTGAGATCCATGTTCCCTGTAAAGTACAAACAGAAAACAGCCATCAATGACCTGTCCTCCACCCAGACAGAACAACCATCGCTGACCTGTCCTCCACCCAGACAGAACAACCATCGATGACCTGTCCTCCACCCAGACAGCTAGCTCAGCTATCCGGATGGCGCCTCACTACTGAACTAAATGAGGTTTAAAGATCCAGATCACCTTAAAAACTGAAGACTATATATGAATACTCATCTTCTTTTATTAGATGGAAACCAAAACAAAACACTATTACAAAAACAACGACGAAAAACAGTCCTGTAAGGCTCACAGCTATACACGGAACAACTACCCACAAAACCCATGGAAAAAACACCCCTACTAAATAGGACCTACAATTAGAGGCAACAAGGAACAGCTGCCTCCAATTGAAGGTCAGCCCAATAAACTAAACATAGAAATATAAGAACTAGAACGAACACAGAAATATATTAACATAGAACATAACCCAAAAAACCCCGAAACACACAAAACAAACACACCCCTGCCACGTCCTGACCAACTACAATAACAAAATGACCCCTTTGCTGGTCAGGACGTGACAACATTACAATACTATACAATACAATACTATACAATACTATACAATACTATACTATACTATACAATACAATACAATACTATACATTACAATACTATACAATACTATACAATACTATACTATACTATACAATACAATACAATACTATACAATACAATACAATACTATACTATACTATACTATACTATACAATACTATACAATACAATACAATAGAAAACTATACTATACTATGCAATACAGTAGCAATAAAGAGTGATAACTATATTACAGAAGGTTTGATATTTAGAGCAAAATTCCGAACAGTATTCCTACAAATATACGTTATTAAAAAAATTAAACATCAAGAGAATATTTGATTTTCATTTTACGTAGGAATTATATGCATTATACTGATTGAGATAGTTACAAATCAAAGCAATAAATAATTCAAACATCAAGTAATTGAACGACTTTAATCAATTTCAAGATTAAATCAAATAAATAACTGTTTTCCACCAACTGAATTTTATTGAGTCACAAAACAATAATAATTAAAAAATGTAAGTCACAATATTCATGTATTCTTACCTTCAACACTTGTAAAGATGATCCAACAGCTGGTTTCCTTTCAGTGTATTCTTGCTCTTCAAAATGTGAGTCTGTCCTTACTGATGGATGGATGGGTTACCTGTGACTGTCCCTCATCCCGATGCCAAGCCTTTTGCATGTTCTCCTCTGGCATTCACAGAGCATTATGCAAAGCTATTGAATTTGCTACTGTGATCGTAAGAAAAGGACTCTAGTTTTCCTACGGGGCTTGGAACACTGCCCAGAAAGAAACAACTATGACAATGCAATTTTATCATTGACTTTTTTGAAACAGTGACATTATAATTTTATAAGCGCTTTAATTGTCATCAAAACAAAGAAGAAAAAAGGTTCACTTCATGTTCAGACTTCAAGCTCTTTCTAATGTCTAGTCTACAGCTACCCACCACCCTGAGGAAGGCACGGTGATGCCCAAACCTTAGGGATTTACCCAATAAATGACTAGGAGTTTATATATATATGGAATGTGTGATTCTCTTTATTTATGTTTTATAGTTTAGTCTGCAGCTACCAGCAGAGAATGTAACTGTAGGCTAGTGACCCGAGTGAAAGAGGGCGATACCTAGTTAGTTGTACAACTGAATACATTCAACTGAAATGTGTCTTCTGCATTTAACCCAACCCCTCTGAATCAGAGAGGTGTGGGGGGAGGGGGGGGATGCCTTAATCGACATCCACATCTTCAGCGCCCTAGGGAACAATGGGTTAACTGCCTTGCTCAGAGGCAGAATAACATATTTTTATCTTGTCAGCTCGGGGATTCGATCCAGCAACCATTCGGTTACTAGCCCAACGCGCTAACCACTAGTGTTCGCAGTGTGTGTGTGTGTGTGTGTGTGTGTGTGTGTGTGTGTGTGTGTGTGTGTGTGTGTGTGTGTGTGTGTGTGTGTGTGTGTGTGTGTGTGTGTGTGTGTGTGTGTGTGTGTGTGTGTGTGTGTGTGTGTGTGTGTGTGTGTGTGTGTGTGTGTGTGTGTGTGTGTGTGTGTGTGTGTGTGTGTGTTTGTGTGTAACCTGTACAGTGTGTGGTGTGAAATGGAAATGTGTTTTTCGCGTATCCCACTCCCATGAGAAACCCTTGTAGAGAGAGTGGTATTGGGTACTCATGTCTGTGTGTGTTTCTGTTGGCTTGTTTTTATGTATTCGTGTCTGGGTTCAAAT
>NC_138304.1:102143597-102183597 GCF_965601325.2 Salmo salar
GCCTGGTATTTATAGCATATTTTGAAAAGGCCTTTGATCAAGTAAGAATGAATTTGATCAATTTCAGTGAGTCTCTTATACAATGTATAACAACCTCATGTGTAAAATAGTAAATAGCGGCTGCTTCTCACAGAGTTTTGAATTCTCAAGGGGAGTTATACAAGGGTGTCCGCTGTCATCATATCTATTCGTTATGGTCATCGAAATGCTAGCTATTAAAAATTAGAACAAAAAACAACATTTGATGATTAGAAATCCAAGGCTTAAAAACGAAGGTGTATGCCGATGACTCAAGTTTTATATTTATTTAAGTCCTCAAGCTAGATCCCTGCAATGTCTCATTGAAGATCTAGATAACTTTTCTGGACTTTCTGGACTAAAAGTGTACATTATTAAGTATTGGATCTTTAATAAATACAACTTTTTACCCTGCAGTTTATCTATAAAATGTGTTGACAGTGAAGAAGACATACTTGGTATTCATATCACAAAAGTTATAAATGAGCTCTCAACAAAGAATTTAATCAGAAAACTAGTAAAAATAGACAAGATCCTGCAACCATGGAGAGGTAAATACCTGTCTATTTATTAGAAAAACTGCACTAATTAACTCCTTATTCTCAGTTTACTCACTTACTTATGGAGCTGCCTACTCCTGATGACTTGTATTTAAAATCATATCAGCAAAAAATATTTTGCTTTATCTGGGATGCTAAACCAGACAAGATAAAGCATGCCTATCTACAGTTGAAGTCGGAAGTTTACATACACATTAGCCAAATACATTTAAACTCAGTTTTTCACAATTCCTGACATTTCATCCGTGTAAATATTCCCTGTCTTAGGTCAGTTAGGATCACCACTTTATTTTAAGAATCTGAAATGTCAGAATAATAGTAGAGAGAATGATTTATTTCAGCTTTTATTTATTTCATTACATTCCCAGTGGGTCAGAATTTTACATACACTCAATTAGTATTTGGTAGCATTGCCTTTCAATTGTTTAACTTGGGACAAACGTCTCGGGTAGCCTTCCACAAGCTTCCCACAATAAGTTGGGTGAATTTTGACCTCGTGGATATCTGTCGACGGGCCCATGAGCAGGGCGTTGACCCTTGTTGCTTCTGTGTGGGAGCTGTTACATGACTGGGATGTAATGTAAATGTTGAACGGCTTCACTGCAAGTAGATTGTATGTTTTAAATATTGAATAAACTAATGAAGATCATGAGCTGGTGTAACCGATGTAAAATGGCTAGTTAGTTAGCGGTGGTGCGCGCTAATAGCGTTATAATCGGGTGACGTCACTCGCTCTGAGACCTGAAGTAGTTGTTCCCCTTGCTCTTCAAGGGCTGTGGTTTTTGTTGCGCGATGGGTAACGATGCTTGTCTATGTGTGCAGAGAGTCCCTGGTTCAAGCCAGGTTAGGGCGAGGAGAGGGACGGAAGCAAAACCTTTACACTGGCACACACCAAGAGAAAATTATTTAGTGTGGAGGTGCTTACTAACAAAGAATTAACTGTAAGCTATAAAAACAAAGAGAGTCACAGTGGCCTAAACAGAGAGTACACAGTGGCAGAATACCTGACCACTGTGATTGACCCTAATCTTAAGGAAAGCTTTGACTATGTACAGACTCAGTAAGCATAGCCTTGCTATTGAGAGTGGCCACCGTAGGCAGACCTGGCTCTCAAGAGAACACAGGCTATGTGCACACTGCCCATAAAATGAAGTGGAAACTGAGCTGTACTTCCTAACCTGACAAATGTATGACCATATTGGAGACACATACAGTGCATTCGGAAAGCATTCAGACCTCTTGACTTTTTCCATATTCTGTTACGTTACAGCCTTATTCTAATATGGATTAAATACATTTTTCCCTCATCTATCTACACACAATACCCCATAATGACAAAGCGAAAACAGGTTTTTTCAAAATTTTGCAAATGTATTACAAATAAAAAACAGAAATACCTTATTTACATATATTACCAGTCCAAAGTTTGGACACACCTACTCATTCCAGGGTTTTTCTTTATTTTTACTATTTTCTACATTGTATGAAATAACACATATGGAATCATGTAGTAACCAAAAAAGTGTAAAACAAATCAAAACATGATTTAGATTCTTCAAAGTAGCCAACCTTTGACTTGATGACAGCAGTATTCTCTAAACCAGCTTCATGAGGTAGTCACCAGGAATGCATTTCAATTAACAGATGTTATAAGTTAATTCGCTGTATTTCTTTCCTTCTCAAATCAAATCAAATTTTATTTGTCACATACACATGGTTAGCAGATGTTAACCTCTTGGGGCTAGGTGGGACGCTAGCGTGCCACCCGTGGTGCACTCCATCAACAGCAGGTGCATTTCAAGAGCGGCAAATTTGAATCCAAATAAATGTCAAAATTCAAATTTTTCAAAAATACAACTATGTTACACCATTTGAAAGATAAACATCTCCTTAATCTAACCACGTTTTACGATTTCAAAAAGGTTTTACGGCGAAAGCATAAATTTAGAGTATGTTAGGACAGTACATTTACAAGAGTTGTGTGTAATGTTTTGTCAAGTCAAAGACAGGGTCACCAAAACCATAAAACCAGCTAAAATGATACACTAACCTTTTACAATCTCCATCAGATGACACTCCTAGGACATTATGTTAGACAATGCATGCATTTTTAGTTCTATCAAGTTGATATTTATATACAAAAACAGCGTTTTACTATGGCATTGATGTTGAGGAAATCGTTTCCCTCCAATAACCGGCAGTCAAGTCAGCGTCACAAATTAAATAATTAAAATTAGAAAACATTGGTAAAATATTATATTGTCATTTAAAGAATTATAGATTTACATCTTTTGAACGCAATCAACTTGCCAGATTTAAAAATAACCTTACTGGGAAATCACACTTTGCAATAATCTGAGCACTGTGCCCAGAAAAATACGCGTTGCGATACAGACTAGACGTCATGTTGGGGAGATCTAAAATCGAAAATACTATGTAAATAATCCATTACCTTTGATTCTCTTCATCAGATGTCACTTCCAGGTATCACAGGTCCATAACGAATGTAGTTTTGTTCAAAAAAGCTCATCATTTATGTCCAAAAATCTCCGTCTCGTTAGCACATGATGTAAGCCAGCCGGACTTCTCGTCATGAACGAGGGGAAAAAATATATTTCCGTTCGTTCAAACATGTCAAACGTTGTATAGCATAAATCATTAGGGCCTTTTTTAACCAGAACATGAATAATATTCAAGGTGGACGAATGCATAGTCTTTTATAACGTATTGGAACGAGGGTACCCAACATGAAGTAGCGCGCCAGGTGTCTAATGGGACATCACCGTTCCATGGCTCTTGTTCGGTCAGATCTCCCTCCAGAAGACTCAAAACACTTTGTAAAGGCTGGTGACATCTAGTGGAAGCAATAGGAAGTGCCAAAATATTCCTAAACCCCTGTGTTTTTCAATGGGATAGGTTTAAAGTCAATACAACACATCAGGTATCCACTTCCTGTCAGAAAATGTCTCAGGGTTTTGCCTGCCAAATGAGTTCTGTTATACTCACAGACACCATTCAAACAGTTTTGGAAACTTTAGAGTGTTTTCTATCCATATATAATAAGTATATGCATATTCTAGTTACTGGGTAGGATTAGTAACCAGATTAAATCGGGTACATTTTTTTTATCCAGACGTGCAAATGCTGCCCCCTAGACCCAACAGGTTAATGCGAGTGTAGCGAAATGCTTGTGCTTCTAGTTCCGACAATGCAGTAATATCTAACGAGTAATCTAACCCAAGAATTTCACAACAACTACCTTATACAGACAAGTGTAAAGGAATGAATAAGAATATGTACATAAAAAAATATATATTAATGAGTGATGGTATAGAACGGCATAGGCAAGATGCAGTGGATGGTATAGAGTACAGTATATACATATGAGATGAGTAATGTAGGGTATGTAAACATTAGTGACATTGTTTAAAGTGGCTAGTGATACATTTATTACATTTTTTTCATTATTAAAGTGGCTAGAGTTGAGTCAGTATGTTGGGAGCAGCCACTCAATGTTAGTGATGACTGTTTAACAGTCTGATGGCCTTGAGATAGAAGTTGTTTTTCAGTCTCTCGGTCCCAGCTTTGATGCACCTGTACTGACCTCGCCTTCTGGATGATAGCAGGGTGAACAGGCAGTGGCTCGGGTGGTTGTTGTCCTTGATGATCTTTTTGGCATTCCTGTGAGTGCTATGGGGCGGTAGTCATTTAGCTCAGTTACCTTAGCTTTCTTGGGAACAGGAACAATGGTGGCCCTCTTGAAGCATGTGGGAACAGCAGACTGGGATAAGGTTTGATTGAATATGTCCTTAAACACACCAGCCAGCTGGTCTGCGCATGCTCTGAGGACGCGGCCAGAGATGCCGTCTGGGCCTGCAGCCTTGCGAGGGTTAACACGTTTAAATGTTTTACTCACGTTGGCTGCAGTGAAGGAGAGCCTGCAGGTTTTGGTAGCGGGCCGTGTCAGTGGCACTGTATTGTCCTCAAAGCGAGCAAAGAAGTTGTTTAGTCTGTCTGGGAGCAAGACATCGTGGTCCGCGACGGGGCTGGTTTTTCTTTTGTAGTAATTGACTGTAGACCCTGCCACATACCTCTCGTGTCTGAGCCGTTGAATTGTGACTCCACTTTGTCTCTATACTGACGCTTAGCTTGTTTGATTGCCTTGCGGAGGGAATAGCTACACTGTTTGTATTAGGCCTCACTCCCACCTATCTGAGATATCTACTGCAGCCCTCATCCTCCATACACAAAACCCTTTCTGCCAGTCACATTCTGTTAGAGGTCCCCAAAGCACACACATCCCTGCAGCTAGCGACTGGAACGAACTGCAACAAACACTCAAACTGGACAGTTTTATCTCAATCTCTTCATTCAAAGCCTCAATCATGGACACTCTTACTGACAGTTGTGGCAGCTTTGCGTGATGTATTGTTGTCTCTACCATCTTGACCTTTGTGCTGTTGTCTGTGCCCAATAATGTTTGTACCATGTTTGTGCTGCTACCATGTTGAGGTTCTACCATGTTGTTGTCATGTTGTGTTGCTACCATGCTGTGTTGTCATGTGTTGCTGCTTTGCTATGTTGTTGTCTTAGGTCTCTCTTTATGTAGTGTTGTGTTGTCTCTCTTGTCGTGATGTGTGTTTTGTCCTATATTTATATATTTAAAAAATATATATTTTTAATCCCAGTCTCCCCGCAGGAGGCCTTTTGCCTGTTGGTAGGCCGTCATTGTAAATACGAATTTGTTCTTAACTGACTTGCCTAGTTAAATAAAGGTTAAATAAATAAAAAATAAATAAAAAATATTATTGCAAATATTATGTCAAGAAAAGCTCAAATAAGTAAAGAGAAACGACAGTCCATCATTACTTTAAAACATGAAGGTCAGTCAAACGTGGAAAATTTTAAGAACTTTCAAAGTTTCTTCAAGTTCAGTTGCAAAAACCATCAAGTGCAATGATGAAGCTGGCTCTCATGAGGACAGCTAAAGGGAAGGAAGACCCAGAGTTACTGCAGAGGATACATTCATTAGATTTGACTGCACCTCAGATTGCAGCCCAAATAAATGCTTCACAGAGTTCAAGTAACAGACACATCTCAACATCAACTGTTCAGAGGAAACTGCTTGAATCAGGACTTCATGGTTGAATTGCTGCGAAGAAACCACTACTAAAGGACATTAATAAGAAGAAGGTTCTTGCTTGGGACAAGAAACAGCAATGGACATTAGACCAGTGGAAATCTGTCCTTTGGTCTGATGAGTCGAAATGTTAGGTTTTTGGTTCCAACCGCTGTGTCTTTCTGAGACTGCAGTGATACGCCATCCCATCTGGTTTGCACTTAGTGGGACTATCATTTGTTTTTCTACTGGACAATGACCCAACACACCTACAGGCTGTGTAAGGGCTATTTTACCAAGAAGGAGAGTGATGGAGTGCTGCATCAGATGACCTGGCATCCACAATCACCTGACCTCAATTGGGTTGAGATGGTTTGAGATGAGTTGGACTGCAGAGTGAAGGAAAAGTAGCCAACATGTGCTCAGCATATATGAACTCCTTCAAGATTGTTGGAAAAGCATTCCAGGTGAAGCTGGATGAGAGAATGCCAAAGAGTTTGCAAAGCTGTCATCAAGACAAAGGGTGGCAACTTTAAAAAATGTGTTTAATAATACATGATTCCATGTGTGTTATTTCAGAATGTTGGAGGACACTGTGTTCTTGAAGACCTTCAATGCTGCATAAATGTTTTGTTACCCTTCCCCAGATCTGTACCTAAAGAAAACCCTTGAAGGAGTAGGTGTGTCCAAACTTTTGACTGCTACTGTAAGTATTCAGATCCTTTGCTATGATATTTGAAATTTAGCTCAGGTGCATCCTGTTTCCATTGATCACCCTTGATATGTTTCTACAACTTGATTGGAGTCCACCTTTGGTAAATTCAATTGATTGAACATGATGGAAAGGCACACACGTGTCTATATAAGGTAAAACCGTTGACAATGCATGTCAGAGCAAAAACCAAGCCATGAAGTTGAAGGAATCGTCCATAGAGCTCCGAGACAGGTTTGTGTCAAGGAACAGATCTGGGGAAGGGTAACAAAACATTTCTACAGCAATGAAGTTTTCCAAGAACACAGTGGCCTCCAACATTCTTAAATGGAAGAAGTTTGGAACCACCAACACTCTTCCTAGAGCTGAGCAATCAGGGGTGAATGGCCTTGGTCAGGGACGTGACCAAGAACCCGATGGTCACTCTGACAGACCTCCAGAGTTCCTCTGTGGAGATTGGAGAACCTTCCTGAAGGACAACCATCTCTGCAGCACTCCACCAATTAGGCCTTTCTGGTAGAATGGCCAGGCGGATGCCACTACTCAGTAAAAGGCACATGACAGCCGGCTTGGAGTTTGCCAAAAGGAACCTAAAGGATTCTCAGACCTTGCGAAACAAGATTCTCTGGTCTGATGAAACCAAGATTGAACTCTTTGGCCTGAATGCCAAGCGTCACATCTGGAGGAAACCTGGCATCATCCCTACGGTGAAGCATGGTGGTGGCAGCATCATGCTGTGGGGATGTTTTTCAGTGGCAGGGACTGGGAGACTATTCAGGATCGAGGGAAAGTACAGAAAGATCCTTGATGAAAACCTGCTCCAGAGCGCTCAGGACCTCAGACAGGGGCAACGGTTCACCTTCCAACAGCCAAGACAACACAGCCAAGACAACACAGGAGTGGCTTTGGGACAAGTCTCTGAATGTCCTTGAGTGGCCCAGCCGGAGCCCGGACCTGATTGAACATCTATAGAGAGACCTGAAAATAGCTTTGCATCGACGCTCCCCATCCAACCTGACAGAGCTTGAGGGGATCTGCAGAGAAGATTGGGAGAAACACCCCAAATACAGGTGTGCCAAGCTTGTAGCGTCACACCCAAGAAGACTCAATGCTGTAATCACTGCCAAAGGTGCTTCAACAATGTATAGAGTAAAGGGTCAAAATACTTGTATAAATGTGATATTTCATGTAAATTAGCAAAAATGTGTAAAAACGTGTTTTTGCTTTGTCATTATGGGCTATTGTGTGCATACTGAAGAGGGGAAAAACTATTTAATACATTTTAGAATAAGGCTGTAACGTAATAAAATGTTTTTTAAAAGTCAAGGGTTCTGAATACATTTACATTTTAAATTTTCGTCATTTAGCAGACGCTCTTATCCAGAGCGACTTACAAATTGGTGCATTCACCTTATGATATCCAGTGGAACAACCACTTTACAATAGTACATCTATATCTTTTGGGGGGGGGGGGTGGTTAGAAGGATTACTATATCCTATCCCAGGTATTCCTTAAAGAGGAAGGTGGTGATTGACTCCGCTGTCCTGGCGTCGAGAGGGAGCTTGTTCCACCATTGGGGTGCCAGGGCAGCAAACAGTTTTGACTGGGCTGAGCGGGAACTGTGCTTCCGCAGAGGTAGGGGGGCCAGCAGGCCAGAGGTGGATGAACGCAGTGCCCTTGTTTGGGTGTAGGGCCTGATCAGAGCCTGAAGGTACGGAGGTGCCGTTCCCCTCACAGCTCCATAGGCAAGCACCATGGTCTTGTAGCAGATGCGAGCTTCAACTGGAAGCCAGTGGAGTGTGTGGAGGAGCGCGGTGACGTGAGAGAACTTGGGAAGGTTGAACACCAGACGGGCTGCGGCGTTCTGGATGAGTTGTAGGGGTTTAATGGTACAGGCAGGGAGCCCCGCCAACAGGGAGTTGCAGTAATCCAGACAGGAGATGACAAGTGCCTGGATTAGGACCTGCGCCGCTTCCTGTGTAAGGCAGGGTCGTACTCTGCGAATGTTGTATAGCATGAACCTACAGGATCGGGTCACCGCCTTGATGTTAGCGGAGAACGACAGGGTGTTGTCCAGGGTCACGCCGAGGCTCTTAGCACTCTGGGAGGAGGACACAATGGAGTTGTCCACCGTGATGGCGAGATCATGGAAAGGGCAGTCCTTCCCCGGGAGGAAGAGCAGCTCCGTCTTGCCGAGGTTCAGCTTGAGGTGGTGATCCATCATCCACACTGATATGTCTGCCAGACATGCAGAGATGCGATTCGCCACCTGGTTATCAGAAGGGGGAAAGGAGAAGATTATTTGTGTGTCGTCTGCGTAGCAATGATAGGAGAGACCATGTGAGGATATGACAGAGCCAAGTGACTTGGTGTAAAGCGAGAATAGGAGAGGGCCTAGAACTGAGCCCTGGGGGACACCAGTGGTGAGAGCACGTGGTGCGGAGACGGATTCTCGCCACGCCACCTGGTAGGAGCGACCTGTCAGGTAGGACGCAATCCAAGAGTGAGCCGCGCCGGAGATATCCAACTCGGAGAGGGTGGAGAGGAGGATCTGATGGTTCACAGTACAATACTTTCCGAAGGCGCTGTACCTCTGGTCTAAACGGTCTATACCTCTGGGCTATATAGTCTATACCTCTGGTCTATACCTCTGGTCTATACCTCTGGCCTATATGGTCTATATGGTCTATATGGTCTATGTGTCTATACCTCTGGTCTAAATGGTCTACACCTCTGGTCTATATGGTCTATACCTCTGGTCTATACCTCTGGTCTATACCTCTGGTCTATATGGTCTATACCTCTGGTTTATATGGTCTATACCTCTGGTCTATGTGGTCTATACCTCGGTGGCCCTCTGCTATATGGCCCCTGGGCTATACCTCTGGGCTATATGGTCTATACCTCTGGGCTATATGGTCTATACCTCTGGGCTATACCTCTGGGCTATACCTCTGGGCTAAAGAGTCTATATGGTCTATATGGTCTATGTGTCTATACCTCTGGGCTATATGGTCTTTACCTCTGGTCTATACCTCTGGGCTATATGGTCTATACCTCTGGGCTAAAGAGTCTATATGATCTATATGGTCTATGTGTCTATACCTCTTGTCTATATGGTCTATACCTCTGGTCTATACCTCTGGGCTGTATGGTCTATACCTCTGGTCTATACCTCTGGTCTATACCTCTGGGCTGTATGGTCTATACCTCTGGTCTATGTGGTCTATACCTCTGGTTTATATGGTCTATACCTCTGGTCTATGTGGTCTATACCTCTGGTCTTTATGGTCTATACCTCTGGTCTATATGGTCTACACCTCTGGTCTATACCTCTGGGCTATATGGTCTATACCTCTGGTCTATGTGGTCTATACCTCTGGTTTATATGGTCTATACCTCTGGGCTATATGGTCTATACCTCTGGTCTATATGGTCAATACCTCTGGGCTATATGGTCTATACCTCTGGGCTAAAGAGTCTATATGGTCTATGTGTCTATACCTCTGGTTTATATGGTCTGTACCTCTGGTCTATACCGCTGGTCAAGATGGTCTATATGGTCTTTATGGTCTATATGGTCTATACCTCTGGGCTCTATGGTCTATATGGTGTATATGGTCTATGTGTCTATACCTCTGGTCTACACCTCTGGTCTACACCTCTGGTCTATATGGTCTACACCTCTGGTCTATACCTCTGGGCTATATGGTCTATACCTCTGGTCTATGTGTCTATACCTCTGGGCTATATGGTCTATACCTCTGGTCTATGTGTCTATACCTCTGGGCTATATGGTCTATACCTCTGGTCTATACTTCTGGTCTATACCTCTGGTCTATATAGTCTATACCTCTGGTCTGTACGTCTGGGCTATATGGTCTATACCTCTGGTCTATACTTCTGGTCTATACCTCTGGTCTATATAGTCTATACCTCTGGTCTATACCTCTGGGCTATATGGTCTATACCTCTGGTCTATACTTCTGGTCTATACCTCTGGTCTATATAGTCTATACCTCTGGTCTATACCTCTGGTCAAGATGGTCTATATTGTCTATTTGGTCTTTATGGTCTATATGGTCTATACCTCTGGGCTCTATGGTCTATATTGTGTATATGGTCTATATTGTGTATATGGTCTATGTGTCTATACTTCTGGTCTATACCTCTGGTCTATATAGTCTATACCTCTAGTCTATACCTCTGGTCAAGATGGTCTATATTGTCTATATGGTCTTTATGGTCTATATGGTCTATACCTCTGGTCTATATGGTCTTTACCTCTGGTCTATATGGTCTATACCTCTGGGCTATATGGTCTATACCTCTGGTCTATATGGTCTATACCTCTGGGCTATATGGTCTATACCTCTGGGCTATATGGTCTATACCTCTGGTCTATATGGTCTATATTGTGTATATGGTCTATGTGTCTATACCTCTGGTCTATATGGTCTTTATGGTCTATATGGTCTTTACCTCTGGTCTATATGGTCTATACCTCTGGGCTATATGGTCTATACCTCTGGGCTATATGGTCTATACCTCTGGTCTATATGGTCTATACCTCTGGGCTATATGGTCTATACCTCTGGTCTATATGGTCTATACCTCTGGTCTATATGGTCTATACCTCTGGGCTATATGGTCTATACCTCTGGGCTATATGGTCTATACCTCTGGTCTATATGGTCTATATTGTGTATATGGTCTATGTGTCTATACCTCTGGTCTATATGGTCTTTATGGTCTATATGGTCTTTACCTCTGGTCTATATGGTCTATACCTCTGGTCTATATGGTCTATACCTCTGGGCTATATGGTCTATACCTCTGGTCTATATGGTCTATACCTCTGGGCTATATGGTCTATACCTCTGGTCTATATGGTCTATACCTCTGGTCTATATGGTCTATATTGTGTATATGGTCTATGTGTCTATACCTCTGGTCTATATGGTCTTTATGGTCTATATGGTCTTTACCTCTGGTCTATATGGTCTATATGGTCTATACCTCTGGGCTATATGGTCTATACCTCTGGTCTATATGGTCTATACCTCTGGGCTATATGGTCTATACCTCTGGTCTATATGGTCTATACCTCTGGTCTATATATGGTCTATACCTCTGGGCTATATGGTCTATACCTCTGGGCTATATGGTCTATACCTCTGGTCTATATGGTCTATACCTCTGGGCTATATGGTCTATATGGTCTTTATGGTCTATGTAGTCTATACCTCTGGGCTATATGGTCTATACCTCTGGTCTATATGGTCTATACCTCTGGTCTATACCTCTGGGCTATATGTTCTATACCTCTGGTCTATACCTCTGGGCTCTATGGTCTATATTGTCTATATGGTCTTTATGGTCTATATGGTCTATACCTCTGGGCTATATGGTCTATATGGTCTATATGGTCTATACCTCTGGGCTATATGGTCTATATGGTCTATATGGTCTATACCTCTGGGCGGCTATATGGTCTATATGGTCTATATGGTCTATACCTCTGGGCTCTATGGTCTATATTGTGTATATGTTACACCCTGATCTATTTCCACCCCCCTCCAGGTGTCGCTCGTCTTCCCCATTATCCCCTGATCATTGAAACCTGTGTTCTGTTTGTCTGTTGCCAGTTCGTCTTGTCTTGTCAGGTCTTACCAGCGTGCTTTCCCGTTTTCCTGTTTCTCAAGTGTTTGTTTCTTAGTTTTTCCCGGTTCTGACCGTTCTGCCTGCCTTGACCCCAAGCCTGCCTGCTGTCCTGTGCCTGTCTGACTCTGACCTGATCACGAACCTCTGCCATTCCTCGACCTGCCCTTTGCCCCATGTTTCAATAAATGATTGAGAACTGTAAAATCCCGACTCAGGAAATGACCCAGATGCAGACACAGGAGGCGGATAGTACAGCAATGATTTATTAAAGCACGGCGAAAAGGCCAGACATATTTACACAATTCCTCTCTTCTTCCACCCCATCCATCCTCTCACTTCCCATCTCTCTCAACTCTCCTCTCAGTCTCCCATATCTCTCTCCTCTGTCTCCTCTTCCTCTCAGTCTCCCATATCTCTCTCCTCTGTCTCCTCTTCCTCTCAGTCTCCCATCTCTCTCTCCTCTCCTCTCACTCTCCTCTCCTCTCCTCTCCTCTCCTCTCCTCTCCTCTCCTCTCCTCTCCTCTCCTCTCCTCTCCTCTCCTCTCCTCTCCTCTCCTCTCCTCTCCTCTCCTCTCCTCTCCTCTCCTCTCCTCTCCTCTCCTCTCCTCTCCTCTCCTCTTGCTCTCCTCTGCCCCCCCCCCCCGCGTTTCTACCAAGTGACGTTCCATGTGAGACTCCCAAGCTGTCGCCCTGAGAACCCCATCGAACTTTCCATGGTGACCATGGTAACAGTGGATGAACATCCGGTGGAAGGGGGCGGCAGAATGCAGCAGTCACACACCAGTGCGTTTGTATGTTTGTGTGTGTGTATGTGTGTGTGTGTGTGTGTGTGTGTGTGTGTGTGTGTGTGTGTGTGTGTGTGTGTGTGTGTGTGTGTGTGTGTGTGTGTGTGTGTGTGTGTGTGTGCGTGCGTACGTGTGTTTTGCGCGTGTCTTCTTTGAAAATGTAAACTCCAATGGGTGCCATTTTGGCTCAGAATTATATTCCATCTTGTTTGCTTTGGACCTTTCAGAGCCAACATGGCCTACTGTTTGCATTACTCTGTATCCTTATGTCTCTGACTGTGGCTACTGGCCTTGGTCACTTAAATAAAGTCACGCACAACGTTTGGCTAATAGCACCACGCGAAAAATCTATTATGTCCATATATTAAATCCATAAGATCCATCACCCCCACCTGCGTGTAGCCCATATGCTCTGGCTGAGGGGAGATAGGGAGTAAAGTAGGGCCCTGGTCAAAAGTAGTACACTATATAGGGAAAAGACTGCCTTTTGGGATGCACACAAAGAAAGCAGAAGTTTACACCACCATCACCACTAAAACCACTATCTCACTAACACCTCTATCACTACTATCACCACTATCACCACTATCACCACTATCTCACTAACACCTCTATCACTACTATCTCACTAACACCACTATCACCACTATCACCACTAAAACCACTATCTCACTAACACCTCTATCACTACTATCTCACTAACACCACTATCACCACTATCACCACTAAAACCACTATCTCACTAACACCTCTATCACTACTATCTCACTAACACCACTATCACCACTATCACCACTAAAACCACTATCTCACTAACACCTCTATCACTACTATCACCACTATCACCACTATCTCACTAACACCACTATCACCTATATCACCACTATCTCACTAACACCACTATCACCTCTATCACCACTATCTCACTAACACCACTATCACCACTAACACCACTATCACCACTATCCCACTAACACCACTATCTCACTAACACCTCTATCACCACTATCACCACTAACACCACTATCACCACTATCACCACTAACACCACTATCACCACTATCACCTCTATAACCACTAACACCACTATCACCACTATCACCACTATCACTACTAACACCACTATCACCACTATCACCTCTATAACCACTAACCCCACTATCACCACTAACACCACTATCACCTCTATAACCACTAACACCGCTATCACCACTATCACCACTATCACCCACTACTCACCACTATCACCACTATCTCACTAACACCACTATCACCCCTATCTCACTAACACCACTATCACCCCTATCTCACTAACACCACTGTCACCACTATCTCACTAACACCACTATCTCACTAACACCACTATCACCACTACCCCACTACTACCACTACCCCCACTATCACCACTACCACCACTACCACACTACCCCCACTACCCCCACTATCACCACTACCCCACTATCCCACCCCCACTCCCACCCCCCACTATCACCACTACCCCACTATCACACTACCCCTACCATCACCACTACCCCCACTATCACCACTACCCCCACTATCACCACTATCACCACTACCCCCACTATCACACTACCCCCACTACCCCCACTATCACCACTACCCCCACTATCACACTACCCCCACTATAACACTACCCCCACTATCACCACTACCCCCACGATCACACTACCCCCACTATCACACTACCCCCACTATCACCACTACCCCCACTATCACACTACCCCCACTATCACCACTACCCCCACTATCACACTACCCCCACTATCACCACTATCACACTATCACACTACCCCCACTATCACACTACCCCCACTATCACACTACCCCCACTATCACCACTACCCCCACTATCACACTACCCCCACTATCACCACTATCACACTACCCCCACTACCCCCACTATCACTACTATCACACTATCACACTACCCCCACTACCCCCACTACCCCCACTATCACCACTATCACACTACCCCCACTATCACATACCCCCACTGTCACCACTACCCCCAATATCACCACTATCACCACTACCCCCACTATCACCACTACCCCCACTACCCCCACTATCACCACTACCCCCACTACCCCCACTATCACCACTACCCCCACTATCACCACTATCACCACTACCCCCACTGTCACACTACCCCCACTATCACCACTACCCCCACAATCTTACTACCCCCACTATCACACTACCCCCACTATCACCACTACCCCCACAATCACACTACCCCCACTATCACACTACCCCCACTATCACCACTATGACACTACCCCCACTACCACCCCTAAACCCACTACCCCCACTACCCCCACTACCCCCACTATCACACTACCCCCACTATCACACTACCCGCACTATCACACTACCCCCACTATCACCACTACCCCCACTACCCCCACTATCACCTCTACCCCCACTATCACCACTACCCACACTACCCCCATTATCACCACTACCCCCACTATCACCACTATCACCACTACCCCCACTACCCCCACTATCACCACTATCACCACTACCCCCACTATCACCACTTTCACCACTACCCCCACTACCTCCACTATCACCACTACCCCCACTACCCCCACTATCATCACTACCCCCACTATCACACTACCCCCACTACCCCCACTATCACACTACCCCCAATATCACCACTACCCCCACTACCCCCACTATCACCACTTTCACCACTACCCCCACTACCTCCACTATCACCACTACCCCCACTACCCCCACTATCATCACTACCCCCACTATCACACTACCCCCACTACCCCCACTATCACACTACCCCCACTATCACCACTACCCCCACTACCCCCACTATCACCACTACCCCCACTACCCCCTATCACCACTACCCCCACTACCCCCACTATCATCACTACCCCCACTACCCCTATCACCACTACCCCCACTACCCCCACTACCCCCACTATCACCACTATCACACTACCCCCACTACCCCCACTATCACCACTACCCCCACTACTTTGTGTGTGCCCCCTCTCTCTCTCTCTCTCTCTCTCTCTCTCTCACACACACACATACACACACAGCCTGCTCTCCTGCTGTGAGTGACGAAGAGTCTCCTCGACAGGCACATCAATAATATAAATCTACAAACTCACACACAAACCCCTCACACACAAACTCTCTCTCACACACACACACACACACACACACACACACACACACACACACACACACACACACACACACACACACACACACACACACACACACACACACACACCCCCCCTGCCACCTCACCATCGCCCTTACATGTCTCCTTCTCTCTAACGACCAAATAATGTAGAGAAATAGACGCCAAACCGTAAAGGGCAGACTGCACTAAATGTCACTCTACATCAGGGGGAACCAGACATGGAGCGAGGGAACGAGAGCTGGGTTTGATGAGGGAGAGAAATGAAAGGGGAACAGGGCAGAAAGTCCTCTCTCTCTCTCTCTGGGCTTGTCTGTAGCATCAACACAGAAGTAGAGGATGGCTTCTTACAACACAATTGTATCTTCCATTGTATCTAGAGAGATAGAAGTGCATTTGCATACCAAATTTGACTATGTGAGTGATTGCACTCAGTCAATTAACCCATGAATAATCGAATCAACCAATCAATCAACAATGTGTGTGATTAAGGCTTCACGTTATCATTCATTCTGCTACCACATTCTATAGAGAACGTCACCTGGTGAAGAAGCACATGATGAATCGTCAAGGACCAGGGCTTGATGTGATTATCCTATTCTCTATTTCATTAACAGCCGCTCAGTTCATCAATTCTCTAGTGCGGTATGTGTGTGTGCGTGTGTGTGTGTGTGTGTGTGTGTGCATGTTTGTGTTGTCTGAATTGTGATTAAATTATCTCACCACCAGTTTAATTCTCATCCCTGCGAGGATGAGAGGAGGAGAGTCAGACAGGTAGAGAAGAGAGGTGAGAGAGAGAGGGAAGGAGAGGAGACTTCTCTCTCCCTCTATTACCTTCATCCTCTCTCTCTCTCTCTCCTTCCCTCTCTCTCTCGCTCCTTCCCCCTCTCTCTCTCTCTCTCTCTCTCTCTCTCTCTCTCATTCTCTATCTCTCTCTCTCCTCTCTCTCTCTCTCTCTCTCTCTCTCTCTCTCATTCTCTATCTCTCTCTCTCCTTCTCTCTCTCTCTCTCTCATTCTCTATCTCTCTCTCTCCTTCCCCCTCTCTCTCCCTCTTCCTCTCTCTCCTTCCCTCTCTCTCTCTCTCTCTCTCTCTCTCTCCATGTGAAGGTAAACAAGAAGGAGCAAGATAACGTAAAAGTGAAAAGGAGAGTGAGAGGAAAAAAGAGAGTGGAGAGGGAGAAGACAGAGAGAATAGAGATATATACAGAACAGAAATATAAACGCAACATGTAAAGTGTTGGTCCCATGTTTCATGAGTTGAAAGTAAAGATCCACAAATTGTTCCATACACACAAAAAGCAGAACAAATGTGTTTACATCCCTGTCAGTGAGCATTTCTCCTTTGCCAAGATAATCCATCCACCTGACAGATGTGGCATATCAAAAAGCTGATTATGCAGCATGATCATTACAAAGGTGCACCTTGTGCTGGGGGACAATAAAAGGTCACTATAAAATGTGCAGTTTTGTCAGACAACACAATGCCACAGATGTCTGAAGTTTTGAGGGAGCGTGCAATTGGAATGCTGACTGCAGGAATGTCCACCATTTTTTATTTTTTATTTAACCTTTATTTAACTAGGAAAGTCAGTTAAGAACAAATTCTTAGTTTACAATGACGGCCTATCCCGGCCAAACCCGGATGACGCTGGGCCAATTGCGCCGACCTACGGGACTCCCAATCACGGCCGGTTGTGATACAGCCTGGAACCGAACCTGGGTCTGTAGTGACGCCTCTAGCACTGAGATGCAGTGCCGGCAGAGCTGTTGCCAGAGAATTTAATGTTAATTTCTCTACCATAAGCCGTTTTTCGAGAATTTGGCAGTACGTCCAACCAGCCTCACAACCGCAGACCATGTGTAATCCCACCAGCCCAGGACCTCCACATCCGGCTTTTTCACCTGTGGAATCGTCTGAGACCAGCCAACCGGACAGCTGTAATAAAGCCCTTTTGTGGGAAAAAAACTAATTCTCATTGGCTGGGCCTGGCTCCCAAGTGGGTGGGCCAGGCCCACCCATGTGCTGCGGCCCTGCCCGGTCATGTGAAATCCATAGATTAGGGACAAATTCATTTATTTAAATTGACTGATTCCCTTATATGAACTGTAACTCAGTAAAATCGTAGACATTTTGGCATGTTGCGTTTATATTTTTGTTCAGTTTAGATTGAGAGAGAGGCATAGAAAAATGGAGATAGATCAAGAGTAAGAGAGAGAAATAGATGCCAAAACAGTGTGAAAGATAGAGTATGACAGCAGAAGAGTGCTGGGTCTAGTTCTCCGCTCCAGTAAGCGATGAAGCCTTGTTGTCATGGCAGCAATGTCTCTCTGGTCTCCGTGGGAACAGGACTGAATCCTGTTGCAGCTCGACTTTGCCCCCGGGCGAGAGAGGGAAAGAGGGAAAAGAGGAGAAGAAAAACAGTAACAGAACGGCAAGTTTAGCCCCAGGCACTAGAGCTGACCTGGAAAAAAAGACTCTCTTTCTCTCTTTGCTTGTCGATATACAGATGTAGGATCATGATTTGAGCCAGTTTGCTTTGTCAGGAAAATAATCCTACAACAACAGGAAAATAGTAATTATTATGTGGATTATGATTAATAGGACGTTTTTCCGCTATGGTAAATAAAGAGTGACATTTTAAACTTTAGAATCATTTTTTTTTTAAACCTCGAATACAATACTAGTTTGTATTTCCTGCCATGCAGGAAAATGATCTGCAACAAAAGGGTGATCAAATGAAGACCCTACATCTGTACAGTCTCTTTTCTTGTTCTGGTATTGGAATGCCTTTATAATCCTTTCCACGTCCCACTTCTCCTTTTTCTAAATCTTCTTAATTCTTACTTTTTTCTAAGGCGATTATTGATTTGATATAATAGCGTGGAAAAGAAGCTGAAAGGTGTGTATGTGCGTACATTTTAGTGTGTGTGTGTGTGTTTGTGCGTTTCAGTGTGTGTTTGTGTTATCATTGACCGTCTATCAGCCCAAGCCAACTAGCCAAAATAACTAATAATCTGTCTGATAGAGAGACTATTGTTCTCATCAGAAACTAACAATGCACCACTGTGTGGATCACACACACACACTGTCCCTGGTGTCTGTGGTTGTGAAAGGGTCTCTGTCTGTCTCTCTGTCATGTCAGACCCATGTTATCTGGACAACATCCTCTCTGACATGGGGGGACCGCACAAACACACACATAAACTTAGATTCTCTCTCTCTCTCTCTCTCTCTCTCTCTCTCTCTCTCTCTCTCTCTCTCTCTCTCTCTCTCTCTCTCTCTCTCTCTCTCTCTCTCTCTCTCTCTCTCTCACTTCTGCTGTGCTGTCCATTCCCATTCCTCTCTCTCTCACACTCTCTTTCTCTGTTCCCTCCCTCCGGGCGTCTCCACAGTCACCTCCTTGTCTGCAGATTAACCCCAGATTAGAACATAGAGAGAGAGAGAGAGAGAGAAGGAGAGCGAGAGAGAGAGCGAGAGAGAGAGAGAGAGAGAGAGAGAGAGAGAGAGAGAGAGAGGCAAAGATTGGTACACATGCAAACATGCTCCATTTGTGCTCTCAACCTCAAAGACACCCACACATACGTAAACTACAGCCAACTCACACACTCAGAAATAGAAATATACAGTCTGTGTCCCAAATGGCAGCCTACATTTGACCAGAGCTCTATGGGAATAGAGCGCCATTTGGGATGTCGTCTCGACAGTGACTGTACGTACATACCCCAACCAGAAGCCTTGGATTACAGGCAACATTCCCACTGAGCTAAAGGCTAGAGCTGCCGCTTTCAAGGAGCGGGACTCTAACCAAGAAGCTTATAAGAAATCCTGCTATGCCCTCTGACTAACCATCAAACAGGAAAAGCGCCAATACAGGACTAAGATTGAATTGTACTACACCGGCTCTGACGCTCGTCTTATGTGGCATGGCCTGCAAACTATTACAGACTACAAAGGGAAGCACAGTCGAAAGCTTTCCCGCCTACCAGACGAGCTAAATCAATTCTATATTCGCTTCGAGGCAAGCAACACTGAGGCATGCATGAGAGCATCAGCTGTTCTGGACGACAGTGTGATCACGCTCTCCGTAGCCGACGTAAGACCTTTAAACAGGTCAACACTCACAATGCCGTGGGGCCAGATGGATTACCAGGACGTGTGCTCCGGGCATGTGCTGACCAACTGGCAGGTGTCTTCACTGACATTTTCAACATGTCCCTGATTGAGTCTGCAATACCAACATGTTTCAAGCAAACCAACACAGTCCCTGTGCCAAAGAACACTAAGGTAACCTGCCTAAATTACTACAGACCCATAGCACTCACGTCCGTAGCCATGAAGTGCTTTGAAAGGCTGGTTATGGCTCACATCAACACCATTATCCCAGAAACCCTTGACCCACTCCAATTTGCATAGCGCTCAAACAGATCCACAGATGATGCAATCTCTATTGCACTCCACACTGCCCTTTCCCACCTGGACAAAAGGAACACCTATGTGAGAATGCTATTCATTGGCTACAGCTCAGCGTTCAACACCATAGTGCCATAGTACCCTCAAAGCTCATCACTAAGCTCAGGATCCTGGGACTAAACACCTCCCTCTGCAACTGGATCCTGGACTTCCTGATGGGCTGCCCACAGGTGGTGAGGGTAGGTAGCAACACATCCGCCACACTGATTATCAACACTGGAGCCCCTCAGGGGTGCATGCTCAGTCCCCTCCTGTACTCCCTGTTCACTCACAACTGCGTGGCCATGCACGACTCCAACACCATCATTAAGTTTGCAGATGACACAACAGTGGTAGGCCTGATCACCAACAAAAACGAGACAGCCTATAGGGAGGAGGTCAGAGACCTGGCCGTGTGGTGCCAGGACAACAACCACTCCCTCAACGTAATCAAGACAAAGAAGATCATTGTGGACTACAGGAAAAGGATGACTGAGCACGCCCCCATTCTCAATGACGGGGCTGTAGTGGAGCAGGTTGAGAGCTTCAAGTTCTTTGGTGTCCACAGCACCAACAAACTGACACCATGACAGTCGTGAAGAGCAAAGTGGAGAAAACCATTGTGTTCGTGAGAGTCTCATCTTTCTATTGTTAGTTTGTAGGCCAGACCGTTTCGACGCTACAGACGATTTTGTGAGAAGACAAGATTTTCGAGATGTCTCATGGTCTGACAAACATCCCTCTACCTCTGTCACCTTTCACCGCAGATGAGAAAGTGCGACATCGGCGGATGCGGTGGATTGAATCACATCCATTACAAAAAAAACAGATATCGCTAGCTTAAATTTAGGATTTTTATGAGGATAGTTGTATTATGATAATTATATTTCCGCGGACATCAACCAGGAACTGGTGAATTGATAAGTTAGGGACTGTACCTTTTAGGGAATAGTACTGGTAATATAGCACAGAAATTGGGACGAAGAGCCCATGTACTAAGCCGTCTCAGAAGGAGACTTAGAGACTTTAAAGAACTAGTGTAGCCTGAACGGTACATTTAAGCTAACCTTCTTCAAGGAAAAGAAGTAGAAGACAATGTGGAGCACTGCCTCTGTACCCAGGGATACAGCTCAACGGAAGAGCCATCAGACCGAGTAACCACGGATACAGCTCAACGGAAGAGCCATCAGACTGAATAACCACGGATACAGCTCAACGGAAGAGCCATCAGATTGAGTAACCACGGATACAGCTCAACAGAAGAACCAGCAGACTGAGTAACCACGGATCCAGCTCAACAGAAGAACCATCAGACTGAGTAACCACGGATACAGCTCAGCGGACCAGCCAACGAAGGACCATCAAAACTCAGAGGAAAGGAGAAAGAAACCAGCACCAAGGAACCCCTCAACTCAGGACACACCGCCATCTTTCCTTTGTTCACCTCCATGCATCCAAACCAGAGCCAGGGACAACAGACTTTGTTGACAGACGGAGTATCTTTCATATTCAGATATCTTGAGGTCTCTTTCTTGTCTTTCCAACGATTTCCTGACTTTTCATGATCACTCTCATTATGTGTGTAAATATTTTGATTAGCGTTATTAAATGTTGATTGTATAAAGACCTTATGTTTGTTTTGTTATTCTGGGAAATAACTTCATTTGTGACTCGTTTCAGGAAACTAGGCATATGTCGCGCATCACTACTTCACAGGAGAGCCGTTTGAATGTAAACTTCTTAAATTAAAATGTGTTTTTGGGCAGAAATGCCTTCTAGAAACATGTGAACTTTTATGTGCCTTAATAA
The DNA here is from genome assembly GCF_965601325.2 of Salmo salar. Taxonomy (NCBI): domain Eukaryota; kingdom Metazoa; phylum Chordata; class Actinopteri; order Salmoniformes; family Salmonidae; genus Salmo; species Salmo salar. The sequence goes on from NC_138304.1 coordinate 102,165,916, forward strand.
CAAACGTGTATGCAACCTGTAAATACAAAGAAAATTGTAAAATTACGAGTCTAGTTGGTTTAGCCACAGAAAAAGTGGGCAACCTTCCCGCTAGCCATGATTGGCTGAGATAATGAGTGGGCTGGACATGTCGAGGGATGAGTTCGGATTGGTCTGCAATGTAGCACGCTTCTGTCTATTTGAGCTGGTCAGAATATGTTGGTAATCCTGTCTAACGCGTCTTTTTTTAAATATAAATTGCATAGTAGATGGGTTGTTCTCCACTTTCTGGAGGACTGAGTTTTGAAATGAGTGGAATTAGAGGATGATAGCTAAGGAGATGGAGAAAACACCCGTCTCCGGATTACATTTTCAAACTAAACTATGGCATCCGTGACAGAGAGGGAGAAGCATACGTCCATAGTCTAGCTATCTACATTTTCAGATATTACACGTTTCTAAATAAGTCAGAAAGTTGTTTTCATTTCAAGTTAAAGTGTACTGTTAGCTAGCTAGCTAACGTTAGCTGGCTGGCTCGCTAGCTAACGTTTCGTGTATGATCTGCGTAGTAATATTATTCGTATCTCAGAGTCATTTGCTTTGCTAGATATAGACTAATGTTAGCTAGCTAACATTGAACCTGGTTGGTTAGCTACCTGCAGATTCATGCAGGGTAGTAACGTTATGAGTTGGGATTATGGTTCAATGTTTGGCTAGCCTGTTAGGGCTAGGGGGCAGTATTGACACGGCTGGATAAAAAACATACCCGACTTAATCTGGTTACCACTCCTACCCAGTAACTAGAATATGCATATACTTATTACATATGGATAGAAAACACCCTAAAGTTTCTAAAACTGTTTGAATGGTGTCTGTGAGTATAACAGAACTCAAATGGCAGGTCAAAACCTGAGAGATTCCTTTACAGGAAGTGGCCTGTCTGACCATTTCTTGAACTTCTTTTCCATCTCTATCTTTTACTAAGGATCTCTGCTCTAACGTGACACTTCCCACGTCGTCCATAGGCGCTCAGAGCCCGGGAAAAAACAGAATGTCGTCATTCCAGCCCCAGGCTGAAACACATTATTGCCTTTCTCAAGTGGCCGATCAAGGGACTCTGGGCTTATGCGCGTGACCCGACCGCCCCCGCCTTTGTGATTTTTTCCTCTGTTTGCCGAAAAGGAGATTCCCTGTCGGAATATTATCGCTTTTCTACGAGAAAAATGGCGTAAAAATTGATTTTAAACAGCGGTTGACATGCTTCGAAGTACGGTAATGGAATATTTAGAATTTTATTGTCACGAATTGCGCCATGCGCGCGACACTTCTTTACCATTTCGGATAGTGTCTGGAACGCACGAACAAAACGCCGCTATTCGGATATAACGATGGATTATTTTGGACCAAACCAACATTTGTTATTGAAGTAGACGTCCTGGGAGTGCATTCTGACGAAGACAACAAAAGGTAATCAAACTTTTATAATAGTAAATATGATTATGGTGAGTGCTAAACTTGCCGGGTTCTAAATAGCGAGCCCGTGATGCCTGGGCTATGTACTTAGAATATTGCAAAATGTGCTTTCACCAAAAAGCTATTTTAAAATCGGACATATCGAGTGCATAGAGGAGGTCTGTATCTATAATTCTTAAAATAATTGTTATGCTTTTTGTGAACGTTTATCGTGAGTAATTTAGTAAAATGTTAGCGAATTCCCCGGAAGTTTGCGGGGGGTATGCTAGTTCTGAACGTCACATGCTAATGTAAAAAGCTGGTTTTTGATATAAATATGAACTTGATTGAACAAAACATGCATGTATTGTATAACATAATGTCCTAGGGTTGTCATCTGATGAAGATCATCAAAGGTGAGTGCTGCATTTAGCTGTCTTCTGGGTTTTGGTGACATTATATGCTGGCTTGAAAAATGGGTGTCTGATTATTTCTGGCTTGGTACTCTGCTGACATAATCTAATGTTTTGCTTTCGTTGTAAAGCCTTTTTGAAATCGGACAGTGTGGTTAGATTAACGAGAGTCTTGTCTTTAAATAGCTGTAAAATAGTCATATGTTTGAGAAATTGAAGTAATAGGATTTTTAAGGTTTTGAAAATCGCGCCACAGGCTGCAAGTGGCTGTTACGTAGGTGGGACGCAAGCGTCCCACCTAGCCCATAGAGGCTAGCTAGCTAGCTACATGTCTTAAGAAAAGACTCCACTATGCAAGTAACCACTTCAATATAATGTTCATGGTTCAACTGTTGACAGATGTAGCCGGGTAAATTCACTCTGGCTATCTACTCCGATTTCAGAGCTCTCTCTTCTAAGTGTGCCAGAGCGCAGAATAACTGACGAATTTACGAACGCTCAACACCCATTGTATATGGCCGGTGTCAGTAAACGTTGGCAAAAAAATCGTAAATCGTAAGTTGCAGTCACCAATGCTCTGGATAACATGAAAACAGCCTAACCTGCTCTGTTAGGGCGAGTAATGGTCAGTGAGCTGTTCTCTCATTTGTGTCTGGAAGTAGCTAGCCAGTTAGCCAGTTAGCTTGGGTGCTTGACTGCTGCTGTTAGTACAGAACGCTTGGATAAACCCTTAAAGAGATGGGTGGAGCTTAAAGCTTAAGAGGGTGTGAACGATGCTGAATGGGTGTAGACAAAGAAGAGCTCTCCAGTAGTTTTACCAAAAACATTTAAAGACCATTTTCTCAAAAGTGAGCTTACAACTTTATCAACTTTCAAAGCAGAATTACTTTCCCATTGTTCCTCAACTGTAGTGTACGATATACAATTTTCGAGCTCTGAGTCTCTACTTTTATCCAATGTAAAAAAAAAACACAATCTCAAATTTTGCTACATAAGACCGAAACGAGCCAGTCGGTCACAATTGATCCTCAAAAAAATTCATCAGATTCATCAGATTCAATCAAAATTCATCAGATGAATCAATGTATTGCTATTATTTACATTGTAGTCTTACATAGTTTATTGTAAATGAATCAGGCCTTAGAATATAAACGTTCTCCAGAAAGGGACTGGTGATGTTAATAACGTGGTATTAGTAAGAGACAGGCGCAACTTGCTTTTTTTTTCTCGACGTGATGGCAACATCATATATTTTTTTTAATCCGGTCGGATAAACACTCCAAACAGCCTACCTGACCGCTCGGAGGTGTCTGCATGGTCCTAAAACACACCGCTGCCTTTTTTTGTATCACATTACAACGATAAAACTAGGATGGGGGGGACAAAAATGCAATTTCATTGTCCCCCCCCCCCCATCCAGATGTCCCCCCGTCCCCAGTGAAAGTTGCACCCTTGGTAAAAAAGTGTCCACTCTACCTTACTTGGCTATAGTCAGACATTTGCTTTTTCTGAGTTTGATAATGAATGACTAACATGACAGAATTTAACCAATCCCTTAATAAATGAAACGATCTTATCATTGTGGCTATAGTCATTGATTTGCTATGGGGTTCTGGGGATTGGCCTCAAAATCTACTGTCCCCATCTAGTTTGTGGGTGACTTTTTGTCTTCATTGTGACACGCACAAGCACACACACACACTCTCTCTGTCTATCTATTGTTCTCCAGACATAATGGTCCGTATTGACTGGGTCTGGGCATTCAGGGATATTATCTGGAATGAATGGACAAAGAGCATAAACACTGACACCCATCCAAACACACACACACACACACACGCACGCACGCACGCACGCACGCACGCACGCACGCACGCACGCACGCACGCACGCACACACACACACACACACACACACACACACACACACACACACACACACACACAATTCATCAAACAATGCAGACTTATACGAGGCGAGTGAAAGATGCACACACAGAATCTACAAACACACTATACACACAAAAACACAACCACAATATACACACACACTATACACACAAAAACACAACCACAATATACACACACACTATACACACAAAAACACAACCACAATATACACACACACTATACACACACACCGTACACACACAAACACCATGCTCCGTTCTTCTTGCCCTGTGTCCCTCCCTGTTCTGACCCTCTCTGTTCTGACCCCAACCCTCTCTGTTCTGACCCTAACCCTCTCTGTTCTGACCCCAACCCTCTCTGTTCTGACCCTAACCCTCTCTGTTCTGACCCTCTCTGTTCTGACCCTAACCCTCTCTGTTCTGACCCCAACCCTCTCTGTTCTGACCCTAACCCTCTCTGTTCTGACCCCAACCCTCTCTGTTCTGACCCCAACCCTCTCTGTTCTGACCCTCTCTGTTCTGACCCCAACCCTCTCTGTTCTGACCCTAACTCTCTCTGTTCTGATTCTAACCCTCTCTGTTCTGACCCTAACCCTCTCTGTTCTGACCCTCTCTGTTCTGACCCTAACCCTCTCTGTTCTGACCCTCTCTGTTCTGACCCTAACCCTCTCTGTTCTAACCCTAACCCTCTCTGTTCTGACCCCAACCCTCTCTGTTCTGACCCTAACCCTCTCTGTTCTGACCCTAACCCTTTTTGTTCTAACCCTAACCCTTTCTGTTCTGACCCTAACCCTCTCTGTTCTAACCCTAACCCATTTTGTTCTGACCCTAACCCTCTCTGATCTGACCCTAACCAGGAGGCCTTAGGATGTGCTCCGTCATCCTCCCTCCCTCCCTCCCTCCCTCCCTCCCTCCCTCCCTCCCTCCCTCCCTCCCTCCCTCCCTCCCTCCCTCCCTCCCTCCCTCCCTCTCTCACTCCCTCCCTCCCTCCCTCCCTCCATCATTCCTCCCTTCATTGCTGTCATTCTTCCTCTTTCTCTCCCCCCTCCTTCTCTCCCTTCCTCCCTCCCTCCTACCATCATTCCTCCCTCCATCACTCTCATCCTTTGTCTCTCTTTCCCTCCCTTCCTCTCTTCTTCTTCCTCCACTTGTCTCTGAAAATAATTCTGTCCCACAGAGAGAGAGAGAGAGAGAGAACTGCCAACATTCTCTCCTCCTCCTCCTCCTCCTCCCTCTCTCTCGCTCATATAACAGCCACATCTCCTACCACTCTGACCAGAGCTAAGGGCCAACACCCACCCCAAGCGTGCTCTCTCTCTCTCTCTCTCTCTATCTATCCCTCTTTCTTTCTGGCAAAGTGTTCTGATAATGTGGTCTGATAACATCCCTATCCCATCCTCTTTCTCACATGATTCTCACCCTCTCTCTTAGTCCCACTCCTCTCTCCCTCTACCCTCTTCCTCTCATCCCTCTGACACTCTCTTCACCCTCTCTCTTAGTCCCACTCCTCTCTCCCTCTACCCTCTTCCTCTCATCCCTCTGACACTCTCTTCACCCTCTCTCTTAGTCCCACTCCTCTCTCCCTCTACCCTCTTCCTCTCATCCCTCTGACAATCTCTTCACCCTCTCTCTTAGTCCCACTCCTCTCTCCCTCTACCCTCTTCCTCTCATCCCTCTGACAATCTCTTCACCCTCTCTTAGTCCTTCTTTCTCTCCTCCGTTATCCACCCCTCCCTCTTGTTCTCTGTCCTAATCTCTCTCAGTGGGAAGCTGTTTCAATCAAGTCCAGCCAGATTCACCCTCTTCTGCGGCCAATGACCTGTATAACATGCACGCGCATACACACACACATAACATGACCACATGACCACGTCTGTACTCTGACTGGTCAACAGGGGGATTTGTTGTGTGTGTCTGTCCTGTTGCCCAATCAGAGATCAGACCATGTTATCATGTCACACATCCTTCCCTTGACCAAGGAAAAAAAACTACACTTTTTAATCCCAGAAAACATCTAGGAGCAACAACGGCTAAGTTGCGAAGTGGTAGGCCACACAAGCTCATAGAACGGGGCCGCCAAGTGCTGAAGCACGTAGCGCGTAAAAATCACCTGTCCTCGGTTGCAGCACTCAGTACCGAGTTCCAAACTTTCTCTGGAAGCAACGTCAGCACAATAACTGTTTGTCGGGAGTTTAATGAAATGGGTTTCCGTGGCCGAGCAGCCGCACACAAGCCTAAGATCACCATACGCAATGCCAAGCGTCGGCTGGAGTGGTGTAAAGCTCACCGTCAATGGACTCTGGAGAAGTGGAAACGTGTTCTCTGGAGTGATTAATCACACTTCACCATCTGGCAGTCCAACGGACGAATCTGGGTTTTGCGGATGCCGGGAGAACGCTACCTGCCCAACCTCACTAATGCTCTTGTGGCTGAATGGAAGCAAGTCCCCGCAGCAATGTTCCAACATCTAGTGGAAAGCCTTCCCAGAAGAGTGGAGGCTGTTATAGCAGCAAAGGGGGGGGACCAACTCTATATTAACGCCCATGATTTTGGAATGAGATTTTCGAGGAGCAGGTGTCCACTTAGTTTTGGTCATATAGTGTATCTGCATGTACAGAATCATAACAAAGCACGACTGCTGGCCACGTTGATGAGTTCTCTCTCTCTCTCTCTCTCTCTCTCTCTCACACCAGTTCCATCCAGCCATATAGAGATCAATTAAAAGATAAACATGCTATAGGCCAATATGTCTACCAGCTAGAGAAATGTACTGTACATGTGATGTGCTGATATAACGCCGGACAGACACAGTTACATTTATAGACACAACACCAGTAACATATGAATTGTGGCTGAGCTGGATTTTTAGACGTGAATGTATAGACAGACATACTGCAGCAACATTAACCCGACGTCTGATTCATTTAGCCAGACTGTCAGCTATTGGATTGAAGTAATATTATTTGGTATTGTTTTTGGGAGGACAAAAGTTTTTACATGACTGCTGAAATTAGATAGGCATATAAGAAGGATGGTTTGTTGTACATGTCATCTGTATTTGGGTGTAACGGCTGTTGTCGCAAGAAAACCAAGATGCAGCGGAGGTTGTGGATTCATTATAAATATTTAATAAAATGAACCACTAATAACAAAACATCAAACAGCAACGAAAGCTAACAGTCCTGTCTGGTCAAAACGAACGAGACAGAAAACAATCCCCCACAAAACCCAAAGGAAAAACCTGCTCCTTATGTGTGACTCCCAATCAACAACAACGAACTTCAGCTGTGCCTGATTGGGAGCCACACACGGCCCAAAACAAAGAAATACAAAAAACCTAGAAAAAGAACATAGAACGCCCACCCAATGTAACACCCTGGCCTAACCAAAATAAAGAACAAAAAACCCCTCTCTATGGCCAGGGCGTTACAGTATCCCCCCCCCCCCCAAGGTGCGGACTCTGGCCGCAAAACCTGACACTGAAGGGGAGGGTCCGGGTGGGCCTTCTTACGGTGCCGGCTCAGGTGCGGGACGTGGCCTCTGCCCCACCCTTGGCGTCGCCCTCTTAGGTGGCGCACCTGGCCGCGCCGAAGGTCTGGTGGGCGACCCTGACTTTGCCCGGCTGGCGGGCGACCCTTGTTGCGCCCGGCTGGCGGACGACCCTGGCTGCGCCCAGCTGGCGGGCGGCGATGGCTGTGTCCGGCTGGCGGGCGACCCTGGCTGCACCCGGCTGGCGGGCGGCGATGGCAGATCCGGACAGGCGGGCGGCGATGGCAGATCCGGACAGGCGGGCGGCGATGGCAGATCTGAACAGGCGGGCCACTCTGGCAGATCCGGACAAGCGGGCCACTCTGGCAGCTCCTGATAAGCGGGCCACTCTGGTAGCTCCTGACAAGCGGGCCACTCTGGAGGCCTAGTCCTGGGAGGAGGCACAGGACGGACCAGGATGGGGAGACCCACTGGAGGCCTGGACCTAGGAGGAGGCACAGGACGGACCAGGATGGGGAGACCCACTGGAGGCCTGGTCCGAGGAGGAGGCACAGGATAAACCGGGCTGTGGGGGAGCACTGGAGTTCTGGTATGGACGCTCGACATGCTTACTCCAGGCTGAATGCCCACTTTGGCCCGGCACGGGCGGAGAGCAGGCAATGGGCGAACTGGACCCTCCCAGCGCCCTGGAGACTCAGTGCGCAACGCCGGCGCAGGATAACCTGGACCGAGGAGGCGCACTGGAGACCAGACGCGCTGAGCTGGCACAACCCGTCCTGGCTCGATGCCTGCTCTCGCATGGCACTTGCGGGGGGCTGGCATGTAGCGCTCCGGGCTATCAACGCGTACTGGGGACACCGTGCGCTTTACCGCATAACACGGTGCCTGACCAATACTGTGCTGCCTCCTGTAAGCATGGGGAGTTGGCTCAGGTCTACCGCCTGACTCCGCCAATCTCCCCTTTCCCCCCAAAACATTTTTTTGGGGGGGCTGCCTCCCCTGTCCGTTGCGCTCCCTCTCTTCGTATCAGCGCCTCTCAGCTCTCGCCGCCTCGATCTCCCACTGCGGGCGGCGATAATCCCCAGCCTGAGCCCATGGTCCTTTACCGTCCAGGATTTCCTCCCAAGTCCACGACTCCAGATAGCTTCTCTCCACTTCTTTCAACGTCCATGAGTCCCGATAGCTCTTCTCCTTCCTCCGCTGCTTGGTCCGTTTCTTGGTGGGGGATTCTGTAACGACTGTCGTCGCAAGAAAACCAAGATGCAGCGGAGGTTGTGGATTCATTATAAATATTTAATAAAATGAACCACTAATAACAAAACATCAAACAGCAACGAAAGCTAACAGTCCTGTCTGGTCAAAACGAACGAGACAGAAAACAATCCCCCACAAAACCCAAAGGAAAAACCTGCTCCTTATGTGTGACTCCCAATCAACAACAACGAACTTCAGCTGTGCCTGATTGGGAGCCACACACGGCCCAAAACAAAGAAATACAAAAAACCTAGAAAAAGAACATAGAACGCCCACCCAATGTAACACCCTGGCCTAACCAAAATAAAGAACAAAATAACCCTCTCTATGGCCAGGGCGTTACATTGGGTAAGTCATTTGGATACAAAAGATAAAGAAAGAGGGCAGATTGGTCATTTATCTTCCATGTAAAAAAGAGAGAGAGATTAGACAAAGAAGAAATTAAGGAAGAGAGGGAAAGAGAGACAGATTAGACAAAAGAAGAGTGAGGAAGAGAGGGAAAGAGAGACAGATTAAACAAAAGAAAAGTGAGGAAGAGAGGGAACGTGTGGCGAGAGAGGGAGAGTAGATTGGTCATCTGTTTTTCACGTAGTGGGCTATGTGTTGTATTGTGTTTACAGACATGAAATGGTAATAGCTCTGTCATCCTGGTTGCCATGGGACTCTTTGGTTTCCACGGGCCCTATTTCTGACCCAGTTTATAATTCTTCTCTTTATCCACCGTTAGTGAGACAGAGAGGCTGCGTCAACAAATAGATCCTTATTAGCTACATAGTGCGCTACATTTGACTAGGGCTCATAGGGAATAGGGTGCCATTTGGGAACCATCTCAGAGAACTATACTGCCCTACCAAGCAAAAAAAGGCAGTAACTGCTCATAGCGAAAAATTGCTTTTATTTACCTTGGTTTCACAGTAACCTAGTACAGTTACTGCTAACATGACCCCCATTTTCTCCAAAACACAATAGAGACAGGATACTTGTCCACATGATTAAACATGTATTTAACGTAGCAAAAATGTTGTGGAACTCATCTTTAAAAATCTTGATTTTGCTCCTCCACCTAACACTAGTTCCTAATTCTGAAAATCGCTCCACTCTCGTTAGCTATAAGGCACTGGCTACTACGGCAAACCACTCTCAAATCAGCTGAGCAAACTTGCTCCAGCTAGGAGCCTAGTGCTAGCTTGTTCGAATGACCATACGGTAGCTAGTTTGCAAACTTGTTAATGAAGTTGTATGACACCAAAGTTATGGGACTGTTCTCAGCAATAAGCATGTATCTGACTCTGACAGTTGGCACTGTGCCTCGCTACTTTGGAACATTTGGACAACGCAATAACGTCGCAGAGAGCACTCAGCTGTACTGTAGAACTCAGAAGACTAATCACGGAATTCAGCCGACTAATCATGGAATTCAGCCGACTAATCACGGAACTCAGCAGACTAATCACGGAACTCAGCAGACTAATCACGTAACTCAGCAGACTAATCACGTAATTCAGCCGACTAATCACGGAACTCAGCAGACTAATCACGGAATTCAGCCGACTAATCACGGAACTCAGCAGACTAATCACAGAACTCAGCAGACTAATCACGGAATTCAGCAAACTAATCACGGAATTCAGCCGACTAATCACGGAACTCAGCAGACTAATCACGGAATTCAGCAGACTAATCACGGAATTCAGCCGACTAATCACGGAACTCAGCAGACTAATCACGGAACTCAGCAGACTAATCACGGAATTCAGTCGACTAATCACGGAACTCAGCAGACTAATCACAGAACTCAGCAGACTAATCACGGAATTCAGCTGACTAATCACGGAATTCAGCCGACTAATCACGGAATTCAGCCGACTAATCACAGAACTCAGCAGACTAATCACGGAACTCAGCAGACTAATCACGTAATTCAGCCGACTAATCACGGAACTCAGCAGACTAATCACGGAATTCAGCAGACTAATCACGGAATTCAGCCGACTAATCACGGAACTCAGCAGACTAATCACGGAACTCAGCAGACTAATCACGGAATTCAGTCGACTAATCATGGAACTCAGCAGACTAATCACAGAACTCAGCAGACTAATCACTTAATTCAGAAAACTAATCACGGAATTCAGCCGACAAATCACGGAACTCAGCAGACAAATCACGGAATTCAGTCGACTAATCACGGAATTCAGCCGACTAGTCACGGAACTCAGCAGACTAATCACGGAACTCAGCAGACTAATCACGGAATTCAGCCGACTAATCACGGAATTCAGCAGACTAATCACGGAATTCAGCAGACTAATCACTAAAACACATTTTTGCATTAGCTCGAATTTTACTAAACTAGCCAGCTAACTTTACTAAACTAGCCAGCTAGAACTTTACTAAACTAGCCAGCTAGAGGGAGAATTCAGCGGTGAAGGTGTGAACTGGTGTTCTTAGCATCTCTGCCTTTCGTTTCATTTGGATTGATTCGAGACTGGCTCAGCCAGAAAGCAGACATTAGCTAACTAACATGCTAGGTCATTTTAATGCAGATTTTCAAATTTCATAAATACTGATTCTACCACAACAAAACACTTTAGCTAGATGTAGACTTAGGTAGTGAAGACTTGAAAAAAAACGTCAATATTTACTATAGGTTTATATAGGTATATATGTTATTTATTTATTTTTTGGATGAAATTGGGTTCAGTGGATGATCAAATCAAATCAAATTGTATTTGTCACATGCACCGAATACAACAGATGTAGACCTTACAGTGAAATGCTTAATTACGAGCCGCTAACCAACAGTGCAGTTTCAAAAAATACAGATAAGAATAAGAGATAAAAGTAACAAGTAATTAAAGAGTAGCAGTAAAAAAATAACAACATATACAGAGGGGTGCCAGTACAGAGTCAATGTGCAGGGGCACAGGTTAGTTGATGTAATATGTACATGTAGGTAGAGTTGATTAAAGTGACTGAGCATAGATGACAACAGAGAGTGGCAGTGGTGGTGGGGAGGGGGGAGGGCAATGCTTATAGTCTGGGTAGCTATTTGACTGGATGTTCAGGAGCCTTATAGCTTGGGGGTAGAAGCTGTTCAGAAGCCTTTTGGACCTAGACTTGGCGCTCCGGTATCACTTGCCGTGCGGTAGCAGAGACAACAGTCTATGACTAGGGTGGCTGAAGTCTATGACAATTTTTAGGGCCTTCCTCTGACACCACCTGGTGTAGAGGTTCTGGATGGCAGGAAGCTTGGCCACAGTGATGTACTGGGCCGTTCGCACTACCCTCTGTAGTGCCTTGTGGTTGGAGGCCAAGCAGTTGCCATACCAGGCAGTGATACAACCAGTCAGGATGCTCTCGATGGTGCAGCTGTAGAACCTTTTGAGGATCTAAGGCCCCATGCCAAATCTTTTCAATCTCCTGAGGGGGAATAGGTTTTGTTGTGCCCACATCACGGCTCTCATGGTGTGCTTGGACCATGTTAGTTTGTTGGTGATGTGGACACCAAGGAACTTGAAGCTCTCAACCTGCTCCACTGAGGGAGAGGCCAGGTCTCTGACCTCCTCCCTATAGGCTGTCTCGTTGTTAGCTCGTCCAGTAGGCTCGTGTCACTGGGCAGCTCTTGGCTGTGCTTCTATTTGTAGTCTGTAATGGTTTGCAGGCCCTGCCACATCCGACGAGCGTCAGAGCCGGTGTAGTACGACTCGATCTTAGTCCTGTATTGATGCATTGTCTGTTTGACGTTCGTCGGAGGGCATAGCGGGATTCCTTATAAGCTTCCTTGAAAGCGGCAGCTCTAGCGTTTAGCTCAGTGCGGATGCTGCCTGTAATCCATGGCTTCTGGTTGGGGTATGTACGTACTGATGATGATGTCTCCTTGGTAACATTTAGGACAGCATATTGTAGCCAATGACCACAGAAGCAATGACTAAAAACACCTTAGATTCTGGATTTCTGGCTTCCCCTTTTCCACATTGACCACAGAAACTAACAAGCATGTGCAACCCGTTTAACCCATATAACTAGCCTGTTCAACCTCTCTTTTGTATCGTCTGACATCCCCAAACATTGGTAAGCTTCAAAGGGGGAGACACTCTAGACCCAAACTGTTATAGATCTATATCCATCCTGCCCTGCCTTTCCAAATTCTTCGAAAGCCAAGTTAACAAACAGATCACTGACCATTTCGAATCCTACCGTACCTTCTCCACTATGCAATCCGGTTTCCTTTGCTGGTCATGGGTGCACCTCAGCCATGCTCAAGGTCCTAAATGATATCATAACCGCAATCGATAAAAGACAGTACTGTTAGGCTGTCTTCATCGACCTGGCCAAGGCTTTCGACTTTGTCAATCCACGCATTCTAATCGGCAGGCTCAATAGCATTGGTTTCTCAAATGACTGCCTTTCCTGGTTCACCAACTACTTCTCAGACAGAGTTCAGTGTGTCAAAATCGGAGGACCTGTTGTCCGGACCTCTGGCAGTCTCTATGGGGGTGCCACAGAGTTCAATTCACAGGCCGACTCTTTTCTCTGTATATATCAATGATGTCGCTCTTGCTGCGGGTGATTTTCTGATCCACCTTGACGACACCATTCTGTATACACCTGGCCCTTCTTTGGACACTGTGTTAACTGACCTCCAAACAAGCTTCAATGCCAGACAACACTCCTTCCATGGCCTCAAACTGCTTTTAAATGCTAGTAAAACTAAATGCCTGCTCTTCAACCGATCGCTGCATGCACCTGCCCGCCCGTCCAGCATCACTACTCTGGACAGTTCTAACTTAGCATATGAAGACAACTACAAATACCTGGGTGTCTGGTTAGACTGTAAACTCTCCTTCCAGACTGACATTAAACATCTCCAATCCAAAATGAACTCTAGAATTGGCTTCCTATTTCGCAAAAAAAGCATCCTTCACTCATGCTGCCAAACATACCCTCGTAAAACTGACTATCCTACCGATCCTTGACTTCGGTGATGTCATTTACAAAGTAGCCTCTCACAGTGCCATCTGTTTTGTCACCAAAGCCCCATATACTACCTACCACTGTGACATGTATGCTCTCTTTGGCTGTCCATCGCTATATATTCGTCGCCAAACCCACTGGCTCCAGGTCATCTATAAGTCTTTGCTAGGTAAATCCACGCCTTATCTCAGCTCACTGGTCACCATAGCAACACCCACCCATAGCACGTGTTCCAGCAGGTATATTTCACAGGGTATCCCCAAGCCAACACTTCCTTTGGCCGCCTTTCCTTCCAGTTCTCTGCGACCAATGACTGGAACGAATTTTAAAAAAATCACTGAAGCTGGAGACTTATATCTCCCTCTCTAACTTTGAGCATCAGCTGTCAGAGCAGTTTACCGATCACTGTACCTGTACACAGCCCATGTGTAAATAGCACACCCAACTACCTCATCCCCATATTGTTATTTATATTCTTGCTCTTTTGCAACCCAGTATCTCTTCTTGCACGTCATCATCTGCACATCTATCACTCCAAATTGTAATTATTTCGCCTCTATGGTCAATGTATTGCCTTACCTCCCTCATCTTCTACATTTGCACACACTGAACATAGATTTTTCTATTGTTTTATTGACTGTTCATTTTGTTTATATGTAGCTCTGTGTTGTTGTTTGTGTCGCACTGCTTTGCTTTATCTTGGCCAGGTCGTAGTTGTAAATGAGAACGTGTTACCATGTGTTACCTTAACACACTCATGACCCTTCAATCTGTCACACTCTCGTCCATGCTCTTCCTGACTTATTTCCGGTCATTTTGTATCCCTAGCGACAGCCACTTCAGAAGCCCTCTGTTATTAAGGGCTGGCGAAAAATGCCAGGAATTTTTACTAAACCATGATTACCTTCAAGAGTGTTTACGCTTAGAGAGAGAGAGAGAGAGAGAGAGAGGGAGGGAAAGAGAGGAGCGAGAGATAGAGAGAGAGCCAGGGAGGGAGGGAGGGAGAGAGAGGGAGGGAGGGAGAGAGAGGAAGTTAGCGAAAGAGAGGGGTGAGAAAGGCAGAAATAGTGAGAGAGGCAGAGAGAGAGAGAGAGGGAGAGGGGGGAGAGAGAGAGAAAGAGAAAGAGAGAGAAGAGAGGGGAGAGAGAGAGAGAGCCAGGGAGGGAGGTAGGGAAAGAGAGGGGAGAGAGAGAGAGAGAGAGAGAGAGAGAGAGAGAAGGGAGTGAGGGGGAGGGGGGAGATAGACAGAGGAGAGACAGAGTGGCAGGGAGAGGGAGATAGAGGGGGAGATAGAGAGGGGGAGGGAGGGAGGGAGACAGAGTGGCAGGGACAGAGAGATAGACGGGGAGAGAGAGAGAGAGGGGGAGGGAGGGAGACAGAGTGGCAGGGAGAGAGAGATAGAGGGGGAGAGAGAGGGGGGAGGGAGGGAGGGAGACAGAGTGGCAGGGAGAGAGAGACGGAGAGGGAGGGAGACAGAGTGGCAGGGAGAGAGAGATGGGGGGGAGAGAGAGGGGGAGGGTGGGAGAGATAGAGGGGGAGAGAGAGAGGGGGATGGAGGGAGAGATAGAGGGGTGAGAGAGAGGGGGAGAGAGAGATAGAGGGGGAGAGAGAGATAGAGGGGGAGAGAGGGAGGGAGACAGAGTGGCAGGGAGAGAGAGATAGAGGGGGAGGGAGAGAGAGATAGAGGGGGAGGAAGAGAGGGGAAGGGAGAGAGAGAGGGGGAGAGAGAGAGATAGAGGGGGAGAGAGAGAGATAGAGGGGGAGAGAGAGAGATAGAGGGGGAGAGAAAGAGATTGGGGAGAGAGAGAGAGGGGGAGAGAGAGAGAGAGAGAGAGAGAGAGAGGGGGAGAGAGAGAGAGATAGAGGGGGAAAGAGAGAGATAGAGGGGGAGAGAGCGAGAGAGAGAGGGGGAGAGAGAGAGATAGAGGGGGAGAGAGAGAGAGATATAGGGGGAGAGAGAGAGATAGAAGGGGAGAGAGAGAGATAGAGGGGGAGAGAGAGAGATAGAGGGGGAGAGAGAGAGATAAATGACACACACTCAAACCGAGAAAAGGTGCAGAACAACAACATGTCTGTTTCTCACAATTATATAAAACCACAGAGTTATTTTTTAATTTAAAATAAAATAAAAAATGATGTCACCTTTATTTAACCAGGGGGAGGGAGGAAGTGACAAGCTACTCGCTAAGTGAGCAGTGTGACGTCCTTTACACACGTCCATATATTTTCTTACTCGCTCACCGTCTCTTGCTGTTGAGTGGCGTCTTGCTTTTGGGCCTGTTTGTCTGTTAACACGTCTCTCCCATCATTCTTTTTTTTAAACTATTTATTTGACCTTTATTTAAACAGGTAGGCTAGTTGAGAACAAGTTCTCATTTGCAACTGTGACCTTTTGACCTCTGAAGAAGGGTGATGGTGGATGACCACAAATAGAAAAAAAAGGGTTCTATTTTCTTCCACCTATTCTTCCCATCATAGAGTATATCTGTGTGTAATTCATATTGTTGACCTCATATGTCTATGGTATGTGTGGTTACACACACTGCTGTCTGTTGTCAAAAGCAGAATCCCAGCTATGCTGTAGAATCCTGCCACAATGCGCATCACATCTGGACAGGAACAAGGAATTTAGACAAAACAACAGGAATTTTTTTTGTTGGAAACATTCCTCTCCTTTTTCACACAGCCTTGACTCCTGACCTCAGCGGTAATCACGGAAATTACGTGTGTGTGTGTGTGTGTGTGTGTGTGTGTGTGTGTGTGTGTGTGTGTGTGTGTGTGTGTGTGTGTGTGTGTGTGTGTGTGTGTGTGTGTGTGTGTGTGTGTGTGTGTGTGTGTGTGTGTGAGAGAGAGGGAGAGAGAGAGAGAGAGTGTGTGAGTGATAGAGCGTGTGTGTGTGTGAGGGCAGCATCCAATGATAGTCTGGGAGGCCCACCACACCCATAGGACAGCCATTCCATAAGTGCCAGTGGTCGAAGGAAGGAGCTTTACATATAAACCGATGTGTATCTACAGTCTGTGTGTGTGTGTGTGTGTGTGTGTGTGTGTGTGTGTGTGTGTGTGTGTGTGTGTGTGTGTGTGTGTGTGTGTGTGTGTGTGTGTGTGTGTGTGTGTGTGTGTGTGTGCGCGCGTGCGTGTGCGTGCGTGCGCGTGCGTGTGTGTGTGTGTGTGTGTGTGTGTGCGTGCGCGTGTGTGTGTATTTTAGATTGTTTTGTAGCTGTAATAGCTGCTGTGATTGTTGCGACTGTGGTTTTAACTTGCTAACGAGCGTTCTGAGTATTAGCATATGAATGCTGAGGGAATATAATCCTTAGATCCCTAGTCCTGAATGGTGCAGGAGTCTAAGGCACTGCATCTCAGCGCTAGAGGTGTCGCTACAGATCCTGGTTCGATTCCAGGCTGTATTACAACCGGACGTAATTTGGCCCAGCGTCATCCGGGTTAGTGTTTGGACGGGGTAGGCCGTCCAAATAAATAAAGGTAAAATAATTTTTTTTAAAAACTTTGTCAAAAATAAACTTTGTTTTTACACCATTTTCTTTTGTTGTTACATGCATTTCTACAAACATTTTACATGCAACTTTATTGAATTTGTATGTTTTTTTTACAGTAGTTACTAAGCAAGAATAAAGTAATTTGATATGTTGATATACATTACACCCAGATAGATAGTACTACTTAATATGGAACACATTTCTGCTATACGGTTTCAGACCAAAGTTATACTGGCTGAATATGGAGCATGTATATCTGCTATATGGTTAGCTGAGAGTTAGCTGGGCGTTAGCTGGGCGTCTGCTGAGAGTCAGCTGAGCGTTAGCTGGGAAAAGAGAGAGGAACAGCTGGGTCTAGACCTTAATCAGGAGCCCAGAGAAGAGAGAGGAACAGCTGGGTCTAGACCTTAATCAGGAGCCCAGAGAAGAGAGAGAGGAACAGCTGGGTCTAGACCTTAATCAGGAGCCCAGAGAAGAGAGAGAGGAACAGCTGGGTCTAGACCTTAATCAGGAGCCCAGAGAAGAGAGAGAGGAACAGCTGGGTCTAGACCTTAATCAGGAGCCCAGAGAAGAGAGAGGAACAGCTGGGTCTAGACCTTAATCAGGAGCCCAGAGAAGAGAGAGAGGAACAGCTGGGTCTAGACCTTAATCAGGAGCCCAGAGAAGAGAGAGAGGAACAGCTGGATCTAGACCTTAATCAGGAGCCCAGAGAAGA
>NC_138304.1:102188597-102211097 GCF_965601325.2 Salmo salar
CTATACTGTCTTGGCTGGCTGCCTCTATACTGTCTTGGCTGGCTGGCTGAATCAACACTGTCTTGCCTGCCTGACTCAATTATGCACTGGCTGGCTGGCTCTATAATGTCTTGGCTGACTGCCTCTATACTGTCTTGGCTGGCTGTCTCTATACTGTCTTGGCTGGCTGGCTGCCTCTATACCGTCTTGGCTGCTGACTCTATACTGTCTTGGCTGGCTGGCTGGCTCTATACTGTCTTGGCTGGCTGCCTCTATACTGTCTTGGCTGGCTCCCTCTACACTATCTTGGCTGGCCGGCTCTATACTGTCTTGGCTGGCTGCCTCTACACTATTTTGGCTGGCTGGCTTTATACTGTCTTAGCTGGCTGGCTGCTTCTATACTGTCTTGGCTGGCTGGCTGCCTCTACACTATCTTGACTGGCTAGCTCTATACTGTCTTGGCTGGCTGGCTGCCTCTATACTATCTTGGCTGGCTGGCTATATAGTGTCTTGGCTGGCTCTATACTATCTTGGCTGGCAGGCTCTATACTGTCTTGGCTGGCTGACTCTATACTGTCATGGCTGGCTGGCTGCCTCTATACTGTCTTGGCTGGCTGACTCTATACTGTCTTGGCTGGCTGGCTGCCTCCATACTGTCTTGGCTGGCTGCCTCTATACTGTCTTAGCTGGCTGCCTCTATGCTGTCTTGGCTGGCTGGCTGAATCAACAGTGTCTTGCCTGTCTGACTCAATAATGTACTGGCTGGCTGGCTCTATACTGTCTTGTCTGGCTGCATCTATACTGTCTTGGCTGGCTGCCTCTATACCATCTTGGCTGGCTGGCTCTATGCTGTCTTGGCTGGCTGAATCAACACTGTCTTGCCTGTCTGACTCAATAATGTACTGTATGGCTGGCTCTATAATGTCTTGGCTGACTGCCTCTATACTGTCTTGGCTGGCTGCCTCTATACTGTCTTGGCTGGCTGGCTGCCTCTATACTGTCTTGGCTGCTGACTCTATACTGTCTTGGCTGGCTGGCTGTCTCTATACTGTCTTGGCTGGCTGCCTCTATACTGTCTTGGCTGGCTCCCTCTACACTATCTTGGCTGGCTGGCTCTATACTGTCTTGGTTGGCTGCCTCTACACTATTTTAGCTGGCTGGCTTTATACTGTCTTTGCTGGCTGGCTGCTTCTATACTGTCTTGGCTGGCTGGCTGCCTCTACACTATCTTGGCTGGCTGGCTCTATACTGTCTTGGCTGGCTGGCTGGCTGCCTCTATACTATCTTGGCTGGCTGGCTCTATACTGTCTTGGCTGTCTCTATACTGTCTCTGCTGGCTGGCTCTATACTGTCTTGGCTGGCTGACTATATACTGTCTTGGCTGCCTGGCTGCCTCCATACTGTCTTGGCTGGCTGGCTGCCTCCATACTGTCTTAGCTGGCTGCCTCTATGCTGTCTTGGCTGGCTGGCTGGCTGAATCAACAATGTCTTGCCTGTCTGACTCAATAATGTACTGGCTGGCTGGCTCTACACTGTCTTGGCTGGCTGCCTCTATACTGTCTTGGCTGGCTCCCTCTACACTATCTTGGCTGGCCGGCTCTATACTGTCTTGGCTGGCTGGCTGGCTCTATACTGTCTTGGCTGGCTGCCTCTATACTGTCTTGGCTGGCTCCCTCTACACTATATTGGCTGGCTGCCTCTATACTGTCTTGGCTGGCTGCCTCTACACTATTTTGGCTGGCTGGCTTTATACTGTCTTTGCTGGCTGGCTGCTTCTATACTGTCTTGGCTGGCTGGCTGCCTCTACACTATCTTGGCTGGCTGGCTCTATACTGTCTTGGCTGGCTGGCTGCCTCTATACTATCTTGGCTGGCTGGCTCTATACTGTCTTGGCTGTCTCTATACTGTCTTGGCTGGCTGGCTCTATACTGTCTTGGCTGGCTGACTCTATACTGTCTTGGCTGGCTGACTCTATATTGTCTTGGCTGGCTGGCTGCCTCCATACTGTCTTGGCTGGCTGCCTCGATACTGTCTTAGCTGGCTGCCTCTATGCTGTCTTGGCTGGCTGGCTGGCTGAATCAACAATGTCTTGCCTGTCTGACTCAATAATGTACTGGCTGGCTCTATACTGTCTTGCCTGGCTGCATCTATACTGTCTTGGCTGGCTGCCTCTATACCGTCTTGGCTGGCTGGCTCTATGCTCTCTTGGCTGGCTGAATCAACACTGTCTTGCCTGTCTGACTCAATAATGTACTGGCTGGCTGGCTCTATAATGTCTTGGCTGACTGCCTCTATACTGTCTTGGCTGGCTGCCTCTATACTGTCTTGGCTGGCTGGCTGCCTCTATACTGTCTTGGCTGCTGACTCTATACTGTCTTGGCTGGCTGGCTGGCTCTATACTGTCTTGGCTGGCTGTCTCTATACTGTCTTGGCTGGCTCCCTCTACACTGTCTTGGCTGGCCGGCTCTATACTGTCTTGGCTGGCTGCCTCTACACTATTTTGGCTGGCTGGCTTTATACTGTCTTTGCTGGCTGGCTGCTTCTATACTGTCTTGGCTGGCTGGCTGCCTCTACACTATCTTGGCTGGCTGGCTCTATACTGTCTTGGCTGGCTGGCTGGCTGCCTCTATACTATCTTGGCTGGCTGGCTCTATACTGTCTTGGCTGGCTGGCTCTATACTGTCTTGGCTGGCTGACTCTATACTGTCTTGGCTGGCTGGCTGCCTCCATACTGTCTTTGCTGGCTGCCTCTATACTCTCTTAGCTGGCTGCCTCTATGCTGTCTTGGCTGGCTGGCTGGCTGAATCAACAATGTCTTGCCTGTCTGATTCAATAACGTACTGGCTGGCTGGCTCTATACTGTCTTGGCTGGCTGCCTCTATACTGTCTTGGCTGGCTGGCTGCCTCTATACTGTCTTGGCTGCTGACTCTATACTGTCTTGGCTGGCTGGCTGGCTCTATACTGTCTTGGCTGGCTGCCTCTATACTGTCTTGGCTGGCTGCCTCTACACTATTTTGTCTGGCTGGCTTTATACTGTCTTTGCTGGCTGGCTGCTTCTATACTGTCTTGGCTGGCTGGCTGCCTCTACACTATCTTGGCTGGCTGGCTCTATACTGTCTTGGCTGGCTGGCTGCCTCTATACTATCTTGGCTGGCTGGCTCTATACTGTCTTGGCTGACTCTATACTGTCTTGGCTGGCTGGCTCTATACTGTCTTGGCTGGCTGACTCTATACTGTCTTGGCTGGCTGCCTCTATACTGTCTTGGCTGGCTGACTCTATATTGTCTTGGCTGGCTGCCTCCATACTGTCTTGGCTGGCTGCCTCTATACTGTCTTGGCTGGCTGACTCTATATTGTCTTGGCTGGCTGCCTCCATACTGTCTTGGCTGGCTGCCTCTATACTGTCTTAGCTGGCTGCCTCTATGCTTCTAAAGTTTGTAATTTCCACCATAAAATGTCAGACCTGATTTGCCCTAACAACAAAAAAATGTATCAACCCCTAAACAAATGTCTACATGTCTACGAATGAATAATCCACATCGTATTTCACATAACCTGTTGCTGCAGGATTATTATTCCTGCTTTGAGAAACGGGTAAAATTAAGATCCTACATCTGTATAGTCCCCTTTAACCTTCAACCTCTACCCTCCAATATCCCACAAATCCCTGCGACCCCACAGCTTGATGAAACAGACCAATCCCCTGGGGTATTTGTCCCAAATAGTGCACTTCTTTTTTTTTATTCAAAAGTACACTCTATAGGTAAGAGGGTGTGATTTGGGTCAATAACCATGGTATTTGGGAAGTAATCCTGGGTAGACAGATTTACTGGGCAGCGGGTGAAAGCGGTCAGAGTGGCACACAAAGCTTGTGTCCTAAATGGAACCCCTATTCCCTTTAAAGGGCACTACTTCTGACCGCCCCTATAGGGTCAAAAGTAGTGCACTATATAGGGAAGAGGGTGCCTTTTGGGAGGCCGGTAAAGCCGTCATGTTTGGCAGTGCCATGCCAGAGACAGATTACTAACAGTACAGGGACAGTGCTGACAGGGATTGCCAGATTTGCCACAGCCTTAAGCAGTCTCACACAAACACAGATGTACAGACACACACACACACACAACACACACACACACACACACACACACACACACACACACACACACACACACACACACACACACACACACACACACACACAGAATGGTGATTGTAACAGTATAGTCATGGTCTTTATGTGAAAAGAGGGATGGACAGAGGGGCACGCGGGGCGTGTGATGAGCTGAGAATAAATGACACATGGCTCTGACCCTCTCAGGAAATGGCAGAGCCTCACACAAACACAAGCACAAATACACACACACACACACACACACACACACACCACACACACACACACACACACACACACACACACACACACACACACCCGCTGAATACGTGAGACGGTTGTCATGGAACTC
Organism: Salmo salar; assembly: GCF_965601325.2. Classification (NCBI taxonomy): domain Eukaryota; kingdom Metazoa; phylum Chordata; class Actinopteri; order Salmoniformes; family Salmonidae; genus Salmo; species Salmo salar. The sequence continues at coordinate 102,193,041 of NC_138304.1, forward strand.
CCATAGCAACCGGCTATACATGTACAGCTCCTGCCTCTGGTTGGCTTTTGAAAAGTGATGGGGGAGAGAGAGGGGGTGGGAGAGAGGGGAGAGTGGGGGAAAGAGGGGGATGGGAGGGAGAAAGCTTTGACTATGTACAGACTCAGTGAGCATAGCCTTGCTATTGAGAAAGGCCTCCGTAGGCAGACCTGGCTTTCAAGAGAAGACAGGCTATGTGCACACTTCCCTTCTCCCAGGAGAGAAAGGGGTGGGAGAGAGAGGGGTGGGAGAGAGAGCGGTGGGAGGGAGAGGGGTGGGAGAGAGAGGGAGGTGAGAGAGAGTGGTGGGAGGGAGAGAAAGGGGTGTGAGAGAGAGGGCGTGTGAGAGAGAAGGGGGAGAGAGAGGGTCAGAGAGAGAGGGGTGGAGGGAGAGGGAGGTGAGAGAGAGGGAGGTGGGTGGGAGAGAGAGGGAGGTGAGAGAGAGGGGTGGGAGAGAGGGGTGGGAGAGAGAGGGAGGTGAGAGAGAGGGAGGTGAGAGAGAGGGGTGGGAGAGAGGGGTGGGAGAGAGAGGGGTGAGAGAGAGGGGTGGAAGAGGGAGGGAGGTGAGAGAGAGGGAGGTGAGAGAGAGGGGTGGGAGAGAGGGTGGGAGAGAGGGGTGGGAGAGAGAGGGGTGAGAGAGAGAGGGGTGGAAGAGGGAGGGAGGTGAGAGAGAGGGAGGTGAGAGAGGGGGGTGGGAGAGAGAGGGGTGGGAGAGAGAGGGAGGTGAGCGAGAGGGAGGTGAGCGAGAGGGTGGGAGAGAGAGGGTGGGAGAGAGAGAGGGATGGAAGAGAGAGGGGTGGGAGAGAGACAGGTGGGAGAGAGAGAGGGTTGGAAGAGAGAGGGGTGGGAGGGAGAGGGGTGGGGTGGGAGAGAGAGGTGAGAGAGAAGGGTGGGAGGGAGAGGGGTGGGAGAGAGAGGGAGGTGAGAGAGAGAGTGGTGGGAGGGAGAGGGGTGGGAGAGAGAGGGGGTGAGAGAGTGGGGTGAGAAAGGGGGGGTGAGAGAGGGGTGGGAGGGAGAGTGGTGGGAAAGAGAGGGGTGGGAGAGAGAGGGGAGGGAGAGAGAAGGGTGGAGAGGGAGGGGTGGAAGAGGGAGGGAGGTGAGAGAGAGGGAGGTGAGAGAGAGGGGTGGGGAGAGAGGGGTGGGGAGAGAGGGGTGGGAGAGAGAGGGGTGAGAGAGAGAGGGGTGGAAGAGGGAGGGAGGTGAGAGAGAGGGAGGTGAGCGAGAGGGCTGGGAGAGAGAGGGGTGGGAGAGAGAGGGAGGTGAGAGTGAGGGAGGTGAGCGAGAGGGCTGGAGAGAGAGGGGTGGGAGAGAGACAGGTGGGAGAGAGAGAGGGGTGGAAGAGAGAGGGGTGGGAGAGAGGGGTGGGAGGGAGAGGGGTGGGGTGGGAGAGCGAGGTGAGAGAGAAGGGTGGGAGGGAGAGGGGTGAGAGAGAGAGGGGTGGAAGAGGGAGGGAGGTGAGAGAGAGGGAGGTGAGAGAGAGTGGTGGGAGAGAGAGGGGTGGGAGAGAGAGGGAGGTGAGAGTGAGGGAGGTGAGCGAGAGGGCTGGGAGAGAGAGGGGTGGGGAGAGAGACAGGTGGGAGAGAGAGAGGGGTGGAAGAGAGAGGGGTGGGAGAGAGGGGTGGGAGGGAGAGGGGTGGGGTGGGAGAGAGAGGTGAGAGAGAAGGGTGGGAGGGAGAGGGGTGGGAGAGAGAGGGAGGTGAGAGAGAGAGCGGTGGGAGGGAGAGGGATGGGAGAGAGAGGGGTGGGAGAGAGAGGGAGGTGGGAGAGAGGGAGGTGAGAGAGAGGGGTGGGAGAGAGGGGTGGGATAGAGAGGGGAGGTGAGAGAGAGGGAGGTGAGAGAGAGGGGTGGGAGAGAGGGGTGGGAGAGAGAGGGGTGAGAGAGAGGGGTGGAAGATGGGAGGGAGGTGAGAGAGAGGGAGGTGAGAGAGAGGGGTGGGAGAGAGGGGTGGGAGAGAGAGGGGTGAGAGAGAGAGGGGTGGAAGAGGGAGGGAGGTGAGAGAGAGGGAGTTGAGAGTAGAGGGAGGTGAGAGTGAGGGAGGTGAGCGAGAGGGCTGGGAGAGAGAGGGGGTGGGAGAGAGAGGGAGGTGAGAGTGAGGGAGGGGAGCGAGAGGGCTGGGAGAGAGGGGTGGGAGAGAGGGAGGTGAGAGAGAGTGAGGTGAGAGAGAGGGGTGGGAGAGAGGGCTGGGAGAGAGAGGGGTGAGAGAGAGAGGTGGAAGAGGGGAGGAGGTGAAAGAAAGGGAGGTAAGAGAGAGGGGTGGGAGAGAGAGGGGTGGGAGAGAGAGGGAGGTGAGAGTGAGGGAGGTGAGCGAGAGGGCTGGGAGAGAGAGGGCTGGGAGAGAGAGGGGTGGAAGAGGGAGGGATGGGAGAGAGAGGGGGAGGAAGAGAGAGGGGTGGGAGAGAGAGGGGTGGGAGAGAGACAGGTGGGAGAGAAAGGGGTGGGAGAGAGACAGATGTGAGGGAGAGGGTGGGAGAGAGAGGGTGGGAGAGAGAGATGGATGGAAGAGAGAGGGGTGGGAGAGAGACAGGTGGGAGAGAGAGAGGGGTGGAAGAGAGAGGGGTGGGAGAGAGGGGTGGGAGGGAGAGGGGTGGGGTGGGAGAGAGAGGTGAGAGAGAAGGGTGGGGAGGGAGAGGGGTGGGAGAGAGAGGGAGGTGAGAGAGAGAGTGGTGGGAGGGAGAGGGGTGGGAGAGAGAGGGGGTGAGAGAGGGGGGTGAGAAAGGGGGGGTGAGAGAGGGGTGGGAGGGAGAGGGGTGGGAGAGAGAGGGGTGGGAGAGAGAGGGGAGGGAGAGAGAAGGGTGGAGAGGGAGGGGTGGAAGAGGGAGGGAGGTGAGAGAGAGGGGTGGGAGAGAGGGGTGGGAGAGAGGGGTGGGAGAGAGAGGGGTGAGAGAGAGAGGGGTGGAAGAGGGAGGGAGGTGAGAGAGAGGGAGGGTGAGAGAGAGGGGTGGGAGAGAGAGGGTGGGAGAGAGAGGGAGGTGAGAGTGAGGGAGGTGAGCGAGAGGGGCTGGGAGAGAGAGGGGTGGGAGAGAGAGGTGGGAGAGAGAGGGGTGAGAGAGAGAGGGGTGGAAGAGGGGAGGAGGTGAAAGAAAGGGAGGTGAGAGAGAGGGGTGGGGAGAGAGAGGGGTGGGAGAGAGAGGGAGGTGAGAGTGAGGGAGGTGAGAGAGAGGGGTGGGAGAGAGGGCTGGGAGAGAGAGGGCTGGGAGAGAGAGGGGTGGAAGAGTCAGGGATGGGTAGAGAGAGGGGGTGGAAGAGAGAGGGGTGGGAGTGAGTGGGGTGGGTGAGAGACAGGTGGGAGAGAAAGGGGTGGGAGAGAGACAGATGTGAGGGAGAGGGTGGGAGAGAGAGGGTGGGAGAGAGAGAGGGATGGAAGAGAGAGGGGTGGGAGAGAGACAGGTGGGAGAGAGAGAGGGGTGGGAGAGAGAGGGAGGTGAGAGAGAGGTGGGAGAGGCTGAGCGAGAGGGCGGGGAGAGAGAGGGCTGGGAGAGAGAGGGGTGGAAGAGGGAGGGAGGTGAGAGAGAGGGAGGTGAGAGAGAGGGGTGGGAGAGAGGGGTGGGAGAGAGAGGGGTGAGAGAGAGAGGGGTGGAAGAGGGGAGGAGGTGAAAGAAAGGGAGGTGAGAGAGAGGGGTGGGAGAGAGAGGGAGGTGAGAGTGAGGGAGTTGAGCGAGAGGGCTGGGAGAGAGAGGGGTGGAAGAGGGAGGGATAGGAGAGAGAGGGGGTGGAAGAGAGAGGGGTGGCAGTGAGAGGGGTGGGAGAGAGACAGGTGGGAGAGGAAGGGGTGGGAGAGAGACAGATGTGAGGGAGAGGGTGGGAGAGAGAGGGTGGGAGAGAGAGAGGGATGGAAGAGAGAGGGGTGGGAGAGAGACAGGTGGGAGAGAGAGAGGGGTGGAAGAGAGAGGGGTGGGAGAGAGGGGTGGGAGGGAGAGGGGTGGGGTGGGAGAGAGAGGTGAGAGAGAAGGGTGGGAGGGAGAGGGGTGGGAGAGAGAGGGAGGTGAGAGAGAGAGTGGTGGGAGGGAGAGGGGTGGGAGAGAGAGGGGGTGAGAGAGGGGGGTGAGAAAGGGGGGGTGAGAGAGGGGTGGGAGGGAGAGGGGTGGGAGAGAGAGGGGTGGGAGAGAGAGGGAGGGAGAGAGAAGGGTGGAGAGGGAGGGGTGGGAAAGAGAGAGGGGTGGAAATTAGAGGGGTGGGAGAGACTTGTTGACGTAGGTGTGTGTGTGTGTGTGTGTGTGTGTGTGTGTGTGTGTGTGTGTGTGTGTGTGTGTGTGTGTGTGTGTGTGTGTGTGTGTGTGTGTGTGTGTGTGTGTGTGTGTGTGTGTGGACGTGTTTAACTATTCTTGTGGGGACCAGAAGGTTAGGAGCTAGAGTTAGGTTTAGGAGCTAGAGTTAGGGTTAGGAGCTAGAGTTAGGTTTAGGGTTAGGAGCTAGAGTTAGGTTTAGGGTCAGGAGCTAGAGTTAGGTTTAGGGTTAGGAGCTAGAGTTAGGTTTAGGGTTAGGAGCTAGAGTTAGAGTTAGGTTTAGGGTTAGGAGCTAGAGTTAGGTTTAGGGTTAGGTGCTAGAGTTAGAGTTAGGTTTAGGGTTAGGAGCTAGAGTTAGGTTTAGGGTTAGGTGCTAGAGTTAGAGTTAGGTTTAGGATTAGGAGCTAGAGTTAGGTTTAGGATTAGGAGCTAGAGTTAGGTTTAGGGTTAGGAGCTAGAGTTAGGTTTATGGTCAGGAGCTAGAGTTAGGTTTAGGGTTAGGAGCTAGAGTTAGGTTTAGGGTTAGGAGCTAGAGTTAGGTTTAGGGTTAGGAGCTAGAGCTAGGTTTAGGGTTAGGAGCTAGAGTTAGGTTCATGGTCAGGAGCTAGAGTTAGGTTTAGGGTTAGGAGCTAGAGTTAGGTTTAGGGTTAGGAGCTAGAGTTAGGTTTAGGGTTAGGAGCTAGAGTTAGGTTTATGGTCAGGAGCTAGAGTTAGGTTTAGGGTTAGGAGCTAGAGTTAGGTTTAGGGTTAGGAGCTAGAGTTAGGTTTAGGGTTAGGAGCTAGAGTTAGGTTTAGGGTTAGGTGCTAGAGTTAGGTTTATGGTCAGGAGCTAGAGTTAGGTTTAGGGTTAGGAGCTAGAGTTAGGTTTAGGGTTAGGAGCTAGAGTTATGTTTAGGGTTTGAAGCTAGAGTTAGGTTTAGGGTTAGGAGCTAGGGTTAGGTTTAGGGTTAGGAGCTAGAGTTAGGTTTAGGGTCAGGAGCTAGAGTTAGGTTTAGGGTTAGGAGCTAGAGTTAGGTTTAGGGTTAGGAGCTAGAGTTAGAGTTAGGTTTAGGAGCTAGAGTTAGGTTTAGGGTTAGGTGCTAGAGTTAGAGTTAGGTTTAGGGTTAGGAGCTAGAGTTAGGTTAAAGGGTTAGGAGTTAGAGTTAGGTTTAGGGTCAGGGAGCTAGAGTTAGGTTTAGGGTTAGGAGCTAGAGTTAGGTTTAGGGTTAGGAGCTAGGGTTAGGTTTAGGGTTAGGAGCTAGGGTTAGGTTTAGGGTTAGGACCTAGAGTTGAGTTAGGTTTTAGGGTTAGGAGCTAGAGTTAGGTTTAGGGTTAGGAGCTAGAGTTAGGTTTAGGGTTAGGAGCTAGGGTTAGGTTTAGGGTTAGGAGCTAGGGTTAGGTTTAGGGTTAGGAGCTAGAGTTAGGTTTAGGGTTAGGAGCTAGAGTTAGGGTTAGGAGCTAGGGTTAGGTTTAGGGTTAGGAGCTAGAGTTAGGTTTAGGGTTAGGAGCTAGAGGTTAGGTTTAGGTTTAGGAGCTAGAGTTAGGTTTAGGGTTAGGAGCTAGGGTTAGTTTTAGGGTTATGGTTAGGTTTTTGAGTTAAGGTTAGGGTTAAGGTTAAGTTTAGGGTAAGGGTTAAGGTTAGGGTAAGGGTTAAGATTAGGGTAAGGGTTAAGGTTGGGGTTAAGGTTAGGATTAAGGTTAGGGTTAAGGTTAGGGTAAGGGTTAAGGTTAGGGTACGGGTTAAGGTTAGGGTTAAGGTTAGGGTAAGGGTAAGAGTACGGGTTAGGGTTCGGTTTAGGGTTAGGGGTTAAGGAAATTCGGATTTTGAATGGGACTGAATTATGTGTCCCAACAAGGTTAGCTGTACAAGACTGTGTGTGTGCGTGTGTGTGCGTGTGTGCGAGCGTGCGTGCGTGTGCCCACGTGCGCGCGTGTGCGTGTGCGTGTGTGGATGGACTGAGATGATAAGACGGAGTCCTATAGATCTCTGGTTAAAAGTGTTCCTCTTGGGAGGCAGCATCAGAGAGGGGAAAACACACCTACGTCAACAACTTCTACGGCATGGACAAATACAGATGTAGGATCGTAATTTGAGCCAGTTTTCTACAGCAGGAAAATAATCCTGCAGCAACAGGAACTAGGAATGAATAATTATGTGGATTATAATTAATGGACATTTTTGTTGGGAAAATCAAGTCTAAAATGTCAAAGTGGATGTTATAAACTTCAGAAGCCATTTTAAAAACCTCAAATACACTAAAGGTTTTACCATTTTCTTCATTATCCTAGGATCCTACATTATCCTGCAACAAGGTGATCAAATTAAGATCCTACATCTGTACCGTCTCTCTGACATCTGAGACCGAGGTCACACCTGGACTCAACAGGGACAATAAACACAGACAAAATGTGGTTCAGATGTCAAAAGATGGAAGCAGAGGTAGGGAGGGAGTGGGAGAGTGGGAGATAGGGAAAATGTCATTCTCCAACCCCCTTTTACAGGCCTTTCAACCCCCCCCCCCACAAAGAAAGATCCCTCCCTCTCTTTCCTGGACTGGACAGACAGACACACACACACAGGGGTGACCTCAGCCATCATGTCTCTCTAATCCTGATCAGCCATGTCTAGACCACTCATTACTGTATAATCAGTGACGGAGGGAAGAGAGGAGATTATAGGAGGAGTTCATTTTATTTTATCTTTATTTAACTAGGCAAGTCAGTTAAGAACAAATTCTTATTTTCAATGACGACCTAGGAAACTGTGGGTTAACTGCCTTGTTCAGGGGCAGAACGACAGATTTGTACCTTGTCAGCTCGGGGATTTGATCTTGCTACCTTTCAGTTACTAGTCCAACGCTCTTAGGCTACGCTGCCCGCCCCCCCCCCCCCCCCCCCCCCCCCCCCCCGCAGTTAATGTGATAACTGTTGTAGAGACATGTTGGGGACTACGGTCACACAGTCACAGACCAGCTATAGGCCATGTAGAGACCAGTGGAGGCTCCTCAGAGGAGGAAGGAGAGGACCATTCTCCTCAGTGAATTTCATAAAAATGTAAATATTAAAACATTTGAAAAGTTATAATTTTTAGTTAAAGCTATACTAAATATATTCACATGTAACCAAATAATGGATTAAAAAAATACTATTTTGCAAAAAGGTCTACAGTAGCCTCATCAGCACTCTGTAAGGTAGTGTAACCGATGTGAAATGGCTAGTTGATGTGTGCAAGGGTCCCTGGTTCGAGCCCAGGTTGGGGCGAAGAGAGGGACGGAACCTACACTGTTACAGTAGCACCATGGTGTACCCGGAGGACAGCTAGCTTACGTCCTCCTCTGGCTACATTGACTTCAATACAAAACCTAGGAGACTCATGAACCATGGTTCTCACCCTCTTCCATAGACTTACACAGTAATAATGACAACTTTCGGAGGACGTCCTCCAGCCTATCAGAGCTCTTGCAGCATGAACTGACTTTTTGTCCACCCAATCAAATAACCATGAATACTGAAATCATAAACTACAGCTATCTAGCGCTGCAGTGCATCAAATGTGGAGAGTAGTTGACTCAAAGAGAGAGAAAGACAATAGTTTAACAGTTTTGATTAAATTATTTTCTTCAAAAATGAAGGAGAAGCAAGAGAGAGAGATTGTTATTTTTTTTCACTTCCAGTTTCATTTACTTAGCTAGCAAATGCAGCTAGCTAGTTTAGCCTACTGAAACACCCTGCTCAAACAGAGGGATACTATGTTAGCTAGCTGGCTATGTTAGCTAGCTGGCTATGACAGAGGGATGCTATGTTACCTAGCTGGCTATGACAGAGGGATGCTATGTTAGCTAGCTGGCTATGACAGATCGATGCTATGTTAGCTAGCTGGCTATGACAGAGGGATGCTATGTTAGCTAGCTGGCTATGACAGAGGGATGCTATGTTAGCTAGCTGGCTATGACAGAGGGATGCTATGTTAGCTAGCTGGCTATGACAGAGGGATGCTATGTTAGCTAGCCAGCTATGACAGAGGGATGATATGTTAGCTAGCCAGCTATGACAGAGGGATGATATGTTAGCTAGCCGGCTATGACAGAGGGATGCTATGTTAGCTAGCTGGCTATGACAGAGGGATGCTATGTTAGCTAGCCAGCTATGACAGAGGGATGCTATGTTAGCTAGCTGGCTATGACAGAGGGATGCTAAGTTAGCTAGCTGGCTATGACAGAGGGATGCTATGTTAGCTAGCCGGCTATGACAGAGGGATGCTGTGTTAGCTAGCCAGCTATGACAGAGGGATGCTATGTTAGTTAGCCGGCTATGACAGAGGGATGCTATGTTAGTTAGCCGGCTATGACAGAGGGATGCTATGTTAGCTAGCCAGCTATGACAGAGGGATGCTATGTTAGCTAGCTGGCTATGACAGAGGGATGCTATGTTAGCTAGCTGGCTATGACAGAGGGATGCTATGTTAGCTAGCCAGCTATGACAGAGGGATGCTGTGTTAGCTAGCCAGCTATGACAGAGGGATGCTATGTTAGTTAGCCGGCTATGACAGAGGGATGCTATGTTAGTTAGCCGGCTATGACAGAGGGATGCTATGTTAGTTAGCTGGCTATGACTATTCAACACAACACTAGAGATCTTACAAGTAAATGTAGTGTAAAGCTTTTGGTTTTACAAATGTACTGACATTTACTCCTGTTGCAGTCTCGATAGCCACTGTGATTATTAATTTTTGACCCTGCTGGTCATCTATGAACATTTGAACATCTTGGCCATTTTCTGTTATAATCTCCACCCGGCACAGCCAGAAGAGGACTGGCCACCCCTCATAGCCTGGTTCCTCTCTAGGTTTCTTCCTAGGTTTTCTTGCCTTTCTAGGAAGTTTTTCCTAGCCACCGTGCTTCTACACCTGTATTGCTTGCTGTTTGGGGTTTTAGGCTGGATTCCTGTACTGCACTTTGTGCAGTTGATGTAAGAAGGGCTTTATAAATAAACTTGATTGATTGATTGATATTGCCACCGGGACCCACCAATGTAAGTGCTTAACTATACACTGGGGCTCCCGAGTGGCACAACAGTCTAAGGCACTGCACCTCAGTGCTAGAGACGTCACAACAGACCCTAGTTCGATTCCAGGCTGAATCACAACCGCCCATGATTGGGAGTCCCATAGGGCGGCACACAATTGACCCAGTGTCATCCGGGTTAGGGTTCAGCCGGGGTAGACTGTCATTGTAAATAAGAATTTGTTAAATAAAGTTTAAATAGAACAATTAAACGTTAATGCATGATTGTAGCAGGTTTACTAACGAGTTAGTTCTATTAGCTTTGTTGACTAGGGCGTTACTTTAGCTGATATGGTGAAAACGACGCTTGGAAAGGTTTTTTTCGCCTGGTCACATACAGCTGATGTTTTGTGCATTAAAGTCCACAAACGGAGGGAAAAGGTGAGAGGAGGAGAGCGCACAGATGCGAGAAGGAATACAACGTGACTGCTATGAAAGTGAAGTGTGATCAGGGGTGTATTCATTCCGCCAATTCTGTTGAAAAACGTTTCTTAAACAGAAGCAAACGGAACTAAACTCTCGTTTGCAACAGTTGGACTAATGATTGCACCATGGATCAGCTAGATGCTAGCTAGCTACAGCTAGCTACAAAGAGGTATTGAATGTGTCATTGTCTGTCCATGTGTCACTGTCTGTCACTTCAAAATGTGTCTCTTAACCTCTGTGTACCTACGTTGTAAACTTTCAATTCATAGGCTAGGTTGTAACAACCTCATGATGGGTATAGGAAACATTAGAGTATCATGTAGTAGCCTAAACCTATCAATGTTACATTGAACTGGGTGAATGGAATAGGAATGACAGTCATCCAATATGCTGTAATAGAAATAAGGCCATGCTCATGAAAAGAATGTTGTCCTCCCTCATCATAAATGGCACAGCCAATGGTAGAGACACGTTAGAGACTAAAGTCACACAGTCACAGCTGCTAGGATACATGATGACAGTGGTCTCATTAAGAATTAGATACACACTGGGGGAATCTCAGTGGGCCTAGTTACACACTGGGGGTATCTCAGTAGGCCTAGTTACACACTGGGTGAATCTCATTGAGCCTAGTTACACACTGGGTAAATCTCAGTGAGCCTAGTTACACACTGGGGGAATCTCAGTGAGCCTAGTTACACACTGGGGGAATCTCAGTGAGCCTAGTTACACACTGGGTAAATCTCAGTGAGCCTAGTTACACACTGGGGGAATCTCAGTGAGCCTAGTTACACACTGGGGGAATCTCAGTGGGCCTAGATACACACTGGGGGAATCTCAGTGGGCCTAGTTACACACTGGGGGAATCTCAGTAGGCCTAGCTACACACTGGGGGAATCTCAGTGGGCCTAGTTACACACTGGGGGAATCTCAGTGGGCCTAGTTACACACTGGGGGAATCTCAGTGGGCCTAGTTACACACTGGGTGAATCTCATTGAGCCTAGTTACACACTGGGTAAATCTCAGTGAGCCTAGTTACACACTGGGGGAATCTCAGTGGGCCTAGTTACACACTGGGGGAATCTCAGTGGGCCTAGTTACACACTGGGGGAATCTCAGTGAGCCTAGTTACACACTGGGTGAATCTCAGTGGGCCTAGTTACACACTGGGGGAATCTCAGTGGGCCTAGCTACACACTGGGGGAATCTCAGTGGGCCTAGTTACACACTGGGGGAATCTCAGTGGGCCTAGTTACACACTGGGGGAATCTCAGTGGGCCTAGTTACACACTGGGGGAATCTCAGTGGGCCTAGTTACACACTGGGTGAATCTCAGTGGGCCTAGTTACACACTGGGTGAATCTCAGTGGGCCTAGTTACACACTGGGGGAATCTCAGTGGGCCTAGTTACTCACTGTGTGAATCTCAGTGGGCCTAGTTACACACTGGGTGAATCTCAGTGGGCCTAGTTACACACTGGGGGAATCTCAGTGGGCCTAGTTACACACTGGGGGAATCTCAGTGGGCCTAGTTACACACTGGGTGAATCTCAGTGGGCCTAGTTACACACTGGGGGAATCTCAGTGGGCCTAGTTACACACTGGGTGAATCTCAGTGGGCCTAGTTACACACTGGGGGAATCTCAGTGGGCCTAGTTACACACTGGGTGAATCTCAGTGGGCCTAGTTACACACTGGGGGAATCTCAGTGGGCCTAGATCATAAATAGATACCATGTTCAGTATAGTAAATATATACAGTGTAAATGAATTATTGTTTTGAAGTGGGTGTTACACATTAGTTTTAGATTAATTTTAGATTTGTCCACATGACACGACTCACAGGAAATAGACCAGAGCACTCTCTTCCTGTGCTATAGTTCTGGGTGAGACTACGTCACTTTATATCTTCCTGTGCTATAGTTCTGGATAAGACTCTGCATCGTTTTATATATCTGTATATTTATATATCTGTATATCTCTCTCGTAGACTCAGGGTGCTTGGCATACTGTAATAAGAGACTGGTGTAGTACATTTCTCATGTCAACAAACTGAGAATTGAATATAGACTTAGACTTTTAGTAACTGTGTAGAGATGGAAGCGTATTTCTCCGCAATTGCGTAATTCAGCTCCAGAACTTAATTAAGAACATCAAGAACATTGACTGACTACCTGTTTATTTACGACTTGCTAATTGGTCAAACAGGTGGTCTGGTTTATAACGGAGGTGCAATTGGCTGTCCGGTCTGTATACAGTGTCCTAATTGGTCATCTGGTTTGTATCTGATGTGTCAATTAGTTGTCTGGTCTGTGTGTGAGGTACATACAGTGCCTTCAGAAATTATTCAGACACCTTGACTTTTTTTTACATGTTGTAACTTTTTTTAAATGGATAAAAAAAAATCCTCAGAAATCTACACACAATACCCCATAATGACAAAGTGAAAACAGGTTTTTAGACATTTTTGCAAATTTATAAGAAATTTAAAAACTGAAATAGGTTATTTAAATAAGTATTCAGACCCTTCGCTATGAGATTCAAAATTGACCTGGGGTAAATCCTGTGTCCATTGATTATCCTTGAGATGTTTCTACAACTTGATTGGAGTTTATTTGGAAAGACAAACACCTGTCTATATAAGGTCCCACAGTTGACAGTGCATGTCAGAGCAAAAACCAAGCCATGAGGTCGAAGGAATTGTCCGTAGAGCTCAGAGACAGGATTTAGTCGAGGCACAGGTCTGGGGAAGGGTACCTAAACATTTCTGCAGCATTGAAGGTCTCCAAGAACACAGTGGCCTCCATCATTCTTAAATGGAAGAAGTATGAAACCACCAAGACTCTTCCTAGAGCTGGCCGCCCGGCCAAACTGAGCAATAGGAGAAGGGCCTTGGTCAGGGAGGTGACTAAGAACCCAATGGTCACTCTGACAGAGCTTCAGAGTTCCTCTGATTAGACAAAGATTCTTTCAACAACAAGCAAAACTCACATGATATTCTCCAAAAACCCGGCAGGGCCGACATCCCAGTTATTCACAAGAGGAAGCGACGCAGGTACAGAGGACGAAGAGCCGGATGCCTCGTCAGGACCCGCAGAAGGCGCGTAGGAAAGCTACCGTTACCGTCAATACTACTCGCCAACGTGCAATCATTGGACAATAAATTAGACGAGGTACGATCATGAATATCCTACCAAAGGGACATCAAAAACTGTAATATCCTATGTTTCACGGAATCATGGCTGAATGACGACATGGATATTCAGCTAGCGGGATATACGCTGCACCGGCAAGATAGAACAGGGAACTCCGGTAAGATGGGGGGGGGACGGTCTGTGTATATTTGTAAACAACAGTTAGTGCACGAAATCTAAGGAAGTCTCTAGATTTTGCTTGCCTGAAGTAGAGTATATTGTGATAAATTGCAGGCCACACTACTTGCCTAGTGAGTTCTCAGCTATACTTTCGTGGCTGTGTATTTACCACCACAAACAGATACTGGCACTAAGACCGCACTCAGTCGGCTGTAAAAGGAAATAAGCAAACAGGAAACCACTCACCCAGAGGCGGCGCTCCTAGTGGCCGGAGACTTTAATGCAGGGAAACTTAAATCAGTTCTACCAAATCTCTATCAACTTGTTAAATGTGCATCCAGAGGGAGAATAATTATAGAACACCTGTACTCCACACACAGAGACGCGTACAAAGCTCTCCCTCGTCCTCCCTTTGGTAAATCCGACCACAACTCTATCCTCCTGATTCCTGCTTACAAGCAAAAATTAACCTGTTATGGCTAGGGGGCAGTATTTTCACGGCTGGATAAAAAACGTACCCGATTTAATCTGGTTACTACTCCTGCCCAGTAACTAGAATATGCATATAATTATTGGCTTTGGATAGAAAACACTCCAAAGTTTCTAAAACTGTTTGAATGGTGTCTGTGAGTATAACAGAACTCAAATGGCAGGTCAAAACCTGAGAGATTCCTTTACAGGAAGTGGCATGTCTGACCATTTCTTGAACTTCTTTGCCATCTCTATCATTTACTAAGGATCTCTGCTCTAACGTGACACTTCCTACGTCTTCCATGGGCGCTCAGAGCCCGGGAAAAAACAGAATGTCGTCATCCCAGCCCCAGGCTGAAACACATTATCGCCTTTCTCAAGTGGCCGATCAAGGGACTGTGGGCTAGCGGAACGTCTAGATGTAAGAGGTTAAAGCAGGAAGCACCAGTGACTCGGTCTATAAAAAAGTGGTCAGGTGAAGCAGATGCTAAACTACAGGACTGTTTTGCTATCACAGACTGGAACATGTTTCGTGATTCTTCCGATGACATTGAGGAATACACCACATCAGTCACTGGCTTTATCAATAAGTGCATCGAGAACGTCGTCCCGACAGTGACTGTACGTACATACCTTAACCAGAAGACATGGATTACAGGCAACATTCGCACTGAACCTCTTACATCTAGACGTTCCGCTAGCGGAACACCTGCTCCAATATCCAATGATGGGCGTGGCGCGAAATACAAATTCCTATAAAATCCGAAAACTTCAATTTTTCAAACATATGACTATTTTACAGCATTTTAAAGACAAGACTCTCCTTTATCTAACCACACTGTCCGATTTCAAAAAGGCTTTACAACGAAAGCAAAACATTAGATTATGTCAGCAGAGTACCCAGCCAGAAATAATCAGACACCCATTTTTCAAGCTAGCATATAATGTCACAAAAAACAAAACCACAGCTAAATGCAGCACTAACCTTTGATGATCTTCATCAGATGACAACCCTAGGACATTATGTTATACAATGCATGCATGTTTTGTTCAATCAAGTTCATATTTATATCAAAAACCAGCTTTTTTACATTAGCATGTGACGTTCAGAACTAGCATACCCCCCGCAAACATCCGGTGAATTTACTAAATTACTCACGATAAACGTTCACAAAAAACATAAAAATTATTTTAAGAATTATAGATACAGAACTCCTCTATGCACTCGATATGTCCGATTTTAAAATAGCTTTTCGGTGAAAGCACATTTTGCGATATTCTCAGTAGATAGCCCAGCCATCACGGCTAGCCATTTAGACACCGACCAAGTTTAGCCCTGATCAAACTCCAATTTACTATTACAAAAGTTTCATTATCTTTGTTGTCTTCGTCAGAATGCACTCCCAGGACTGCTACTTCAATAACAAATGTTGATTTGGTCCAAAATAATCCATCGTTATATCCAAATTGCGACGTTTTGTTCGTGCGTTCCAAGACACTATCCGAAATGGTAAATCAGGGTCGCGAGCATGGCGCAATTCGTGACAAAAGATTTCTAAATATTCCATTACCGTACTTCGAAGCATGTCAACCGCTGTTTAAAATCCATTTTTATGCCATTTTTCTCGTAAAATAAGCGATAATATTCCGACCGGGAATCTCCGTTTAGCTAAACAGAGGAAAGAAAACAAAGCTTTCGGTCGACGCGGGCACGAGCCTGAGTCTCACAGTACTGTAACCAGCCACTACCCAAACGCGCTACTTTGTTTCAGCCAGAGCCTGCAAAGCCACGATTCAGCATTTTGCCGCCTTCTGAGAGTCCATGTGAGCCGTAGAAAGTGTCACGTAAGAGCAGAGATCCCCTGTAATAGATAGAGATAATCAACAAGGCCAAGAAATGGTCAGACAGGGTACTTCCTGTACAGAATCTTCTCAGGTTTTGGCCTGCCAAATGAGTTCTGTTATACTCACAGACACCATTCAAACAGTTTTAGAAACTTTGGAGTGTTTTCTATCCAAAGCCAATAATTATATGCATATTCTAGTTTCTGGGCAGGAGTACTAATCAGATTAAATCGGGTACGTTTTTTATCCATCCGTGAAAATACTGCCCCCTAGCCATAACAGGCTAAAGGATAGAGCTGCCACTTTCAAGGTGCGGGACTCTAACCCGGAAGCTTACAAGAAATCCCGCTATGCCCTACAACGAACCATCAAACAGGCAAAGCATCAATACAGTGCTAAGATTGAATCATACTACACCGGCTCCGACGCCCGTCTTATGTGGCAGGGCTTGCGAACTATTACAGACTACAAAGGGAAGCACAGCCGCGTGCTGCCCAGTGACACAAGCCTACCAGATGAGCTAAATCACTTCTATGCTCGCTTCGAGGCAAGCAACACTGAGGCATGCATGAGAGCATCAGCTGTTCCGGGCGACTGTGTGATCAAGCTCTCCGTAGCCGACGTGAGTAAGATCTTTAAACAGGTCAAGATACACAAGGCTGCGGGGCCAGACGGATTACCAGGACGTGTGCTCCGGGCATGCGCGGACCAACTGGCAGGTGTCTTCACTGACATTTTCAACATGTCTCTGATTGAGTCTGTAATACCAACATGTTTCAAGCAGACCACCATAGTCCCTGTGCCCAACAACACTAAGGTAACCTGCCTAAATGACTACAGACCAATAGCACTCACATCTGTAGCCATAAAGTGCTTTGAAAGGCTGGTCATGGCTCTCATCAACACCATTATCTCAGATACCCTAGACCCACTCAAATTTGCATACCGCCCAAACAGATCCAAAGATGATGCAATCTCTATTGCACTCCACACTGCCCTTTCCCACCTGGACAAAAGGAACACCTATGTGAGAATGCTACTCATTGACTATAGCTCAGTGTTCAACACCATAGTACCCTCAAAGCTCATCACTAAGCTAAGGATCCTGGGACTAAACACCTCCCTCTGCAACTGGATCCTAGGTGGTGAGGGTAGGTAGCAACACATCTGCCACGCTGATCCTCAACACTGGAGCTCCCCAGGGGTGCATGCTCAGATCCCTCCTGTACTCCTTGTTCACTCATGACTGCATGGCCAGCTACGACTCCAACACCATCATTAAGTTTGCAGACGACACAACAGTGGTAGGCCTGATCACCGACAACGACGAGACAGCCTATAGGAAGGAGGTCAGAGACCTGGCCGGGTGGTGCCAGAATAACAACTTATCCCTCAACGTAACCAAGACTAAGGAGATGATTGTGGACTACAGGAAAAGGGGCCCCGAGCACGCCCCCATTCTCATCAACGGGGCTGTAGTGGAGCAGGTTGAGAGTGTCCACATCACCAACAAACTAGAATGGTCCAAACACACCAAGACAGTCGTGAAGAGGGCACGACAAAGCCTATTCCCCCTCAGGAGACTAAAAAGATTTGGCATGGGTCCTGAGATCCTCAAAAGGTTCTACAGCTGCAACATCGAGAGAATCCTGACCGGTTGCATCACTACCTGGTACGGCAATTGCTCTGACTCTGACCGCAAGGCACTTCAGAGGGTAGTGCGTACGGCCCAGTACATCACTGGGGCTAAGCTGCCTGCCATCCAGGACCTCTACAACAGGCGGTGTCAGAGGAAGGCCCTAAAAATTGTCAAAAACCCCAGCCACCCCAGTCATAGACTGTTCTCTCTACTATCGCATGGCAAGCGGTACCGGAGTGCCAAGTCTAGGAAAAAAAGGCTTCTCAACAGTTTTTACCTCCAAGCCATAAGACTCCTGAACAGGTAACCAAATGGCTACCTGGACTATTTGCATTGTGTGCCCCCCCAACCCCTCCTTTTACCTGCTGCTACTCTCTGTTTATCTTATATGCATAGTCACTTTATCTATACGTTCATGTACATACTACCTCCATTGGCCCGACCAACCAGTGCTCCCTGCACATTGGCTAACTGGGCTGCATTATGTCCCACCACCCACCAACCCCTCTTTTAACACTACTGCTACTCTCTGTTCATCATATATGCATAGTCACTTTAACCATATCTACATGTACATACTACCTCAATCAGCCTGACTAACTGGTGTCTGTATATAGCCTTGCTACTCCTATTTTCAAATGTCTTTTTACTGTTGTTTTATGTCTTTACTTACCTACACACACACACACACACACACACACACACACACACACACACACACACACACACACACACACACACACACACACACACCTTTTTTTCGCAGTATTGGTTAGAGCCTGAAAGTAAGCATTTCAATGTAAGGTCTACACATGTTGTATTCGGAGCACATGACAAATAAACTTTGATTTGATTTGTAATGTTTAAATGTGTTATTTTTAATAAATTAGCAAACATTTTTCTTTTGTTATTATAGGGTATTGTGTGTAGATTGATGAGAAGAAAAAATTTGGAAAATAGTCAAGTGGTCTGAATAGTTTTCGAAGGCGATGTACACATTGAGCCCCAGGGGGGAGGGGTCTACCGATTCTCTTCAGCTGTCAATCACTCTGGCTTCTGGCCCACCCACAGACACACTGC
>NC_138304.1:102223597-102403597 GCF_965601325.2 Salmo salar
CTGTTTGGTCCTGTTGGGTCCTGTTGGATCATGTTGGGCCCTGTTGGGTCCTGTTGGGTCCAGTTCGGTCTTGTTGGGCCCTGTTGGGCCCTGATGGGCCCTTTTGGGTCCTGTTGGGTCCAGTTCGGTCTTGTTGGGCCCTGATGGGCCCTGTTGTGTCCTGTTGGGTCCAGTTTGGGCCCTGTTGTGTCCTGTTGGGGCCTTTTGGGTCTTGTGACATACGGGCATGCCAGCGACCTTATTACCATGACAACAGCTTTACTCAGGACAGAATCATGGCAACACTGACCCAATATCAGTCAATATAATACTGTGATGGTTTCATATAGGGCACCATAACAATGTGTGTGTGTGTGTGTGTGTTTGTGTTTGTTCTGTGTGTGTGTTTGTGTTTGTTCTGTGTGTGTGTGTTTGTGTTTGTTCTGTGTGTGTGTTTGTGTTTGTTCTGTGTGTGTGTGTGTGTGTTTGTTCTGTGTGTGTGTGTGTGTTTGTGTTTGTTCTGTGTGTGTGTGTTTGTTCTGTGTGTGTGTGTTTGTTCTGTGTGTGTGTGTGTGTGTTTGTTCTGTGTGTGTGTGTTTGTTCTGTGTGTGTGTGTGTGTGTGTGTGTGCGTGTGCGTGTGCGTGTGTGTGTGTGTGTGTGTGTGTGTGTGTGTGTGTGTTTGTCACCATGTTACCATGCAAACACATATTATATCAGGTATATCATGCCATGCTAAAATGGTTCTCCCTTCCCCTCACAGTATCCATTCTGTGTTTGCCTTGTGTGTGTGTGTTTGTGTGTGTGCGTGCGTGCGTGCTTGCGTGCGTGTGTGTGTGTGTGTGTGTGTGTGTGTGTGTGTGTGCGTGTGTGTGTGTGTGTGTGTGTGTGATACTGCGGTTATCTGACTAGATAGTGATCCATGAATGCAGTATATTATATGTAGTTAGGTTTATCTTAATATATAAACACTCAAAAAACATGCACTTGTATGCTGTGAACACACACGTGCACGTGCACGCGCACACACCCACACACCCACACACAGACTCACTCGCTGAGCTAATTTCCTCCCTGAGATCCTGGGATTCCCCGCACTGGACACAAACGAGAGAGAAAGAGAGATAGTGAAAGTAAATGCACGGCTTGCTTACTGGAAGTGATTTACACCATAATGCATTGCATAATGCACTGTGTTTATCCTCTCTGTATTCACCATGGAAAGCACCTCTCTTTCCCCCCCTGAAAGACCTCTTGTCTGGTAGGGAGACAGAGCTAAGAGATATGGAGAATGGAACTCTCAGGGCATTTAGGTGGATTCCATTTAAAATATCTACTGAGAATGGAAGCATGAAAAATACCATTACTACTTCAATAGTACCTCTTAGGAATAGATATAACCTTATATTTTAGCGGGGAAACACACAACTGGCCCTATATGACAGTCTAGAGACAACATCATTCATTCTTTATTTAATAAGATTAAATAAAGTTAAATAAAGGTTCAATTTAAAGATAAAAATGATCCCCAACATCCCACTGTGCTGTTCGACATGTGAGCCTTTCCTCAAACCTCTCGACACCAAGCTTGAGCTATTTTTCATCTGGTGTGTATTGTCTTGCAAGCGACATATGTCGTTGTCTCAGAGACCATGAAGCTGGGACATATATCTGTTATGTCAGAGACTATGAAGCTAGTCCATATATCTGTTATGTCAGAGACCATGAAGCTAGTCCATATGTCTGTTATGTCAGAGACTATGAAGCTAGTCCATATGTCTGTTAATATCTCAGAGACCATGAAGCTAGTCCATATATCTGTTATGTCAGAGACCATGAAGCTAGTCCATATGTCTGTTATCTCAGAGACCATGAAGCTAGTCCATATATCTGTTATGTCAGAGACTATGAAGCTAGTCCATATGTCTGTTAATATCTCAGAGACCATGAAGCTAGTCCATATATCTGTTATGTCAGAGACTATGAAGCTAGTCCATATGTCTGTTAATATCTCAGAGACCATGAAGCTAGTCCATATGTCTGTTATCTCAGAGACAATGAAGCTAGTCCATATGTCTGTTATGTCAGAGACTATGAAGCTAGTCCATATGTCTGTTAATATCTCAGAGACCATGAAGCTAGTCCATATGTCTGTTATGTCAGAGACTATGAAGCTAGTCCATATGTCTGTTAATATCTCAGAGACCATGAAGCTAGTCCATATGTCTGTTATCTCAGAGACAATGAAGCTAGTCCATATGTCTGTTATGTCAGAGACTATGAAGCTAGTCCATATATCTGTTATCTCAGAGACCATGAAGCTAGTCCATATATCTGTTATGTCAGAGACTATGAAGCTAGTCCATATGTCTGTTAATATCTCAGAGACCATGAAGCTAGTCCATATGTCTGTTATGTCAGAGACCATGAAGCTAGTCCATATATCTGTTATGTCAGAGACTATGAAGCTAGTCCATATGTCTGTTAATATCTCAGAGACCATGAAGCTAGTCCATATGTCTGTTATGTCAGAGACCATGAAGCTAGTCCATATATCTGTTATGTCAGAGACTATGAAGCTAGTCCATATGTCTGTTAATATCTCAGAGACCATGAAGCTAGTCCATATGTCTGTTATGTCAGAGACCATGAAGCTAGTCCATATATCTGTTATGTCAGAGACCATGAAGCTAGTCCATATGTCTGTTAATATCTCAGAGACCATGAAGCTAGTCCATATGTCTGTTATGTCAGAGACCATGAAGCTAGTCCATATATCTGTTATGTCAGAGACCATGAAGCTAGTCCATATATCTGTTATGTCAGAGACCATGAAGCTAGTCCATGTGTCTGTTATTGTCGCAGAGAGTTAGCGGATATAACCATAGCTTGTAATTAGTGCCCAGTATGTAAAGGGCCGATGTTGATAGATGGATTCAGAAGATCATGGTAGAAGATGTTACTCCACATTACTCACAGTATTTAGTCGTATTTATGTGGTATTTGTCTTCAGTTATTAAGGTAGATTTTTACATAAAGTTTGGAAACAAAAAAACAATCTTAATTTCTCCCCTTTGTGTGCGTCTCTCTTTCTCCCCCTTTCTGTACCACCTTCTTCTCCCCTCCCCTGTCCCCTTTAGGTGATCCACCTGTTACTGTAAATAGGTGACACACCTGTTACTGTAAATAGGTGACCCATCTGTTGCTGTAATTAGGTGACCAACCTGTTACTGTAAATAGAAGACCCACCTGTTACTGTAAATAGAAGACCCACCTGTTACTGAAAAAAGGAGACCCACCTGTTACTGTAAATACGCGACCCATCTGTGACTGTAAATAGGTGACCCACCTGTTACTGTAAATAGGTGACCCATCTGTTACTGTAAATAGAAGACCCACCTGTTACTGAAAAAGGAGACCCACCTGTTACTGTAAATAGGTGACCCACCTGTTACTGTAAATAGGTGACCCACCTGTTACTGTAAATAGGTGACCCATCTGTTACTGTAAATAGAAGACCCACCTGTTACTGAAAAAGGAGACCCACCTGTTACTGTAAATAGGTGATCCTCCTGTCACTGTCAAAACTGATGAAATCTAGACTAACTGGAATACACATTTGTTTTTTCAATGGAAAGCACCTCTTATTGTGTAATTTACCTGATGAACAGTTAAGGGCAGGGATGAAAACGTAATAATCTGTGTCGCCTCAGGTCATTTCCAATGACTTGATGGGGTGAGGTTGGTGTGTAGGTAAATTCTGTGGCAGTTCTATGGAAAATAATTCCAGTTCTGTGAGTATTGAGAGAACACATCAGTATCTGTCCGGTTTCTGTACTTTAGTAACACATTTTCACTGACTTTAACTCACTTACTCACTCACTTCCTCAAACCTTTCACCCCAGTCCTGATATAAACTAACCCTTCACCCCTGTCCTGATCTAATCTAACCCTTCATCCCTGTCCTGATCTAACCCTTCACCCCTGTCCTGTTCTAACCCCTAACCCTTCCCCCCTGTCCTGTTCTAACCCCTAAACCTTCACCCCTGTCCTGTTCTAATCTAACCCCTAACCCTTCACCCCTGTCCTGTTCTAATCTAACCCTTCACCCCTGTCCTGTTCTAATCTAACCCTTAACCCCTGTCCTGTCCTGTTCTAATCTAACCCTTCTCCCCTGTCCTGTTCTAATCTAACCTTTCACCCCTGTCCTGTCCTGTTCTAATCTAACCCTTCTCCCCTGTCCTGTTCTAACCTACACCTTCGCCCCTGTCCTGTCCTGTTCTAATCTAACCCTTCACCCCTGTCCTGTTCTAATCTAACCTTTCACCCCTGTCCTGTCCTGTCCTGTTCTAATCTAACCCTTAACCCCTGTCCTGTCCTGTCCTGTTCTAATCTAACCCTTAACCCCTGTCCTGTCCTGATCTAACCCTTCACCCCTGTCCTGTTCTAATCTAACCTTTCACCCCTGTCCTGTCCTGTCCTGTCCTGTCCTGTTCTGTTCTAATCTAACCCTTAACCCCTGTCCTGTCCTGTTCTAATCTAACCCTTCACCCCTGTCCTGTCCTGTTCTAATCTAACCCTTCACCGCTGTCCTGTTCTAATCTAACCTTTCACCCCTGTCCTGTCCTGTTCTAATCTAACCCCTTTTCCCTGTCCTGTTCTAACCTACACCTTCGCCCCTGTCCTGTCCTGTTCTAATCTAACCCTTCGCCCCTGTCCTGTTGTAACCCAACCCTTCCCCCCTGTCCTGATATAACCCAACCCTTCATCACTGTCCTGTTCTAAACTAACCCTTCACCCCAGTCCTGTTCACATCTCCACATCTCAACATCAACTGTTCAAATCAAATCAAATCAAATGTATTTATATAGCCCTTCGTACATCAGCTGATATCTCAAAGTGCTGTACAGAAACCCAGCCTAAAACCCCAAACAGCAAGCAATGCATGTGAAAGAAGCACGGTGGCTAGGAAAAACTCCCTAGGAAAAACTCCCTAGAAAGGCCAAAAACCTAGGAAGAAACCTAGAGAGGAACCAGGCTATGAGGGGTGGCCAGTCCTCTTCTGGCTGTGCCGGGTGGATATTATAACAGAACATGGTCAAGATGTTAAAATGTTCATAAATGACCAGCATGGTCAAATAATAATAATCATAGTAGTTGTCGAGGGTGCAACAAGCACGTCCGGTGAACAGGTCAGGGTTCCATAGCCACAGGCAGAACAGTTGAAACTGGAGCAGCAGCACGGCCAGGTGGACTGGGGACAGCAAGGAGTCATCATGCCAGGTAGTCCTGAGGCATGGTCCTAGGGCTCAGGTCCTCCGAGAGAAAGAAAGAAAGAAAGAGAGAATTAGAGAGAGCATATTTAAATTCACACAGGACACCGGATAAGACAAGAGAAATACTCCAGATGTAACAGACTGACCCTAGCCCCCCGACACATAAACTACTGCAGCATAAATAAATACTGGAGGCTGAGACAGGAGGGATCAGAAGACACTGTGGCCCCATCCGATGATACCCCCGGACAGGGCCAAACTGTTCAGAGGAGACTGTGTGAATCAGGCCTTCATGGTCGAATTGCTGCAAAGAATCCACCACTAAAGGACACCAATAATAAAGGAGAGACTTGCATGTTCAAAGAAACACAAGCAATGGACATTAGACTGGTGGAAATTAGTCCTTTGGTCTGGAGTCCAAATTGGAGATTTTTGGTTCCAACCGCCGTGTCTTTGTGAGACGCAGAGTAGGTGAACGGATGATCTCTGCATGTGTGGTTCCCACCGTGAAGCATGGAGGAGGAGGTGTTATGGTGTGTGGGTGCTTTGCTGGTGACACTGTCAGTGATTTATTTAGAATTCAAGTCACACTTAACCAGCATGTCTGCCACAGCATTCTGCAGCAATACGCCATCCCATCTGGTTTGCGCTCAGTTGGACTATAATTTGTTTTTCTACTGGACAATGACCCAACACTCCTCCAGGCTGTGTAAGGGCTATTTGACCAAGAAGGAGAGTGATGGAGTGCTGCATTAGATGACCTGGCATCCACAATCACCTGACCTCAACCCAATTGAGATGGTTTGATATGAGTCGGACCACAGAGTGAAGGAAAAGCAGCTAACAATTGCTCGGCATATGTGAGAACTCCTTCAAGACTGTTGCCAAGAGTGTGCAAAGCTGTCATCAAGGCAAAGGATGGATACTTTGAAGAATATAAAATCTAAAATATATTTTGATTTGTTTAACACATTTTTTGGTTACTACAGTACATGATTCCATATGTGTTATTTCATAGTTTTGTCTTCACTATTATTCTACAATGTATAAAATATTAAAAATAAATAAAAATGTAAGGACCGATGCCGGAGACGGGAAGCAGCTGTGGTTAGTCAACATTTAATAAGGAACAGGCATAAAACAAGACAGGCACAGCGTTGGCACACGGGCAACACAACGACATTCGACAATCAACGCAGCGGCGGGGAACAGAGCTGGGGAACTGACAAATATAGGGTAAACAGGTAAACTCAGCCCCTGTCCCCACCCAGCCCCTGTCCTCATCCAGTCCTTGTCCCCATCCAGTCCCTGTCCTCCACCCAGTCCCTGTCCCCACCCAGTCCCTGTCCCCACCCAGTCCCTGTCCCCACTCAGTCCCTGTCCCCACCCAGTCCCTGTCCCCACTCAGTCCCTGTCCCCATCCAGTCCCTGTCCCCACCCAGTCCCTGTCCCCACCCAGCCCCCGTCCTCCACCCAGTCCCTGTCCCCACCCAGTCCCTGTCCCCACCCAGCCCCCGTCCTCCACCCAGTCCCTGTCCCCACCCAGTCCCTGTCCCCACCCAGCCTCTGTCCCCACCCAGCCTCCGTCCCCACCCAGTCCCCGTCCCCACTCAGTCCCTGTCCCCATCCAGTCCCTGTCCCCATCCAGTCCCTGTGCCCACCCAGTCCCTGTCCCCACCCAGCCATGTAATGTAATGTAATGAATTGTAATGTATTGTAATGTATTGTAATGTAATGTAGTGTAATCTAATGTAATGTAGTGTAATGTAAAGTAATGTATTGTAATGTATTGTAATGTAATGTATTGTAATGTAATGTAGTGTAATCTAATGTAATGTATTGTATTGTATTGTAAAGTAATGTATTGTAATTTAATGTAATGTATTGTATTGTAATGTAATGTATTGTAATGTATTGTAATGTATTGTAATGTAATGTGATGTATAGTAATGTAATGTGATGTAGTGTAATTTAATGTGATCTATTGTAATGTAATGTATTGTAATGTAATGTAATGTAATGTAATGTAATGTAAAGTAATGTATTGTAATGTAATGTATTGTATTGTAATGTAATGTGATGTATAGTAATGTAATGTATTGTAATGTAATTTAATGTGATCTATTGTAATGTAATGTATTGTATTGTAATGTATTGTAATGTAATGTGATCTATTGTATTGTAATGTATTGTAATGTAATGTGATCTATTGTATTGTAATGTATTGTAATGTGATCTATTGTAATGTAATGTATTGTATTGTATTGTAATGTATTGTAATGTAATGTGATGTATTGTATTGTAATGTAATGTAATGTAATTTAATGTGATCTATTGTATTGTAATGTATTGTAATGTAATGTGATGTATAGTAATGTAATGTATTGTAATGTAATTTAATGTGATCTATTGTAATGTAATGTATTGTAATGTAATGTAATGTAATGTATTGTATTGTAATGTAATGTAATGTATTGTATTGTAATGTAATGTGATGTATAGTAATGTAATGTATTGTAATGTAATTTAATGTGATCTATTGTAATGTAATGTATTGTAATGTAATGTATTGTAATGTAATGTATTGTAATGTAATGTAATGTATTGTATTGTATTGTATTGTAATGTAATGTAATGTAATGTAATGTATTGTAATGTAATGTAATGTATAGCAATGTAATGTATTGTAATGTATTGTATTGTAATGTAATGTATTGTAATGTATTGTATTGTAATGTAATGTAATGTAATGTAATGTATTGTCATGTAATGTAATGTATTGTAATGTATTGTATTGTAATGTAATGTATTGTAATGTAATGTATTGTAATGTATTGTATTGTAATGTAATGTAATGTAATGTACTGTACTGTAATGTAATGTATTGTAATGTAATGTATTGTAATGTAATGTAATGTAATGTATTGTAATGTAATGTACTGTAATGTAATGTATAGTATTGTAATGTATTGTATTGTAATGTAATGTAATGTATTGTAATGTATTGTAATGTAATGTATTGTATTGTAATGTAATGTATTGTAATGTAATGTATTGTATTGTAATGTAATGTAGTGTAATGTAAAGTAATGTATTGTAATCTAATGTAATGTAATGTAATGTAATGTATTGTAATGTAATGTATTGTAATGTAATGTAATGTAATGTATTGTAATGTAATGTATTGTAATGTAATGTAATGTATTGTAATGTAATGTATTGTAATGTAATGTACTGTAATGTAATGTATTGTAATGTAATGTAATGTAATGTACTGTACTGTAATGTTTTGTAATGTTTTGTAATGTAATGTAATGTATTGTATTGTAATGTAATGTGATGTATAGTAATGTAATGTATTGTAATGTAATTTAATGTGATCTATTGTAATGTAATGTAATGTATTGTAATGTATTGTATTGTAATGTAATGTAATGTAATGTAATGTAATGTATTGTATTGTAATGTAATGTATTGTAATGTAATGTAATGTATTGTATTGTAATGTAATTTAATGTGATCTATTGTAATGTAATGTAATGTATTGTAATGTAATGTATTGTAATGTAATGTGATGTATAGTAATGTGATGTATTGTAATGTAATTTAATGTGATCCATTGTAATGTAATGTAATGTATTGTAATGTATTGTAATGTAATGTGATGTATAGTAATGTGATGTATTGTAATGTAATTTAATGTCATCTATTGTAATGTAATGTATTGTATTCGTATGTATGCTGATCTGTGGAGGATTGCATTTCTGCAACAGAAACAGAAAGATGAGATCTGCAGTTTTGTTTTTAATATTAAGGGTAGTTAGTTACTCATGTCATTCAGTTCAACTTCTCTCGCCCTCTCCTCCTCTCGCTGTCTCAACCTGTCACACAGGAAGCGATCCAGCTAGCTGTCGTCACTTAAAGGGCCAGTGTAGTCAAAATTCTGTTTTTCCTTTGTTTTATATCATATTGTACAACAGCTGATAAAACGAACACTATAAAAGTGTAAAAATTCTGCGTTAATTCCTGTTGATGGTTAGTTGATTGTTGAAAATACAATCTGAAACAGGAACTGGTTGCATCACTGCCTGGTATGGCAACCGCTCGGCCTCCGACCGCAAGGCACTACAGAGGGTAGTCCGTACGGCCCAGTACGTCACTGGGGCAAAGCTTCCTGCCATCCAGGACTTCTACACCAGGCGGTGTCAGAGGAAGGCCCTAACAATTGTCAAAGACTCCAGCCACCCAAATCACAGACTGTTCTCTCTGCTACCGCATTGCAAGCAGTACCGGAGCACCAAGTCTAGGACAAGAAGGCTTCTAAACAGCTTCTAACCCCAAGCCATAAGACTCCTGAACATCTAATCAAATGGCTACCCAGACTATTTGCATTGCCCCCCCTCCACTCTTTTACGCTGCTGCTACTCTCTGTTATTATCTATGCATAGTCACTTTAATAACTCTACCTACATGTACATATTTCCTCAATTACCTTGACTAACTAGTGGCCCCGCACATTGACTCTGTACCGGTATCGCCTGTATATAGCCTCTACATTGACTCTGTACCGGTACCCCCTGTATATAGCCTCCACATTGACTCTGTACCGGTACCCCTTGTCTATAGCCTCCACATTGACTCTGTACCGGTATCCCCTGTCTATAGCCTCCACATTGACTCTGTACCGGTATCCCCTGTCTATAGCCTCCACATTGACTCTGTACCGGTACCCCCTGTCTATAGCCTCCACATTGACTCTGTACCGGTATCCCCTGTATATAGCCTCCATATGGACTCTGTACCGGTCCCCCCTGTATATAGCCTCCACATTGACTCTGTACCGGTACCCCCTGTATATAGCCTCCACATTGACTCTGTACCGTAATACCCTGTATATAGCCTCCACCTTGACTCTGTATCAGTACCCCTGTATATAGCCTCCACATTGACTCTGTACCGGTACCCCCTGTATATAGCCTCCACATTGACTCTGTACCGGTACCCCCTGTATATAGCCTCCACATTGACTCTGTACCAGTACCACCCTGTATATAGCCTCCACATTGACTCTGTACCGGTACCCCCTGTATATAGCCTCCACATTGACTCTGTACCGGTACCGCCCTGTATATAGTCTCCACATTGACTCTGTACCGGTACCGCCCTGTAAATAGCCT
This sequence comes from Salmo salar, assembly GCF_965601325.2. Lineage (NCBI taxonomy): Eukaryota > Metazoa > Chordata > Actinopteri > Salmoniformes > Salmonidae > Salmo > Salmo salar. The sequence continues at coordinate 102,234,028 of NC_138304.1, forward strand.
CCACATTGACTCTGTACCGGTACCCCCTGTATATAGCCTCCACATTGACTCTGTACCGGTACCGCCCTGTATATAGCCTCCACATTGACTCTGTACCGGTACCCCCCTGTATATAGCCTCCACATTGACTCTGTACCGGTACCCCCTGTATATAGCCTCCACATTGACTCTGTACCGGTACCCCCTGTATATAGCCTCCACATTGACTCTGTACCGGTACCGCCCTGTATATAGCCTCCACATTGACTCTGTACCGGTACCCCCCTGTATATAGCCTCCACATTGACTCTGTACCGGTACCCCCTGTATATAGCCTCCACATTGACTCTGTACCGGTACCCCCTGTATATAGCCTCCACATTGACTCTGTACCGGGACCGCCCTGTAAATAGCCTCCACATTGACTCTGTACCGCTACCCCCTGTATATAGCCTCCACATTGACTCTGTACCAGTACCACCCTGTATATAGCCTCCACATTGACTCTGTACCGGTACCCCCTGTATATAGCCTCCACATTGACTCTGTACCGGTACCCCCTGTATATAGCCTCCACATTGACTCTGTACCGGTACCCCCTGTATATAGCCTCCACATTGACTCTGTACCGGTATCCCCTGTATATAGTCTCCACATTGACTCTGTACCGGTACCCCCTGTATATAGCCTCCACATTGACTCTGTACCGGTACCCCCTGTATATAGCCTCCACATTGACTCTGTACCGGTACCCCCTGTATATAGCCTCCACATTGACTCTGTACCGGGACCCCCTGTATATAGCCTCCACATTGACTCTGTACCGGTACCCCCTGTATATAGCCTCCACATTGACTCTGTACCGGTACCCCCTGTATATAGCCTCCACATTGACTCTGTACCGTAATACCCTGTATATAGCCTCCACATTGACTCTGTACCGGGACCCCCTGTATATAGCCTCCACATTGACTCTGTACAGGTACCCCCTGTATATAGCCTCCACATTGACTCTGTACCGGGACCGCCCTGTATATAGCCTCCACATTGACTCTGTACCGGTACCCCTTGTCTATAGCCTCCACATTGACTCTGTACCGGTACCCCCTGTATATAGCCTCCACATTGACTCTGTACCGGGACCGCCCTGTATATAGCCTCCACATTGACTCTGTACCGGGACCGCCCTGTATATAGCCTCCACATTGACTCTGTACAGGTACCCCCTGTATATAGCCTCCACATTGACTCTGTACTGGTACCCCCCTGTATATAGCCTCCACATTGACTCTGTACCGTAATACCCTGTATATAGCCTCCACATTGACTCTGTACTGGTACCCCCTGTATATAGCCTCCACATTGACTCTGTACCGGTACCCCCTGTATATAGTCTCCACATTGACTCTGTACTGGTACCCCCTGTATATAGCCTCCACATTGACTCTGTACCGGGACCGCCCTGTAAATAGTCTCCACATTGACTCTGTACCGGGACCCCCTGTATATAGCCTCCACATTGACTCTGTACCGGTACCCCCTGTATATAGCCTCCACATTGACTCTGTACCGGTACCGCCCTGTATATAGCCTCCACATTGACTCTGTACCGGTACCCCCTGTATATAGTCTCCACATTGACTCTGTACTGGTACCCCCTGTATATAGCCTCCACATTGACTCTGTACCGGTACCCCCTGTATATAGCCTCCACATTGACTCTGTACCGGTACCCCCCTGTATATAGTCTCCACATTGACTCTGTACCGGTACCCCCTGTATATAGCCTCCACATTGACTCTGTACCGGGACACCCTGTATATAGTCTCCACATTGACTCTGTACTGGTACCCCCTGTATATAGTCTCCACATTGACTCTGTACTGGTACCCCCTGTATATAGCCTCCACATTGACTCTGTACCGGTACCCCCTGTATATAGCCTCCACATTGACTCTGTACCGGTACCCCCCTGTATATAGTCTCCACATTGACTCTGTACCGGTACCCCCTGTATATAGCCTCCACATTGACTCTGTACCGGGACACCCTGTATATAGTCTCCACATTGACTCTGTACTGGTACCCCCTGTATATAGCCTCCACATTGACTCTGTACCGGTACCCCCTGTATATAGTCTCCACATTGACTCTGTACTGGTACCCCCTGTATATAGCCTCCACATTGACTCTGTACCGGTACCCCCTGTATATAGCCTCCACATTGACTCTGTACCGGTACCCCCCTGTATATAGTCTCCACATTGACTCTGTACCGGTACCCCCTGTATATAGCCTCCACATTGACTCTGTACCGGGACACCCTGTATATAGTCTCCACATTGACTCTGTACTGGTACCCCCTGTATATAGCCTCCACATTGACTCTGTACCGGGACCCCCTGTATATAGCCTCCACATTGACTCTGTACCGTAATACCCTGTATATAGCCTCCACATTGACTCTGTACCGGGACCCCCTGTATATAGCCTCCACATTGACTCTGTACAGGTACCCCCTGTATATAGCCTCCACATTGACTCTGTACCGGGACCCCCTGTATATAGCCTCCACATTGACTCTGTACAGGTACCCCCTGTATATAGCCTCCACATTGACTCTGTACCGGGACCCCTGTATATAGCCTCTGCATTGACTCTGTACTGGTACCCCCTGTATATAGTCTCCACATTGACTCTGTACTGGTACCCCCTGTATATAGCCTCCACATTGACTCTGTACTGGTACCCCCTGTATATAGTCTCCACATTGACTCTGTACTGGTACCCCCTGTATATAGCCTCCACATTGACTCTGTACCGGTACCCCCTGTATATAGCCTCCACATTGACTCTGTACCGGTACCCCCCTGTATATAGTCTCCACATTGACTCTGTACCGGTACCCCCTGTATATAGCCTCCACATTGACTCTGTACCGGGACACCCTGTATATAGTCTCCACATTGACTCTGTACTGGTACCCCCTGTATATAGCCTCCACATTGACTCTGTACCGGTACCCCCTGTATATAGTCTCCACATTGACTCTGTACTGGTACCCCCTGTATATAGCCTCCACATTGACTCTGTACCGGTACCCCCTGTATATAGCCTCCACATTGACTCTGTACCGGTACCCCCCTGTATATAGTCTCCACATTGACTCTGTACCGGTACCCCCTGTATATAGCCTCCACATTGACTCTGTACCGGGACACCCTGTATATAGTCTCCACATTGACTCTGTACTGGTACCCCCTGTATATAGCCTCCACATTGACTCTGTACCGGGACCCCCTGTATATAGCCTCCACATTGACTCTGTACCGTAATACCCTGTATATAGCCTCCACATTGACTCTGTACCGGGACCCCCTGTATATAGCCTCCACATTGACTCTGTACAGGTACCCCCTGTATATAGCCTCCACATTGACTCTGTACCGGGACCCCCTGTATATAGCCTCCACATTGACTCTGTACAGGTACCCCCTGTATATAGCCTCCACATTGACTCTGTACCGGGACCGCCCTGTATATAGCCTCCACATTGACTCTGTACAGGTACCCCCTGTATATAGCCTCCACATTGACTCTGTACCGGTACCCCCTGTATATAGTCTCCACATTGACTCTGTACCGGTACCCCCTGTATATAGTCTCCACATTGACTCTGTACAGGTACCCCCTGTATATAGCCTCCACATTGACTCTGTACCGGGACCCCCTGTATATAGCCTCCACATTGACTCTGTACCGGTACCCCCTGTATATAGTCTCCACATTGACTCTGTACCGGTACCCCCTGTATATAGTCTCCACATTGACTCTGTACAGGTACCCCCTGTATATAGCCTCCACATTGACTCTGTACCGGGACCCCCTGTATATAGCCTCCACATTGACTCTGTACCGGGACCCCCTGTATATAGCCTCCACATTGACTCTGTACAGGTACCCCCTGTATATAGCCTCCACATTGACTCTGTACCGGTACCCCCTGTATATAGCCTCCACATTGACTCTGTACCGGTACCCCCTGTATATAGTCTCCACATTGACTCTGTACCGTAACACCCTGTATATAGCCTCCACATTGACTCTGTACCGGTACCCCCTGTATATAGCCTCCACATTGACTCTGTACCGGTACCCCCCTGTATATAGCCTCCACATTGACTCTGTACCGGTACCCCCCTGTATATAGCCTCCACATTGACTCTGTACCGGTACCCCCTGTATATAGTCTCCACATTGACTCTGTACCGTACCCCCTGTATATAGTCTCCACATTGACTCTGTACTCGTACCCCCTGTATATAGCCTCCACATTGACTCTGTACCGGTACCCCCTGTATATAGTCTCCACATTGACTCTGTACCGGTACCCCCTGTATATAGCCTCCACATTGACTCTGTACCGGTACCCCCTGTATATAGCCTCCACATTGACTCTGTACCGGTACCCCCTGTATATAGTCTCCACATTGACTCTGTACCGGTACCCCCTGTATATAGCCTCCACATTGACTCTGTACCGGTACCCCCTGTATATAGTCTCCACATTGACTCTGTACCGGTACCCCCTGTATATAGCCTCCACATTGACTCTGTACCGTACCCCCTGTATATAGTCTCCACATTGACTCTGTACTCGTACCCCCTGTATATAGCCTCCACATTGACTCTGTACCGGTACCCCCTGTATATAGTCTCCACATTGACTCTGTACCGGTACCCCCTGTATATAGCCTCCACATTGACTCTGTACCGGTACCCCCCTGTATATAGCCTCCACATTGACTCTGTACCGGTACCCCCTGTATATAGCCTCCACATTGACTCTGTACCGGGACCCCCTGTATATAGCCTCCACATTGACTCTGTACCGGTACCCCCCTGTATATAGCCTCCACATTGACTCTGTACCGGGACCCCCTGTATATAGCCTCCACATTGACTCTGTACCGGTACCCCCCTGTATATAGCCTCCACATTGACTCTGTACCGGGACCCCCCTGTATATAGCCTCCACATTGACTCTGTACAGGTACCCCCTGTATATAGCCTCCACATTGACTCTGTACCGGTACCCCCCTGTATATAGCCTCCACATTGACTCTGTACCGGTACCCCCTGTATATAGCCTCCACATTGACTCTGTACCGGGACCCCCTGTATATAGCCTCCACATTGACTCTGTACCGGTACCCCCCTGTATATAGCCTCCACATTGACTCTGTACCGGTACCCCCTGTATATAGCCTCCACATTGACTCTGTACCGGGACCCCCTGTATATAGCCTCCACATTGACTCTGTACCGGTACCCCCTGTATATAGCCTCCACATTGACTCTGTACCGGGACCCCCTGTATATAGCCTCCACATTGACTCTGTACCGGGACCCCCCTGTATATAGTCTCCACACTGACTCTGTACCGGTACCCCCTGTATATAGCCTCCACATTGACTCTGTACCGTAACACCCTGTATATAGCCTCCACATTGACTCTGTACCGGTACCCCCCTGTATATAGCCTCCACATTGACTCTGTACTGGTACCCCCTGTATATAGCCTCCACATTGACTCTGTACCGGGACCCCCTGTATATAGCCTCCACATTGACTCTGTACCGGGACCCCCTGTATATAGTCTCCACATTGACTCTGTACCGGTACCCCCTGTATATAGCCTCCACATTGACTCTGTACCGGTACCCCCTGTATATAGCCTCCACATTGACTCTGTACCGGTACCCCCTGTATATAGCCTCCACATTGACTCTGTACCGGTACCCCCTGTATATAGCCTCCACATTGACTCTGTACCGTACCCCCTGTATATAGTCTCCACATTGACTCTGTACCGGTACCCCCTGTATATAGCCTCCACATTGACTCTGTACCGGTACCCCCTGTATATAGTCTCCACATTGACTCTGTACCGGTACCCCCTGTATATAGCCTCCACATTGACTCTGTACCGGTACCCCCCTGTATATAGCCTCCACATTGACTCTGTACCGGTACCCCCTGTATATAGCCTCCACATTGACTCTGTACCGGGACCCCCTGTATATAGCCTCCACATTGACTCTGTACCGGTACCCCCCTGTATATAGCCTCCACATTGACTCTGTACCGGGACCCCCTGTATATAGCCTCCACATTGACTCTGTACCGGTACCCCCCTGTATATAGCCTCCACATTGACTCTGTACCGGGACCCCCCTGTATATAGCCTCCACATTGACTCTGTACCGGTACCCCCTGTATATAGCCTCCACATTGACTCTGTACCGGTACCCCCCTGTATATAGCCTCCACATTGACTCTGTACCGGTACCCCCTGTATATAGCCTCCACATTGACTCTGTACCGGGACCCCCTGTATATAGCCTCCACATTGACTCTGTACCGGTACCCCCCTGTATATAGCCTCCACATTGACTCTGTACCGGTACCCCCTGTATATAGCCTCCACATTGACTCTGTACCGGGACCCCCTGTATATAGCCTCCACATTGACTCTGTACCGGTACCCCCTGTATATAGTCTCCACATTGACTCTGTACCGGGACCCCCTGTATATAGCCTCCACATTGACTCTGTACCGGGACCCCCCTGTATATAGTCTCCACACTGACTCTGTACCGGTACCCCCTGTATATAGCCTCCACATTGACTCTGTACCGTAACACCCTGTATATAGCCTCCACATTGACTCTGTACCGGTACCCCCCTGTATATAGCCTCCACATTGACTCTGTACTGGTACCCCCTGTATATAGCCTCCACATTGACTCTGTACCGGGACCCCCTGTATATAGTCTCCACATTGACTCTGTACCGGGACCCCCTGTATATAGCCTCCACATTGACTCTGTACCGGTACCCCCTGTATATAGCCTCCACATTGACTCTGTACCGGGACCCCCTGTATATAGTCTCCACATTGACTCTGTACCGGTACCCCCTGTATATAGTCTCCACATTGACTCTGTACCAGTACCCCCTGTATATAGTCTCCACATTGACTCTGTACCGTAACACCCTGTATATAGTCTCCACATTGACTCTGTACCGGGACCCCCTGTATATAGCCTCCACATTGACTCTGTACCGTAACACCCTGTATATAGCCTCCACATTGACTCTGTACCGGGACCGCCCTGTATATAGCCTCCACATTGACTCTGTACCGGTACACCCTGTATATAGCCTCCACATTGACTCTGTACCGGGACCCCCTGTATATAGCCTCCACATTGACTCTGTACCGTAACACCCTGTATATAGCCTCCACATTGACTCTGTACCGGGACCGCCCTGTATATAGCCTCCACATTGACTCTGTACCGGTACACCCTGTATATAGCCTCCACATTGACTCTGTACCGGGACCCCCTGTATATAGCCTCCACATTGACTCTGTACCGGTACACCCTGTATATAGCCTCCACATTGACTCTGTACCGGTACCCCCTGTATATAGCCTCCACATTGACTCTGTACCGGTACACCCTGTATATAGCCTCCACATTGACTCTGTACCGGTACACCCTGTATATAGCCTCCACATTGACTCTGTACCGTAACACCCTGTATATAGCCTCCACCTTGACTCTGTACCGGTACACCCTGTATATAGCCTCCACATTGACTCTGTACCGGTACACCCTGTATATAGTCTCCACATTGACTCTGTACCGGTACCCCCTGTATATAGCCTCCACATTGACTCTGTACCGGGACCCCCTGTATATAGCCTCCACATTGACTCTGTACCGGTACCCCCTGTATATAGCCTCCACATTGACTCTGTACCGGTACCGCCCTGTATATAGCCTCCACATTGACTCTGTACCGGTACCCCCTGTATATAGCCTCCACATTGACTCTGTACCGGTACCGCCCTGTATATAGTCTCGCTGTTGTTATTTCACTGCTACTCTTTAAATACTTGTTCCTTTTATCTCTTATTCTTATCTGTATTTTTTGTTTTAACTGCATTGTTGGTTAAGGGCTCGTAAGTAAACATTTCACTGTAAGGTCTACTACACCTGTTGTATTCGGCGCATGTGACTAATAACATTTGATTTGATTTGAACTTCTAATCAGCAGGTTTGCGTGGTCAGGAGTTTCAGCTTTCCATGGTGACGTCCCCATGAGGTCAATTAGTGAATAGAACAATAACAAAGAGAGTTCCAAACCTCTCTGCCAATAACAGCTAGTTTTCAGTTTTCCCCTCCACACTCAGACCAGTCTCAGATTAAGCCACCATCTCAGATGGTTCTGAAATGGTTTTATGTAGTTATAAACAGATTAGTTAAGCATTCCTGACACATTATTTTGTTGAAAGACAATTTTAACTCTCAGAAAGCTAAATGAGTGAACGCAAATTGGCCATTTCAATTGATAGGATTCGTATAGTTTTCAATAAATATAATAGCCAACATCCAATTTGTACCAAACCTCAATGAATAAAACTTGACGAATCAAAATAAATGGTAAAATCTCACCGACAGACCCCCACAAACCCCACACAAAGCTTTTGACAATTTTTGGGGGGGAATCCTCATGTCTTAACCATTGTTAAGAAGAGGTTTGGTCCAAATTGAATGTTGGGTGCTATGTTTATTGAATATTACACAAATCCAACAAATTGAAATAGCCAATTTGGGTGCAATCAATTAGTTAATTTCTCAGAGTTCAAATTATCTTTCAACAAAATAATGTTGCAGGAATGCTTATCTTACCTGTTTCTAACTACAGAAACAACTTGGGAACAATCTGAGATGGTGGGTGTTTAAGTGCTCTTTCTTGTGCTTTTTAAGGTGGAATGACTTAAAACGGCTGCATTGGGCCTTTAACCCTTAAGACTGTTTCTGCCTGGCCCAGTCCATTCTCAGAAAAAGTGAGAAATGTCAAATTTGCCGTAAGGCATGCCACACATTCTACAGCCAGACAGTGGAGACTATATGTCATGGTGAGAAATGAGAGGGAGAGGGGAGTGGGGGAGAGGGAGGTGAGGGAGAGTAATGAGAGGGAGGTGAGGGAGAGAAATGAGAGGGAGGTGAGGGAGAGAGAGACGGAGGAAGAGAGAGGAGGGATGTGAGAAAGGTTATCAGTGTGGCTCCATGGTTGGCACTCTCTTTCTCTCTCTCGTTCTCTCTCTCTCTCTCTCGCTCACTTAACCATCTCTCTCTCTCTCTCGCTCCCTCTCTCTCTCTCTCTTTGTCACTCTCTCTCTCTCTCTCACTTAACTGTCTCTCTCTCTCTTTCTCTCTCTCTCTCTCGGTTTCTCTTTCTCTCATTGACCACGTTTACATGCACACAGTATTTCAGGATAAGCTGTTTACATGGACCTTTGGTATCCCCCTCATGAGAATCCCTGTTTTCATGAATAAACTGAATATTCCTCATCTAAGTTCATATGGGTTAAATGGAATATTAAGTGAAATATGGACACTGACTGTAGACCTATAACCTCTCACATGTAATTTAATATGAACTCCTGCAGAATAATGCCTTTCTTCCATAAAAATTTAAGAACAAATGTTAATTTTTTAAATATGATTTATTTATTTCAGCATCTGTTGAGAAAATGTGAATGAGCCTGAGAGGTGTAATCGTTGACACATTATTTCAACTGTATAAATGATGCACCTAAGATCAAGATGCACCTAAGATCTTTCATCATTTTCTCAGTTTTAAATTTTATTACAACTGTTCAAACTGATGACAATTGGACATTTTACACAGGACCAATCTTACCAATGATTTTTCTTTTTTTAGTTATTGTGTTTTTTCCCCCGGTCCCTAAACGAAACAGACAATTTTACCAGTGTTAACTAGATTACTATTCATTCTATCAATGTAAGACATTATTCTGGTGAGCACTGCTTTATTTAGTCTCATAGGGCAACAAGGTATGACAGAAGAGAAACTGCATGTATATAACTAGATTACAACCAAATGTTCGAAATGATTTGTGGAAATGTGTCTAAATTAGGTGTGAAAGTAGCCAGTAGGCTGTATGATCCAGTGGAGAGTATCAGCTTAATTAATTATTAAGGAATTATTATGTTGAACTGTGTGGGTATCCTTCTTTTTGAAGTGATTTTGTTTCACAATCAGATCAAAACATGACCGCCCAACATCCATGATAATGCGATACTGACCCTGCGCAGATCGTGAAAAACAACTCTAAGCCTAAATACGCTAAGATGTATCTCGTCTAAAATCAGCATAGCCCACAATCTTTTTCGGGTTATTGTAAACGGGATATGACGTTTAGGTATATACGTCAATTCAAAAACAGACTACTTGAGTATCCCGAATAATACCAGGATATTGGTGCTCATGTAAACACGGCCATTCTCTCTTTCTTACTGGGGATCGAACATTGTGTCATAATGTGCCAGCCAACCAGGATCAGGCCAGGGTTTACATTTACAAACCATGGCAGACAGTGTGTATGTCTGATGGATTCAACAGGTAAAATGTTCATCTCCTTCTGATGAAAGATACTGATATGACTGTGCTTGCCTTGGTTTCCCCATTAAATCAGTCAACAACAACAAAAAATGCATTCCGAGCTATTGATGTTGTTGTTGTTTTGTTTAAAGTTGCATTATTAATCAAGTGAAGTCATCAATAAAGGTGATTGGAAGTGGAAGTCTGGAGCAAGCATGAATAAAGTAAACAGCTAGCTAGAATTTCTAAACAGCTGTAGAAGATAGTTTATGTTTGTGTTTGCAAACGGTTGGAATGTACGTGATGGCCACGTCACATGTTGTTGGGATGTTGGTGTTGTTTGTCGGTGTTGTTGACAAGCAGCGGGGGAACAAACAAACAAACAAACCTTTGAACACGTCAAGGTTGCCTGGTAACGCGACTTTGCATTGCATTGAATCCTATGCGGGGCAGAAATCAGCGTTTGAACCAGGAACGTTTCCTTTCACGACCTCCACAAACCCAGAACGTTAAATAAAATGATACGTGCCGTGATTCAAACACGAATTTCTGCCAGACATACCATTTCAAATGCAATTAAACATCGGCTTTCCAGGCAAATGTTGTTGTTCAATCTGTATTCAACCTGGTAGATGCGCACATCATTGCACGACTAATAAATAAAAAATTAAAACAATGAGCGCGATATCATTTTGCCAGTATTGGAATATGATGTTGGAGAGAGAGAGAGAGACCATTGGAATATGATGTTGGAGAGAGAGAGAGACCATTGGAATATGATGTTGGAGAGAGAGAGAGAGAGAGACCATTGGAATATGATGTTGGGAGAGAGAGAGAGACCATTGGAATATGATGTTAGAGAGAGAGAGAGAGACCATTGGAATATGATGTTGGGAGAGAGAGAGAGACCATTGGAATATGATGTTGGGGAGAGCAGAGAGAGAGAGAGAGAGACCATTGGAATATGAGTGGGGGGGGCCTTGGGAGAGAGAGAGAGAGAGAGAGAGAGAGACCGGAGTTGGGGGGGGCCGAATATGATGTTGAGAGAGAGAGAGAGAGAGAGAGAGAGAGAGAGAGAGAGACCATTGGAAGTGGGGGGGGGGGGGCCATGGATGTGTGGGAGAGAAAACGTTTTAGAGTCTCTTGAAGAGGGCGGAGAGAAGTCATAAAGGTGCTCATGATTGGATAGAGTCGTGTGACCACGCCTGTTGGTGGTATCTTGGTGTATATTGAAGCGCTGCGTTCAGCCACATCTGAAACTAGTGGGTATCCTTCTACGGGAGCGACAGGTTGAAGTGCGAAGAAACGAGCTATTCTTGCTTCAAAGGATTCCCCCCTCCCCCCCTCCAAAATTACACGATTGCCTTTCTTTTCTGTTGCCATTGGATCCATAACACTGCGCGGGGCTGGATTAAATTGAGACCACTTTTTGTTTTTGTTTTTCCCTTTGAAATTTTCTTTAAAAACACCGAACAACGATGGGTTCCCAAGCGTCCAAAGGAGAGGTAGTAGTGGAGGCGAAAGCTGCTGCCGCGGACGCGGTTACCGTCAAAACTAACGGACAGGTATGAAACGCTCTCTCATCCCACCAGACAGCACACCCTTTACTCAACTAACTAAAAGTAGCTTAGTAAATATTTTCTGTGGTATATAATGTTGCTATTTAATTTAAAAACGAGGTTGGTCTGTTTCGATTATATTTTTTTTTCCCGAGAATAAATCTGCATCTTGGTTTTAGTCAAAGGTTTGTGGCCAACATGGTCACCAGTGACAGCTGGCTAGTTACGAACACTAGATTGAAACTGACAACGTGTTTGCTGCTAAATCCGTGATCTGCTGTTTGAGAAAGAACCCAAAAAAATACACATAATATCTAAAATAACGTAGTTAATTCAGGGTTTGGACCGGGAGCATATGCCACCGTTAACTATGCGAGGTTCTAGCTAGTCTCAGTCGGTTACGGTTCCAAACCCGTGTATTTGATACATGTGCCATGGAGGGGAGGGTTGGAAAGGCGAGGACGCACGTAGACAAGCTACCCCTCATGCATAAAATATCAGAGACAATTTGTGAATTATGGATTTAAAAGCAGCGTTTTTAACAGTGGATGTCAATCTAATCACACCGAATTTATGCAGCCCATCCATGATGGATGAAGTTGCAGCCCCTCAGAACCGGCGAGTCTAGACATGTCTCGATCAGTGACTGTAAAACGTTATTTTATAGACAAATGCAAAATCGACATAAATCACATATTCACCTTGTGAAATTAATGTACATTTTTTTGTCAATGCATCATCGGTTTCATTGGCCTTTTAAAAAAAATATATAATTGATAGTTTTTTTTCATCGCCTGGTCCAGGTCTTTATTGAAAAGATACCCCTGTGTGCGATGTGGCACCGTCGCCGCCTGTCGTTTTCTGGTGGTTCTACAAGGCGTCGGCTTTTGAGCGACACGGTGGTTAATTGATGAGCACGACGAATTGTCGTTATATATCTCAATGTGTTGATGCTTGTGTTTGAGTCACAGTGGAAAAATCAAATGTAAATTGTATTTTCTTTATTAATTAAATTGTATTTTCTTTATTTATAACCATCCTGTAATTTTGTTCCTTCATTTTTCCCTCCTTCCCTCCTAGGAGAATGGCCATGTCAAGTCCAACGGTGACGTCTCTGCCACAGAGACGGCCGCCACCAACGGTTCCACTGACGCCGCCAAGGAGCCCGAGGCGGGCGCAGGAGGGGACGCCATCGAGCCAGCTCCAGCCGCCGACAAGGAGGCCGCCAAACCGGAAGGTGAGGCCGCCGCCAAGGATATCCCCAAGAAGAAGAAGAAGTTCTCCCTGAAGAAATCATTCAACTTCAAACTGAAACTGAAGAAGACCAAGAAAGAGGAGGTGGTGAAGGAGGAGGAGGCGGCGGCCGCTCCCGCTGAGGAGAAACCAGCTGAGAACGGAGCCGCTGTGGCTTCGGAGGAGAAGAAAGAGGAGGTGGTGAAGGAGGAGGCTGCTGCTCCTGCTACAGATGCCCCTAAGGCAGAGGAGGTGCAGGCTAAAGCTGAGGAGGTGAAGGAGGCTCCTAAGGAGGAGGTGAAGGTGGAGGTGAAGGAGGCGGCTGCCGCTGCTCCTGCCCCAGAGCCCACCAAACCAACAGAGGAGACCAGCTCGACTCCCACGGCAGCAGCCCCCTCCCAACAGAAAGCAGAGTGATTGTATCTTTACCCACAACAAGGACTGTGAACTGTTTTTCAAGAGAGAGAGAGAGAAAAAATTGAGTTATATATATATATATATTTATATATGTGTATATGTATACATATGTATAGATATATGTATATGTAAATATATACACATTTATGTGAGAGACTCCTTCGTGCCACTTTTGTCATGGTAACAAGATGACAGACTAGATTCACTAGTTCACTTCCCTGGTTACGACCCCTGGTTACAGCGAGACATCTGAACCTGTTAGTGTTATGTGCTGATTGCTGTGGGACATCGGGGAGAGTGGAAGACACAGTTATGGATGGGAGTTGAGTTGACATGTCTTTCTCAAAACACCCAGCTCAAAAAGATGCATCAACGCGAACAAGCTAGATAGGATAGGACACCAACCAACCACCACATGAAATAAAATAAAAAATAAACAAGAAATAAACAAAAAAAGACTTGCCAACTTTATACATTCCTATATTTTAACCCAAAATTTGAAGTATTTTGTGGTGTTACAATAGAGAAACATTTTAAAGATTCAGAGAAGCTATGTCTTGTTTTGTTTTAAAGAAGAAGAAATCAATAAGTTTAGATTTTTATCTTGGCTATAAAAAATTTAAAAAAGAGAGAGGAAAAAAGAAGAACAATATAGCTTGCTATGTTCACTGTTGCAGTTTTAAAACAAAGCAGAGTTGTTGATCTGTTTGTGGTGTGTAAGCCTGACTCTTGCTTGATGGTCTCTGTAAATACATTGGACTGATTCTGTTCTTTATTTTGCTAATGTTGACAGATGTTTATGGTTTTATTCTAAAGTTGGAAATGGTAAATAAATGTTGGTCACCAAAACCTGCCCATTGTTGTATGGAGATTGTTATTTTTAGGTGGGAAGTGTGATTTAGTAGTACAGCGCGCGCTGGCTGGGGGGATAACAACATTAGGATTAACTGTTTATTGTGGTCATAAACATTCCTTTATACTGAACAAAAAACGATAAACACAACATGCAACAATTTCAAAGCCTTTACAAAGTTTATAGAAGGAAATCAGTCAATTGAAATAAATTCATTAGGCCCTAATCTATGGATTTTCACATGACTGGGAATACAGAGATGGATCTGTTGGTCACAGAAAAAGGTAGGGGCGTGGATCAGAAAACCAGTCAGTATCTGGTGTGACCACCATTTGCCTCATGCAGCGCGACACATCTCCTTCACATAGAGTTGATCAGACTGTTGATTGAGGCCTGTGGAATGTTGTCCTACTCTTCTTCAAGGGCTGTGCGAAGTTGTTAGACATTGGCGGGAACTGTAACACGGTGTCGTACACATCGATCCAGAGCATCCCAAACATGCTCAATGGCTGACATGTCTGGTGAGTATGCAGGCCATGGAAAAACTGGGACATTTTCAGCTACCAGGAATTGTGTACAGATCCTTGAGACATGGGGCTGTGCATTATCATGCTGGAACATGAGGTGATGGCGGCGGATGAATGGCACGACAATGGGCCTCAGGATATCGTCACGGTATCACTGTATTCAAATTGCCATCAATAAAATGCAATTGTGTTCGTTGTCCGTAGCTTACATTTACATTTTAGTCATTTAGCAGACGCTCTTATCCAGAGCGACTTACAGTAGTGAATGCATACATTTCATTTCATTTCATGCATTTTGTTTTTTGTACTTATGCCTGCCAATATCATAACCCCACCTCCACCATGGGGCACTCTGTTCACAACGTTGACATCAGCAAAGCGCTCGCCCACACGACACCATCCACTGCGGTTGTGAGAGGCCAGTTGAACGTACTGCCAAATTCTCTAAAACGACATTGGAGGCGGCTTATGGTAGAGAAAGGAACATTACATTATCTCGCAAGAGCTCTGGTGGACATTCCTGCAGTCAGCATGCCAATTGCACGCTCCCTCAAAACTTGAGACATCTGTGGCATTGTGTTTTGTGACAAAACTGCACATTTTAGAGAGGCCTTTTATTGCCCCCAGCACAAGGTGTACCTGTGTAATAATCATGCTGTTTAATCAATTTCTTGATATGCCACATCTGTCAGATGGATCGATTATCTTGGCAAAGGAGAAATGCTCACTAACAGGGATGTAAACAAATGTGTCCACAAAATTTGAAAGAAATATTCTTTTTGAGCATCTGGAACACTTCTGGGATCTTTTATATCAGCTCATCAAACGTGGGACCAACACTTCACATGTTGTGTTTATATTTTTGTACAGTGTACAATGTGCTTTCCAATTCTAAGAATCAATCAGTTACATTACATTTTCCGATAGGAATGTGATTCTTGTAAGAGCACATTGATATGTTTTAGACTTCTCATAGTCCACAATCCCTAGATTAATGTCCAGCTAAGAGAAAGCCTGACATTCTTGACAAGCCTGACGAATGAAATATGTAATCAACCAATCACACATAGTAGTAAACCACTTACAACTGAAAACAAGAGTGGACAATACCTAATTTGTCATCATTTTAGACATAGGCTATTAGTTCGCACAGAGAAGAAGTTTTGATGGAGTATTGGTAAGTGCTGATGGAGAGGAGAGACTACTGCAGAGTATTGAGATCCACCCCATGATGCTACATTCTAGGGCTATGGCACAATCTCATTATATTTTTTCTTGACTCCTCACGTCCTCTCTCACCTCCTTTTCAAAGACATATTGGATAAGATAGTTAGAGGGACTTCCCTCTGACCTTCTCCACCAATGTGTTTTGAGAAGGAAGGATGTGAGGAGTCAAGGAAATGCAATTGAGATTCTCCCTATGTACCTTTTTGTCTCTCCTTCTTCCCAAAGTGTGCACTTGTTCACTACCCTTCACTGTGTTGAAAGGAAATGACTGGCCTAAGAAGCCCACGCCTCCACCAAACCAATGCTTTTAGATTTGTAATAAGTAGTGAACGGAACAAGTGCACACTTCTGGAAAATGATAGAGAATTGGAAAGCAGCCAATGATCCTTGCATGCACCCACATTATCCCTGTGACCTCTGTAACCTCTGTAGTGACAGCATCTCTCAAGACGTCATTGCTAAGGACTTAAATACCTCCTTAAATCTAAAAACATTTTAATCATATAAGAAATAACTTCTCCTCATGTATTCTTCCTTAATAATAAAGTTAATTCAATTGAATTTGTTGAACTCTAAATCGTTGATCCTGATCACGGTTGGTTGTAGGTTTGCATCCCAAATGACATCCTATTCACTATACTGTATGTAGTGCACTAATTTGGACCAGAGTCCTATGGGGAATAGGGTGCCATTGGGGATACGCCCACTGACCTAGTTCACATGGTGATATGATGAGTTGAGATCAGAGTTATTTCTAGTCATCCCAGCCTTCAAACAATGATGAATTATTCAAACACGGATGTAACTCCACATTTGTGTTCAGCCATCCACAGTTGCTTCAGCCATTTTGCACAGATTGCAGAGGCATTTGTCGAACTCACAAAGTCTATTACTCTAATCACTGAACTGACAATTTGTGAATACGTGAATGAGGTTGTTAGACAGCTTACTACTGTGGATGAGGTCGTTAGGGTCTAGCCTACTACTGTGGATGAGGTCGTTAGGGTCTAGCCTACTACTGTGGATGAGGTCGTTAGGGTCTAGCCTACTACTGTGGATGAGGTCGTTAGGTACTAGCCTACTACTGTGGATCGAGCGCCCTCGTTAGCGTACTAGCCTACTACTGTGGATCGAGGTCGCCCCTTAGGGCTACTAGCCTACTACTGTGGATGAGGTCGTTAGGGTCTAGCCTACTACTGTGGATGAGGTCGTTAGGTACTAGCCTACTACTGTGGATGAGGTCGTTAGGGTCTAGCCTACTACTGTGGATGAAGTCGTTAGGTACTAGCCTACTACTGTGGATGAGGTCGTTAGGGTCTAGCCTACTACTGTGGATGAAGTCGTTAGGTACTAGCCTACTACTGTGGATGAGGTCGTTAGGTACTAGTTTACTACTGTGGATGAGGTCGTTAGGTAGCTTACTACTGTGGATGAGGTCGTTAGGTACTAGCCTACTACTGTGGATGAGGTCGTTAGGTAGCTTACTACTGTGGATGAGGTCATTAGGTAGCTTACTACTGTGGATGAGGTCATTAGATACTAGTTTATTACTGTGGATGAGGTCATTAGGTACTAGTTTACTACTGTGGATGAGGTCGTTAGTACTAGTTTACTACTGTGGATGAGGTCGTTAGTACTAGTTTACTACTGTGGATGAGGTCGTTAGTACTAGTTTACTTGGACTATCGAGGAAGAGAGTTTTCATATAGAACCGCATCATTATCTAATTAATTAAAACGGTATATTTGTAAAAATTGTAAGAAGATTTTATCAATCATATCAGACGCACATTTTAAACAAATCACGATTCAGGATATGACCCAGATGCAGACATAGGAGGTGGATAGTTCTACTCTCAGAATAATTATGATATTAAAGGGTCAGGTCGAGGGCAGGTCGAGGGCAGGCGGAGGTTCGGAATCCAAGGCATAGTCAATCAGGGACAGAACGGCAGGCAGGCTCAGGACAGATAGAAAGGTCAGAACCGGAAGACTAGAAAACAAACTTCAGAAAACGCAGGTGAAACAGATCAGGGTGACACACCTGGTGGGGGGGGGTGGTGGGGGGGGTGACAGGTGAAACACAACTTAGACAGAGGATTATTCTCCACATCATCTTTGATGTCGACTATTGTGAAAAAATAACAAGGAGGCAAAGAAACTAAAAGAACACAACAACACTATGCAACATAATGGGTTATTCAATGCCAACTGCACTTGTGTTTGTCATCACTCACTTTATACGAATGCATGCTTGAGGTCGCTTGATACTACAACATTAAATTCATAAAATTACAGTTGAATGAGATTGATGAAATATCTGAAACTTTAAAAGTCTTAAACAGTACGGAATATAAAACACTGTGATGGTTGGTAAGCCAGGAGAAATTGTTGTGTCTGAGAGAATGTTCTCTCTGCTGCCGCACGACAAGCGGTACCGGAGCGCCAAGTGTAGGTCCAAAAGGCTCCTTACCGGGCTTCTCCCCCCAAGCCATAAGACTGCTGAACAGTTAATGAAATGGCCACCCTGACTATTTGCATTGATCCCCATTTTTACGCTGCTGCTACTCGCTGTTTATTATCTATGCATAGTCACTTTACAACTACCTACATGTACATATTACCTCAATTACCTTGACTAACCTGTACCCCCACACTTTAGCCTCGTTATTAATATTTTATTGTGTTGTTTTTTTTGTTTTTTTTTATTACTTTAGTTTATTCTTTATTTATATTTAATTTTTACTTTTATTTACTTTAAAAAAAATCTGCATTGTTGGTTGAGGGCTTGTAAGTAAGCGTTTCATGGTAAGGTTGTATTCGGCCCATGTGCCGAATATAATTTGATTTGTTTTGATTTTGACATGGAGGCAGAGACATAAACTGTTAAATTTTACAGCAGAGTGACTGTCGGTGACTGAAATAACAATAGAAACACATATTGAGACCCAGACTGAGTTCCAAAAAATAAAGCAGACCATTTATGTCACTTATGCCAGGATGATTTCAGCACCGATACTGAACTTCCCCTTTAAGAAGGGTTGGGTAGCGAACATGTATGCTGTTGTTCAGATAGGTATAATGCCAGAGATAGTAGGACTATAGTTTGAAACTGTGGGAAGCTTTTTTATAAGCAACACACACATGCAAAGCTGAGCAGATTTAGCTTATTGTAGTACAGTGGAACCATCTGGTGGCTAAAAGTTGAACTATTAAAAATGATGTATAAAGGTTAATGTACTAGACTATCATCACCATCATCATTTTGCCCATGTACCACAATATACAGCTCAATGTGAGAGAAACAATATTGTGCAAGATCATTTCACAAGGAATGTGTCGATTATGCGCAAGATCGTTAGTCTTGCAGTGTAGGTGGAACAACTTTTTTTTTGTCGTTCATCATACAGCAATATGAGGAATTTATATGAGCATGTATTTATTCCACATATTGTTGAAAGCTTGTTAGAAGCACATCTCTGGCACCACAGAGCAGTGAACAGTGCAGACAGGAAACAACGCCTTCGAGCCCAGCAGGCCTCGGTGATTGGACGAGACGACAGTGTAAATTATCCCGTGTGGACACAAAGAACTGCGCTGTGCTAATTGGAGTAAAATGGCGCTCTCGTCTGCAGGAGGAACAAAGAAGAAAGTTTGCTATTATTATGATGGTAAGATTTAATGTTATGTAGCTTAAGTGTTGTCTGCAATATTATTTATTGTATTGGCGAGGATTTGGTGCTCGATAAAAGGGATTTTTTTGTTGTTGTTCCACCTTGAAAGAAGTGCCGTAGGCGAGTTAGCTGCTAGCTAGCTAACGTTACTGTAGCTGCCGAGTGGTTAGCTTGCTAGCTAAGTTAGTTGCTAGCTAGCTAACGTTACTGTAGCTGCCGAGTGGTTAGCTTGCTAGCTAAGTTAGTTGCTAGCTAGCGAACGTTACCTGGTTAGGAATAAGGTTTTGGTTAGCTAGCCAAAGCAACCTGAGATTATCGTTTTTATTATTTTTCAATTAGCTGAATTGCCGATAGCTAGCTCGCTAGCTAGCAAGTTGATGCTTTTAATTTGCGGCAACTAGGCTAGCTAGCTAATGTCTTTAGCTCGCTAGCTAGCTAGTAACTGTCTAGTTTGCAGAAAGAAAACTAGGGATGGTTAGGAATGAGTCTTTGAATCACAAACTGCCTCTTCTTATTTAGCTACACCATTTGTTTAGTAAAGTGGGGTTATCATGTAGCTAGCGGTGTTGTATAGTCAAGTGTGTGTGTGTGTGTGTGTGTGTGTGGTGATCCAGTAATTTGAGCCTGTGTCGTCCATGGAGATTCAGATCACTTTTCAGAGGCTGGCCATTTGATTACTATTATAATTTGTGTTTCGTGCTGTGTAAGCTACCAGGCTGCATGTGTGATTCAGGCGTGATAGTGCTAGCCTGGAACAAAAGCCGGCACTTAAAGCGACAGTTAGCCTAGCGGTTAAGAGCCTTGGAAGGCCAGTCATCGAAAGGTTGCTGGTTCGAATCCCAGAGGCGACCAGGTGAAAAGTCAGTCGGTGCCCTTATTGTTCCTGTTAAGTCGCTCTGGATAAGCGCATACAGCTAAATGACACATGTTAAGAACAGAGTTACATACCCTATCTCTGAGGCTAGGGGAGAGAAATGTGGTTTTGTTGTCTCTCAGTAGTTTGTCTAAACCTCATTTCCTCTTCCCCCAGGCGACGTCGGGAATTATTACTATGGCCAGGGTCATCCCATGAAACCCCACAGGATCCGTATGACCCACAACCTCCTGCTCAACTATGGGCTGTACAGGAAGATGGAGATATATGTAAGTATAACAGCTACAGGGGATTTATACACTATTTTATTTATTTTTTTACAAACATCCTGTTAGTGATGCACACATTAACCATATTTAAAAAAAGAATCCCAAGCATCAAATAAGCCAAAGCGTTACTTTTCAGTACGTGGCCAAGAGATGGGTCTATAGAGGATGGCGCAGCGGTCTAAGGCACTGCATCTCAGTGCTAGAGGTGTCACTACAGACCCTGGTTCGATTCCAGGCTGTATCATAACCGGTCGTGATTGGGAGTCCCCCATAGGGCGGCGCACAATTGGCCCAGTGTCGTTAGGGTTTGGCCGTGGTAGGCAGTCATTGTAAATAAGAATTTTTCTTCTTCTCATAACTGACTTGCCTAGTTAAATAAAAACATGATATAAATATATGGTATAGGACTGAAGCTGATACGAGTGGACTCCTAATTCTTCAACACACTTATACACTACAGGTCCAAAGTAACTTTCTGTATAGTGGAGCTGTTCCAAAGTCCTATAGACTTATAAAGATCTAGATGGATAGTTGTGGACGACAAGTTTTCTGACCTTCCATATATTTTGGGTTATTGAAAATATAAGCTGAAATTAGGGGACCGTTTTTAGCAACCAGGTAATGGTGGAGTTTTCGACTTTTAAAACTGACATTTTCAGACCTTATGGTTTCCTCTGTCCTCCAGAGACCTCACAAGGCCAATGGAGAGGAGATGACCAAGTACCACAGTGACGACTACATCAAGTTCCTGCGTTCCATCCGGCCGGACAACATGTCAGAACACAGCAAGCAGATGCAGAGATGTAAGTAGCAGACAGTGTTTCCCCTAGCATTGTTTAGGTGGGGCGCCCTATGTGTTTTTTTTTTTTTAAGGGATAGTTCACCCCAAAACCAAAGTTTGCCATACGTTTTAATAACTTGTTTGCCATACGTTTTAATAACTTGTTTGCCATACGTTTTCATATGGGCTAATGTTGAGCTGACTTTAGACTGTACTCCACACTCACATCTGTTTAGGTAGTGCTTTATGCATTGGAACAAATGTGCAGGATTCAATCAAATCTCAAATGAATGTCTTCTATCCTTGCTGTTCTGTAACAGTTAATGTAGGAGAGGACTGCCCAGTGTTTGATGGCCTGTTTGAGTTCTGTCAGCTCTCAACGGGAGGCTCTGTCGGTAAGTCTCATCTCCTCTCTCGTTTGTCTCGCTCCTTATTGACTGTCTCTGTCCTCTCTCTCGCTCCTTATTGACTGTCTCTGTCCTCTCTCTCGCTCCTTATTGACTGTCTCTGTCCTCTCTCTCGCTCCTTATTGACTGTCTCTGTCCTCTCTCTCGCTCCTTATTGACTGTCTCTGTCCTCTCTCGCTCCTTATTGACTGTCTCTGTCCTCTCTGTGTGTGTAGCGGGGGCAGTGAAGCTGAACAAGCAGCAGACGGACATCGCCATCAACTGGGCCGGAGGACTCCATCACGCCAAGAAGTCTGAGGCCTCTGGGTTCTGCTACGTCAACGACATAGTCCTCGCCATCCTGGAGCTGCTCAAGTAAGAGCCCTTTGTGTGCCGCCCCCCCCCCCCCCCCCCCCGGTCCTCACTGCTCTCCATCCTTATCAGTGACCACAAACATGTGATTGCCTTTCCCTCACACAGTAACATTCCAAGCCCCCTGGTTCATATCCAACGTTAATTGACTCCACCATATATGTTCCTCCTACAGATAACCATTCACTTCTGGTGTGACAACCTGACTGTGGCCCTTCTTCTTTCCATAGGATACCTGATGATTTAACAATATTGTAAAGTTTGTAATGAGTTTCCTCGTCTGTCCTATCAGGTACCACCAGAGGGTGTTGTACATAGACATCGACATTCACCATGGAGACGGAGTGGAAGAGGCTTTCTTCACCACAGACCGGGTCATGACTGTCTCCTTCCACAAGTATGGAGAATACTTCCCAGGCACAGGAGACCTGAGGGTGAGTGTGTGTGCGCTCTGGGAGAATACTTCCCAGGCACAGGAGACCTGTGTGTGTGTGTGTGTGTGTGTGTGTGTGCTCTGGGAGAATACTTCCCAGGCACAGGAGACCTGAGGTGGTGTGTGTGTGTGTGTGCGCGCGCTCTGGGAGAATACTTCCCAGGCACAGGAGACCTGAGGGTGAGTGTGTGGGGGAGTCAGAAATAAGGGAAGTATATTTCAGTGTGTTCCTTTGTGTATGATTACACTTCCTTCTTCAGTGTTGGATTGTCTGCCTATATTTCAGTCATTTCTCTATTCCAGAATGTACAATAAGGTGTGTTGTTTTTTTAGGACATTGGAGCAGGGAAGGGGAAGTACTATGCTGTAAACTACCCTCTCAGAGACGGCATCGACGACGAGTCTTATGAAGCCATCTTCAAACCTGTAAGTCTCCTGCTGCAAGTCATTCTGTGTTTTGGTTCCACACAAACACACAAGGTAACTTTTTTTTATTTTTTGTAATCAATGTGTGTGTGTGTGTGTGTGTGTGTGTTGCTAGGTGATGGCTAAAGTGATGGAGATGTTTCAGCCCAGTGCTGTAGTGTTACAGTGTGGAGCGGACTCTCTCTCAGGAGACAGGCTTGGCTGCTTCAACCTGACCATCAAAGGTAACACACATTTTACTCAACACTTTGTGTTTTCAGGTGACGTGTGGTGTACAGTAAGACTGGAATAATTGTAGTTAACTTTTTTTTTTTTGTCTCAATGATACTGCTCCAACGGTGTTGGTATTAATGTGTAGGCTTGTTTAGTATACTGTCTGCCTGCCTGGCGCTCTGTCTGTCTGCCTGCCTGGCGCTCTGTCTGCCTGGCGGTCTGTCTGTCTGCCTGCCTGCCTGGCGCTCTGGCGGTCTGCCTGCCTGGCGGTCTGGCGGTCTGCCTGCCTGGCGGTCTGTCTGCCTGCCTGCCTGGCGGTCTGCCTGCCTGGCGGTCTGCCTGCCTGGCGGTCTGTCTGCCTGCCTGCCTGGCGGTCTGCCTGCCTGCCTGCCTGGCGGTCTGTCTGCCTGGCGGTCTGTCTGTCTGTCTGTCTGCCTGGCGGTCTGTCTGTCTGTCTGC
The DNA here is from genome assembly GCF_965601325.2 of Salmo salar. NCBI lineage: Eukaryota > Metazoa > Chordata > Actinopteri > Salmoniformes > Salmonidae > Salmo > Salmo salar. Next base: position 102,258,194 of record NC_138304.1, read on the forward strand.
CTGGCGGTCTGTCTGCCTGCCTGCCTGGCGCTCTGGCGGTCTGCCTGCCTGCCTGCCTGGCGCTCTGGCGGTCTGCCTGCCTGCCTGCCTGGCGGTCTGTCTGCCTGCCTGTCTGTCTGCCAGGCGCTCTGGCGGTCTGTCTGTCTGCCTGCCAGGCGTGAGCCACATGCATATGAAGACACGTTTCCATTCCAGAAGAATGGACAATAAATGTTTTGAACGTTGATGCCGTTTCAGGTCATGCTAAGTGTGTTGAGTACATGAAGAGTTTCAACCTGCCTCTGCTGATGTTGGGTGGTGGAGGTTATACCATCCGTAACGTGGCCCGCTGCTGGACCTACGAGACCGCCGTGGCTCTGGACAGCACCATACCTAACGGTACACACACACACACACACACACACACACACCACACACACACACACACACAACAAGCATTATACCTCACGGTATGTACAAACGCATCTCATTCTACCATTAAGCAACAGAGTAAGATCTCAGTCTCTCTGCTTCACGTTTTGACTTTATAACGTCTCTCTCGTCCTATCAGAGCTGCCTTACAATGATTACTTTGAGTACTTTGGTCCTGACTTCAAGCTCCACATCAGCCCGTCTAACATGACCAACCAGAACACCAATGATTACCTGGAGAAGATCAAGTAAGTTACACAGACAGCCACTGCACTCCCACACAGCAACACAGCAGGGTTTCTGTTAGGAAAATGTGGTGCTGGATATTTGACTATACATTAACTGGACCCGTATGCATTGGTAACCTGATTATGGCATAGCAGTCAGACGTCCTCGTCTTGTCGTGTCCCGTGTGTATATATATTTACATATTTTCTTCGCATATCTTTTTATATACACTGCTCAAAAAAATAAAGGGAACACTTAAACAACACAATGTAACTCCAAGTCAATCACACTTCTGTGAAATCAAACTGTCCACTTAGGAAGCAACACTGATTGACAATCAATTTCACATGCTGTTGTGCAAATTATAGGCAATTAGCAAGACACCCCCAATAAAGGAGTGGTTCTGCAGGTGGGGACCACAGACCACTTCTCAGTTCCTATGCTTCCTGGCTGATGTTTTGCTCACTTTTGAATGCTGGCGGTGCTTTCACTCTAGTGGTAGCATGAGACGGAGTCTACAACCCACACAAGTGGCTCAGGTAGTGCAGCTCATCCAGGATGGCACATCAATGCGAGCTGTGGCAGGAAGGTTTGCTGTGTCTGTCAGCGTAGTGTCCAGAGCATGGAGGCGCTACCAGGAGACAGGCCAGTACATCAAGAGATGTGGAGGAGGCCGTAGGAGGGCAACAACCCAGCAGCAGGACCGCTACCTCCGCCTTTGTGCGACAGAGTCTGGAGATGCCGTGGAGAACGTTCTGCTGCCTGCAACATCCTCCAGCATGACCGGTTTGGCGGTGGGTCAGTCATGGTGTGGGGTGGCATTTCTTTGGGGGGCCACACAGCCCTCCATGTGCTCGCCAAAGGTAGCCTGACTGCCATTAGGTACCGAGATGAGATCCTCAGACTCCTTGTGAGACCATATGCTGGTGCGGTTGGCCCTGGGTTCCTCCTAATGCAAGACAATGCTAGACCTCATGTGGCTGGAGTGTGTCAGCAGTTCCTGCAAGAGGAAGGCATTGATGCTATGGACTGGCCCGCCCGTTCCCCAGACCTGAATCCAATTGAGCACATCTGGGACATCATGTCTCGCTCCATCCACAGACTGTCCAGGAGTTGGCGGATGCTTTAGTCCAGGTCTGGGAGGAGATCCCTCAGGAGACCATCCGCCACCTCATCAGGAGCATGCCCAGGCGTTGTAGGGAGGTCATACAGGCACGTGGAGGCCACACACACTACTGAGCCTCATTTTGACTTGTTTTAAGGACATTACATCAAAGTTGGATCAGCCTGTAGTGTGGTTTTCCCCTTTAATTTTGAGTGTGACTCCAAATCCAGACCTCCATGGGTTGATAAATTGGATTTCCATTGATTATTTTTGTGATTTTGTTGTCAGCACATTCAACTATGTAAAGAAAAAAGTATTTCATAAGATTTTCTTTCATTCAGATCTATGATGTGTTGTTTAAGTGTTCCCTTTATTTTTTTGAGCAGTATATTTCTTTCTAAAAACTCAACTTCAAAACACTCTCCTGCAACCCGCCTCAACTTTTTTCTTTTTAAATTGGTATTTACCTCAAATCTGAAATAGCCAGAGGTTGGTTAGCCGGCCGGAGGTTGGTTAGCCGGCCGGAGGTTGGTTAGCCGGCCGGAGGTTGGCTAGCCGGCCGGAGGTTGGCTAGCCGGCCGGAGGTTGGCTAGCCGGCCGGAGGTTGGCTAGCCGGCCGGAGGTTGGCTAGCCGGCCGGAGGTTGGCTTAGCCGGCCGGAGGTTGGCTTAGCCGGCCGGAGGTTGGCTAGCCGGCCGGAGGTTGGCTAGCCGGCCGGAGGTTGGCTAGCCGGCCGGAGGTTGGCTAGCCGGCCGGAGGTTGGCTAGCCGGCCGGAGGTTGGCTAGCCGGCCGGAGGTTGGCTAGCCGGCCGGAGGTTGGCTAGCCGGCCGGAGGTTGGCTAGCCGGCCGGAGGTTGGCTAGCCGGCCGGAGGTTGGCTAGCCGGCCGGAGGTTGGCTGTCATCAGCTATCCTTTAGCTGGAAAAGCTAATTGCCAGTTTTGTACAACGTGATTCAGACCAGAGCATACCGGACCTATTTTCTCTCCATATCCCTGGATTTCTACCGCAAGCTCTGGACATTTACACCTGGATCTTGCAGCTAGCTAGCTGCTATCCGAGTGACTATTGGCTAACGTCGGTCCCGGAGCTAACATCAATTATTCCGGAGCTAGCCAGCTGAAGAGTTCCATCAGCCACTCCTGGGCTACGATCACCTATCCGGACCCGTTTTACTGCGGAGCCCCATCGGGTCTTCACGACTTGACCACTGACGTTATCTGCCCCGAGGGAATTATCCAACTGGCCCCTCCGTCGCGACGTAACCTGAACGCCCATCTGCCGGCCCGCTAACCGTTAGCTGTCTTATCAGCTGCTATCGGACAATTTTTCTTGGGCCACAAACTATTTTTGCCAATTGGATTGCTCCCCTCTACCACACGGAACCTCACTAATCTACCGACGGATACGCACGAGGTGGCTAAAAACAGACCCCCCTCTGTCTTCTGCTAGCTTCCTACCAATGGCCCGGCTAGCTGTCTGAATCGCCGTGACCGCAACCGACCTCACTACTCACTGGACCCCTTTGATCACTTGGCTAAGCATGCCTCTCCTAAATGTCCATTATGCCTTGTCCATTGCTGTTCTGGTTAGTGTTTATTGGCTTATTTCACTGTAGAGCCTCGAGCCTTGCTCATTATACCTTTCAGTTCCACCACCCACACATGCGATGACATCACCTGGTTTCAATTATGTTTCTAGAGACAATGTCTCTCTCATCATGTTTACCTCCACTGTATTCACGTCCTACCATACCTTTGTCTGTACATTATACCTTGAAGCTATTTTATCGCCCCCAGAAACCTGCTCCTTTTACTTTCTGTTCCGGATGTCCTAGACGACCAATTCTCATGGCTTTTAGCCTTATCCTACTCCTCCTCTATCGATGTAGAGGGGAATCCAGGCCCTGCAGTGCCTAGCTCCACTCCTATTCCCCAGGCGCTTTTGATGACTTCTGTAACCGTAATAGCCTTGGTTTCATGCATGTTAACATTAGAAGCCTCCTCCCTAAGTTTGTTTTATTCACTGCTTTAGCACACTCTGCCAACCTGGATGTCCTAGCCGTGTCTGAATCGTGGCTTAGGAAGATCACCAAAAACTCTGAAATCTCCATCCCTAACTGCAACATTTTCAGACAAGATAGAACGGCCAAAGGGGGCGGTGTTGCAATCTACTGCAGAGAGAGCCTGCAGAGTTCTGTACCCAAACAATGAACTTCTCCTTTTAAAAATCCACCTCTCCAAAAACAAGTCTCTCACCGTTGCCGCCTGCTATAGACCACCCTCTGGACACCATATGTGAACTGATTGCCCCCCATCTATCTTTAGAGTTCGTGCTGCTAGGTGACCTAAACTGAGACATGCTTAACACCCCGGCCATCCAACAATCTAAGGTTGATGCCCTCAATCTCACACAAATTATCAATGAACCTACCAAGTACAACCCCAAAGCTGTAAACACGGGCACCCTCATAGATATCATCCTAACCAACTTGCCCTCTAAATACACCTCTGCTGTTTTCAACCAATATCTCAGCGATCATTGCCTGCATCGGTAATGGGTCAACGGTCAAACGACCTCCACTCATCACTGTCAAACGCTCCCTGAAACATTTCAACGAGCAAGCCTTTCTAATCGACCTGGCCCTGGTATCCTGGAAGGATATTGACCTCATCCCGTCAGTAGAGGATGCCTGGTTATTTTTTTTAAATGCTTTCCTCACCATCTTAAATAAGCATGCCCCTTTCAAGAAATTTAGAACCAGGAACAGATATAGCCCTTGGTTCTCTCCAGACCTGACTGCCCTTAACCAACACACACATCCTGTGGCATTCTGCATTAGCATCGAACAGCCCCCGTGATATGCAACTTTTCAGGGAAGTTAGAAAAGCCAAGGCTAGCTTTATCAAGCAGAAATTTACTTCCTGCAACACAAACTCAAAAAAGTTCTGGGACACTGTAAAGTCCTTGGAGAATAAGAGCACCTCCTCCCAGCTGCCCACTGCACTGAGGATAGGAAACTCTGTCACCACCGATAAATCTGCTATAATTGAGATTTTCACAAAGCATTTTTCTACGGCTGGCCATGCTTTCCACCTGGCTACCCCTACCCCGGTCAACAGCACTGCACCCCTCACAGCAACTCGCCCAAGCCTTCACCATTTCTCCTTCCCCCAAATCCAGATAGCTGATGTTCTGAAAGAGCTGCAAAATCTGGACCCCTACAAATCAGCCGGGCTAGACAATCTGGACTCTTAATTTTAGAAATCATCTGCCGAAATTGATGCAACCCCTATTACTAGCCTGTTCAACCTCTCTTTCGTGTCGTCTGAGATTCCCAAAGATTGGAAAGCAGCTGCGGTCATCCCCCTCTTCAAAGGAGGTGACACTCTTGACTCAAACTGCTACAGACCTATATCTATCCTACCCTGCCTTTCTATAGTCTTCGAAAGCCAAGTCAAACAGATTACCGACCATTTCGAATCCCACCGCACCTTCTCCTCTATGCAATCTGGTTTCGGAGCTGGTTATGAGTGCACCTCAGCCACGCTCAAGGTCCTAAATGATATCTTAACCACCATCGATAAACAATACTGTGCAGCCATATTCATTGACAGAGTCGAAAGCCTTGGCCAGGTCAATCACCTCATTGGCAGACTCAAGAGCCTTGGTTTCTCAAATGATTGCCTCGCCTGGTTCACCAACTACTTCTCTGATAGAGTTCAATGTGTCAAATCGGATGGCCTGTTGTCCGGGCCTCTGGTAGGGTCTATGGGGGTTCCACAGGGTTCAGTTCTTGGGCTGACTCTTTTCTCTGTATACATCAATGATGTCACTCTTGCTGCTGGTGAGTCTCTGATCCACCTCTACGCAGACGACACCATTCTGTACACTTCTGGCCCTTCTTTGGACACTTAACAACCTTCCAGACGAGCTTCAATGCCATACAACTCTCCTTCCGTGGCCTCCAACTGCTCTTAAATACAAGTAAAACTAAATGCATGCTCTTCAACCGATCGCTGCCCGCACCTGCCCACCCGTCCAGCATCACTACTCTGGATGGTTCTGACTTAGAATATGTGGACAACTACAAATACCTAGGTGTCTGGTTAGACTGTAAGCTCTCCTTCCAGACTCACATCAAACATCTCCAAAGTGAAATCTAGAATTGGCTTCCTATTTCGCAACAAAGCATCTTTCACTCATGCTGCCAAACATACCCTCGTAAAACTGACCATCCTACCGATCCTGGACTTCAGCGATGTCATTTACAAAATAGCCTCCAATACCCTACTCAATAAATTGGATGCAGTCTATCACAGTGCCATCCGTTTTGTCACGAAAGCCCTATATACTAGCCACCACTGCGACCTGTACGCTCTCGTTGGCTGGCCCTCGTTTTATACTCGTCGCCAAACCCACTGGCTCTAGATCATCTACAAGTCCCTGCTAGGTAAAGTTCCCCCTTATCTCAGCTCGCTGGTCACCATAGCAGCACCCACCTGTAGCATGCGCTCCAGCAGGTATATCTCTCTGGTCATCCCCAAAGCCAATTCCTCCTTCGACCGCCTCTCCTTCCAGTTCTCTGCTGCCAATGACTGGAACGAACTACACAAATCTAAACTGGAAACACTTATCTCCCTCACTAGCTTTAAGCACCAGCTGTCAGAGCAGCTCACAGATTACTGCACCTGTACATAGCCCATCTATAATTTAGCCCAAACAACTGCCTCTTCCCCTACTGTATTTATTTATTTATTTATTTTGCTCCTTTGTACCCCATTATTTCTACTTTGCACTTTCTTCCACTACAAATCTACCATTCCAGTGTTTTACTTGCTATATTGTATTTACTTTGCCACCATGGCCTTTGCCTTTACCTCCCTTATCTCACGTCATTTGCTCACTTTGTATATAGACTTATTTTTCTACTATATTATTGACTGTAGGTTTGTTTTACTCCATGTGTAACTCTGTGTTGTGTCGAACTGCTTTGCTTTATTTTGGCCAGGTCGCAATTGTAAATGAGAACTTGTTCTCAACTAGCCTACCTGGTTAAATAAATTATGGTGTCCACACATGATTCTCAGAATGACAGAAATCACGGTTATTCATCTTGACAGAGGATGCAATGGCTCACGTCCTTCTTACTGATTTCCGAAGACGTTACAATAACTGTCCACATTTAGGTTACTTTTCCTCAGGCAACAAGACAATCACTAGGTCTAATCTACTATTCCCCCATAGTACCATAGTTGACCTACTCTATTGGTCAGCTTGTCGTTCTGTGTGAAATAAATGGCCTACTCCAAACACTGTGGGACGATAGATCCCAAGTCATACAACCAGTAGGCCTAAGCTACGTAAAAAGAAACTATGGAATCATGTAGTAACCAAAAAAGTGTTAAAGAAATCAATATATATTTGAGGTTCTTCAAATAGCCACCCTTTGCCTTTGACAGCTTTGCATTCTCTCTACCAGCTTCATGAGGTAGTCACCTGGAATGCATTTCAATTAACAGGTGTGCCTTGGTAAAAGTTAATGTGGAATTTCTTTCCTTCTTAATGCGTCTGAGCCAATCAGTTGTGTTGAGACAACTGGTACAAGGTAGGGGGGTATACAGAAGACAGCCCTACTTGGTAAATCTTCTGTATACCCCCCCCTATCTTGTCACAACTGATTGGCTCAGATGCATTAAGAAGGAAAGAAACTCCACAAATTAACCTTTACCATTGCATTCCTGGTGACTACCTCATGAAGCTGGTTGAGAGAATGCCAAGAGTGTGCAAAGCTCTGAAGGCAAAGGGTGGCTACTTTGAAGAATCTAAAATATATATTTTGATGTCTTCACTGTAGAAAATAGTAAAAATAAAAACCCTTGTAGGTGTTCTAAAACGTTTGACCGTTAGTGTACATACTAAGCATATCTCTCCCTCCCCAGACAGAGGTTGTTTGAGAACCTGCGTATGCTGCCCCACGCCCCGGGGGTCCAGATGCAGGCCATCCCTGAAGACGCTCCACACCCGGACTCTGGAGATGAGGAGGACGAGGACCCTGACAAACGCATCTCCAGTAACTACACACACTAGCTCCTCCAACAAGAGTACTGTCTCACTCTCACCACTGTTTAGTACATGTGTTTATGAATCTCTTACTGAACTGGGTGTGTTTTTTTTCCTGTGTAGTCCGGGCCCATGATAAGAGGATAGCTTGTGAAGAGGAGTTCTCTGACTCTGAGGATGAGGGACAGGGAGGAGGGGGAAGGAGGAACGCTGCCAACCACAAGAAGACCAAGCGAGTCAAGACTGAGGAAGAGAAAGAGAAGGAGGCAGAGGAGAAGAAAGGTAAACTAACACACTGACTGGCCCGGGACGCGACGCCTCACTGACTGACTGACTGGCCCGGGACGCGACGCCTCACTGACTGACTGGCCCGGGACGCGACGCCTCACTGACTGACTGACTGGCCCGGGACGCGACGCCTCACTGACTGACTGACTGGCCCGGGACGCGACGCCTCACTGACTGACTGACTGGCCCGGGACGCGACGCCTCACTGACTGACTGACTGGCCCGGGACGCGACGCCTCACTGACTGACTGACTGGCCCGGGACGCGACGCCTCACTGACTGACTGACTGGCCCGGGACGCGACGCCTCACTGACTGACTGACTGGCCCGGGACGCGACGCCTCACTGACTGACTGACTGGCCCGGGACGCGACGCCTCACTGACTGACTGACTGGCCCGGGACGCGACGCCTCACTGACTGACTGACTGGCCCGGGACGCGACGCCTCACTGACTGACTGACTGGCCCGGGACGCGACGCCTCACTGACTGACTGACTGACTGGCCCGGGACGCGACGCCTCACTGACTGACTGACTGACTGGCCCGGGACGCGACGCCTCACTGACTGACTGACTGACTGGCCCGGGACGCGACGCCTCACTGACTGACTGACTGACTGGCCCGGGACGCGACGCCTCACTGACTGACTGACTGACTGGCCCGGGACGCGACGCCTCACTGACTGACTGACTGACTGGCCCGGGACGCGACGCCTCACTGACTGACTGACTGACTGGCCCGGGACGCGACGCCTCACTGACTGACTGACTGACTGGCCCGGGACGCGACGCCTCACTGACTGACTGACTGACTGGCCCGGGACGCGACGCCTCACTGACTGACTGACTGACTGGCCCGGGACGCGACGCCTCACTGACTGACTGACTGACTGGCCCGGGACGCGACGCCTCACTGACTGACTGACTGACTGGCCCGGGACGCGACGCCTCACTGACTGACTGACTGACTGGCCCGGGACGCGACGCCTCACTGACTGACTGGCCCGGGACGCGACGCCTCACTGACTGACTGGCCCGGGACGCGACGCCTCACTGACTGACTGACTGGCCCGGGACGCGACGCCTCACTGACTGACTGGCTGACTGACTGGCCCGGGACGCGACGCCTCACTGACTGACTGACTGACTGACTGGCCCGGGACGCGACGCCTCACTGACTGGCCCGGGACGCGACGCCTCACTGACTGACTGACTGGCCCGGGACGCGACGCCTCACTGACTGACTGACTGACTGACTGGCCCGGGACGCGACGCCTCACTGACTGACTGACTGACTGGCCCGGGACGCGACGCCTCACTGACTGACTGACTGACTGGCCCGGGACGCGACGCCTCACTGACTGACTGACTGACTGGCCCGGGACGCGACGCCTCACTGACTGACTGACTGACTGGCCCGGGACGCGACGCCTCACTGACTGACTGACTGGCCCGGGACGCGACGCCTCACTGACTGACTGACTGGCCCGGGACGCGACGCCTCACTGACTGACTGACTGGCCCGGGACGCGACGCCTCACTGACTGACTGACTGGCCCGGGACGCGACGCCTCACTGACTGACTGACTGGCCCGGGACGCGACGCCTCACTGACTGACTGACTGGCCCGGGACGCGACGCCTCACTGACTGACTGACTGGCCCGGGACGCGACGCCTCACTGACTGACTGACTGGCCCGGGACGCGACGCCTCACTGACTGACTGACTGGCCCGGGACGCGACGCCTCACTGACTGACTGACTGGCCCGGGACGCGACGCCTCACTGACTGACTGACTGGCCCGGGACGCGACGCCTCACTGACTGACTGACTGGCCCGGGACGCGACGCCTCACTGACTGACTGACTGGCCCGGGACGCGACGCCTCACTGACTGACTGACTGGCCCGGGACGCGACGCCTCACTGACTGACTGACTGGCCCGGGACGCGACGCCTCACTGACTGACTGACTGGCCCGGGACGCGACGCCTCACTGACTGACTGACTGGCCCGGGACGCGACGCCTCACTGACTGACTGACTGGCCCGGGACGCGACGCCTCACTGACTGACTGACTGACTGGCCCGGGACGCGACGCCTCACTGACTGACTGACTGACTGGCCCGGGACGCGACGCCTCACTGACTGACTGACTGGCCCGGGACGCGACGCCTCACTGACTGACTGACTGGCCCGGGACGCGACGCCTCACTGACTGACTGACTGGCCCGGGACGCGACGCCTCACTGACTGACTGACTGACGGGCCCGGGACGCGACGCCTCCTACTGACTGACTGACTGACTGGCCCGGGACGCGACGCCTCACTGACTGACTGACTGACTGGCCCGGGACGCGACGCCTCACTGACTGACTGACTGACTGGCCCGGGACGCGACGCCTCACTGACTGACTGACTGACTGACTGGCCCGGGACGCGACGCCTCACTGACTGACTGACTGACTGACTGGCCCGGCCCGGGACGCGACGCCTCACTGACTGACTGACTGGCCCGGGACGCGACGCCTCACTGACTGACTGACTGGCCCGGGACGCGACGCCTCACTGACTGACTGACTGGCCCGGGACGCGACGCCTCACTGACTGACTGACTGGCCCGGGACGCGACGCCTCACTGACTGACTGACTGGCCCGGGACGCGACGCCTCACTGACTGACTGACTGGCCCGGGACGCGACGCCTCACTGACTGACTGACTGGCCCGGGACGCGACGCCTCACTGACTGACTGACTGGCCCGGGACGCGACGCCTCACTGACTGACTGACTGGCCCGGGACGCGACGCCTCACTGACTGACTGACTGACTGACTGGCCCGGGACGCGACGCCTCACTGACTGACTGACTGACTGACTGGCCCGGGACGCGACGCCTCACTGACTGACTGACTGACTGACTGGCCCGGGACGCGACGCCTCACTGACTGACTGGCTGGCTGACTGGCCCGGGACGCGACGCCTCACTGGCTGACTGACTGGCCCGGGACGCGACGCCTCACTGACTGACTGACTGGCCCGGGACGCGACGCCTCACTGACTGACTGACTGGCCCGGGACGCGACGCCTCACTGACTGACTGACTGGCCCGGGACGCGACGCCTCACTGACTGACTGACTGGCCCGGGATGCGACGCCTCACTGACTGACTGACTGACTGACTGACTGGCCCGGGACGCGACGCCTCACTGACTGACTGACTGGCCCGGGACGCGACGCCTCACTGACTGACTGACTGGCTGGCCCGGGACGCGACGCCTCACTGACATTTTCTGTTTTCCCCCAGATGTGAAAGAGGAGAAAGAGACAGAGGAGAAGATGGACACCACAGGGTGAGGCACGACCACAACACATACTTGAGTTTAAATGTAACTGATCCAGTCTGAGCCCAGTCAACTAGCATTTGTTCATTTCACCACCAGGCCAACAGAAGAAACTAAGACGTCTTGAAGTGGAAGCAGCAGAGGTATCCATGGGTTTCCAGTTGTGCAATCGAAATGGACTGTAAATTATTCTCTTAACACGGTTTTAGTATTTCCTCAAACAGTCAAATGTTTTAGCCTGTGTCAGTGTTGAATTGCACTTTTAATTTTTATTTTTTACTCATGTCTCTGCCACCTATTTGTTTTTACCATGTTAGTTATGGAGCCTGAGAATCAAAAGCAGTAGGGTCCATTTCAATAGTCTAAAAAGCCTGGTTGGGATTCAGTCCAAGGTGTGCACACTACTCTAGCTGACGTTTTCCAGGCGGTTACTGTAGGTGTGTTGTCGGCTGTCTAGTGCACTGCTCTATAACACGGCTTGGATTGAATCTCGACCTTATTTCCGCTCTCTCTCTTTTCACTGATCTGAGGTGACTTGATGAAAGCAAATCCCCCTGATAAAAGACTGAGGCCATACTGCTTTCTCAGATCAGTCCAGATGAAGAGGAATCCACTTTCCACTGCAAACATTCCCAGTTGAACAATAGTCACCATCCCTAAGTTATTTTAAATCATGGATCAACATTTGTGTTTTCCTCTTCTCCCAGGGTTAGTTTCTGACTGTGCTGGCTTCCTCTTCTCCCAGTACTGGCTTCCTTCTTCTCCCAGGGTTAGTTTCTGACTGTGCTGGCTTCCTCTTCTCCCAGGGTTAGTTTCTGACTGTGCTGGCTTCCTCTTCTCCCAGGGTTAGTTTCTGACTGTGCTGGCTTCCTCTTCTCCCAGGGTTAGTTTCTGACTGTGCTGGCTTCCTCTTCTCCCAGGGTTAGTTTCTGACTGTGCTGGCTTCCTCTTCTCCCAGGGTTAGTTTCTGACTGTGCTGGCTTCCTCTTCTCCCAGGGTTAGTTTCTGACTGTGCTGGCTTCCTCTTCTCCCAGGGTTAGTTTCTGACTGTGCTGGCTTCCTCTTCTCCCAGGGTTAGTTTCTGACTGTACTGGCTTCCTCTTCTCCCAGGGTTAGTTTCTGACTGTGCTGGCTTCCTCTTCTCCCAGGGTTAGTTTCTGACTGTGCTGGCTTCCTCTTCTCCCAGGGTTAGTTTCTGACTGTGCTGGCTTCCTCTTCTCCCAGGGTTAGTTTCTGACTGTGCTGGCTTCCTCTTCTCCCAGGGTTAGTTTCTGACTGTGCTGGCTTCCTCTTCTCCCAGGGTTAGTTTCTGACTGTGCTGGCTTCCTCTTCTCCCAGGGTTAGTTTCTGACTGTGCTGGCTTCCTCTTCTCCCAGGGTTAGTTTCTGACTGTGCTGGCTTCCTCTTCTCCCAGGGTTAGTTTCTGACTGTGCTGGCTTCCTCTTCTCCCAGGGTTAGTTTCTGACTGTGCTGGCTTCCTCTTCTCCCAGGGTTAGTTTCTGACTGTGCTGGCTTCTTCTTCTCCCAGGGTTAGTTTCTGACTGCGCTCCGTGCTGGCTTCTTCCTTACCTTGTTTTATATTTCTAAAAGTAACAATGTTGAAATGTCTTTTTATTAGGTCATACATAGGGCAGAGTTTCCCCAACTGGCAGGCTGAATTTGTCGTAGTCGCCCCCTCCCCAATTTATTTTAATTAATTGTTGGACATAAGACTGTAAAAACACCAAGTATTCCCACATAAGACGTGATCGTATGCAATGTTTTGAAATTGTTTTAGTCAAATTCTGTTTGCAAAAAAACCCGGTCTAGAAAGTAATGCTCCTGACTTATGATCCCTGGGACAAGGTGTGTTCAGCTTCCCCATCAAGGAAAACCCCAAGAGCTGCATATAGAGGCAACTTCAGCCTACATCGTTGGGAACCAGCTCACGTTTTAAACCCCTGATATTTTCTACTGTAAGGTGACATATGGTGCTTGGTTGGGTGTTCAGTTGTGAAAATAACTTTTATAGAAGAAAAATACATTTCTCATTGACTTCGTTCTTCTTTGAAAAATGATAAAGGCAATCATTTGGTTTGTCAATTTTCCATGCAAGTATAAAACTGATGTTGCTGATTAAAAAGCTGTGATGAGTGCATACCTCTTGCGGTTAAACCCCCCCCCCCCACCATTATGCCACTCGGCCCACCTCAATGAGATTCCTATTACGGTCAAAAGGCAATTATAAACTGGGTGGTTCGAGCCCTGAACCATTTTTACTGCTCTAATTACATTGGTAACCAGTTTTTATAATAACAATAAGACACCTCTGGGTGTTTGTGTCCAGGCACTCCGCCGTGGTATATCGGCCATATCAAACCCCCAGAGGTGCCTTATTGTTATTATAAACTGGTTACCAATGTAATTAGTATAAGACCTTCCATTGAACGCAACCTCACCACCCTGTTATAGTGGGAGGTCCACAAGTTTACTTCACTGCCACAACTTAAAATATCCTGTTTTAGCCAATGTTTGGAAAGTTTACCATGAGGCCTGTACTTTACTGGTGTGGAAAGCTGGTTAGTGACCGTGTTTGGTAGTCATTAAATGAAGTAATTTGTGCATGACGTAGCAGCTCAATTTCCTTTTATTTTGGAGAATCAGTTTAAATACTCTGGAATAGTGAGGAAAAAAAAAGTGAACTCTTCCTATATCGTCAGCCAAACATTCCAGTTGGGCTATTTGTTGAAGAACAAATTATTGCGTGGCTTCCTTTCCACTTAATTCTGGAATCGTATCCCTGTTATCAGCTGATAAGATGGAGGGATGCATCACTGCTGGCCTCCAGCTCGGGGTCAAAGTGATGGGTCTTCTCCTCCACTGGAATAGCTAAAGACGAGAAAGAGGTCATCACATAGAGATTATCATTAAGTATTAAAAAGACAACTCCTCTACTTACATTTTTTGGTCATTTAGCAGACGCTCTTATCCAGAGCGACATACTTTTTTTTCTTTTTCGTACTGGCCCCCCGTGGGAATCGAACCCACAATCCTGGCGTTGCAAACACCATGCTCTACCAACTGAGCTACAGGGAAGGCCCTACTTCATTGTGTAATGGAAGTCACACTGCTTGCTGAGCGAGTACCACTTCCTGATTCAGCTCATACCAAGGTTTCCAACCCAGAACCTCTGCGCCCCCCCCCCCCAAAAGGGTCTTACCCGTCACCACAGAAAAACTAGCTATTCAGCAGCCTGCTTCACACTTGGATGGATAATAAAGTTATATTATTTAGTGCCTTTTGGACCTTACCTCTTGCCGTCGGGTCCGAAGTGACCCTGCCAAACTCCTCTTCGTAAGCTGCGTGGAAGAACCTTGCCTCGAACTTGCCGATCCTGGTGGTGACCTCCCATCACCACCTACACACACAGGGGTTAAAGGTCAGGTAACCCTAACCCCTTGACTTTTCCCATGTTTTGTTACATTGCAGCCTTATTCTAAAATTTTTTTTTTTTTTTTTGCTCAATCTACACACAATACCCCATAATGACTAAGCAAAAACGGGTTGACATTTTTGCAAATTCATTAAAAATACAAAACTGAAATCACGTTTACGTAAGTATTCAGACCCTTTACTCAGTACTTCGTTGAAGCATTGATTACAGCCTCGAGTATTCTTGGGCAGGACGCTACAAGCTTGACACACCTGTATTTGGGGAGTTTCTTGCATTCTTCTCTGCAGATCGGATGGGGAGCGTCGCTACACAGATATTTTCAGGTCTCTCCAGAGATGTTCGATCATGTTCGGGTCTGGCTGGGCCACTCAAGGACATTCAGAGACTTGTCCCGAAGCCATTCCTGCGTTGTCTTGGCGGAAGATGAACCTTTGCCCCAGTTTGAGGTCCTGAGCGGTTTGGAGCAGGTTTTCATCAAGGATCTCTCTGTACATTGTTCCGTTCATCTTCCCCTTGATCCTGACTTGTCAGTTATGTGCCTTTTACTGAGGCGTGGCTTCCGTCTGGCCACTCTACCATAAAGGCCTGACTGGTGGAGTGCTGCAGAGATGGTTGTCCTTCTGGAAGGTTCTCCCATCTCCACAGAGGAACTCTGGAGCTCTGTCAGAGTGACCATTGGGTTCTTAGTTGCCTTTCTCCCTGATTCCTCAGTTTGGCTAGGCGGCCAGCTCTAGGAAGAGTCTTGGTGGTTACAAACTTACTCCATTTAAAGGGTCTGAATACTTATGTAAATAAGGTATGTTTTTATAAATACTACATTTTCTAAACCTATTTTCGATTTGTCATTGTATTGTCTGTAGATTGGAGGGAAAAATAATTATCTATTTTAAAATAAGACCAACGTAACAAAGTGGAAAAAGTCAAGGGGTCTGAATACTTTGTGAATGCACTGGTCTCAAAAGTGACTGAGTGTCGTCGTACGTGGTCCATGATGGGGGGGATGGCAGCAGAGTTGACAGGTCTCTCTGTCTTGAAGGACTTGATGTGATCTAGAGTTGTAGAGTCAAACAACTGAGGTAGACAGACAGACAAATAGACAGACAGAGAGGGTTATAGTCAGCCAACTGTACCCTACCTTGAGTGCCACTCTGTGTGATCTTGTCACTCACTGTTATAACATGTCATGTTTGGCAATGAGGGTGAGAAGACAAGGACGGTAATGGAGTAAATAGGAGCACAAAACAGATCTGGGACCAGGCTGGAGCATCCATCCGTCCGTACCTTAGGAGCAGTCTTTAGAGGCTGTGTATTCCTTAGAGGAGAAGTCTTTAGAGGCTGTGATGACCATGGTCAGATCAGCGGAGGTCTGGATGTCGATCTGTTGTGTTCCTTCACTTTCTTCAGCACCTCTCCAGACTGTGACGACAAAGACAAGACTATCACGTGATACGTGTTAAGTCTACAGTTCATCTGCCTTCTGTGTTCCAGAAATGTGTATAAACTGGGGTGTGTACCTTGGCGCTAAACTGGTTGATCTCCCCGTTCTCGTGACCAGCGATAACAAGCTCTCCCAGAGGCCCCCAAACAGCACTGGTGATCTTAGACTCAGCACAGGGCACCGTCAGGTACGGCTGGTTGTCCTCTACACAGACACAGACAGCGAGAGAGAGTCAGGGTGTCAAATGTCTGTTTGCTGATGATCTGGTGCTTCTGTCCCCAACCAAGGAGTGCCTACAGCAGCACCTAGATCTTCTGCACAGTTTCTGTCAGACCTGGGCCCTGACAGTAAATCTCAGTTAGACAACAACAATGGTGTTCCAAAAAAAGGTCCAGTTCCCAGGACCACAAACACAAATTCCATCTAGACACCGTTGCCCTAGAGCACACATAAAACTATACATACCACGGGTAACTTCCATACAACTGTGAACGATCTGAGAGACAAGGCAAGAAGGGTCTTCTACTCCATCAAAAGGAACATCAAATTCGACATACCAATTAGAATCTGGCTAAAATACTTGAATCAGTTATAGAACCCATTGCCCTTTATGGTTGTGAGGTCTGGGGTCCGCTCACCAACCAAGAATTCACAAAATGGGACAAACACCAAATTGAGTCTCCACATGCAGAGCAGAATTAGGCTGATATCCGCTAATTATCAAATCCAGAAAAGAGCCGTTAAATTCTACAACCACCTAAAAGGAAGCGATTCCCAAACCTTCCATAACAAAGCCATCACCTACAGAGAGATGAACCTGGAGAAGAGTCCCCTTAACAAGCTGGTCCTGGGGCTCTGTTCACAAACACAAACAGACCCCACAGAGCACCAGGACAGCAACATAATTAGACCCAACCAAATGATGAGAAAACAAAAAGATAATTACTTGACACATTGGAAAGAATTTACAAAAAAAATAATTATATTTGTCCCTAAACAGAGAGTACACAGTAGCAGAATACCTGACCACTGTGACTGAACCAAAGTTAACTACATCTTTAACTATGTACAGACTCAGTGATCATAGCCTTGTTAATGAGAAAGGCTGCCGTAGGCAGACCTGGCTCTCAAGAGAAGGCAGACTATGTGCACACTGCCCACAAAATGAGGTGGAAACTGAGCTCATTGAATTGAAAGGGGTAGAGGGAGAGAGGGGATGGGTAGAGGGAGAGAGGGCGGAGAGAGAGAGAGGGGATGGGTAGAGGGAGAGAGGGCGTGAGAGAGAGAGAGGGGATGGGTAGAGGGAGAGAGGGCGTGAGAGAGAGAGGGGATGGGTAGAGGGAGAGAGGGCGTGAGAGAGAGAGAGGGGATGGGTAGAGGGAGAGAGGGCGTGAGAGAGAGAGGTACGGGGAGAAACATCCTCAGACAACTGATGGCTGTGAAACCAGATATATACATTCTGATCTGAAGGAATGGCATAAACAATACAGCTGACGCTCCAGAAAGCCCATTAGAAGGGAAGGTTGCTTTCACCTTCATCTGCAAACAGCAGTTTCTTTCTTTCCCGTCCCTTCAGTTGTGAAACCAATACGGTTAAGGTAAGGGCCTAGGGCAGGGGTTTTCAACTCATACCCCACGAGGTCCGGAGCCTGCTGGGTTTTCAGATCAAACTAGAATGCTATTTGGCCCTAAAAAGAGAGTACACAGTGGCAGAATACCTGACCACTGTGACTGAACCAAACTTAAGGAAATCTTTGACTATGTGCCGACTCAGTGAGCATAGCCTTGCTATTGAGAAAGGATGCCTCTCCTCCTCATTGGTTTTTAGGAGCATATACCCACGTCAGTGATTGAAAGATGAACTGAGGTCCACACTCCAGTTGGTGGTGGTAATGCACCTTAAAGTTGGTGGCAAACCACCATATAAAGTCCACAGAAGAAGAAGAGATTACTAGAAACTAACTTCCCAGTTTACCCTTTTTATCTGTGGATTCATTGTCAGAGTAGAGGACCTTGTGCATTTCAGGTAAAATAACAACCCAATGTTTATATCCCAGGACAAATTAGCTAGCAACAGCAAACTAGCTAGTTAAATTGCCATAAATGTTTAATGCTTTTCGACCTGTCAACCCCAAATTAATACAGTTGGTTTTGATATTTCAACCTGTGTGTCCTGATCGAGTCTGGTGTGGTCAGCATGTCAGAGAGATACACATGGTCGGATACAGTAACAGACCCACGAGTGAAAGAGACTAATCAGAAGTGTACACTACTTACCGATCTGCTGGGGGTCGTGGAGGTCGAAGTAGTTGAGGAAACACTGGTAGCCCATCTGCTTGTCTGTAGAGAACATGATGATGTTGTCACTGAAGTCAAAGCCACAGGTCCTCACAGCCGAGCTGGTGTTCAACATGGCTAGCTGTTTACCTGAGAGAGAGAGGACAGTGGGCATTATACCACACACAGTTACACGCTTACACACACACACGCCAGGAAGTTGTTCACTAAACCTCAGTCTCACACATTCAACACACGTATACGAGTAAACACAAAAACACACACAGACGTAACTAAAATCCGGCTTCTCCATCTTGTTTTCTCACTCACACGTACCCGTCTCACAGTCTACAGCTGTTGTCTGCTGATCCTGTCAGCACCTTCTTGGTGTCCCCTGAGAGCACGGTTAAGGACAACACTACACTTGTCCCCCGTAAACTCATGTTGCCCATAACTACCTTAGGGTTGCAAGCAGGACCTTAACCCCAGATTACCCACCCCCTGTAACCCCAACATAGGACCTTAACCCCAGATTACCTACCCCCTGTAACCCCAACATAGGACCTTAACCCCAGATTACCTACCCCCTGTAACCCCACATTACCCACCCCCTGTAACCCCAACATAGGACCTTAACCCCAGATTACCTACCCCCTGTAACCCCACATTACCTACCCCCTGTAACCCCACATTACCCACCCCCTGTAACCCCAACATAGGACCTTAACCCCAGATTACCCACCCCCTGTAATCCCAACACAGGACCTTAACCCCAGATTATCCACCCCCTGTAACCCCAACACAGAACCTTAACCCCAGATTACCCACCCCCTGTAACCCCAAAACAGGACCATAACCCCAGATTACCTACCCCCCGTAACCCCAGATTACCTACCCCCCTGTAACCCCAGATTACCTACCCCCGTAACCCCAAAACAGGACCATAACCCCAGATTACCTAACCCCAA
Organism: Salmo salar; assembly: GCF_965601325.2. Taxonomy (NCBI): domain Eukaryota; kingdom Metazoa; phylum Chordata; class Actinopteri; order Salmoniformes; family Salmonidae; genus Salmo; species Salmo salar. Next base: position 102,277,744 of record NC_138304.1, read on the forward strand.
CACTCAATGACACCTATATAAACATCACATACAGTGCATTTAGACCCCTTGACTTGTTCCACTTTTTTACGGACAGCCTTATTCTAAAACGGATTAAACAAATGTTTTTCCCCCTCATTCTAGACATAACACCCCATAATGACAAAGATTAAACAGGATGATTAAAAAATAAACACCTTATTTACATAAGTATTCAGACCCTTTGCTATCAGACTCGAAATTGAGCTCAGGTTCATCCTGTTTCCATTGATCATCCTTGAGATGTTTCTACAACTTTATTAGAGTCCACCTGAAGTAAATTCAATTGATTGGACATGATTTGGAAAGGCACACACCTGTCTATATAAGGTCCCACAGTTGACAGTGCATGTCAGAGCAAAAACCAAGCCATGAGGTTGAAGGAATTGTCCGTAGAGCTCCGAGACAGGATTGTGTCGAAGCACAGGTCTGGGGAAGGGTACCTAAAAAAAAATGTCTGCAGCACTGAAGGCCCCCAAGAACACAGTGGCCTCCATCATTGTTAAATGGAAGAAGGGCCTTGGTCAGGGAGGAGACCAAGAACCCGATGGTCACTCTGACAGAATTCCAGAGTTCCTCTGTGGAGATAGGAGAACCTTCCAGACAGACAACCATCTCTGCAGCACTCCACCAATCAGGCCTTTATGGTAGAGTGGCCAGACTGAAGACACTCCTCAGTAAAAGGCACATGACAGCCCACTTGGAGTTTGCCAAAAAGGCACCTAAAGGACTCTCAGACCATGAGAAACAAGATTCTCTGGTCTGATGAAACCAATATTGAATTATTTTGCCTGAATGCCAAGTGTCACATCTGGAGGAAACCTGGCACCACTCATCACCTGGCCAATACCATCCCTACGGTGAAGCATGGTGGTGGCAGCATAGTGCTGTGGGGATGTTTTTCAGCGGCAGGGACTGGGAAACTAGTCAGGATTGAGGGAAAGATGAACGGAGCAAAGTACAGAGAAATCCTTGATGAAAACCTGCTCCAGAGCGCTCAGGAACTCAGACTGGGGGCGAAGGTTCACCTTCCAACAGGACAACGACCCTAAGCACACAGCCAAGACAACGCAGGAGTGGCTTCGGGACAAGCCTCTGAATGTCCTTGAGTGGCTCAGCCAGAGCCCGGACTTGAACCTGATCGAACATCTCTGGAGAGACCTGAAAATAGCTATGCAGCATCGCTCCCCATCCAACCTGACAGAGCTTGAGAGGATCTGCAGAGAAGAATGGGAGAAACTCCTCAAATATCACATTTATTGATTAAGCCCTTCTTACATCAGCTGATGTCACTAAGTGCTGTACAGAAACCCAGCCTAAAACCCCAAACAGGTGTGCCAAGCTTGTAGCATCATACCCAAGAAGACTCAAGGCTGTCAAAGGTGCTTCAACAAAGTAAAGGGTCTGAATACTTATGTAAATGTGATATTTCATTTTTTTTTATTTTTAATACATTTGCAAAATGTTCTAAAAACCTGTTTTTGGTTTGTCATTATGGGGTATTGTGATGTCATTATGGGGTATTGTGATGTCATTATGGGGTATTGTGTGTAGATTGATGGGGGGGGGGAAGACTATAATACGTTAAAGCCTTATTTTAAAATGTAACAAAAAGTGAAGGGCTTTAAACACTTTCCAAATGCACTGTACATGAACAGACGTGAACATATAACATACACAGATTATATAGTGGTAAATTGCACTGTTTGATGACCTAATGTAAAGGATACAGTCACAATCCACACACCACAAAGCTCCAGTATGTCCATTGTTAAGTGCCGAGTCGCTCCCCGTTCACAGAGTACCACACGTTTGCTACCTTTAAACAAAAATGACACATACTAAGATTCAGTTGTCAGATTTAGACAATCCCTCATTCTGTCTGACAAACATGGAGTGAATTAGGAATTAAATAAATGGTGGGTGAGAGACGATACTAGTATCTCAATATTTGTTCCAAGGCAAAAATGAAAACACAACGCAGAGCAAACTCTTTGGTCCTTTAAGAAACGTTATGTATGTAAAATATTGTCCGCTATAGCTTGGGGAAAAAATAAATACATGTGACAACACAAATGTTTGTTTCCAACATTAGGACTGTTTTCCTAAAGAAGTTGAATCCGCTTTGTGTTTCGTTTCCTTTCCTTTCCACGACACTAACGAGAACAGCAATACTGGTATGGTCCCGGCCCTATGAGTGACAGGTCTCGTTTCTACATACATGGCAACAGAGAAGATCAGGTCTCCCTCTGCAGTAGGGACGACCAGGGATGTTCTCTGTTTAGTGAGTCCTCCAGACCAGAGGCAGTAGGGATGACCAGGGATGTTCTCTGTTTAGTGAGTCCTCCAGATCAGAGGCAGTAGGGACGACCAGGGATGTTCTCTGTTTAGTGAGTCCTCCAGATCAGAGGCAGTAGGGATGACCAGGGATGTTCTCTGTTTAGTGAGTCCTCCAGATCAGAGGCAGTAGGGATGACCAGGGATGTTCTCTGTTTAGTGAGTCCTCCAGATCAGAGGCAGTAGGGATGACCAGGGATGTTCTCTGTTTAGTGAGTCTGCCAGATCAGAGGCAGTAGAGATGACCAGGGATGTTCTCTGTTTAGTGAGTCCTGCCAGATCAGAGGCAGTAGAGATGACCAGGGATGTTCTCTGTTTAGTGAGTCCTCCAGATCAGAGGCAGTAGGGACGACCAGGGATGTTCTCTGTTTAGTGAGTCCTCCAGATCAGAGGCAGTAGGGACGACCAGGGATGTTCTCTGTTTAGGGAGTCCTCCAGATCAGAGGCAGTAGGGACAACCAGGGATGTTCTCTGTTTAGTGAGTCCTCCAGATCAGAGGCAGTCAGTCGCTCAATCTTCTCGGTGTAACAGGATAACGGGCACGGAGCACAACGCAGTAACTATCCCTGGGCTGAGGTACGTTTTCGTCCCTGGGCTGAGGTACGTTTTCGTCCCCGGGTTGAGGTACGTTTTCTGAGTCGTATCTCGTGCCGGCTCCGCGGCGTCTTAATCTAAACAGAATTTTTATCCGACCCCAGTGCAGCCGTACGCAAGCGTAAGCAGTGGTGTAAAGTACTTAAGTAGTACTTTAAACTATTTTTACTTAGTAGTTTTTTGGGGTTAATTTACTATTTATATTTTTGCCTACTTTTACTTCACTACATTGCCAAAGAAAATTATACATTTTCCCTGATACCCAAAAGTACTTGTTACATTTGGACAGGAAAATTGTCCAATTCACACACTTATCAAGAGAACATCCCTGGTCATTTCTACTGCCTCTGATCTGGAGAACTCACTAAACAGAGAACATCCCTGGTCATTTCTACTGCCTCTGATCTGGAGGACTCACTAAACAGAGAACATCCCTGGTCATTTCTACTGCCTCTGATCTGGAGGACTCACTAAACAGAGAACATCCCTGGTCATTTCTACTGCCTCTGATCTGGAGGACTCACTAAACAGAGAACATCCCTGGTCATTTCTACTGCCTCTGATCTGGCAGACTTACTAAACAGAAATGCTTAGTTTGCAAATGATGTTGGAGAGTGCCTCTAGCTATCAAATCAAAGTTTGTCACGTGCGCCGAATACAACAGGTGTAGACCTTACAGTGAAATGCTGAATACAACAGGTGTAGTAGACCTTACAGTGAAATGCTGAATACAACAGGTGTAGTAGACCTCACAGTGAAATGCAGAATACAACAGGTGTAGTAGACCTTACAGTGAAATGCAGAATACAACAGGTGTAGTAGACCTCACAGTGAAATGCTGAATACAACAGGTGTAGTAGACCTCACAGTGAAATGCTGAATACAACAGGTGTAGTAGACCTCACAGTGAAATGCTGAATACAACAGGTGTAGTAGACCTCACAGTGAAATGCTGAATACAACAGGTGTAGTAGACCTCACAGTGAAATGCTGAATACAACAGGTGTAGTAGACCTCACAGTGAAATGCTGAATACAACAGGTGTAGTAGACCTCACAGTGAAATGCTGAATACAACAGGTGTAGTAGACCTTACAGTGAAATGCTGAATACAACAGGTGTAGTAGACCTCACAGTGAAATGCTGAATACAACAGGTGTAGTAGACCTCACAGTGAAATGCTGAATACAACAGGTGTAGTAGACCTCACAGTGAAATGCTGAATACAACAGGTGTAGTAGACCATACAGTGAAATGCTTACTTACGGGCTCTAACCAATTGTGCAAAAAAGGTATTAGGTGAACAATAGGTAAGTAAAGAAATAAAACAACAGTAAAAAGACAGTGAAAAATAACAGTAGCGAGGCTATATACAGACACCGGTTAGTCAGGCTGATTGAGGTAGTATGTACATGTAGATATGGTTAAAGTGACTATGCATATATGTGATGAACAGAGAGTAGCAGTAGAGTAAAAGAGGGGTTGGGGGGGGGGGGGGGGGGGGCACACAATGCAGATAGTCCAGGTAGCCATTTGGTTACCTGTTCAGGAGTCTTATGGCTTGGGTCGGGTCAATACATTTAAAAAAAAAAGTCAAAAAAAGACAATTGTGCTGTCTGGTTTGCTTAATATAAGGAACTTGAAATTATTTATACTTTTACTTTTGATACTTAAGTGTATTTAAAACCAAATACTTTTAGACTTTTACTCAAGTAGTATTTTACTGGTTGACCACTTTTACTTGAGTCATTTTATATTAAGGTATCTATACTTTTACTCAGGTATGACAATTGAGTAGTTTCCCCAGCACTGAGCGTCAGGATGTGATATATTCTGGCTAGCCACCTACAATGCTAGCAAACTGCCAAGTATCCAGCAAACTATCTATGAAACAACAAAATGACGTGTGTTTAAGGTGGCTATCGCTTATGATGAGTTAATTGCCAATACCTTTATGTGTCCATAGTGTTAAAATGTAAAGCTAACATCTTGTAACGGAATAACTGCAAGGCGCCATCACGGCCTGGCCCCGAGTAAAATATAAACCCAACATGTAAAGTGTTGGTCCCATGTGTCATCAGCTGAAATAAAAGATAGCAGAAATATTCCATACGCACAAAAAAGGTTATTTATATAAAATGTTGTGCACAAATGTGTTTACATCCCTGTTAGTGAGCAGAGCTCAGTAAAAATCTTAGAAATTGTTGCGTTTATATTTTTGTTCAGTATACATGGTTATCAAACATATGGGACCACTTTAGTTAGAAATGTGAACAATAAACATTAGGAATATCTAGTTGTTTCATCATTGACGAAGACGTGTCCCAGTACTGAGTGAAGTGTTTTCCAGGGAGACACTTATGGTCAACGTTAACTAGTTCTCTCCGTGGCTAACTGGTTAGCATATAAACACTGACATTGTACAGAAAATCCTAGCAAAGTTTAGCACTTTGATGGGTGACTAATGACATTTAAATCGGATATACTCATCATCGCCAAAAGCTTTACCCTTGTCCGCTTTATCCGTTGTAATCGTTATTTCTCCCCCCAAAAAACGAGAAAAGACGAGGACTCGTGTTGCTTAGCACCAGGGCGAAAGCGGAAATGGAATGACCGTACTTCCGGTGAAACCAGCATGACCGTTCTGAAAGGCGCATTTTGCTCTGAGTTAAAGTCACTAGAATAAATTCATAATGGCATGTGATAAACCTTCACAATATTCACAGGACAGGCCTTTGAAAAAGTTGTACAGTGGTAGCCAGGTGAAGTGTAAAGTTATTCAAAGTCAAATGGTGAAATGTCTCAGTAATTGCAGCAAATATTTTTAAATCATTCTCACCCCTAAATCAAAACCCCAGAGAGCGAAATAGCAGCTTTCGATAGGGGGTCAAAAATAAAAGACCCATTACGAAATCACATAACAGATACATATTTTAATGAGCGAGTAATTAAAGTACACAGGATAAGACAAAAGTATAGGAAAATAGAAACACTATTTGGTTATTGATCAACATGGCTGAGTCAGTGTTAGGAGACAAAGGAAATAAGGGTTGTCTTGTGATTACGATAAACTGTGTGATTATGAAAGAAATAAGTTTAAAGACAAATATTGCATTCCTCAAACTGCAGCCCCCGGACCTGGACTACAATCTGAAACATGGAAGACACAGCAAGTGTACACGACAGAAAGACAATTTATGCAGACTTTCATTGAAATAATTTCACCTATTCTTTTTCCGACATAACTCTTGATAGTGAAAATAAACTTCCCGTTCAACAAGTGTACAGAAGAGAAAATTAGTCTTCCTTTTTTAAAACAGTATGGGTAACACACTGACTGGCACCAGTCATAACCATGTCAACTTGAACACTACACGGTTTATATAGGAGAAGGTAGACATTGCCACTAACCACTGATACAGGGTCAGTTGTTTCACCTTCCCAATGGTCAGGGTTAGGAATGGACTAGAGTATTCTGATCCTAGATCTGTGGTTAGGAATGGGCTAGAGTATTCTGATCCTAGATCTGTGGTTAGGAATGGGCTAGAGTACTCTGATCCTAGATCTGTGGTTAGGAATGGGCTAGAGTATTCTGATCCTAGATCTGTGGTTAGGAATGGGCTAGAGTATTCTGATCCTAGATCTGTGGTTAGGAATGGACTAGAGTAGTCTGATCCTAGATCTGTGGTTAGGAACGGGCTAGAGTATTCTGATCCTGGATCTGTGGTTAGGAATGGGCTAGAGTATTCTGATCCTAGATCTGTGGTTAGGAATGGGCTAGAGTATTCTGATCCTAGATCTGTGGTTAGGAATGGGCTAGAGTAATCTGATCCTAGATCTGTAGTTCGGGTCAGCTGAGTGTTTACGTCTGGGGGTGTATTCATTAGTGTGTACACCTTCACAAACCATTTTACAACCGAAAACAAGTTTCTATTGGATGAATTCAGGTAGTTCCCTCCCGATTACATTCTGTTTCCTAACGTTTGGTTCTTAGTGAATACACCCCAGGACAGTGTGTCGAGGACTGGAGCGGATAATACATTCTCTGTTAAGTTCTTGTCAAATCAAACTGCCACAAAACTAAATAGCGAGGCTGGGGTTGCATAGAAATATCAGTTAAAATATTTTATTACTGCACCTGATTAACAAATCGAACTATCCGAGTTGTGATTCAACAATCTTGCTAAGATGCGTATACTCACCCACACACAGGAATTAATTATTGGTAGCCACCTTGGTCAGTACATTTCAATATCTGTTTCAGTGGTTATGGAATCTTACATCTTAAACATATACATGGTCATGATAGCAAGGAAAGGCAGCATGAAAAACATTCCATGGGATCAAATGTTGTAGAATTAAATTTGAAAACAAGGAATATGAGCGTGTGGAATGGATACATGCATATTGTGGGAATGATGACGAACAAAAAAAAATCTCAATGACTTAACAATTAAGAAAACATGTGACTGATATATATCTATCCATCCATCCATCCATCCATCTATCGTGGTGTTTCTCCATTAGATACACTGGTGTTAACATATCAAACAGTCTACAAACTCTTGCTGTGTAACATGATATAAAGAAACAAACCAAAACACAGGTGTATTCAGTAGTGCACACCGTAGCGTAACATTTTGCAACGGAAAACAAGTTTCTTATTGGACAAGTTCAGATCAGTCCCTTCCCTGGTTTGCCTTATTTGCTTCCTGTTGGTTCCTAGAGATTACACACCCCTGGTTTAAGAGTACGTACATAATCCACTAACGCTCTGGACCTCTGGTTCTGGGATAAACAACGATATCTAGAACAGAATGAATCCACTAACGCTCTGGACCTCTGGTTCTGGGATAAACAACGATATCTAGAACAGAATGAAAGAAAGTGCCTATTTTCAAGACATCCCCAACCTAGAGATATACACACTGATGATGATGCTCTGGGTTGAAGTCCAACTGTGGCCAGACATCTGCAGCTTCACCGTCTCTCTATATGACAGACACACACACACACACACACACACACACACACACACACACACACACACAAAAAGACCGATGGAGACACACCTACTAAATACTCTTCTGGTCCAACATTATCTAGGGTTCTGGTGAAATATAGGGCACTATTTAGGGAATAGGGTGACATTTGGGGCACAGTCTTTCTTTAGCTTGTGATTTACATGAACATTGTGTACAGGAGTTCTCAAAGGAATGGACAAAAGACCAAAACGCAGGATAAGAACCTTCAAGGCGGCACAATCTTCCCTGACTGACATCACCTTCAACTCTCCAGGGGGGAGAACCAGAGTAAGTAGAAGCTGCTACCTGACTGCAGATCCAGGACCAGATTTTCTTGCACCGCCCTATTGGGTTTTAAATTAGGCTGGACGAAATGGAAACTGATCCTAGATCTGTGGTTTGGGGACAACTTCATCTTATTCCTGAGGGAATTACACACACCCCCACTCTTGACGCCTACATTAGTCGTGGCTTGGCTTGCAGGCTGGTAGTTGGTTGGTGAAGAGGAGAGTGTGAGCGTTGTTGCCCAGGCGAGAGGTTTCATTCCTGGGCAGTGAGGGGGACTGCACAGGCCTGGTTCTCAGTGTCCAACTCTGGGCTGAAGTGGCAGCAGGGTGTGGGGGAGCTAGTGGTGGTGGTGTCGTCAGGGTCTGGGCTGGGCTCCTGGGAGTCTATGGGGGGGAGGGAGGTGGATTCATCTCCTGGGTTGGTGTCGTCCTCGGGGCCGGCGCTCAGGTCCTGGACCTTTTTGCTGAGTTCGTTGCGTTCGTTCTGCAACGCCCGACAAAGCTTCTCCAGCCTCCCTACCTTCCCCTGGAGGCTGTCAAACTCACGCTCCTGCAGAGTTTTCTAGGGAACACACACACAGAGTCAGTCACAGACACCTTGTACTTTACACAACAAAACAAAAACGCACACTCACACTAATCTAAAAGTCCCATTCAGTGATCTAAATCCTGAGTCCAGCCTACCACCTCAGCCATGTTCATTAATTTAAATCCTGAGTCCAGCCTACCTCCTCAGCCACATTCATTGATCTAAATCCTGAGTCCAGCCTACCTCCTCAGCCACGTTCATTGATTTAAATCCTGAGTCCAGCCTACCTCCTCAGCCACGTTCATTGATCTAAATCCTGAGTCCAGCCTACCTCCTCAGCCACGTTCATTGATCTAAATCCTGAGTCCAGCCTACCTCCTCAGCCACGTTCATTGATTTAAATCCTGAGTGCAGCCTACCTCCTCAGCCACATTCATTGATTTAAATCCTGAGTGCAGCCTACCCTCCTCAGCCACATTCATTGATCTAAATCCTGAGTGCAGCCTACCTCCTCAGCCACGTTCATTGATCTAAATCCTGAGTGCAGCCTACCTCCTCAGCCACGTTCATTGATCTAAATCCTGAGTGCAGCCTACCTCCTCAGCCACGTTCATTGATCTAAATCCTGAGTGCAGCCTACCTCCTCAGCCACGTTCATTGATCTAAATCCTGAGTCCAGCCTACCTCCTCAGCCACGTTCATTGATCTAAATCCTGAGTCCAGCCTACCTCCTCAGCCACGTTCATTGATTTAAATCCTGAGTGCAGCCTACCTCCTCAGCCACATTCATTGATTTAAATCCTGAGTGCAGCCTACCTCCTCAGCCACGTTCATTGATCTAAATCCTGAGTGCAGCCTACCTCCTCAGCCACGTTCATTGATCTAAATCCTGAGTGCAGCCTACCTCCTCAGCCACATTCATTGATCTAAATCCTGAGTGCAGCCTACCTCCTCAGCCACGTTCATTGATCTAAATCCTGAGTGCAGCCTACCTCCTCAGCCACGTTCATTGATCTAAATCCTGAGTGCAGCCTACCTCCTCAGCCACGTTCATTGATCTAAATCCTGAGTGCAGCCTACCTCCTCAGCCACGTTCATTGATCTAAATCCTGAGTGCAGCCTACCTCCTCAGCCACGTTCATTGATCTAAATCCTGAGTGCAGCCTACCTCCTCAGCCATATTCAGCAGGGCCTTGTTGCTGCTCTCCCACCTGGAGCGATACATGGTCGTCTCCTTCTCCAGCTTCTTGATCTTCTTTGTCATCTAAAGGACACAAAACAGGTCACATGACCACGGACTACAATGAAGATAGACACAGACCTGCCAACCCGGGAATCATTTTTATGAGTACCACTTCAGGGTGGTGGCGGCGGCACCACCAGCCCCACTACGGCGCACGTGCAACACCCACACCTCACAAATCATTTGGCATGCACCTTTTTTTGTTGTTGCCTAATAATATGATGTTGGCAGAAGACTGCCTCAGTAGTCTATAGACTTATGGGTACTTGGTAATTGGCTGCCTCTCAGCAACTAACTAGAAATACACTGAAATGTATAATCACAAAGTACATGAGGATGGCTGGGGGGGGGGGAGAATCATTAATTTTGCATTTTTTTAAACACCTGAAACAGCTTTTTTCCCCCTGCAATCCAGAGCCATAATCAGTATGCTTAATTCTAAAATTATGTATATTTTTCTGCATATCTAAGCATACATCTTGAGCTGTCTGTTGGTTATATAATATATATTTTTAAAGACAGTAATTATGTTTCTCTGCATCTCTGCTAAAATCTGGGTAAAAGACTGAAAGGAATGTGAGTCTTATTCAGTACATTTAGTTATTGCTTGGTTTTCTAAAGTCTACCAATCTTGACAGCAGGCATGCCAGCTAAAATACAGGTAACTACAGGTAAAATAATGAAAACACTGGAGTAAATGAGGGTGGCATGAGCGGTCACTGGTTTGATGAGCATGAAAACGATGTAAACCATACGCCATGGCCGTCTCAGGTCACCAGATCTCAACCCAACAGCGTTTTTCACCACCAACAAAACACAGACTGATCGAATACATCGTGGAATAATGGTGTCTCATCCCTCCAATAGAGTTCCAGACACTTGTAGAATCTATGACAAGGTGCATTGAAGCTGTTCTGGTTCGTGTTTGGCCCAACGTCCTATTAAGAGACTATGTTGGTGTATTTTATTAATTTAACTTTTATTTAACTAGGCAAGTCAGTTACGAACAAATCATTTTTTACAATGACAGTGTTTCCTTACTTTAAATTTTTTTTACATTATTTTTATAGACAAGCTAGCTACTCTAACTTGATTGATAGCCTGAAATGGCTTCTGGGTATTGAGTTATAAGGTTGGAAACCTATCTGTGATAGCTAAAGCCTACTTCATAACATTGCTAGGTGGCTTGTAGTATTTTAACAGGACAAATCTGAGTGGCCACGTCCCCCCTATGGGTATGAAGCCTCTGTAGGCCTACGGTTGGGTGAGGGGGGGGGGGGGGGGGTCCGGAAGGGGTCAGTCAACCTCCCCCTCAGGAAGTTGAACCTGCCATTTCCTGAAACCTAGCATCTTAAATGATATCAAACAATGTAGCCAACACAGAAGTCTTATGTTTGATCATAAATTACATTAAGTTGATCTCAATAAAAGGTCCGGATTATTCTAGGTTAAATTTAAGGGGTCATGATTATTCTAATTCAAAAAGGAAATTCCATACATTTTCAACTTCATATTCATCACCTCCAGCAAGAGTGAGGAAGATGAGTGTTCAAGGACATCGGTGTGATTTTAACCAGAGGAGGCGCTGCATGCTAATTGATTGATGATGTCATTGTAAACACTTATCTTCCTGTATCAAAAAAAACAAAAAACCCCAACAGAAACACACCATTTTCACGTACAGGAAGTTGGTGCTGCTGGAGATGAACATGAAGAGGAACCTTTTAGAAATAATAGGCGTCTTTATGCAGATAGTCCGGTGAAAATGTAAAACTGGCTTCTTCGTTTTATTTGACGATAAAATTCAGAATCAATTCAATTACTGGATGTAATGTAGTAGTCTAGCTTACTGTATGTGTAGACTATTTGAAATATGAAACAACTGAACCCGGGTCCCGACCTCACCCACCCACCCACCCGGGGTCCCGACCTCACCCACCCACCCACCCACCCGGGGTCCCGACCTCACCCACCCACCCGGGGTCCCGACCTCACCCACCCACCCGGGGTCCCGACCTCACCCACCCACCCGGGGTCCCGACCTCACCCACCCGGGGTCCCGACCTCACCCACCCGGGTCCCGACCTCACCCACCCACCCACCCGGGGTCCCGACCTCACCCACCCACCCGGGTCCCGACCTCACCCACCCACCCACCCGGTCCCGACCTCACCCACCCACCCACCCACCCACCCGGGGTCCCGACCTCACCCACCCGGGTCCCGACCTCACCCACCCACCCACCGGGGTCCCGACCTCACCCACCCGGGGTCCCGACCTCACCCACCCGGGGTCCCGACCTCACCCACCCGGGGTCCCGACCTCACCCCCCCGGGGTCCCGACCTCACCCCCCCGGGGTCCCGACCTCACCCCCCCGGGGTCCCGACCTCACCCCCCCGGGGACCCGACCACTAGGCTACCATTCATTCAACATGCCTTGTCGTCATCGGTGACCTGATTATCACGACATCATTGGCAGCCTACTGTTGAACTCCAGAAGAGGACTGATTCGTTAACATAAAGCCTGCTAATCTTTAACAGTGTTACATTACTTTCTGAAGGTCTGTATTTAGCAGAACCGCTTTCTGCCATGTCCGTTTCCATCCACGCAGCGACGCGCACTGAAGTACCGCACGTCTCCTTGCTCGTCAATGCACTCGCGCCTACTACCGTCTTCGCGGCACTCATGTGCGGGCAAGATGGTTCTTGCTTAGTAGACTAAATGCTGTAGCTCACTACCTTTTGTCGTAATGAAGCCTTAGCGAAGGAGCTAACTATGAAAGTGGTTATGTCAACGTTTACCGAACTCGGTCCTCGGGATCCCAAGGGGTGAACGTTTTGGTTTGAACCCTAACAATAATCAACGCTTGATGATTAGTTAACTATTACCATCAGCTGTGTAGTGTTAGGGCACAAACCAAAACGTGCACCCACTAGACAGATTTTGGGAAACCCTGGGTTATGTGCTTAACTTACACACATTCATAGTGGAAAATGTATTTGGCAAACAGTTTGTTCTCCATTTTTCCCCTCACACATCAGTGGTATCAACAAACAAAGTGGAGAGCTGTCATCCAGGGAGAAAACGGTACCATGGTTACGGGTAGTTGGCTCAGATCCAACTTCAGACGGTTGAGTCAAAAATCAACAATGTACCAACTTGAATCCTATTTTCTGGATAGTTTTTTTCGTACCAGCGCTCTTTGACCTCAAACTGTGTGTAGGTTGGCAGGTCTGCGGACTAAAACATGGGTCAGCCTCCATTTTAACACACGCACAGGCTCACCTTCTCCATCTCCTGTTTGAATGTGGTGAACACCTCGTTGCTCTTTGAAAGAGTGGTCTGAAACTCCTCAAACTTCTCTGTGTATAAGGACAGCTGGATGGGGAAACAGGGAACAGAGGGGAAATGGGGAACAGAGGGAGGAGAGTTCATTCACATATTACCTTTACAGCTCAGCGGAAACAGCGAGGATGTTTATCGTAGAGCATCCACTCTGTCCTACAGAGTTCTAGAGAGATAGTTACCTGTTGTTTGAGATGGACCTCCTGCTGCTTCATCAGCTCACACATCCTCTGAGACTCTGCCGCTTCCTTCAGCAGCTGGAGAGACATGAGACAACATGAGACCAACCCTAACCCATCGTCTGAAACTACCTCTTCCTTCAGCAGCTGGAGAGACATGAGATTGGGCTTTTCTCGACTAAAAAAAAAATAAAAAAAATATTGGGTCTACCAAGAGTCGTCTTCTCCTTTGACCAAATGATTGGTCGAAATTTTAAAACGTGTATTTATCTTGTGTTTTAAATCAAATCAACTATATACACTGAGCTTGTCTGATGCTTTAAGCACACGGTTTGATTAAATAATTAAGACAAAGTCAAATGACTAGAGGGAGTCCGACCGCAATTGATTTGATTGTACCAGGCCGGGCTCAGACTTGCTGTGCCGTCTAAAAACCAAAAAAACAACGAGTGACTGTGATTAGCACCCATCGTCTGTCTCTCCTCCCTGTTGCAGCGACAGACAGAACATCAGTATTTATCTCGCTGTCCATGTTACTGAAGCTGTAACATAATTAGAGCCATTTCTAAAAGTTCTGTTACCGAAATCCCTCATTTGTTTAGGAAAAACATTGCCTCAACTCTTGCTCTCTTTACATGACAGATGTATACATCACATGCATGTGACCTATAGCATTGTCATAAACGTCAATAAATTGGTTATAACAAACTCTGAACACTAACACTCGAAACGGGAATGTTTACTGGTTGCTCAGGAGGTAAAGGGGATGTCAGATGCGTGGAGTAAATGTGACTCGTGGAAAATACTGGAGATGAAGAATAAAGTTAAGGAGCCAGCAGTGCAGGCATATTGTGTGTACCAAACAGGTGCTGTGTAGATTACAATAACATTTCTGACCGTTTGGAACAATGTAAACACTAAATTATAAGCGTACAAGCGAGTCTGTTGTAACGTTTTAATTTTTTTTTAAAGCCTTTATTACAGCAAATACTATAAAAAAAACAGTCGCATTAATTCATGAATGCAATTTCCGAAATGGAACAGGTTAGGCCTATTTATTGTTTAAGCTAATTATTCAATGGTTGCTTTGTCATTTTAAAACTAAAATGCTTGATTGCATTTCTAAATCATGAATGACTCCTATGCTGTGTGATGACATGAACAAATAAATAAGCCTAGATAAGTATTGAATCATAACAACAATAAGGAGATAAAGGAAAAAGGAGGGGTTTTATTATTATTATTATTTGGACCAGTGTAAACAGTAAATAAATACCAGACAGGCTGGTGTAATGGACAAAAGGATTTAGCCTTTACTACAGCATAACAAAGGGTAAAGCCTTTACTACAGCATAACAAAGATTATTCTAAAGATCAATGCGGTGCCTATTAATTTATCATCGAATCACAGCCTACTCCGACTTGGCCAAACGGGTGATTATTTAACAAAAGCACAATCGTTGAACAAATGTACCTAACCATAAACATCAATGCCTTAAAATCAATACACAGAAATATATATTTTGAAACCTGCATTTTTAGTTTAATTTCTTTTATGTTAGTAGGCGATATTAACTAGGGAAAATTGAGTCACTTCTCTTGCGTTCAGTGCAAGCAGAGTCAGGGTACATGCAGCAGTTTGGGCCTCCTGGCTCGTTGCGAACTGTGTGAAGATAATTTCTTCCCAACAAAGACTGTAATTAATTTGCCAGAATTATGACATTGAAGGTTGTGCAATGTAACAGCAATATTTACACTTATGGTTTCAGTTCCCGAAATAAACATTTTGTTTTCGAAATTTGACCACATTAATGACCAAAGGCTCGTATTTGTGTATTTATTCTAATTAAGTCTATGATTTGACATAGCAGTCTGACTGAGTGGTGGTAGGCAGCAGCAGGCTCGTAAGCGTTCATTCAAACAGCAGTTTACTGCGTTTTCCAGCAGCTCTTAGCAAAGCTTGATCCACAGCGCTGTTTATGACTTCAAGCCTATCAACTCCCGAGATTAGGCTGGAAATACTAAAGTGCCCATAAGAACATCCAATAGTCAAAGGTATATGAAATAGAAATGATATAGAGAGAAATAGTCCTATAATTCCTATAATAACTACAACTAAAACTTCTTACCTGGGAATATTGAAGACTCATGTTAAAAGGAACCACCAGCTTTCATATGTTCTCATGTTCTGAGCAAGGAACTTAAACGTTAGCTTTCTTACATGGCACATATTGCACTTTTACTTTCTTCTCCAACACTTTGTTTTTGCATTATTTAAACCAAATTGAACATGTTTCAGTTTTTACTTGAGACTAAATTGATTTTATGTAATATATTAAGTTAAAATAAGAGTGTTCATTCAATAGTTGTAATTGTCATTATTACACACACACACAAATAGAAAAATCTGCCGATTAATCGGTATCGGCGTTGAAAAATCACAATCGGTCGACCTCTAGTTGCCATATTATTATTATTATTGCGACTAAGTATAGTTTGTCTTCATTTGGACGCTCTTGAAAACGAGATGCATCATGTAAAATGTTAAAGAAATAAATACACTCATTGAGTTGAATGTGTTGACTAGAGCGTTAACCAAACAACCGTATTATTTGACTGTTACTCACAAAGTCCTTCTCTCTGTGATGGCGGTCCTCTGACTCCAGGAGCAGTTCCTGAGCCTGGTGTAGCTTAGCATCCACCAGCTGTTGCTGCAGTTCCTTATGCCTGAACACCTTGTCAATGTGCTGAGAGAAAGGACAGGGGCGGCTAACACTCACATGTCCACAACATTGGCCAGACATTTACTGCAGTTGCACCTTCTGTGCTTTAGATGTGTAAGTCAATGGACTTGTCCTAGCAGAGAGCAGCAGACCTCCCACCTGCTCCTCCTAGAAACACACACACACGCCGTTCTCCCCACTACAAACACACGCCGTTCTCCCCACGACACACACACGCCGTTCTCCCCACGACAAACACACACGCCGTTCTCCCCACGACAAACACACACGCCGTTCTCCCCACGACAAACACACACGCCGTTCTCCCCACGACAAACACACACGCCGTTCTCCCCACGACAAACACACACGCCGTTCTCCCCACGACAAACACACACGCCGTTCTCCCCACGACAAACACACGCGCCGTTCTCCCCACTACAAACACACGCGCCGTTCTCCCCACTACAAACACACGCGCCGTTCTCCCCACTACAAACACACGCCGTTCTCCCCACTACAAACACACGCCGTTCTCCCCACTACAAACACACGCCGTTCTCCCCACTACAAACACACGCCGTTCTCCCCACGACACACACACGCCGTTCTCCCCACGACACACACACGCCGTTCTCCCCACGACACACACACGCCGTTCTCCCCACTACAAACACACGCCGTTCTCCCCACTACAAACACACGCCGTTCTCCCCACTACAAACACACGCCGTTCTCCCCACTACAAACACACGCCGTTCTCCCCACTACAAACACACGCCATTCTCCCCACTACAAACACACACCATTCTCCCCACTACAAACACACACCATTCTCCCCACTACAAACACACACCATTCTCCCCACTACAAACACACACCATTCTCCCCACTACAAACACACACCATTCTCCCCACTACAAACACACACCATTCTCCCCACTACAAACACACACCATTCTCCCCACTACAAACACACCATTCTCCCCACTACAAACACACCATTCTCCCCACTACAAACACACCATTCTCCCCACTACAAACACACCGTTCCCCCCACTACAAACACACCATTCTCCCCACTACAAACACACCGTTCTCCCCACTACAAACACACCGTTCTCCCCACTACAAACACACCGTTCTCCCCACTACAAACACACCGTTCTCCCCACTACAAACACACCATTCTCCCCACTACAAACACACCATTCTCCCCACTACAAACACACCATTCTCCCCACTACAAACACACCATTCTCCCCACTACAAACACACCATTCTCCCCACTACAAACACACCATTCTCCCCACTACAAACACACCATTCTCCCCACTACAAACACACCGTTCTCCCCACTACAAACACACCGTTCTCCCCACTACAAACACACCGTTCTCCCCACTACAAACACACCGTTCTCCCCACGACAAACACACCGTTCTCCCCACGACAAACACACCTCCTCTCGTAGTTCGTACTGCTGGATGAGTTTCTTGAGCTTCTCTGCCAGCTCAGAGTTCTCCAGCCTCAGACTAGCATTCCTCTCATTATGCTGCTCCATCTGGGCTTGGATGTCATTCAGAGTCACCTGGGAACACACACACACATGTTACATCCCAATAGACACCAACAGGTGTTAAATCCTTGGGTGAACGTCCAAAGTATTTCCTAGATTTCTCACCTCATTGGAGAAGATGGCGGCAATAAATCAAGGCATCAAGGAAAGACTTGACATTCATCCCCTCTTTACATGACGCTAGTGGCTCACCTGGAAGTGTGATGTCACTTCCTTCCTCTTCTCCTCCTCCACACGTGCACGCTGCATCCCGTCATCCTGCAAGAGCAGGTTAAAGTTAAGTTTAAAATGTATGGCTCCATTTTATTCCAGAAAGCTGTTCACTTCATGAATCTGAGACAACTGATTCGCATTAGGGCTGACCCAGACCTGCCAACCCTGTCCAACTTTTTAAGAATACCAGGTGCGCATGGCAAATTGGAGATTCATGTGCTTAAACAAACATTATGGATCACACCTGGTTCAGTCCTCTGAAAAAGGTATTTACAAAACATAAAAGATTCATACTGATAAGTACAGAACATATAAAATAAACATATGTTGTGGAATTAGCACAGATTGTCTGTTTATGCCACTACATGTACAGTGTAGAAAGGAGATAATTATCATTGACGTTTTTCTTAGCACATGCCTCCAAGTTTATTCTCTATGTAGGGGAACACTTGTCACTTCTCAAACAGGGCCAATCACAAGTTACTGGCTTTTTAGTCACAGTTCCTAATCAACACTAAAAGCAAAATCATTTTGAAAACATAAAAACAAAATGATCACATCAACACAGACTGCAAACTGGCTACCGCCGTTCAGCAGGCTACCGCAAAGGGACTCCGGCCGCCGTTCAGCAGGCTACCGCAAAGGGACTCCGACCGCCGTTCAGCAGGCTACCGCAAAGGGACTCCGGCCGCCGTTCAGCAGGCTACCGCAAAGGGAATCCGACCGGCGTTCGGCAGGCTACCGCAAACTGGCTACACGTTCAGCAGGCTACCGCCGTTCGGCAGGCTACCGCAAAGGGACTCCGGCCGCCGTTCGGCAGGCTACCGCAAAGGGACTCCGGCCGCCGTTCGGCAGGCTACCGCAAAGGGACTCCGACCGCCGTTCGGCAGGCTACCGCAAACGGCGCACGTCGCGGCACCGCCGTTCGGCAGGCTACCGCAAAGGGACTCCGACCGCCGTTCGGCAGGCTACCGCAAAGGGACTCCGACCGCCGTTCGGCAGGCTACCGCAAAGGGACTCCGACCGCCGTTCGGCAGGCTACCGCAAAGGGACTCCGACCGCCGTTCGGCAGGCTACCGCAAAGGGACTCCGACCGCCGTTCAGCAGGCTACCGCAAAGGGACTCCGACCGCCGTTCAGCAGGCTACCGCAAAGGGACTCCAACCGCTGTTCATTTCTTTGCAGCGCATACATCATTTGAGATTTTCGAAATTGATAAAATCTCAAATCTAGTGCGAAGGCATTTTAGAAGCGTTGCCTCTATAGCTAATACCGGACACTAGGGTTGCAAAGGGCGGCTCGGGAAATTTCTGGACATTTTCATGGGAACTTAGTTAAGCCCGGGAATTTTGGGAATGTTTCTTAAATTCATCAAAAAAAGTTAGCTTATAACAGTGAACTTTTTGTGTGGGATACACATAAGGCAATTCTAGGTCTTGTGGCATATTTTGGTAAAGCTATCACCAATTCAATGGAATTGCAACCCTCTGCATGCACAGTGCATTCTTCCATCACATGTACAGCTGATTCTCAAGATCTTGCACACTAATGAGATGCTATTGAGCCCACACTACTACACTGTCTGAGCCAAGGACTACATGCTTTCTGGTAAGTTTTGATTACAATACTGGGTGGGGTGAATATATTTTATATGACATACATGATTTTTGTTAACTAGTAAATAGCAGCCTACAGCAAAGTGTGTTTAAATCATTCCTAACTTTTTAACAATTTCTGCTAGTTAGTTTTTGCTACCATGTGGGTTTTAGCTTGCTT
This sequence comes from Salmo salar, assembly GCF_965601325.2. Classification (NCBI taxonomy): domain Eukaryota; kingdom Metazoa; phylum Chordata; class Actinopteri; order Salmoniformes; family Salmonidae; genus Salmo; species Salmo salar. Next base: position 102,297,591 of record NC_138304.1, read on the forward strand.
GAGCCTGCTAACTGAGGAGTGTTAATTCACCTGCTTCCATACACATTTCATTTTAAAACATTTATCTTGCAAAGGAGTTATTTAATCTAACTGCTTAACTACATCTGTACATTTGAGGCTTTTTGAGCCTTACAACGAGCCATCCTCAACAAGGTTGGAAAGTGACAGTGAAGATGAGGCCGTCAGAGTCTGATGTTCAAGAGGTGGATATTGAGGAGGTCCAGGGAGAAGACATGGAAGCCTGAGAGGAAGACAACCAAAGCTTTAGTTTCTAGACTATCATTTTACAGATGTTGAAAACATTTTTTGGGAGATGCGATGGATCATTGGGGATCATTCAATATTCCCTTTCTTTGGTTGTTCAGTGAAATCATCCCATGTGACGAGTCAAGTCATTTAATTAAAGGTCAATACGAAAGGATTTAATCATTTGCAATTATGTCTCCATATGATAAGGTAAAAGGTTTATGTCTACTTATGATAAGGTAAAAGGTTTATGTCTCCTTATGATAAGGTAAAAGGTTTATGTCTCCATATGATAAGGTAAAAGGTTTATGTCTACTTATGATAAGGTAAAAGGTTTATGTCTACTTATGATAAGGTAAAAGGTTTATGTCTACTTATGATAAGGTAAAAGGTTTATGTCTCCTTATGATAAGGTAAAAGGTTTATGTCTCCTTATGATAAGGTAAAAGGTTTATGTCTCCATATGATAAGGTAAAAGGTTTATGTCTACTTATGATAAGGTAAAAGGTTTATGTCTCCATATGATAAGGTAAAAGGTTTATGTCTCCATATGATAAGGTAAAAGGTTTATGTCTCCATATGATAAGGTAAAAGGTTTATGTCTCCATATGATAAGGTAAAAGGTTTATGTCTCCATATGATAAGGTAAAAGGTTTATGTCTACTTATGATAAGGTAAAAGGTTTATGTCTACTTATGATAAGGTAAAAGGTTTATGTCTACTTATGATAAGGTAAAAGGTTTATGTCTACTTATGATAAGGTAAAAGGTTTATGTCTACTTATGATAAGGTAAAAGGTTTATGTCTCCATATGATAAGGTAAAAGGTTTATGTCTACTTATGATAAGGTAAAAGGTTTATGTCTACTTATGATAAGGTAAAAGGTTTATGTCTACTTATGATAAGGTAAAAGGTTTATGTCTACTTATGATAAGGTAAAAGGTTTATGTCTACTTATGATAAGGTAAAAGCTTTATGTCTACTTATGATAAGGTAAAAGGTTTATGTCTCCATATGATAAGGTAAAAGGTTTATGTCTACTTATGATAAGGTAAAAGGTTTATGTCTACTTATGATAAGGTAAAAGGTTTATGTCTACTTATGATAAGGTAAAAGGTTTATGTCTACTTATGATAAGGTAAAAGGTTTATGTCTACTTATGATAAGGTAAAAGGTTTATGTCTACTTATGATAAGGTAAAAGGTTTATGTCTACTTATGATAAGGTAAAAGGTTTATGTCTACTTATGATAAGGTAAAAGGTTTATGTCTCCATATGATAAGGTAAAAGGTTTATGTCTACTTATGATAAGGTAAAAGGTTTATGTCTACTTATGATAAGGTAAAAGGTTTATGACTACTTATGATAAGGTAAAAGGTTTATGTCTCCATATGATAAGGTAAAAGGTTTATGTCTACTTATGATAAGGTAAAAGGTTTATGTCTACTTATGATAAGGTAAAAGGTTTATGTCTACTTATGATAAGGTAAAAGGTTTATGTCTACTTATGATAAGGTAAAAGGTTTATGTCTACTTATGATAAGGTAAAAGGTTTATGTCTACTTATGATAAGGTAAAAGGTTTATGTCTCCATATGATATGGTAAATATATGCAATGCAAAAAATATCTACATTTAAATGGTATTCATATTAATTTGCATACATTTCTGTTAATTCCCATATACTCCCATGGAATGTTTCCACCTCTGAATATTCCCCAAAATGTGCAACCCCACTGGACAATCAATCATTCTTCATCGCGCAATCTTCTAAACTCCCGCCTCCATTTAATGCCAAAATGTTTATATTTATTTTTGATTATACTTTTGTAATGCTTTTTGTGATGTGGATCATAATTACAGTCTAATCAGGTTGCGTGATCCTCGTAATGTTACGTGGAAAATACAACTAAATGGGACGCACAATTAAATGTATCACACTCGCACAAATGCGACCAGTTATTTTTCGTATTTGCATTTCATTTCTTTCACTAGCAAATGCGAGTGAACTGCTGGAACTTCAGAGCCCACTGAATGTCCATCTTCTGTTCCCTAATGTTAGCTTCAAACAATTAGTGTTTACCTTCCCACAACACACGAAGTCGAAAAGAGATTTGTACAAGTGTTTACGTACAGCCGACAGCCGGCAAACTCAGCATCACAACAGGAGGAGGGGCAAACATGGGGCAGCCACGGGGCAGCCACGGGGCAGCTATGTCCAATAATGATGTATTCATCTCCATGTCCGTTGACAAACGCCGTACATGTCTGTGTGTTGCAGCTCGAGAATCGGGACGTTAGGTTCACTCAGTGGATATTAAAATATAAAAATAAAAAATGTTTTATCCGGCCCTATTCATTTCTACGTACTTCTAACTCGGATCTCGTACATGGACAGAGAATTGCGTAGCTGGTACGCAAAATGCGTGCATGTTTGCAGGTCTGAAAGCGTACTGTGCACCGGCTTCACGATCCTTTACCTTGAGTGTGCGGTTGTGTCTCTGCAGCTCCCTACAGAGTGACTCCAGTTTGCTGCGTGCCAGGATGGCCTTGCTGTGTTCGTTCCTCAGGTGGTCCGTCTCCTGCACCAGCTGAGACTGTTTCTTCTGCAGGACACGCATTTGCTTCTGATTGTTCCGCTGCTCCTCCAGCTAAACACACGCGCAAACACACACACAGGGGGACGAATGCACACAACACACACACAAGGACACGCACACAAACGGACACGCAGGCGCACAAACGGAAAATAGTTTAATGCATGAAAATCCTATTGCAGCTGTTCAATTACACCCAAATGAAAAAATGGCCCCTATAAGTCTACTGATGGAAGGCTAGGGAAACAAGTCAGGCTGCCAAGGGAAGCTGGGTGTGTCAGCCATGTCCTTGTCCAGTAAAGACACCGTACAGCAGTTTCCCCTCTGTGTTGCTCCATCAGCCAGTTGCCCCGACCATTCCCCTATAGGTCACCCTGCCCTGACCATTCCCCTATAGGTCACCCTGCCCTGACCATTCCCCTATAGGTCACCCTGCCCTGACCATTCCCCTATAGGTCACCCTGCCCTGCCCATTCCCCTATAGGTCACCCTGCCCTGACCATTCCCCTATAGGTCACCCTGCCCTGACCATTCCCCTATAGGTCACTGCCCTGACCATTCCCCTATAGGCGTCACCCTGCCCTGACCATTCCCCTATAGGCGTCACTGCCCTGACCATTCCCCTATAGGTCACCCTGCCCTGACCATTCCCCTATAGGTCACCCTGCCCTGACCATTCCCCTATAGGTCACTGCCCTGACCATTCCCCTATAGGCGTCACCCTGCCCTGACCATTCCCCTATAGGCGTCACCCTGCCCTGACCATTCCCCTATAGGCGTCACTGCCCTGACCATTCCCCTATAGGCGTCACTGCCCTGACCATTCCCCTATAGGTCACCCTGCCCTGACCATTCCCCTATAGGTCACCCTGCCCTGACCATTCCCCTATAGGTCACCCTGCCCTGACCATTCCCCTATAGGTCACCCTGCCCTGACCATTCCCCTATAGGTCACCCTGCCCTGACCATTCCCCTATAGGTCACCCTGCCCTGACCATTCCCCTATAGGTCACCCTGCCCTGACCATTCCCCTATAGGTCACCCTGCCCTGACCATTCCCCTGTAGGTCACCCTGCCCTGACCATTCCCCTGTAGGTCACCCTGCCCTGACCATTCCCCTATAGGTCACCCTGCCCTGACCATTCCCCTATAGGTGTCACCCTGCCCTGACCATTCCCCTATAGGTGTCACCCTGCCCTGACCATTCCCCTATAGGTGTCACCCTGCCCTGACCATTCCCCTATAGGCGTCACTGCCCTGACCATTCCCCTATAGGTGTCACCCTGCCCTGCCCATTCCCCTATAGGTGTCACCCTGCCCTGCCCATTCCCCTATAGGTGTCACCCTGCCCTGCCCATTCCCCTATAGGTCACCCTGCCCTGACCATTCCCCTATAGGTCACCCTGCCCTGACCATTCCCCTATAGGTCACCCTGCCCTGCCCATTCCCCTATAGGTCACCCTGCCCTGCCCATTCCCCTATAGGTCACCCTGCCCTGCCCATTCCCCTATAGGTCACCCTGCCCTGCCCATTCCCCTATAGGTCACCCTGCCCTGCCCATTCCCCTATAGGTCACTGCCCTGACCATTCCCCTATAGGTCACCCTGCCCATTCCCCTATAGGTCACCCTGCCCATTCCCCTATAGGTCACCCTGCCCATTCCCCTATAGGTCACCCTGCCCATTCCCCTATAGGTCACCCTGCCCGACCTTCCCCTATAGGTCACCCTGCCCTGCCCATTCCCCTATAGGTCACCCTGCCCTGACCATTCCCCTATAGGTCACCCTGCCCTGACCATTCCCCTATAGGTCACCCTGCCCTGACCATTCCCCTATAGGTCACCCTGCCCTGACCATTCCCCTATAGGTCACCCTGCCCTGCCCATTCCCCTATAGGTCACCCTGCCCTGCCCATTCCCCTATAGGTCACTGCCCTGCCCATTCCCCTATAGGTCACTGCCCTGCCCATTCCCCTATAGGTCACCGCCCTGCCCATTCCCCTATAGGTCACCCTGCCCATTCCCCTATAGGTCACCCTGCCCATTCCCCTATAGGCCCCTGCCCACCCCTGGCCCCTGCCCATTCCCCTATAGGTCACCCTGCCCATTCCCCTATAGGTCACCCTGCCCATTCCCCTATAGGTCACCCTGCCCGCCATTCCCCTATAGGTCACCCTGCCCTGACCATTCCCCTATAGGTCACCCTGCCCTGACCATTCCCCTATAGGTCACCCTGCCCTGACCATTCCCCTATAGGTCACCCTGCCCTGACCATTCCCCTGTAGGTCACCCTGCCCTGACCATTCCCCTATAGGTCACCCTGCCCTGACCATTCCCCTATAGGTCACCCTGCCCTGACCATTCCCCTATAGGTCACCCTGCCCTGACCATTCCCCTATAGGTCACTGCCCTGACCATTCCCCTATAGGTCACTGCCCTGCCCATTCCCCAACACAAGGAGACAAACTACTACTGTCTGATACACAGACGGAGGCTAGAAAAGAGAGGTTGGCTAGCATGCTGAAATTAAAAGATATTAACTAAATCAAACACACCCGACTCAAAGCGTTTATGAGAGTTACTACTTACCAGTTCAGCATACTTCTTACAGAGGCCTGCCAGTTTCTCCTCTGGTGTACTCAGAGTGTTCAGGGTCTGCATCAGCAGGGTGATCTCTTTACCTGCAACACACAGGAGGGGGAACACATTCAGTGCAACACCACCTCATCACAACTGGGACTCAGCAACACACAACGGGAAGCTGTACAGCCTTAAACTCCTAGCCACCACATGGAAGACTAAAAGAATCTGATGGATGACAGCTAGATATTAGTGACCAATCCTGGTCCTGAAGACCATAGTCGGTCTCCAGGATTGGAGGCCACTGACCAACACGCAGCCAATCATTTCAGATCAATGACAAGCATCTAGGAATACGCCCCAGGAGGGATTGGTTTCAGACAGAGTAACAGAACCCCAGGAGGGATTGGTTTCAGACAGAGTAACAGAACCCCAGGAGGGATTGGTTTCAGACAGAGTAACAGAACCCCAGGAGGGATTGGTTTCAGACAGAGTAACAGAACCCCAGGAGGGATTGGTTTCAGACAGAGTAACAGAACCCCAGGAGGGATTGGTTTCAGACAGAGTAACAGAACCCCAGGAGGGATTGGTTTCAGACAGAGTAACAGAACCCCAGGAGGGATTGGTTTCAGACAGAGTAACAGAACCCCAGGAGGGATTGGTTTCAGACAGAGTAACAGAACCCCAGGAGGGATTGGTTTCAGACAGAGTAACAGAACCCCAGGAGGGATTGGTTTCAGACAGAGTAACAGAACCCCAGGAGGGATTGGTTTCAGACAGAGTAACAGAACCCCAGGAGGGATTGGTTTCAGACAGAGTAACAGAACCCCAGGAGGGATTGGTTTCAGACAGAGTAACAGAACCCCAGGAGGGATTGGTTTCAGACAGAGTAACAGAACCCCAGGAGGGATTGGTTTCAGACAGAGTAACAGAACCCCAGGAGGGATTGGTTTCAGACAGAGTAACAGAACCCCAGGAGGGATTGGTTTCAGACAGAGTAACAGAACCCCAGGGATTGGTTTCAGACAGAGTAACAGAACCCCAGGGATTGGTTTCAGACAGAGTAACAGAACCCCAGGGATTGGTTACAGACAGAGTAACAGAACCCTAGGGATTGGTTTCAGACAGAGTAACAGAACCAGTCCTTACCCAGACCCTTCACCTTCTTCTTCTCTTGAATCCTCACTTTCTCCTTCTCCACTCCGCTGGCGTTCACTTTGACCTCCCCCGGCTTGACATCTAACTCCTTCTCATTGGCCAGGCCATTGAGCACGGGGCAGTGTGATTGGCCATTGGGCAGGTTAACTCCGTCCTCCCCGTTGTCCTCCAGGCAGTAGGTGTTGAGGATGTCCTCCAGCTGGCGGCTCAGCTCCTCAGCCATGTCACACTGAGACGACACCACCGCCGTTATAGTGGAGACTGGTACAGGGTCTCCTACAGTGGAGACTGGGAGGGGTACAGGGTCTGCTACAGGTGGGACCGTGGGGACGGCTGCAGACTCTGCTGTGTTGGAAACGGCAGCCACTAGACACAGGACGGAGAGAAAGATGTTAAAAAATAATTAAATGCAGCAATAACAATTACTTATTGGACTTTGAAGTATGTAAGAACAACAAGGGGGAAAACAAAAATGAATTATAATAAACAAAGAAAACAAACACTCCAAGAACAAGAAAGAAAGAAAGAACCCACAAAGCTGCACTGCTAGCTACACTTTGGAAACGGTGACATGGGAGTTCTTCCATACACCTGATGTAAAGCAAAGGCAGCAATTTAACCTTTACATGGTAATACTTCACTTCATTCTTTACTTGGAACATACCGGTGTCTTCCAACTCCCATCGCTAGTTGCAGGTGGAACGTTAGAATTTAGAAAATACTCTGTTATTAAATTAAATCCAACAATGTGTACACCGCCAAATGTTCTCTTTCAGATCACTCATTGATCAAGACTGGTGAGTGTCATTCAAAGAGACGCCTGATTTCGGAGCAGTGCTCATGACGAGCTGCACCCACCGGTCTCCACCAATCAGAGAACGTCTGAAACAGACAATATGGCGACGTACACATTGACCTCATGGAGCAAAAATGTATTTCATGTATTAACAAAAGTGAATATTTTCTAAATTCCACCTGCTACTAGCGATGGGAGTTGAGAAGACATTGGTACGTTCCAAGCTGAGAAGTAAGCAGGGGCGAAAGTAGATTTTTTTTCTTCCCGGTAAGGGAGGTCTTTTATGAAAAATTGTTATGGGCCTAATGATATAATTCCATATAGAATCCCTAATCATTTAAAAAGGAACTCAGTTGATCTAATAGTAAAGATGTGTCATTTAACTTTTAAAATGTAATATTTTATTGTGCCATGAAACTAGCTAGACATTTTTCATCCAATTGTCAAAAAAAAATTAAAAATAAAAACACGCTTCACAGGGATCCTGTAAGCCTGGCTACCTGCACACGTTCATCCTGTATCCATAGAACTGCACACCTGCCATTGATGAATGGAAAGAGACATTGTTACAATGAATGACATTCAGTGATTGTCAAATAGGCCACTGCTGTCTGCGCGTGTCTCGAACACACATCTACGCTGTGGCAAAATGTAACTTATCGTCGAATCCACTTCACATTTGGGAGCGTATTTCCATATGTTTTCAAGTCCATTCACTCCGCTTTCATGCGAGTTACAGCCAGTAATGTTTTAATTTTTGTGATAGGCTCACGTTTTTTCCCGGTACGGCGTCCTCTTACCATTTCTTTCACCTCAGTGGTAACTGCCATGTAAAGGTTAGTTGAAAAATGTGCTTTACACTAGCTATGGTGTAACGGCTGTATGGAAGCCTTCACATATCAACGTCACAATGTATAGCTATGCTGCTGCCATAGTTGTGATACTCTGCGGTCGTAACAGTCCTGCCTATATGGACGTAGAAATTCAGTGTCATGAGTGTTGTTGAAAGTTCCCAGCTCAGTTGAGAGCTGGAGGAGGTATGTTCATTATTTGAATACTGCCAGACTTGACTTTGTGGATAGGAGCAGTGATAGCTATTCAACGCTAGAGAGAGAAAGAGCCAGCCCAGTCACAAGAAGTCCACTGTAAAATGACTGCATTTGACTAGTGCCATTATGCCGCGTTCACATGCTAGTTGGAACTCTGACATTTTCAGACTTGCCTACTGGTTGTAGTTATACACATGCTGCATTCAACCAGTTATAGCAGGTCAAAAATTTCAGTTACCTAGTTCTGACTAGACTAGCACATGAACGTGGCATTAGTTCCATCACATCTGTGACAACCGATGAAACACAGCCTAACTTTACCTGCACTTTCATCCCCATCAGCTTGTGAAGGCATGTCCTGCTCTTGCTCTTTAAGGCTGCCAGCGTCTGTAACATCTTTTTCCGCCTTGCTTCCCTCCATCTCTCCCGTGCCAGGGGCTGCATCACTGCCCTGCGTGGACGACTCTTGTGTGTCCTGTTCCTTCATGATGAAATGTCTGAGACAGATATTATTCAGAATGTTCATCGAGCACTGTATTTGTATAGGGAAATGTCAAACTGTGGCGTGAGTTACAGATCCGAATACGCAAGTGTTGGCTAACGATTATAACACGTACCTGTGCTTGAGAAAAGCAACAAATTAAACTGCCAAACGTCAATGAGGATGTGTTAGTGTAGTCTAAAACTATTAGTTAGCTAGCGGACTAAACTCTACTGTATGGTGAACTCAGTCATTCACCAAGGAGTGGAGTTGGTCACCGGAAATCAAGACAGTACACCTTACCAGAAAATGTGTTGAAACATTTTACATAAGCAATATTAATTTATCTGAAATGGCGAACAACAGCTAGCTAGTAAGCAAATAATAAATATATGTGGTATGCTAACGAAGTGAAATTTCAACTCGGCCAAAGTGTAGCTAACTACGCGAATAGTTGACATTTTGGTAAGTGAACTTAATAGCTTTGTCTAGCAAGTGAAACAAGACCTCTTCTCTTAGCAACCAAATGCATAACTAGTTTCACTTTAAACAGAAATTCGTACCGTTTAGATAACGTTAGTTAGAAAGCTAAATGCTAAGTTAGCTTGCTATCTTAGCTCTACGCTATGTAACACACCCAAGAAACACGACACTTCACATATAGCCCAGTCATTATACATACTGGGAATAAGCTTTAGGTACTTTATTAGAAAATAAAAATGACTGATTACCTTCTTGATCCAACTCAATAAATACACTTGTGTTGCCTGCTGCGTTTCCTCCTGCCAACCGACACAGGAAACACGTCATGAACCACGGAAGTGCGTAACTGACAATCTTGGGGGGAAAAATATTATGTAGTTCAACCCCTCAACTCAGAACTACAAAAACGTTAATTCAACGGCATCTAACACGGAACCCAAAACGGCTGCGCGCGTGCGCCATCCTGCATAAATGCATTTTGTCCCCCCACACCAAACGTGATCACGACACAAGGTTAAAATATCAAAACAAACTCTGAACCAATTACATTAATTTGGGGACAGGTCGAAAAGCATTAAACATGTATGGCAATTTAGCTAGTTGGCTTGCACTTGCTAGCTAATTTGTCCTATTTAGCTAGCTTGCTGTTGCTAGCTAATTTGTCCTGGGATATAAACATTGAGTTGTTATTTTACCTGAAATGCACAAGGTCCTCTACTCCGACAATTAATCCACACATAAAACGGCCAACCGAATCATTTCCAGTCATCTCTCCTTCTTCCAGGCCTTTTCATCTTTTAACTTATATGGTGATCGCATCTAAACTTTCATAGTATTACCACGACGACCGGCAAAACAGTTCATCTTTCAATCACCCACGTGGGTATAACCAATGAGGAGAAGGCACGTGGGTACCTGCTTCTATAAACCAATGAGGAGATGGAGAGGCAGGACTTTCAGCACGATCTGCGTCAGAAATAGAACTGACTTCTATTTTAGCCCTTGGCAACACAGACGCTCATTGGCGTGCACGAGCAGTGTGGGTGCAATAATTGAATAACAGATTTCTACATTTATTGTGTGATGGTCGCGCACACGACGTGTCTGGTCTGGTCAGCATGTTACACATGCGGCAGCAAAAATACATTTACGTTTTAGTATCTTTTAGTCATTCAAAACTTGTTAAAGAATTGGAAAAACAGGAGAGAAAGGGTTGCAACATTTTATTTCTCTTTTTTTTGTTGTACAGTTTCCACCGGACAAGTTTATTTTTATACATTTCTAATATTTGTTAATGCATTTGTTTTGTTTCTGTGTTCATGTTTGTGTGTGTCATGTTCAGTTGAAGTGTATCAGTCACTCATTCATACCGTCGGTAATGTCAAGTCACAGTATAATATGGGTTATCGTAAGCAACAAAAAAAGAAAATAAAAGATTTGTTTTGGAAATAAATACATCGAAAGAGAGCGAAATGAGAGGACCAGAGAATACATCAGGACTGGTCAGTTATGACGTATGAAAAAACACTTTATAAACATGTAGCATTGTAAACAATTATAGCCTAGATAGCATAATTTATTTGACAAAGCCAAGCACTAAGGCGTGGCTTAGGACTTTCGGATAACTTTATCTCAGTTAAACAATCTAGGCCAGAAGACAACAAAAAGATCCCATTTCAAAATGTACCTTGATTATTTTTGAAATCCATGCCAAGGAGTTGTTCCTGACCAAAGAGCCTGACAGGGAAACCGACACTAGAGCAAATGGCACCCTATTCCCTATGTGGTTCACAACTTTTGACCAAGACCTAATAGGTCTCCGGTCAAAAGTAGTGCACTATATAGGGTATATATAGTGCCCATTTGGGACACAGACAGTTTCTCCTTGTCATTTGGTCAGGGGAAAAACTCCTATCCCTTTACTATGCCTTAAAAAGCATTTCAGCAGTCATTACAAAATATGGATGATTCCTTCAGCTAAATGTACATATTTCCAGGGGCACTGTACAATGGCGACCCTGGCCGTGACCCAAATCCCTGCAGTCGTCTCAGTGGGAGTCGGATATGCAAAAAAACTATAAAAAAATAAATAAAAAAAATACTAAAAATTATTCCATTACACACTTGTGTGTAAGAGAACAAAATATAAGCACCCCCATTTATAAATCTTGTCCGGAAGATGCACATAGTTCCACTTGGGCTATTGATTATCATTTTTTAAGTAAATTACTTCACATTCCTGCATCCCAGATTTGTTCTAGGAAACTGTTGACTAGTCATCTCTGTTAATTGCCCTCTTGAAGAGGGCAAAAACCTGAATAAGAAGTCTTAAACGCCTTCCCAAATGCCCCTATTCCCTCTATAAAAAAAAAACGTACCACAGTATGAGTCATAATGCCTGTAAAACATAGTGGTCAAACAGGGAAATGGCACCAATTGTTTTCCCCACATAGTTTTTTTTTAGGAACACTTAAAACAAGGGCTGTGTTTCGTGGAGGCTTAACCCTGGCGTGACGTTTTGATAACCTCGTAAATCTCTTCCGGACAAGGTGACTTAATATATTTGCCTGTACAGCCCCCCCCCCCCCCAAAAAAAAACCCCCAGATGAAACGCTAATTGGCTGCTAATGTGGCTATCATAAAGAACTACAAATGCCTTGGTGATCTGAACGAGACTGCCAACTCACAGCAAAGGTAAGACTCTCTGGATTAATGATCTAATGCTCGCTAAATGGATTAATGAATAAATTAGCTACATTTCTTTAAAATGTACAATTCTGTGAACTGTCTTGTGCAAGTTTTAAATTGACACAAAACCTGTTAGCAAAGATGTCAGATAGAGACGATGTGCAGGAGCTTGCAGGGATTTGTAGTCATGCATGATGTCTACTTTAAGTATTTTCGATTCTGCGAGTAAAAAGAGCCAAATATATTGAGCCACCTTGTCCGAGAGAGATCTACACAGTTATCAAAATGTCACGCCAGGGTAAGCCTACACAAAACACAGCCCTTATTTTAAGCTTTTCTAAAATCGCCTATGGGGAAAAATGAAATGGTGGCAAAAAACGATTAGAACTATTTCCCTGTTTGACAACTAGGTTTTATGGGTATTATGACACCACTGCGGGGGAATATTGTGCACCATTTTTGACCAGAATCCCATGGACTCCTGGTCAAAAGTTGTTCATTAAATAGGGAATAGGGTGCACTTCGGGACGCAGCTTAAACCCTCTGGGGATGACGGACTTTGCGAATATTTATTGCATTACTGGTTGTTCATGCTCAGCCAATAACATAGCTTCCATTTAGCTTCCCATCTCAAGAGAACTGCTTCTGATTACTTGTGCTAAATCACGAGATAGCTGAGAGAAGTCTCAGGACAAGTGATTGGTTGTTTGGTTGATTGACTGGGTCTGGACAACCAAGAAGATTATGCCACTGAAACATATTCTAGAACCATCCATATCCATGCTGCTCAAAAAGTCAAGAAAAAAAATCATGTAAAAAAAAAAAAAAAAAACTTTGGTGAGTAGTGTCCATTTTGAATTGGCTGTTTAGTTCTTTGTGAGAAGACGGGTTAGACTCATTATGTGCAAACATGGAAGTTTAGGTGGAGAAACCCCGGGGCACGTTCAGCAGGAACGCAACATTTTCAAACGTTCAGATAGAAATATTTCTATGTAAAAAACAAACATGACATGTTGAATATGGAATAACGTTGGCTCTCCATTTGTGGCATTTCCATTTGCAACGTTTGGCTACTGAACGTGGCCCTGTATTGGCCTGATACGATAACTGACCTGATAAACTGGGCCGGGAGCTTTTCCAGACCATGTGACCTGACTAGGAAAAAGTCAGGGCCCTAATGTGCAGTGCAGTCTTTGCCTCAGGCTAAAATTACACTTGATGGCCCTGTATCTTTCTAACGAACGTCTGGACTGTCTGTCCCACAGCTGCATCAGTGTGAGGTCTGCACAGTGAAATCAACAACGCATTAAACTGTAAGAAAAGAGCATCAATATTTAGCTAGACGGATCAGCATGATGGAATAAATTATTCTTATTTTTTTGCCGATTAAAATGACTGTTCTGCCCCAATCCCACAGTGCAAAAGCAGTAAAGAATGCCACTTCCAGAGAAACCACATCATGGAACTATAAGATCAGGAAAATAGAGCAGCAATGTTTTTGCACAAAACGTGTGCACATTCAAGGAAATATTAAGAAAATTAAATGAATCAATAAGTCAAAAGACATATGTAAATCACCCTCAAGTCTTTAGTTGGTCAGGATTGGCACTTCAGTGAATATGAGTGCATTTTGTTTTTCTTCATAAATATAAATATATTTGTTTATTTAGTTTTTAATTTTTTTTAAATCCACAGATTTTTTTTAAAATATTTTACTTTTCTGGAAGTCTGTTGATAGACTGCACACAAAAGTAGAGCGGAAAAACAAGAACCGAAGAGGACTTCTGATATATAAATTCTCCTCCACTTGTTAGTGATGTAGAGTCAAAAGTTCTTTAGCAAATCTTTCATGTTTTCCAAGATTTATTTAGTCTCAAAATGTCAGTTTGGAACACTTGTTCTGTGGACAACCATTTCCCTTTAGAGGACCAAAGTGCATAGACTCCTATAATAGCCTATAACTGTTACTAACTGTCCATGTTAGATCAATGACAAGCTTAGTCTCTTACCAACTTCAATACATTTTGCATGTCAACCAAAGAGCAACGTGTCCAAAACCATTGCAGACCACGAAAAATCACCATTTTGCAAACCATGAAAAATCACCATTTTGCAGACCATGAAAAATCACCATTTTGCAGACCATGAAAAATCACAATTTTGCAGACCATGAAAAATCACAATTTTGCAGACCATGAAAAATCACAATTTTGCAGACCATGAAAAATCTCAATTTTGCAGACCATGAAAAATCACCATTTTGCAGACCATGAAAAAAAAATCACCATTGCAGACCATGAAAAAAAAATCACCATTGCAGATGGAACATAATAACAAGGTATGACATTGTACAAAGTCATGGCTCGCATCCTCACAGGGTCAACCTACCGAGACATCACGTCAGGAAGGACAATATAACCATAGGGGATGATTTGCTATATAAACATGTGCAATGACTAGGGTCCTCATAGCTAGCATATCAAGTAAAAACATTATTATTTTTTTTATTTTTTTTAAAGCTGCGTTACAGATGCCCTTCCAAAATGAAAGTTTAGGTATTAAGTTTGAAATTAAACAGCTCTGTATATTCTGATTTTGTTTACCTCAAACCAGTTGGTTCTGCTCAACCAGGGGAAATAGTAGATCCACAGAAGAAGCTGTGACTGATGAGGACATAACATTTTTACACGTATCGCTTCCTCACACAGTGCCGGTCAGTCAAACTGTCACCACCAAAACTGTTTAGCCTCCACTCAACCCAGAGACTGATCTATGGTCAGTTTTGCTTTTGCCCCATTTAATGTTACAGGTCAGGATTAAGGGAGGGCAAGCTGATCGTAGATTTGTGTCTAAAGGCATATCATCTAACCATCTTCAGTCATGTAACAGAAAGGAGAAAAGGCTTCCATAATACCTAGGTTGAAGATAACCTTTTTTGTTAAGACAACGTAATAACTGACATGTGGAAAGTGTTTGAAAATAAAATTGTATTAGCGCTGTTGCTGATTCTACAGGATTAGCGAGCGAAAATGACAAAGTGAATGTAAGCAGTTCACCATCGGAGTGGAAAATAAACAATGAATTTCAGCTAACTGCTCAGCAAACAACTTTTACTGTCATTCTATGAATTTGAAATGTTTTTTTTTTTTTTTTCATCCACTTTATTAGTTGATTTCTTAACCGCTGGTCACATTTTCAATGCTAATCTAATGAATGTGTTTATTTTCCAACTCTCCACATGAAATTACTACATTGTTGTGTCCTGTATATTTTTTTTTAATCTGAGCATAATACCAGAAAGTACACCCTGCACTTCAAGAAAAATATGAAGAAAAAAAATATATATTTGAGATATTAAAGGATGCTGTGAATGTGATGCATTGTGGGTAAATGCATTCTTAAAAAAAAAAATTATAATCTCAGCGCATTATCTCAATAGTGCCGATAAGGAAGCGGCAAAAACGATGAAAGAAAACAACATTGAATGACCATACCGCATTGAAAACCCAACATAGCAGAAAGAAAACATGCAATAACGTTCCTTCAACAAGGTGGATTATGGAAGTTATTTCTCCTTATGTAGCGCTCATCCGTGTGAGCTGTGTACAGTCTGCTGGTGTTGTATGCATGTGTGCATGAAGTGTCTGTGCAAATACATCTTAAACTTAATTTCTGTTGCGGTTAGGTTTGTCACGGTCTAAATTAAAAAGACTTGTCCCCTTGCCAAACCCTGGTTGTCGTTAGATGCATGACACCTTGTCTGATATAGTGCCTCTACCTCCGACCAGAGGCTCCCAGGATGGCTCCTGTCAAAACGAGTGCACTAAGAACAATACAGTGCCATTTAAAATGCACCCTACGAGAAGAATAAGGGGAGTTGTACATTTTTCTAATGTGACAGTGAATAATACATATCAATACCTAGTACGTATATCGCCAACACAATGATACCTAGTACGTATATCGCGATCACAATGATACCTAGTACGTATATCGCCATCACAATGATACCTAGTACGTATATCGCCATCACAATGATACCTAGTACGTATATCGCCATCACAATGATACCTAGTACGTATATCGCCATCACAATGATACCTAGTACGTATATCGCCATCACAATGATACCTAGTACGTATATCGCGATGATACCTAGTATGTATATCGCGATGATACCTAGTATGTATATCGCCATCACAATGATACCTAGTACGTATATCGCCATCACAATGATACCTAGTACGTATATCGCCATCACAATGATACCTAGTACGACGCATCGCCAAGGGCCTGGACACAACCCTTAGCTGTGGTATATTGACCATATACACCACACCTCCTCAGGCTTTACTGCTTAATTATAAACTGGTGACCAATGTAATTAGAGCAGTAAAAATACATGTTGTCATACCCGTGGTATGCGGTCTGATATACCACAGCTGTCGGGCCAATCAGCATTCAGGGCTCGAACCACCCAGTTTATAATAGCAATAAGGCATCTCGGGGGTTTGTGGTATATGGGCAATATAACACGGCTAAGGGCTGTATCCAGGCACTCCGCGTTGCATCGTGCTTAAGAACAGCCCTTAACCGTGGTATATTGGCCATATACCACAACCCCTCGGGCCTTATTGCTTAAATATAATATCTTGTTCGATTTTCGAAAAGAGAGACTTAAATTACGGCACTTTCTCACCCTGCCTCTCTCGCTCCCTCTCCCAACAATAATTCCAGGTGTTTGGCAAAAGGATAGTGCGTGACTGTATGTAGGGCAATAGGAACACCATGCAAACCCTAGCATACATACACACCGGGGGGGGACACCAAATCCCAGGGCCTACTGCAACTCAGCCAGCACCAACATATCTATTTACACTGGAGCTCTGTTCCGAATGACACCCTATTCCCTATATAACGCACTACTTTAGACCAGAGCCCTATTCCCTATATAGTGCACTATTTTAGACCAGGGCTCTATTCCCTATATAGTACACTACTTTAGACCAGGGCCCATTGGGCTTAGCGTGTCATTCAGAATGCATCCCGGGCTTCGATGGAACAGAGAGAGAAAGAAAAAAAAAAGCCCAAAACCATACATGCAGGTGAGTAAATAGGATGTTACAGTGAATCTGACATCAATGTCTGATTTAAGTGAAGCTGAGTTACATGTTTTTTCTCAAATTAGTGTAGCCCCCCCCCAGCGGTATGCCATTTTAATAGTTAGAATCACGTCATAATTCAAATCTATCGTTATTAAGAACACAGCACACAACGAACATTATATCTCTAGCTATATCAACTTCAGATCAAGCTAGTAACCTAGGTATTTTAACTGTTTATATGGTTCAATATGGACCCCCCACCCACCCACCTTAAATCCCCTTCCCCATCCCACTCGACGCCATCCGTTAGCCCAGAAGTTTTCCTGATTTTACGATTTAGACCCCAACATGTTGATCCACCCTTGTCATCCCTCCCCAGGTCCAAGAAATCATCTGACGCAAACAAAGTTGCTAAAAGTTGTAGGAAATAAAATTGTAGAGAAAGGACTGTTAGTTCTAGAAGGAGAGAACCTTGGGTCAACACTCCAAACAATAGTTCTAGAATTACTAAGAATCCCCAGAATTGTTTTAGTGGAACCCTGTATGTTTGATAAGACAGAAACCAATGTGAATGAGGGTTTGGCCTCAGTTCTATTGCTAACAATAAAGAAGTCTTCAGGCCTTCAGGTGGTACACTGAGATGTGCTTCACAACAGGCCAAGAAGGAAATAAAAAAACAGGGCTGACAAAAGCTAAAATGAAGGGGAAAGGATAAATAAGTGAAATAACACTCCTCACACTAGGTCAGATTTGACCCCCCCCCCCACATCCTAAAGGTCATCCCTATGGGCCGACAGGAAGCAGTAAAAACCACAACAAGCCACTGCTACTGTCAGAAGAAAAATCAGGACTCTCAACAGTACTGGCGGTATTTCTCAATGTATCTGTGCGTTTCAAACCTGCCTTGGTGTGTGATCACTGATCTGGAAGAGCTTTGTCATCAGGTCATGTGGTGGAGGAGTTCAGCTCTCCGATTGGCTCCTCAGACGAGATGAGGTGTTCACGGGGGATTGGGGAATATTAGGTTGGATAAAGCCTTCCATGGGGATAGGATGGAGAGGACAACGTTCTATCTTCCATGGTTAAGCCTGGAAGGTCACAGTGGAGAAAGGATGGGGTACAGGAAACCCTGGAAACCCTGGGGTAGCAGAGCTAGCCACGGGCTGGGGCATAAAGGATGGGTGGTGGTTGGAGGGACACAGGGACCCTAATTTACCTCAAAACCCTCCATTGGTAGGGGATATGGGGGGGGAAGAAGTTAACTGAAAGCCTTCCAATGGGATCCTATGGGTATATGAGTGATGTTTGGATGAACCAAAGAGAAAGGAGGGCGTTATAGCTGGAAGCCTTCCATGGGTGCCTCCTGCTGCGGGAAGAGGAACTGCTGGTTGACCTGGTCTACCTGAGGAGCCAGGCTCTGGTCCTCCTCCTCCACTCCAAAGTAGTGCTCTATCAGATCAAAGGCCTTCTGGTAGATCTCTTGGTTCTCATGACTCTGAAGGAACTCGATCTTATCCAGACCTGGAGACGGAGAGAGTTTTATTTATTCATACACCACAGTAGATTATGCAATTGTATGTATGTATGCGTAAGTGTGTGTGTGTGTGTGTGTGTGTGTGTGTGTGTGTGTGTGTGTGTGTGTGGTGGTGCACATGTACCTATACTGTACGAATGTGTTTGTTTACATGTACCTCAGAACAGTAGCGGTTGTTTGTATTATACAGTGCATTTCAGAAAGTATTCAGACCCCTCGACTTTTTCCACATTTTGTTACGTTAACGCTATATTCTGAGAGAGCAGTAAGGGTTGATGTATGTACGTACCATAGGCCTCCTCTATGAGAGAGCAGTAAGGGTTGATGCCAGTACCGCTGGGTCCTGCATCCTGCTTGGCCTCTTGGTCTCCCAGTCGCAGAATGTTCTCCAAACCATTCAGAGCCACCTGGACTATCTTACTGTCCATCACCGTCAACAAGTCACACAGAGGCTTGATACAGCCCAGGTTCACCAGGTACCTAGAGAGAGAGATCAGAGAATGAAAGACGGAGAAAAAAAGGGAGAGAGACAGAAGAGATTGTCAGACCTGACAGTAAATCTCAGAAAGACAAAAATAATGGCGTTCCAAAAGAAGGTCCAGCTGCCATGACAACAAATACAATTTCCACCTAGACACCGTTGCCATAGAGCACACAAAAAAACTATACATACCTCGGCCTAAACATCACCACCACAAAGCTGTGAACGATCTGGGCCTTCTAATCCGTCAAAGGAAATAAAATTCATATGTTCATATTTCTTTTCTCCCCAATTTCGTGATTACGATCTTGTCTCATTGCTGCAACTCCCCTACAGGCTCGGGAGAGCCAAACTGTGCTTCTTAACACCCGCCCGCTTAACCCGGAAGCCAGCTGCACCAATGTGTCGGATGAAACTCCAGCAGGTATATTTCAACACCTCCTTTGGCCGCCTTTCCTTCCAGTTCTCTGCTGCCAATGACTGGAACGAATTGCAAAAGTCACTGAAGCTGGAGACTTACATCTCCCTCACTAACTTTAAGCATCAGCTATCTGAGCAGCTTACCGATCGATCACTGTACCTGCACACAGCCAATCTGTAAATAGCCCACCCAACTACCTCATATAGTCATTTTTTTGTTGCTCTTTTGCACCCCAGTATATCTACTTGCATATCATCATCTGCACATCTATCACTCCAGTGTTAATGCTAAATTGTGATTATTTCGCCTCTATGGCCTATTTATTGCCTTACCTCCCTACATTTGCACACACTGTATATAGACTTTTCTATTGTATTATTGACTGTACGCTTGTTTACTCCATGTGTAACACTGTTGTTGTTTTTGTCACACCGCTTTGCTTTATCTTGGCCAGGTCGCAATTGTAAATGAGAACTTGTTCTCAACTGGCCTACCTGGTTAAATAAATAAATAAATAAATAAATAAAAAATAAATAAAAAATTTTAAACACCGCTCAACTGACAACCGAGGTCAGCCTGCAGGCGCCCGGCCCACCACAAGGAGTCGCTAGATCACGATGAGCCAAGTAAAGCCCCCGCGGCCAAACCCTCCCCTAACCCGGGCGACGTTGGGCCAATTGTCCCTATGGGACTTCCGGTCACGGCTGGTAATGACTACAGCCTGGGATCGAACCCCAGGCTGTAGTTGACGCCTCAACACTGCGATGCAGTGCCTTAGAATGCTGCGCCACTCTGGGAGGCCTACTGTTCATTTTCTATTGTTTATTTCACTTGCTTTGGCAACGTAAACATATGTTTCCCATGCCAATAAAAGCCCTTTGAAGAGAGAAGAGCGCGCGAGAGAGAGAGAGAGAGAGAGAGAGAGCAGGACTTGTGTGAGTGACAGCAACATGAACCCTAGATAATGAATACGGAATGCGTTTGGTACAATCCAGACGCCTGACAAATGCAGCGGCCCGAGACAGAACGTGTGTTAGTGTCTCGTGACATTCCACTGACGGAGGGAAAAAGAACTGCAACGTAATTCAATATAGACAAAAAGCTCTCAACTAGGCCTCACACACACCAGAGTATAGCTCCTGTTTGATATAACGAGGATAATTTGGGTATTACCGAATGCATACCATGGAAACACTGCTAAGAATCTCAGACTCCAGGAGGAAACACCACCTCTCCTTGACCCCTCCCTCTTCTGACATGGACTAGGGTTCACCTCCCTAATCCTGTCCTGGTGAGGTGGGCGTGGCTTTATACCCGATCATTTCTGGTGAGGTGGGCGTGGCTTTATACCCGATCAGTTCTGGTGAGGTGGGCGTGGCTTTATACCCGATCAGTTCTGGTGAGGTGGGCGTGGCTTTATACCCGATCAGTTCTGGTGAGGTGGGCGTGGCTTTATACCCGATCAGTTCTGGTGAGGTGGGCGTGGCTTTATACCCGATCAGTTCTGGTGAGGTGGGCGTGGCTTTATACCCGATCAGTTCTGGTGAGGTGGGCGTGGCTTTATACCTGATCTGTTCTGGCGAGGTGGGCGTGGCTTTATACCTGATCTGTTCTGGTGAGGTGGGCGTGGCTTTATACCTGATCTGTTCTGGTGAGGTGGGCGTGGCTTTATACCTGATCAGTTCTGGTGAGGTGGGCGTGGCTTTATACCTGATCTGTTCTGGTGAGGTGGGCGTGGCTTTATACCTGATCAGTTCTGGCGAGGTGGGCGTGGCTTTATACCTGATCTGTTCTGGTGAGGTGGGCGTGGCTTTATACCTGATCTGTTCTGGCGAGGTGGGCGTGGCTTTATACCTGATCTGTTCTGGTGTTCCTCCAGAGGTGGCGTTAGTGATGGCCCAGGCTGCTTCTTTCCTGGTTCTAAACTCTGCCTTCTGCAGGATGTCGATCAGCACAGGGAAGATGTTAGCGTCGATCACCGTCTAGGAGTGGAGAAACGAGAGGAAGTGAAACGGTTGAGTGGAGACAGATGCAACACAAGCCCTTTGTCCTTTATTCAGACTGAAGACTGAGATCAGACCCAGGTCTTGAAGACCCCTTGCGATCTGTATAGTGTCTGTACCAGTCTGTGTTATGCATCTGTTACTGTAGAGAACGGTATCTGGATCTCACCCCTGAGATAATACAACCATCTGTTTATCTGTAGTGTTCGTATGTCTGTGTGTAAAGTCTGGATCTCACCTGTATCTGAGCCCTGTTGCCAGCTGTGATGTTGGAGATGGTCCAGCAGGCTTCTTTCCGGATGGACTCTTTAGGACTACTCAGCAGGTGGAGCAGACAGGGCAGGGCTGAACAGTTCAACACCACCTGTGTCTGGATGTCGTCTCCAGTAACGATGTTCCCCACTGCTCTCAGAGCAGGAGACGCCACCTTGTAGTCTGTGTGCCTGACAGAGAGAACATTCAAAAAAGTTACTACGCTGAACCTCCTGAAGTCTACACACACACACACACACAAGCAACTCTACGAGGCACCTCCAGAAACACAAACACTTACATGAGCAGCTCTACGAGGCGCCTGCAGACGCCGGAGTCGATGACAGCCTGGATCTTCTCGTTGGGTCCATCAGAGAGGTAGGACAGAGCCCAGCAGGCGTCTGCTAACAGATCTGAATCACTGCTGAACAACAGTCTAGACAGGACCTGCAGACAGGGGGACACCTGGGGGGACAGACAGGTAGGACAGAGGAACTGTTGGTCTGGGTTCTAAGAGTGTGTGAGTGAAGTTTGACTTTTTCCCCGAAGAGACCCTGAACCCACATTTTTTTTTCTTCCACTCAGTAGGAATAATGACATGACGATCAACACTTCTCAGAACAATTACAGCCAAAATCTTCACATTGACACACGTCTACACCTGACTACATCATTGCCCCACCTGTCCACTGTCACCGTTTCAAGCTGTCACTAAAGAGAACCTGACCAACACTTCTGAAGGGGTCAAAGTTGACCATGCTGACGTCACTGGAGGCTCCGCAGTAGTGGGAGTGTCCCAGCCTGGCACGTGTCCCTGTCTAAAAGCTTATTAGAAACATCAGCCCTCGCAGAGAAGCACAAGATTGACCTTCCCCATTAGTCAGGGCTGGTCCTGGCCGTTCTGCCGCACTAGGTGAGACCAAAAAAAATGCTAAATTACATTGAAAATACGGCAAAAACACATTTTCCAGACTTTGAAGTTAGATTCAATTTAGGTTCTGAATCAAGTGAAAATATATTTTTCACCAGACGTTGAAAGGAAATCCATATTTTCCAGACGTTAAAGTCAGGACCATTTTAAAGTCAGGACCATTTTAAAGTCAGGCCCATTTTTAGGTTCTGAATAATGAAAGTTAAAAATAAGTAATTTATAGACGTTAATGTTTGGGCTCAATCAAGTCTCATCCAGACAATTGTTAACAGACAGATTATTTCATTTGATAACAATTCCAGTGGGTCTGAAGTTTACATACACTAAGTTGACTGTGCCTTTAAACAGCTTGAAAAATCCCCCCCAAAATTATGTCATGGCTTTAGAGGCTTCTGATAGGCTAATTGACATAATTTGAGTCAATTGGAGGTGTTCCTGTGTCTACCTTCAAACTCAGTGCTTACCTTCAAACTCAGTGCTTACCTTCAAACTCAGTGCTTACCTTCAAACTCAGTGCTTACCTTCAAACTCAGTGCTTACCTTCAAACTCAGTGCTTACCTTCAAACTCAGTGCTTACCTTCAAACTCAGTGCTTACCTTCAAACTCAGTGCTTACCTTCAAACTCAGTGCTTACCTTCAAACTCAGTGCTTACCTTCAAACTCAGTGCTTACCTTCAAACTCAGTGCTTACCTTCAAACTCAGTGCTTACCTTCAAACTCAGTGCTTACCTTCAAACTCAGTGCTTACCTTCAAACTCAGTGCTTACCTTCAAACTCAGTGCTACTTTGCTTGACATCATGGGAAAATCAAAAGATATCAGCCAAGACCTCAGAATCTTTTTTGTAGACTTCCACAAGTCTGGTTGATCCTTGGGAGCAATTACCAAATGCATGAAGGTACCACGTTCATCTGTACAAACAATAGTATGCAAGTATAAACACCATGGGACCACGCAGCCGTCATACCGCTCAGGAAGGAGACGCGTTCTGTCTCCTAGAGATGAACGCACTTTGGTGCGAAAAGTGCAAATCAATCCCAGAACAACAGCAAAGGACCTTGTGAAGATGCTGGAGGAAACAGGTACAAAAGTATCTATATCCACAGTAAAACGAGTCCTATATCGACATAACCTGAAAGGCCGCTCAGCAAGGAAGAAGCCACTGCTCCAAAACCGCCATAAAAAAAGCCAGACTACGGTTTGCAACTGCACATGGGGACAAAGATCGTACTATTTGGAGAAATGTCCTCTGGTCTGATGAAACAAAAATACAACTGTTTGGCCATAATGACCATCGTTATGTTTGGAGGAAAAAGGGGGAGGCTTGCAAGCCGAAGAACACCATCCCAACCGTGAAGCACGGGGTGGCAGCATTATGTTACGGGTGTGCTTTGCTGCAGGAGTGACAGGTGCACTTCAAAATATATGGCATCATGAAGGAGGAAAATGATGTGGATATATTGAAGCAACATCTCAAGACATCAGTCAGGAAGTTACAGCTTGGTCGCAAATGGGTCTTCCAAATGGACAATGACCCCAAGCTTACTTCCAAAGTTGTGGATAAATGGCTTAAGAACAACCAAGTCAAGGTACTGGAGTAGCCATCACAAAGCCCTGACATCAATCCTATAGAAAATTTGTGGGCAGAAGTGAAAAGGCGTGTGGAAGCAAAGAGGCCTACAAACCTGACTCAGTTACACCAGCTCTGTCAGGAGAAATGGGCCAAATTTCACCCAACTTATTGTGGGAAGCTTGTGGAAGGCTCCCTGAAAACGTTTGACCCAAGTTAAACAATTTAAAAGCAACGCTACCAAATACTAATTGAGTGTATGTAAACTTCTGACCCACTGGGAATGTGATGAAAGAAAAAAAAGTTGAACTAAATCATTCTCTCTACTATTATTCTGACATTTTACATTCTTAAAATAAAGTGGTGATCCTAACTGACCTAAGATAGGGAATTTTTACTAGGACTAAATGTCAGGAATTGTGAAAAACTGATTTTAAATGTATTTGGCTAAGGTGTATGTAAACTTCCGACTTCAAATGTATATGGATTTGTACCATTCACTGAACTGGTCTGAGTTTACAGCATGAGCGGTCGTGAGTAGATGTGCTTGTTGAGAGATCAAAGCGAGAGCTGCATGTAGCCACGTTTGCACATTGTTTATATCCTTTGCTAGTTATTGAGTTATTAGCCCACTTAAAGATCATTTGTAGTCATCAATAGGGGAGTGATTGCTTCCTGCATGAGCACAAAACGTTTACATTTCTAGACTTCTTTGAGTCAGGTAAAGAGCTTTTTTTTTTATGTACATCTTAAAGTGACAGTGTTATATTTTGAGACACCTTACTCAAGTCTAAGTAGGAAATACTATTTTTTCTCTCTCCAGAAGTCTCATGGAATGCAGGCCTACATTGAACACCACACATTGGTTGCTGAATGATAGAACAGCTATTTACATGTTAAAATGTTATGGAAATCTTTTTTCCCCCCATTGGCCTACCATAAAACACCGGTAGGTCTACGTTATGATCCCAGCCACACTAGTCTACAGGGCTACTGTTAAAACAGTCAATTAAGGCACAGTAAACACGCACTGGAAGTTGCACAGAATTTTTAACAACGTTCAAGTTGGTGCTCAGCAGACCTGCAGCAGACCTGAAATTTGCTGTGTGCCCCCCCCCCCCAATTAGATTTTTTTAATGAGTAATGGCTTGTTAGGGGATGCCGCTGGCTGATTACAGCTGTCACACGTGATATTGAATGAAGCATTCATTCTGATAGGACAGATCTGACATCACGCTCTGAACTCTGATATCCTCATTCTGATAGGACAGATCTGACATCACCCTGTGAACTCTGATATCCTCATTGTAGAATGCGTAGGGATGCATTCTGTGCTAAGTCAATGATTTCAATATGAGAAACCGACACTCTTTAACACGCTCTCTCTCCTCCTCATCTCATTTAGTACAACCGATAGGGCTGAATACTACGCCCTCTCTGACACTATAACAGGCCATTAAATGGAGTTACTGTCACTAAGGGAAAGGTGACAGTCAAAAGGGAACCATCTAAGAGTAGGCTATTGGGACACAGCCACAGACTGATCTCCCACCCAGAGAGAGTCACAGGGTGAGAGAAACGCCTACTTCTTCACATACCGGCCCCTGGGTCACATGGCGTCACAGTTAGTCACTGGGGCTTTTATGTTCCGGCTGGCTAGAGTCACTAGCAGATTAAACCATTAGCTAGCTAGCTAACAGGCAGGAATATAACACAGCATTACAGACAAGCACCATGGAACCCAGACCGAGGCAAATGACACCTCATCTCCTACATAGGGCCCTGGTCACTAGTAGTACACTATAGGTGTCTAGGTGCCAAAAGGACTGACTTCACCTAGTTAGAGGTTATGGTTTACATTCAGAACTCAATGAGCCACTGCTTTCAACTCCAAGCGCTTTGGAAAGTCTTTATACCAATTATGGAGTTAACCTACTTCTTTAGGTTTAGCTAGGCGTTACTGTTTAGATTGTAGCATACACACCAATCACAGAGAGAGAGAGGTAGTGGTATGATTAAGGACACACCAATCACAGAGAGAGAGAGAGAGGTAGTGGTATGATTAAGGACACACCAATCACAGAGAGAGAGAGAGGTAGTGATATGATTAAGGACACACCAATCACAGAGAGAGAGAGAGGTAGTGATATGATTAAGGACACACCAATCACAGAGAGAGAGAGGTAGTGATATGATTAAGGACACACCAATCACAGAGAGAGAGAGAGGTAGTGATATGATTAAGGACACACCAATCACAGAGAGAGAGAGAGGTAGTGATATGATTAAGGACACACCAATCACAGAGAGAGAGAGAGGTAGTGATATGATTAAGGACACACCAATCACAGAGAGAGAGAGAGGTAGTGATATGATTAAGGACACACCAATCACAGAGAGAGAGAGGTAGTGATATGATTAAGGACACACCAATCACAGAGAGAGAGAGAGGTAGTGATATGATTAAGGACACACCAATCACAGAGAGAGAGAGAGGTAGTGATATGATTAAGGACACACCAATCACAGAGAGAGAGAGAGGTAGTGATATGATTAAGGACACACCAATCACAGAGAGAGAGAGGTAGTGATATGATTAAGGACACACCAATCACAGAGAGAGAGAGGTAGTGGTATGATTAAGGACACACCAATCACAGAGAGAGGTAGTGAGATGATTAAGGACACACAGAGGGGTAGTGAGATGATTAAGGACACACAGAGGGGTAGTGAGATGATTAAGGACACACAGAGGGGTAGAGAGATGATTAAGGACCCACCAAACACAGAGATCAAATCAGATGTATTTAACACTAATCCTCATCCTATTAGAATGTTCTGACTCCACCAACATTGCTTCTCTGGCTCCAAACCATTCTACAAATGTGAATTATGTCTGACACCATGTCTATTTTCAGCTGGGTGGGCGGGGGAATCAGACAACAGAAGCTGTGTTAACGTAGTGGAGACATGCAGAGGCGATGAAGCAGAGGGTTGCCTTACCCCTAGACCTTAACATCCTCCTACCCTAGCCCCTCGACTCTTTCCTGGTTGGACATCTACTATAGAGATGGTTTCATTTAGACTTCCATAGGGCATCTCTATAATAGATGTATCCAAAGAGCCCTATGGAAGGCTAAATGAAACCATCTCTATATTAGATGTATCCAAAGAGCCCTATGGAAGTCTAAATGAAACCATCTCTATATTAGATGTATCCAAAGAGCCCTATGGACAGCTAAATGAAGCCAACTCTATATTAGATGTATCCAAAGAGCCCTATGGAAGTCTAAATGAAGCCATCTCTATATTAGATGTATCCAAAGAGCCCTATGGAAGGCTAAATGAAACCATCTCTATATTAGATGTATCCAAAGAGCCCTATGGAAGGCTAAATGAAACCATCTCTATATTAGATGTATCCAAAGAGCCCTATGGAAGGCTAAATGAAACCATCTCTATATTAGATGTATCCAAAGAGCCCTATGGAAGGCTAAATGAAACCATCTCTATATTAGATGTATCCAAAGAGCCCTATGGAAGTCTAAATGAAACCATCTCTATAGGGGGGGGGGGGGGGGGGGGGGGGGTTTGGAACGTGGGTGTGGTTAGGGTGTTACCTTTTCAAATACAGGTGGGGGGCTCTTCCCCCTGCACAGGTTAGACAGAGCCCACACTGCATTCCTGGTCATGGTCAGTCTGGTTGATTTAGTCAGAAGCCTGGAGAGGAAGCGGGGAGAAGAACCATGAGTGAGTTTCTTATGTAGAGTAGTAGATATCACAGGACCTCCACTCTGATTTCACTGACACATCAACAAAAACAGTAGTGTGATTGTGTGTGCTCACATTAATAGTGGTGGCAGGATGTTACAGTTGAGTACGTAGTCTCTGCACACTGCACTGTCCCCTGCTATGTTACCCAAAGCCCACACTGCCTGAGAGAGAGGAAAGAGTAAGGTGAGAGCGGAGAGCGAGAGAGAGCGGGGGGGGAGAGAGAGCGCGGGGGAGAGAGCGAGAGAGCGCGGGGGGGAGAGAGAGAGCGGGGGGGGGGAGAGAGAGAGAGCGGGGGGGGGAGAGAGAGAGAGCGGGGGGGGGAGAGAGAGAGCGGGGGGGAGAGAGAGAGCGGGGGGGAGAGAGAGAGCGGGGGGGAGAGAGAGAGCGGGGGGGGGAGAGAGAGCGGGGGGAGGAGAGAGAGCGGGGGGAGGAGAGAGAGCGGGGGGGGGAGAGAGAGCGGGGGGGGGAGAGAGAGCGGGAGAGAGAGCGGGAGAGAGAGAGAGCGGGAGAGAGAGAGAGCGGGGGAGAGAGAGAGCGGGGGAGAGAGAGAGCGGGGGAGAGAGAGAGCGGGGGAGAGAGAGAGAGCGGGAGAGAGAGAGAGAGCGGGAGAGAGAGAGAGCGGGGGGAGAGAGAGAGCGGGGGAGAGAGAGAGAGCGGGGGAGAGAGAGAGAGCGGGGGAGAGAGAGAGAGCGGGTTCTGATCATACGAGCTCCAACACCACAGCTAGGTATAAATTATAGATGGTCTTGTAATAAATTTTTTCCGTGACTGTTTAGATGTACAGGGGTCGGCCTTTACCTGTTCCTGAACATCTTCAAAGTCCGAGTTGAGTAGTTCTATAAAGATGGGTACTGCTCCAGCCTCGATTACTATGTTAGTCTGCATGGACGTACCTGATGCTATGTTGGTCAGGGCCCAGGCTGCCTCAAACTACACACACACACACACACACACACACACACACACACACACTTTATTAATGACACATTGGTATTGCGTAATAAAACTTTATAAATGTTATTGTAGACAGCGATACATTTACAATGACATCCACAATGTATTAGTAGCAAATGAAAAGCCTGAACATCCTCTAAGTTTCTAGTATTTGTCCGGGTTAACTTTTCTATTTTACCAACACAAACTGTTTCCTAATATTTCCAAAAGTCTCACCTGTAATGTGCAGTTGACGCTCATCTTGAGGAACTCCACAAACCTCTCTACAATGCCTGGGGTGTTGATGACCTCATCAATAGGTGGATTGGGTTCTTGGAACAGATCAGACAGAATATATATGAGTAATGGATCTAACAATTAGCATCGTGGACTCACAACCTTTATCACCCTAGAGGGAGGTAGCCTAATCAGCCGAGTTAGTGCTGGGCATGGAGACTGAGGGACAACATCCCCCCCGGGAGGGACAACAGCCCGAGGGTCCCCCCCAGGAGGGACAACAGCCCGAGGGTCCCCCCCAGGAGGGACAACAGCCCGAGGGTCCCCCCCAGGAGGGACAACAGCCCGAGGGTCCCCCCCAGGAGGGACAACAGCCCGAGGGTCCCCCCCAGGACAAGGAGTGAAAGGCACGGCTATACACAGACAGGTTACAGAATATCCTGATAATATTCACTGAACAGCCTGGTACCTTTGGACAGTAGTTTCCTGAATGTCTGTGTTGTAGTGAGTTGGAGCTCTGGGTCCTCTGAGAAGAGCATTTCCACCAGGCGTCTAGTTAGGACTCCTTCCTCTGTGGCTGTGGAGTCCACATACGAGTCGACCAGTGGACTCTCAAACATGACTCCCTCCTCGTTCAACATGTCAACGTTTCTCCTCTTGAACAGCTGCCAAATACATGAGAGCAACAGCAGATCAGTTTCTGTGTGTGTGTGTGTGTGTGTGTGTGTGTGTGTTCTGCGTGTGTGTGTGTTCTGCCTAGGCCATGTGTGGTAAGCTGTGCTAGGTGTTATACAGGTGGGTTATGTTCTGTACCTCTCCTGCTTAGACACTAGCAGTGGGCTAGGTGTTCTAGGCTAGCAGTGGGCTAGGTGTTCTAGGCTAGGTGTTCTAGGCTAGCAGTGGGCTAGGTGTTCTAGGTTAGGTGTTCTAGGCTAGCAGTGGGCTAGGTGTTCTAGGCTAGGTGTTCTAGGCTAGCAGTGGGCTAGGTGTTCTAGGTTAGGTGTTCTAGGCTAGCAGTGGGCTAGGTGTTCTAGGCTAGCAGTGAGCTAGGTGTTCTAGGCTAGCAGTGAGCTAGGTGTTCTAGGCTAGGTGTTCTAGGCTAGCAGTGGGCTAGGTGTTCTAGGCTAGCAGTGGGCTAGGTGTTCTAGGCTAGCAGTGGGCTAGGTGTTCAGGGCTAGGCTAGCAGTGGGCTAGGTGTTCAGGGCTAGGCTAGCTGTGTTCTAGGCTAGCTGTGTTCTAGGCTAGGTGGTCTAGGCTAGGTGGTCTAGGCTAGGTGTTAGCTTTTGAAAATGCCCAAAGAGAATTTAACATCATACAACAGAATCTGTACGATTTAAAGCTGGTTCTAAATTCAGGTAAAACAAAATGCATGGTATTTTCAAATTGGCTGGACATAATATAGAGCAAGTTAAAGTGTACAAATATTTGGGTGTGTGGGTTGATGACAAGCTGAGCTTCGCTGTGCATGTAGAGAACTTGATAAGGAAGCTCAAGCTGAAAAGAGGTTTTTATTACCAGCATAAGGCTTGTTTTTCTTTGAGGCCAGGAAGGAGGTGGTCCGATGTACATAACTGGTGGTTTTAGATTTTAGTGATGTTATATATATATGCAGGCCTCAGCCACTTCCCTGAGAGCATTTGATTCAGTATATCATGCAGCCCTCAGGTTCATTACAAATCAAAAACGTCTAACACATTGTGATCTCTACAGCGCTGTTGGCTGGTCGTCATTGACCTTGCGTAGGCTTAAACACTGGTATACACTGATTTCTAAGGCCATATTGGGTAAAATGCCATTTTATCTCTGTTCTTTTTTAGTCAGGTCAGTAAATAAATATCAATTACGGTCCCATTCTGATTTGCTTCTAACAGTACCAAGAATTAGAACAGGTCATGGTAGGAATAGTTTTAGTTACTCAGCTCCGTGGTCCTGGAATTCTCTCCTGAACATTTTAAAATGTGACGATCTAGTTTCGTTGGTGGAGTTTAAACACTTTTTATTTCACCTTTATTTAACCAGGTAGGCTAGTTGAGAACAAGTTCTCATTTACAATTGCGACCTGGCCAAGATAAAGCAAAGCAGTTCGACACATACAACAACAGAGTTACACATGGAGTAAAACAAACATACAGTCAATAATACAGTAGAAAAATAAGTCTATATACAATGTGAACAAATGAGGTGAGATAAGGGAGGTAAAGGCAAAAAAAAGGCCATGGTGGCAAAGTAAATACAATATAGCAAGTAAAACACTGGAATGGTAGATTTGTAGTGGAAGAAAGTGCAAAGTAGAAATAGAAATAATGGGGTACAAAGGAGCAAAATAAATAAATAAATACAGTAGGGGAAGGGGTAGTTGTTTGGGCTAAATTATGGATGGTCTATGTACAGGTGCAGTAATCTGTGAGCTGCACTGACAGCTGGTGCTTAAAGCTAGTGAGGGAGATAAGTGTTTCCAGTTTAGATTTGTGTAGTTCGTTCCAGTCATTGGCAGCAGAGAACTGGAAGGAGAGGCAGTCGAAGGAGGAATTGGCTTTGGGGGTGACCAGAGAGATATACCTGCTGGAGCGCGTGCTACAGGTGGGTGCTGCTATGGTGACCAGTGAGCTGAGATAAGGGGGAACTTTACCTAGCAGGGTCTTGTAGATGACCTGAAGCCAGTGGGTTTGGCGACGAGTATAAAACGAGGACCAGCCAACAAGAGCGTACAGGTCGCAGTGGTGGCTAGTATATAGGGCTTTGGTGACAAAACGGATGGCACTGTGATAGACTGCATCCAATTTATTGAGTAGGGTATTGGAGGCTATTTTGTAAATGACATCGCCGAAGTCGAGGATCGGTAGGATGGTCAGTTTTACGAGGGTATGTTTGGCAGCATGAGTGAAGGATGCTTTGTTGCGAAATAGGAAGCCAATTCTAGATTTAACTTTGGAGATGTTTGATGTGAGTCTGGAAGGAGAGCTTACAGTCTAACCAGACACCTAGGTATTGTAGTTGTCCACATATTCTAAGTCAGAACCATCCAGAGTAGTGATGCTGGACGGGCGGGCAGGTGCAGGCAGCGATTGGTTGAAGAGCATGCATTTAGTTTTACTTGTATTTAAGAGCAGTTGGAGGCCACGGAAGGAGAGTTGTATGGCATTGAAGCTCGTCTGGAGGGTTGTTAACACAGTGTCCAAAGAAGGGCCAGAAGTATACAGAATGGCGTCGTCTGTGTAGAGGTGGATCAGAGACTCACCAGCAGCAAGAGCGACATCATTGATGGATACAGCGAAAAGAGTCGGCCCAAGAATTGAACCCTGTGGAACCCCCATAGACACTACCAGAGGCCCGGACAACAGGCCATCCGATTTGACACATTGAACTCTATCAGAGAAGTAGTTGGTGAACCAGGCAAGGCAATCATTTGAGAACCAAGGCTGTCGAGTCTGCCAATAAGAATGTGGTGATAGACAGAGTCGAAAGCCTTGGCCAGGTCAATGAATACGGCTGCACAGTATTGTTTCTTATCGATGGCGGTTATGATGTCGTTTAGGACCTTGAGCGTGGCTGAGGTGCACTCATGACCAGCTCTGAAACCCGATTGCATAGTGGAGAAGGTGCGGTGGGATTCGAAATGGTCGGTAATCTGTTTGACTTGGCTTTCGAAGACTATAGAAAGGCAGGGTAGGATAGATATAGGTCTGTAGCAGTTTGGGTCAAGAGTGTCACCTCCTTTGAAGAGGGGGATGACAGCAGCCGTTTTCCAATCTATGGGAATCTCAGATGACACGAAAGAGAGGTTGAACAGGCTAGTAATAGGGGTTGCAACAATTTCGGCAGATCATTTTAGAAATAGAAATCATTTTCCCACGGGGGGCCAGCAAAAAAAAAAAATGTATGAAATTGTATGAAATGTATGCATTCACTACTGTAAGTCGCTCTGGATAAGAGCGTCTGCTAAATGACTAAAATGTAAATGTAAAAATGTCTAGCCTGGCTGATTTGTAGGGGTCCAGATTTTGCAGCTCTTTCAGAACATCAGCTGACTGGATTTGGGAGAAGGAGAAATGGGGAAGGCTTGGGCGAGTTGCTGTAGGGGGTGCAGTGCTGTTGACCGGGGTAGGGGTAGCCAGGTGGAAAGCATGGCCAGCCATAGAAAAATGCTTTGTGAAATTCTCAATTATAGTAGATTTATCAGTGGTGACAGAGTTTCCTATCCTCAGTGCAGTGGACAGCTGGGAGGAGGTTTTCTTATTCTCCATGGAGTTAACAGTGTCCCACAACTTTAGAGTTTGTGTTGCAGGAAGCAAATTTCTGCTAGATAAAGCTAGCCTTGGCTTTTCTAACTGCCTGTGTATATTGGTTTCTAACTTCCCTGAAAAGTTGCATATTACGGGGGCTGTTCGATGCTAATGCAGAACGCCACAGGATGTTTTTGTGCTGGTTAAGGGCAGTCAGGTCTGGAGAGAACCAAGGGCTATATCTGTTCCTGGTTCTACATTTCTTGAATAGGGCATGCTTATTTAAGATGGTGAGGAAAGCATTTAAAAAAAATAACCAGGCATCCTCTACTGACGGGATGAGGTCAATATCCTTCCAGGATACCAGGGCCAGGTCGATTAGAAAGGCTTGCTCACTGAAATGTTTCAGGGAGTGTTTGACAGTGATGAGTGGAGGTCGTTTGACCGCTGACCCATTACGGATGTAGTCAATGAGGCAGTGATCGCTGAGATCTTGGTTGAAAACAGCAGAGGTATATTTAGGATGATATCTATGACTTGATCGATGTATATATCAAGAGTGTAATTGTTTTTAGGCCTGCTGTTTTTAGTCAAGACTCATGTTTTTAATGTCAAATGATTTTTGTTGTACTGTTTGTGTGTTTATAGTTGTGTTTAATGTTGTGTTAGTGTATGTGTGTTTATAGTTGTGTTAGTGTATGTGTGTTTATAGTTGTGTTAGTGTATGTGTGTTTATAGTTGTGTTAGTGTATGTGTGTTTATAGTTGTTAGTGTATGTGTGTTTATAGTTGTGTTAGTGTATGTGTGTTTATAGTTGTGTTAGTGTATGTGTGTTTATAGTTGTGTTAGTGTATGTGTGTTTATAGTTGTGTTAGTGTATGTGTGTTTAATGTTGTGTTAGTGTATGTGTGTTTAATGTTGTGTTAGTGTATGTGTGTTTATAGTTGTGTTTAATGTTGTGTTAGTGTATGTATGTTTAATGTTGTGTTAGTGTATGCGAGTTGTTTTGTCTGAAACATTGTTCCCCCTGCTGCTATTGGACCAGGTCTCTCTTGGAAAAGAGATGTTCTCAATGAGAAAAACCTGTATATAAAGAATAAATAAATACATGTTTTATTTAAAGGTGTTATACAGGTGGGTTATGTTCTGTACCTCTCCTGTTTAGACACTAGCAGTGGGCTAGGTGTTATAGGCTAGCAGTGGGCTAGGTGTTATAGGCTAGCAGTGGGCTAGGTGTTATAGGCTAGCAGTGGGCTAGGTGTTATAGGCTAGCAGTGGGCTAGGTGTTATAGGCTAGCAGTGGGCTAGGTGTTATAGGCTAGCAGTGGGCTAGGTGTTATAGGCTAGCAGTGGGCTAGGTGTTATAGGCTAGCAGTGGGCTAGGTGTTATAGGCTAGCAGTGGGCTAGGTGTTATAGGCTAGCAGTGGGCTAGGTGTTATAGGCTAGGTGTTCTACAGGTGGGTTGTGTTGTGTACCTGTTGCTCTCGTTTCTGCTTCCTCAGCTGTATGCCCTCCTCCTCTCTCCTGCGTCTCATCTCCTCCACATTCAGGGCTTTGTTCTTGTAGCTGTTCATCCTGTGGTTATCCTTCGCTGGACTGGCTGACGGCTCTGAAGCACACACACACACACACACACACACACACACACGTTAGATCCTCTTTATAAAAAATAAGTTCAACTAATACGATCTTTTTATTTATTTTATTTATTTCACCAGGTAGGCAAGTTGAGAACAAGTTCTCATTTACAATTGCGACCTGGCCAAGATAAAACAAAGCAGTTCGACACATATAACAACAGAGTTACACATGGAGTAAAACAAACATACAGTCAATAATATAGTAGAAAAATAAGTCTATATACACAATGTGAGCAAATGAGGTGAGATAAGGGAGGTAAAGGCAAAAAAAGGCCATGGTGGCAAAGTAAATACAATATAGCAAGTAAGACACTGTCTTAGACGTAAACTTTGTTTAAAAAAAAGAGTTATCATAGAAGGTTAGAACTTTAACAAAATGAAGTGTAGCAACAGTGGACAGGAAAAACACTGTCAAGAGAAGTAACACATTTTCCAAGGAACAAGACTCTTCCATAGGAAGTCTATTGCGTGTGTGTGCATGTCTCAGATCCCAAAGTGTAGACTTGGTGAGGACACAGGGGTATATGAGCCCAGTATAAAACAAGCTCCTGGAAACAGAGCACCGCCACATGGGTAAAAATACACCAGAGTATGTGATGAGTCCACACTCACACACCAGATATGCAAATAGAGGCTTACATGTAGCCCAAGTTAACTTCTCTCTGACTGTCAAACCTAATACACACACACACACAGACTACACTGCCCCACAGACACAGACTACACTGCCCCACAGACACAGACTACACTGCCCCACAGACACAGACTACACTGCCCCACAGACAGAGCTCTATTCTCCAACATTCAGCTGGCAGACAAAAACATTTATTCATGAGAGTTAATTGCTGAGTAAGCAGGAAGTGCCTGATCAGCCAGCCGACTGACCACTGGGCAAGCTGCCCCAACTCAGCATTTGTGCAGTCATGGCACCAGGCCCGTTACCAGAAGCAGCCAGACTGGGCACCAGACCCGTTACCAGAAGCAGCCAGACCTGGTACCAGAAGCAGCCAGACCGGGCACCAGAAGCAGCCAGACCGGGCACCAGAACAGTTACCAGAAGCGGCACCAGAGCAAAAATTTGAACATGAAGCAGAATAAAGTCTTTGATCCTTTAAAAAAAAACCTGCTGTATGTACAATAGTGTCTGCTATAGCTTGGAAAATAAATACATGCGACTCTGAACTAGATGTCGAGCGATTAATCGGAATGGCCGATTAATTAGGGCCGATTTCAAGTTTTCATAACAATCTGTATTTTTGGACACCGATTTTGCCAATTAAAAAAAATGTATTTTACCTTTATTTAACTAGGCAAGTCATTTAAAGAACAAATTCTTATTTTCAATGACGGCCTAGGAACAGTGGGTTAACTGCCTTGTTCAGGGGCAGAATGACAGATTTTTACTTTGTCAGCTCGCGGATTCGTTTTTGCAACCTTCCGGTTACTAGTCCAACGCTCTACCCACCTGCCTTACATTGCACTCCACGAGGAGCCTGCGTGGCAGGCTGACTACCTGTTACCCGAGGGCAGCAAGAAGCCAAGGTAAGGTGCTAGCTAGCATTAAACTTATCTTATAAAAAAAAACAATCAATCTTAACATAATCACTAGTTAACTACACATGGTTGATGATATTACTAGTTTATCTAGCGTGTCCTTCGTTGCATATAATCGATGCGGTGCCTGTTAATTTCTCATCGCCAAACAGGGGATTTAACACGCGCATTCGCGAAAAAAAGCACTCGTTGCTCCAACGTGTACCTAACCATAAACATCAATGCCTTTCTTTAAAAGCAATACACAAGTATATATTTTTAAACCTGCATATTTAGTTAATATTGCCTGCTAACATGAATTTCTTATATCTAGGGAAATTGTGTCACTTCTCTTGCGTTCCATGCAAGCAGTCAGAGTATATGCAGCAGTTTGGGCCGCCTGGCTCGTTGCGAACTGTGTGAAGTCCATTTATTCCTAACAAAGGCCGTAATTACTTTGCCAGAATTGTACATAATTATGACATAACATGGAAGGTTGTACAATGTAACAGCAATATTTAGACTTAGGGTTGCCATCTGTTAGATAAAATATGGAACCGTATTTCACTGAAAGAATAAACGTTCTGTTTTAGAAATGTTCGTTTCCGGATTCGACCATATTAATGACCAAAGGCTCATATTTCTGTGTGTTATTACGTTATAATTAAGTCTATGATTTGATAGAGCAGTCTGACTAAGCGATGGAAGAAAATAAATAAATAAATGTAAAAAAAACACCTGCGGGCCACCAGTTTGAGAATTCTGTCTGCAAGCCACAACAACCACCACAGGGGACGGGATAACGTTCACATGATCTTAAAAATACGTATCATTCAAATCAGAATAGTTCTTAGCCCACACAGAGGCCTGCTGTAATGATTTGTGTCATGCTGCTGCCTCACCCCAAGGCAGTATTGTGTGTGTGTGTGTGTGTGTGAGATCGTGATGTGTCCAGATGGTTCCATGCACTCATGCCCGCCCACAGCTTGTGGATGGGAAGAAGCCTCGACTTTCCTCTATCTGATACAGCAGCGTGAGGAGCGAGGGTTTAGTCTCCCATGTTTAGGTCTGCTGTGAGATCATTATAAAAAAACGAAATTAAGAAAAATCACTTTCTCCCACAACAGAATTGTAGTCCACACTAGAAACTTTGGGACAACACTTTGGTTTGAGCCAGGGGTATTCTAAGTATTTAGGAAATCTAACCCAACATGTGTTGGGTGAGTCCTTGATGTGAATGCTCCTGTTCTGGTAATGGCCCTCACAAACAGCCAGGACGGGCAAGACTAGACACAGGAAGAGATTTTAAAGAGAGAAACCCTCCTATGGAACAAAGCAGGATGATGTCATTCCACCCCCCCCCCCCAGACACTGATCTAGGGTCGTTTTGGCACTTAAAAATCAGCATTCACCCTTAACTTAACCCTAATGGGTTAAGGTTAGAGTTGGAGGGAATGAAGCTGATCCTAGATCTGTGCCTATGGAGAACTTCTCCCCTCGAGCCTGCAGATTCAGAAAGTCCTGGATGACTGAGAGGGCAGCGAACTGGAAGAAATGTAATGCATTCAGATCTAGCCAACACACACACACACACACACACCCTGTCCCAGGCTGTAGTCCCCACTTGCTTCAAGGAGACCACCATCGTCCTAGTGTCCAAGCAAACAACAAAAAAAGATGACATGCCCAAATGACTAAACGCCTATGTTGCACTCATCATGAAGTGCTTTGAGAAGCTGGTCATGGCCCACATCAAGGCCAGGCACACTGGACCCGCTCCAACAGATCCAGGGGAAGATGCCATTTCCAACTGTTCACACAATCCTAATATCTGGAGAAGAACAACACCTATGTGAGAATGCTAGGTAAAAAAATGTTTTAAACACCTTTATTTAACCTGTTAGGGCTAGGGGGCTGTATTGACACGGCCGGATAAAAAAACGTACCAGCTTTAATCTGGTTACTACTCCTGCCCAGTAACTAGAATATGCATATAATTATTAGCTTTGGATAGAAAACACCCTAATGTTTCTAAAACTGTTTGAATGGTGTCTGTGAGTATAACAGAACTCATATGGCAGGCCAAAACCTGAGAAGATTCCATGCAGGAAGTGTGACAAATTGTGTTTCATCTTGGCTCTTTTTATTGAAGACTGAGGATCTTTGCAATAACGTGACACTTCCTACGGCTCCCATAGGCTCTCAGAGCCCGGGAAAAAGCTGAACGATATCGAGGCAGCCTCTGGCTGAAACACATTATCGCTTTTGGCAAGTGGCCGATCAGAGTACTATGCGCTTAGGCGCGTGCACGAGTCGACCGAATGCTTTATTCTCTTTCCTCTGTTTACCTAAATGCAGATTCCCGGTTGGAATTGTAATAAAGATAATCTAACGTTTTACCTAATGATATATAAGGAGGGCATTTGCACAACATGTTTCACAACAGCACACAACAAAATTCCAGAGACATATTGAGCAACCAACTGATACCAATCACGACCACACCCAGAGACTGATGGCGGACTAAGCACTCACACAAAAATGTCAAGACATGAAAGCACCCTAGCCACACGAACTGACCAATGGTCAGCACCCAGACACGAATTACCAGAAATACACACACTTAGGTGTGTTGGACTCCGAGGACAACGGACACTGCCAAGGGCCAATGGGAAGTCGACACCACCTGGAGAATGGACCGTCCCTCCACTCATCGACCAGTCAGGAGAGCGGACCTACTAGACTCAACGTCAACACACTGTCATTTCATTGTATAAATTAGATGCACACTATGTTTCGGGGCTCTCTTCTGCTAGTTCCCTATGAGCTAAACGAAGGAGTCCGTGCATGCTTTGCCAAATATCTTTGTCTCATAATAAACTGCCTTACTATAAACTGAATCACCCGGTCCAACGTCTTGACTTGGTCTCCTTCTCAAATAACTAATCATCAACAGAATATTAACACTTTTTTACGAGAAAAATTGCATAAAAATGGATTTTAAAAAGCGGTTGACATGCTTCGAAGTACGGTAATGGAATATTTAGACATTTTTTGTCACGAATTGCGCCATGCTCGTCACCCTTATTTACCCTTTCGGATAGTGTCTTGAACGCACAAACAAAAACGCCGCTGTTTGGATATAACTACGGATTATTTTGGACCAAACCAACATTTGTTATTGAAGTAGCAGTCCTGGGAGTGCATTCTGACGAAGAACATCAAAGGAAATCAAACTTTTGTAATAGTAAATCGGAGTTTGGTCAGGGCTAAA
Source organism: Salmo salar (assembly GCF_965601325.2). Classification (NCBI taxonomy): domain Eukaryota; kingdom Metazoa; phylum Chordata; class Actinopteri; order Salmoniformes; family Salmonidae; genus Salmo; species Salmo salar. The sequence continues at coordinate 102,337,578 of NC_138304.1, forward strand.
CTTGGTGGGTGTCTAAATAGCTAGCCCTGTGATGCCGGGCTATGTACTCAGAATATTGCAAAATGTGCTTTCACCGAAAAGCTATTTTAAAATCGGACACCTCGATTGCACAAAGGAGTTCTGTATCTATAATTCTTAAAATAGTTGTGTTTTTTTGTGAACGTTTATTGTGAGTAATTTAGTAAAGTCACCGGAGGTTTGCGGGGGGTATGCTAGTTCTGAACGTCACATGCTAATGTAAAAAGCTGGTTTTTGATATAAATATGAACTTGATTGAACAAAACATGCATGTATTGTATAACAATGTCCTAGGTGTGTACATCCCAGATCTGAATGAATGAAATAATCTTATTACTTTTTTTCTTTACATAGTTGAATGTGCTGACAAAAATCACACAAAAATAATCAATGGAAATCCAATTTATCAACCCATGGAATGTCTGGATTTGGAGTCACACTCAAAATTAAAGTGGAAAACCACACTACAGGCTGATCCAACTTTGATGTAATGTCCTTAAAACAAGTCAAAGTGAGGCTCAGTGGTGTGTGTGACCTCCACGTGCCTGTATGACCTCCCTACAACGCCTGGCATGCTCCTGATGAGGTGGCGGATGGTCTCCTGAGGGATCTCCTCCCAGACCTGGACTAAAGCATCCGCCAACTCCTGGACAGTCTGTGGTGCAGCGTGGCGTTGGTGGATGGAGCAAGACATGATGTCCCAGATGTGCTCAATTGGATTCAGGTCTGGGGAACGGGCGGGCCAGTCCATAGCATCAATGCCTTCCTCTTGCAGGAACTGCTGACACACTCCAGCCACATGAGGTCTAGCATTTGTCTTGCATTAGGAGGAACCCAGGGCCAACCGCACCAGCATATGGTCTCACAAGGGGTCTGAGGATCTCATCTCGGTACCTAATGGCAGTCAGGCTACCTCTGGCGAGCACATGGACGGCTGTGCGGCCCCCCAAAGAAATGCCACGCCACACCATTACTGACCCACCATCAAACCGGTCATGCTGGAGGATGTTGAAGGCAGCAGAAAGTTCTCCACGGCGTCTCCAGACTCTGTCACGTCTGTCACGTGCTCAGTGTGAACCTGCTTTCATCTGTGAAGAGCACAGGGCGCCAGTGGCGAATTTGCCAATCTTGGTGTTCTCTGGCAAATGCCAAACTTCCTGCACGGTGTTGGGCTGTAAGCACAACCCCCACCTGTGGACGTCGGGCCCTCATACCACCCTCATGGAGTCTGTTTCTGACCGTTTGAGCAGACACATGCATATTTGTGGCCTGCTTGAGGTCATTTTGCAGGGCTCTGACAGTGCTCCTCCTTGCACAAAGGCGGAGGTAGCGGTCCTGCTGCTGGGTTGTTGGCCTCCTCCACGTCTCCTGATGTACTGGCCTGTCTCCTGGTAGGGCCTCCATGCTCTGGACACTACGCTGACAGACACAGCAAACCTTCTTGCCACAGCTCGCATTGATGTGCCATCCTGGATGAGCTGCACTACCTGAGCCACTTGTGTGGGTTGTAGACTCCGTCTCATGCTACCACTAGAGTGAAAGCACCGCCAGCATTCAAAAGTGACCAAAACATCAGCCAGGAAGCATAGGAACTGAGAAGTGGTCTGTGGTCCCCACCTGCAGAACCACTCCTTTATTGGGGGTGTCTTGCTAATTGCCTATAATTTCCACCTGTTGTCTATTCCATTTGCACAACAGCATGTGAAATTTATTGTCAATCAGTGTTGCTTCCTAAGTGGACAGTTTGATTTCACAGAAGTGTGATTGACTTGGAGTTACATTGTGTTGTTTAAGTGTTCCCTTTATTTTTTTGAGCAGTGTATATACACCGAGCCTTAGGTCTTAGCCTTATACCAACTGAGCTGGTTGGTAGAGCATGGTGTTGGCAACGCCAGGGTTGTGGGTTCGATTCCCACGGGGGACCAGTATGGATTATTTTTTATTTTTTTTAAATGTATGAAATGTATGCATTCACTACTGTAAGTCGCTCTGGGTAAGAGCGTCTGCTAAATGACTAAAATGTAAATGTATATTTTTTTATAACTTTGTGTGTTGAAAAACAGCTTGCAATAAAAAGAGAAAATGAAAAAAAATTTAAAAGAAAAAAAGGTGAATAATGAAAATAGAAATTTCAGGGAAGAATGGACAGAGAAAGGCATTCTCGCCATATTTCTCCGAAGTAAAACCAAAGTGTCTTGCTTGCAACGGAAACGGTGGCAAAAGTAACCTTTCCACCCAGACAGAGGCTTGACCGACGCATGGAAATTTCAAGCTTCAACTGCTGGCTAACTTGTCCATTTCTTAACCAAACAAGAGAAATGCTTCCCTAAAAGCGGCCTGGATTTAAACATCTCTTTTCAGAAAGTGAAAAGTGAAAGAAAAAAAAAAAAGGACAGAATAGCAGTTCATCTTTTGTCTCCTCGAATATTGAAGGCTGCAGCTCAGCTTCAGAAAGATCAGAAACCAATCAACATAACCCCTACCCCGTCAGTCACCTGGGCATTTTAAAGCTTGTTTCTAGCACAAGGCATCACGGAGTTAACTGGAAAACACTGTCATACACGTCAATCCAGAGCATCCCACACATGCTCAATGGCTGGCGAGTATGGAGGCCATGGAAGAAAAAAGGACATTCAGTTTCCAGGAATGTGTACAGATCCTTGCAACATGGGGTCGTGCATTATCATGAGGTGATGGCGGCGGATGAACGGCACGACAATGGACCTCGACCTCTGTACATTAAAATTGCCATTGATAAAACGGAATTGTTTTTGTTGTCCGTAGCTTATGCCTGCCCATACCGCCACCATGGGGCACTCTGTTTACAACATTGACATCAGCAAACCACTTGTCAACACAACGCCATACGTGGTCTGAGATTGTGAAGCCGGTTGGACGTACTGCCAAATTCTAAGGTGGCTTATGGTAGAGAAATGAAAATCGTATTAAAATCGGCCAACAGCTCTGGTGGACATTCCTGCAGTCAGCATGCCAATTGCACGCTCCCTTAAAACTGGAGACATCGGTGGCATTGTGTAGTGACAAACGGCACATTTTAGAGTGGCCTTTTATTGTCCCCAGCACAAGGTGCACCTGTGTAATGATCATGCTGTTTAATAAGCTTCTTAATATGCCACACCTGTCAGGTGGATGGATTATCTTGGCAAAGGAGAAATGCTCACTAACAGGAATGTAAACAAAGTTGTGCCCAAATAAGAATTTTGTGTGTATGGAACATTTTAGATATTTTATTTCAGCTCATGAAACATGGGACCAACACTTTACATGTTGTGTTCATATTCATGTTCTGTGTATGTTAAACAAAATTGATGATGCACTGTGTCTCTCCAACAGCTCCCTGGGGAGGCAAGCTGGGCAAGGACAAACTAAATAAATATTTTGCTCCTGCCTTTGGCAAAAGTGGGCACTGCATGTGGCAGCATCAGCGCTCACCAATATAGCCCTAATGCCACTGGGTGAGAGAAGTTATTGTTTTTTGGGCAGAATAATGTGAGATCTTATCTTGTTGGAGGTGCGTCTTGGGCAACATCTCGGAAAACGCTGTCATCGTCAAAATTGCCACTGTAGGCGGGTGCCTAATCCTGCCTCACGGACGGGCCGGCCATGGGGCCTATTCATAGAATTATATTTAGAATCAGTATTAATTCATCATGATCATTTTGATCATGTTTGTAGGCGGCTGCCTAATCCTGCTTAATTAAGGATCCAACCCTTTTTTTCAATTCCCACCTAAAATAACACACCCAAATCTAACTGCCTGTAGCTCAGGACCTTAAGCAAGGATATGTATATTATTGATACCATTTGAAAAGGAAACACTTTGAAGTTTTGTGGAAATGTGAAATTAAATGTAGGAGAATATAACACAGATCTGGTAGAAGATAAAACATGTTTTTTTTTTTAGTACCATCATCTTTGAAATGCAAGAGAAAGGACATAATGTATTATTCCAGGCCAGGCGCAATTTAGATGTTGACCACTAGATGGCAGCATTGCATGCGGAAAATTTTAGACTGACCCTACATTAGTTCTACTGTCCCGCAGGGGGGGGGGGGGGTCACCGATCCAGTAGAGGCTAACCACATAGCAGCCTTGCTCAAATGCTTTCAATCCACAGTTTTTGATTCGTTTTGAAAGATACTATCCTTATCACATCATCTATGGATTTTTTTTATTTTTATGAATCCAGTGACTGAGTCGGCGTATTGATTGACTATCTCCAGAGGCAACCACGAACATAATCCAGTCAGAGGAAAGGTGAGCAACTGCTGCACCATCGAGAGCGTCCTGACCGGTTGCGTCAATGCCTTGTACGGGAATTGCTCCACCCACAACCGCAAGGCCCTCCAGCAGGTGGTGAAGACGGCCCAGTACATCACCGGGGCCGTATTCACACCCATCCAGGACATCAACTTGAAACGGAACCTGAGAAAGTCCTGCAGCATCATCATCAAGGACCACACCCATTAGAGCTGGAAATTTGCCAGGAAACTCACAATATGATATTATCACGATACTAAGGTGCCGATATGATTTGTATTAGAGATTCTCACAATCCTATATGTATTGCAATTCAATACTGTGATTTATATTGCAATTCAATGTTCCAAACATATTGCTCATCATATATCTGCTGCAGAGGGACAAGAGAGAGCCATGAGAAAAACAGTTTTGATCAGTCATGAAAATAAAAGTACTGAAAACAAATTGGCTCCATCATTTTTGGGGGTTTTGTTTTTAGAACAAGCTATGAAGGAATAAAATACTGGGGTTTGCACAGATACAGCCAACTAGCGCAGAAAAGTTGTGATATTGTATAAAATAATATCCTGTCCCCCCCCCAAATCACTAGCACACACCCCAGCCATGAGCTGTTCACTCCCTTGCAGTCAGCCCGACGGTATCAGAGCACGAGGTCTGTTACAAACAGCCTCAGACACAGTTTCTATCTACCAGCCATCAGACAGCTGAACACTTGAACTGACCACCTGCAGTGACTCTCTGAACCTAACCTTCCGCAACTTAGCACACACCCACACACACAAAACCCACACCCACAAAACCCACACCCACAAAACCCACACCCACAAAACAGTACATATATATATATCCACACAAAACAGTACATATATATATATATATATCTCCACACAAACCAGTACATATACATATATCCACACAAACCAGTACACACATATATATATATCCACACAAACCAGTACATATATATATATATATATCCACACAAACCAGTACATATATATATATATATATATATATATATATATATATCCACACAAACCAGTACATATATATATATATATATATATCCACACAAACCAGTACATATATATATATATATATATCCACACAAACCAGTACATATATATATATATATATATCCACACAAACCAGTACATATATATATATATATATCCACACAAACCAGTACATATATATATATATATATATATATCCACACAAACCAGTACATATATATATATATCCACACAAACCAGTACATATATATATATATATATATATATCCACACAAACCAGTACATATATATATATATATATCCACACAAACCAGTACATATATATATATATATATCCACACAAACCAGTACATATATATATATATATATCCACACAAACCAGTACACATATATATATATATATATCCACACAAACCAGTACATATATATATATATATATCCACACAAACCAGTACATATATATATATATATCCACACAAACCAGTACATATATATATATATATATATCCACACAAACCAGTACATATATATATATATATATCCACACAAACCAGTACATATATATATATATATATATCCACACAAACCAGTACATATATATATATATATATCCACACAAACCAGTACATATATATATATATATATCCACACAAACCAGTACATATATATATATATATATCCACACAAACCAGTACATATATATATATATATATCCACACAAACCAGTACATATATATATATATATATCCACACAAACCAGTACACATATATATATATATATATCCACACAAACCAGTACACATATATATATATATATATCCACACAAACCAGTACACATATATATATATATATATCCACACAAACCAGTACACATATATATATATATATATCCACACAAACCAGTACACATATATATATATATATATCCACACAAACCAGTACATATATATATATATATATATCCACACAAACCAGTACATATATATATATATATATATCCACACAAACCAGTACATATATATATATATATATATCCACACAAACCAGTACATATATATATATATATATATCCACACAAACCAGTACATATATATATATATATCCACACAAACCAGTACATATATATATATATATCCACACAAACCAGTACATATATATATATATATCCACACAAACCAGTACATATATATATATATATATATATCCACACAAACCAGTACATATATATATATATATATATATCCACACAAACCAGTACATATATATATATATATATATATCCACACAAACCAGTACATATATATATATATATATCCACACAAACCAGTACATATATATATATATCCACACAAACCAGTACATATATATATATATCCACACAAACCAGTACATATATATATATATCCACACAAACCAGTACATATATATATATATATATCCACACAAACCAGTACATATATATATATATATCCACACAAACCAGTACATATATATATATATATCCACACAAACCAGTACATATATATATATATATCCACACAAACCAGTACATATATATATATATCCACACAAACCAGTACATATATATATATATCCACACAAACCAGTACATATATATATATATCCACACAAACCAGTACATATATATATATATCCACACAAACCAGTACATATATATATATATCCACACAAACCAGTACATATATATATATATCCACACAAACCAGTACATATATATATATATCCACACAAACCAGTACATATATATATATCCACACAAACCAGTACACATATATATATCCACACAAAACAGTACACATATATATATCCACACAAAACAGTACACATATATATATCCACACAAAACAGTACACATATATATATCCACACAAAACAGTACACATATATATATCCACACAAAACAGTACATATATATATCCACACAAAACAGTACACATATACCCACACAAAACAGTACACATATACCCACACAAAACAGTACACATATATATCCACACAAAACAGTACATATATATATCCACACAAAACAGTACATATATATATCCACACAAAACAGTACACATATACCCACACAAAACAGTACACACATACATATACATGTATGTACTGCAATTTAGATGTTTAGATCCACACAAAACAATTTAGATCCACACAAAACAGTACACATATACCCACACCACAACTGATGCTACCAGACTCTTGTTTATTATTGCTAATATTGCACAATTTAAACACTTGCCCCCACAAATCCCCCCCTCCCTGATATGTGTAAATATTATACTTCCTGTATTATAGTTATGCTTAAAAATATATATATTCTATTCTACTAAGACATTTACTTTGTTCTTATTCAGATATTTTATCATTTATGTATACTATGTGTATCCTGTACATATGATTAATACAACTTAAACTCTTGAAACACGACACAAAGCACAGCGGGCAATTGACATGTTGATGTTGCTCAGCTCATGCTTGATGAATCTAACCACTTTTAAAAGTGCAGAGAGCGAGAGAGTGAGGGAGAGCAAGTGAAGGACAGTTAGATATGTGGAGAACGCTACTAGTCAGCGGAGAGAGGGGGGAAACGCTACTAGTCAGCGGAGAGAGGGGGGAAACGCTACTAGTCAGCGGAGAGAGGGGGGAAACGCTACTAGTCAGCGGAGAGAGGGGGGAAACGCTACTAGTCAGCGGAGAGAGGGGGGAACGCTACTAGTCAGCGGAGAGAGGGGGGAAACGCTACTAGTCAGCGGAGAGAGGGGGGAAACGCTACTAGTCAGCGGAGAGAGGGGGGAACGCTACTAGTCAGCGGAGAGAGGGGGAAACGCTACTAGTCAGCGGAGAGAGGGGGAAACGCTACTAGTCAGCGGAGAGAGGGGGGAAACGCTACTAGTCAGCGGAGAGAGGGGGGAAACGCTACTAGTCAGCGGAGAGAGGGGGGAAACGCTACTAGTCAGCGGAGAGAGGGGGGGAAACGCTACTAGTCAGCGGAGAGAGGGGGGAAACGCTACTAGTCAGCGGAGAGAGGGGGGAACGCTACTAGTCAGCGGAGAGAGGGGGAACGCTACTAGTCAGCGGAGAGAGGGGGAAACGCTACTAGTCAGCGGAGAGAGGGGGAAACGCTACTAGTCAGCGGAGAGAGGGGGGAAACGCTACTAGTCAGCGGAGAGAGGGGGGAAACGCTACTAGTCAGCGGAGAGAGGGGGGAAACGCTACTAGTCAGCGGAGAGAGGGGGGAAACGCTACTAGTCAGCGGAGAGAGGGGGGAAACGCTACTAGTCAGCGGAGAGAGGGGGGAACGCTACTAGTCAGCGGAGAGAGGGGGGAACGCTACTAGTCAGCGGAGAGAGGGGGAAACGCTACTAGTCAGCGGAGAGAGGGGGAAACGCTACTAGTCAGCGGAGAGAGGGGGAAACGCTACTAGTCAGCGGAGAGGGGGGGAACCACTACTAGTCAGCGGAGAGGGGGGGGAACCACTACTAGTCAGCGGAGAGGGGGGGGAACCACTACTAGTCAGCGGAGAGGGGGGGGAACCACTACTAGTCAGCGGAGAGGGGGGGAACCACTACTAGTCAGCGGAGAGGGGGGGAACCACTACTAGTCAGCGGAGAGAGGGGAACCACTACTAGTCAGCGGAGAGAGGGGAACCACTACTAGTCAGCGGAGAGAGGGGAACCACTACTAGTCAGCGGAGAGAGGGGAACCACTACTAGTCAGCGGAGAGAGGGGAACCACTACTAGTCAGCGGAGAGAGGGGAACCACTACTAGTCAGCGGAGAGAGGGGAACCACTACTAGTCAGCGGAGAGAGGGGAACCACTACTAGTCAGCGGAGAGAGGGGAACCACTACTAGTCAGCGGAGAGAGGGGAACCACTACTAGTCAGCGGAGAGAGGGGAACCACTACTAGTCAGCGGAGAGAGGGGAACCACTACTAGTCAGCGGAGAGAGGGGAACCACTACTAGTCAGCGGAGAGAGGGGAACCACTACTAGTCAGCGGAGAGAGGGGAACCACTACTAGTCAGCGGAGAGAGGGGAACCACTACTAGTCAGCGGAGAGAGGGGAACCACTACTAGTCAGCGGAGAGAGGGGAACCACTACTAGTCAGTGGAGAGAGGGAGTAGAGGGTGGGGAAGATGGAGATAGAAGAAGCAGCAAGTGAGAAGGGATATGTTGAGGACAAAGAAAACCTGAAAAAAAAGTGATGATACTCATATAGCTAGGTGATAATGCTAGTTCTCTCTACTGGACACACACACACTACCAGTGTTTTCTATCATTGCCCCTCTCAAACTAGAAGTAAACAACTGGCACCTCCCTGCCTAAATAGTTGAGACATCTCTATTACACTATCAATAGAAATTGAGCCTTTTTCCCCACGTGTCTGAGTTTTGACATGTGGCTAACATTGAGTTCAAAATAAAATATACTACTAATAACTTCTGGCTAGCTAGAGGTCTTGAGCAGCAGTCATCACTTGGGTCACAAGTGTTGTGACACAAATGTGACAATGCATTAAATTCAATGGAGTATGATAGCTAGCGAGCGAGCAAGCTAAGTTAGTTCAGTTATGAACCTTATGTGGTAGCAACGTTTTAGTATATGTAGCTAGCTAGATAGCCAACTAGTTAACGTTAGCTTGTCAACAACAACAAAAATTAAGTAGGTGTGGCCCGCCCTAGTTAACTACAGTGTCAATATAAAGGTACCAGTGGTATGGCTGGTTACTAACTTCAGTACCTAGTTAAATTGACAGTTAACTAGCAAAACCTGTTATATGGCTAACCACCTGCGTACTAGTTAGCTTCCATGTAAACGTTACCTTCTCAACACACAGCAAAAAGCTTACTAACTAACAGGCGATGCATGTAACGTTAGCTGTTGAAATAAGCCAAATGAGCTTATAACGCTGTCTCTAACGTTACTTTCTTGAAGGAAACGTCGTCTATAAACAACCTAATACTTTTACCAGGAAAGGTGATCATTTGTAGACGAACACACATAACATTACGATATTATAAACAATCATGCTAGCTTGCTAGCTAGCTACGTCAACTAGGGAGTTAACTTAGCTAGCCGGGATTTGACAAGAATGTATTCGACCGCTCGGTATTCTCTCGCCCCGTATATCAAGCACACAATCATACACGGCCTAGAAACATAACATCGTAACTTACCCATTTTTTTGTTTGTTTGTTTGTTTGTTTTTTTTGTCTTAAATAACAGATACTTCCGTGTGTTGTTTAGAAATAAATAGTAATCCTCTTTCTCTCTTGGCTTTCCAGAATTTGCTCTTCACAGGCAATATGTCGTCAGAGAAATACGGAGGGCGAGAGAGGACAAATTTAATCCAACTGTTTCCCACGGACGCCAGGGGGCGCGAATACGACACTACGGTTAATTAAATAATTATAATAATAATAATAATAATAATAATAATAATAAATTATTACGCAATACATTCGTCACAAATTCAAACAGTGGGATGTTTTTTATGATATTTGATCAAGTTTAAAAGTCTTAATGTTACGTGCACAGGTACATACTGTTTTCATGAAAAATCAACAAATGTAATTCAAAATCCAAGCAATGATTGAAAAGACGTCACTGGCTGTGCAGACAAATTCCCAGCCGACACTGAGTGTTCAAAACATTAGGAAAATCTGCTCTTTCCATGACATAGACTGACCAGGTGAATCCAGGTGAAAACTATAATCCCTTAATGATGTCACTTGTTAAATGCACGCCGAATACAACAGGTGTAGTAGACCTTACGGTGAAATGCTTTCTTACGAGCTCCTAACCAACAATGCAGTTTAATATATATATATTTTAAAATATGAATAAGAATTAGAAATAACAGTAACAAGTAATTAAAGAGCAGCAGTAAAATAACAATAGCGAGACTATATACAGGGGGTCCCGGTACAGAGTCAATATGGAGACTATATACAGGGGTCCCGGTACAGAGTCAATGTGGAGACTATATACAGGGGGTACCGGTACAGAGTCAATGTGGAGACTATATACAGGGGGTACCGGTACAGAGTCAATGTGGAGACTATATACAGGGGGTACCGGTACAGAGTCAATGTGGAGACTATATACAGGGGGTACCGGTACAGAGTCAATGTGGAGACTATATACAGGGGGTACCGGTACAGAGTCAATGTGGAGACTATATACAGGGGGTACCGGTACAGAGTCAATGTGGAGACTATATACAGGGGGTACCGGTACAGAGTCAATGTGGAGACTATATACAGGGGGTCCCGGTACAGAGTCAATGTGGAGACTATATACAGGGGGTACCGGTACAGAGTCAATGTGGAGACTATATACAGGGGGTCCCGGTACAGAGTCAATGTGGAGGCTATATACAGGGGGTCCCGGTACAGAGTCAATGTGGAGGCTATATACAGGGGGTCCCGGTACAGAGTCAATGTGGAGGCTATATACAGGGGGTACCGGTACAGAGTCAATGTGGAGGCTATATACAGGGGGTACCGGTACAGAGTCAATGTGGAGGCTATATACAGGGGGGTACCGGTACAGAGTCAATGTAGAGGCTATATACAGGGTGTTACGGTACAGAGTCAATGTGGAGGCTATATACAGGGGGTCCCGGTACAGAGTCAATGTGGAGGCTATATACAGGGGGTCCCGGTACAGAGTCAATGTGGAGGCTATATACAGGGGGTACCGGTACAGAGTCAATGTGGAGGCTATATACAGGGGGTACCGGTACAGAGTTAATGTGGAGGCTATATACAGGGTGTTACGGTACAGAGTCAATGTGGAGGCTATATACAGGGGGTACCAGTACAGAGTCAATGTGGAGGCTATATACAGGGGGTACGAGTACAGAGTCAATGTGGAGGCTATATACAGGGGGTACCAGTACAGAGTCAATGTGGAGGCTATATACAGGGTGTTACGGTACAGAGTCAATGTGGAGGCTATATACAGGGGGTACCGGTACAGAGTCAATGTGGAGGCTATATACAGGGGGTACCGGTACAGAGTCAATGTGGAGGCTATATACAGGGGGGACCGCTACAGAGTGCAGGGGCACCGGTTAGTTTTCTTTCTTTCTTTAACATTTTTTTATTTCACCTTTATTTAACCAGGTAGGCAAGTTGAGAATAAGTTCTCATTTACAATTGCGACCTGGCCAAGATAAAGCAAAGCAGTTCGACACATACAACAACACAGAGTTACACATGGAGTAAAACAAACATACAGTCAATAATACAGTAGAAAAATAAGTCTATATACAATGTGAGCATATGATGTGAGATAAGGGAGGTAAAGGCAAAAAAGGCCATGGTGGAGGTAATAGTTGAGGTAATATGTACATGTAGGTAGAGTTATTAAGTGACTAAGCATAGATAATAACAACAGAGACTTGTAAAAGAGGTGGGGGGGGGGGCAATGCAAATAGTCCAGGTTGCCATTTGATTAGATGTTCAGGAGTCTTATGGCTTGGGGGTAGAAGCTGTTTAGAAGCCTCTTGGGCCTAGACTTGGTGCTCTGGTACCGCTTGCCGTGCGGTAGCAGAGAGAACAGTCTATGACTAGGGTGGCTGGAGTCATTGACAATTTTTAGGGCCTTCCTCTGACATTGCCTGGTATAGAGGTCCTGGATGGCAGGAAGCTTGGCCCCAGTGATGTACTGGGCTGTACGCACTACCCTCTGTAGTGTCTTGCGGTCGGAGGCCAAGCAGTTGCCATACCAGGCAGTGATGCAACCAGTCAGGATGCTCTCGATGGTGCAGCTGTAGAACCTTTTCTTTTCAGTCTCCTGTGGGGGAATAGGTTTTGTCGTGCCCTCTTCACGACATTATTGGTGTACTTGGACCATGTTAGTTTGTTGGTGATGAGGACACCAGCGAACTTGAAGTTCTCAACCTGGTCCACTACAACCCCGTCAGTTAGAACGTGGGCATGCTCGGTCCTCTTCTTCCTGAAGTCCATAATCATCTCCTTTGTCTTGAAGGGAGCAGACAGGTTAAAGAAGGATTTTTTTAAAGCCTTGAGACAATTGAGAAGGATTGTTTATGAGTGCCATTCAGAGGGTGACTTTGAACGGGGTATGGTAGTAGGTGTCAGGCGCACCAGTTTGAGTGTGTCAAGACCCTGCAACGTTGCTGGGTTTTTTCAGGCTCAACAGTTTCCCGTGTGTATCAAGAATGGTCCACCACCCAAAGGATATCCAGCCAACTTGACACAACTGTGGGAAGCATAGGAGTCAACATGGGCCAATATCCGTGGGGAACTCATTTGACACATTGTAGAATCCATGCCTGACGAATTGAGGCTGTACTGAGGGCAAAAGGGGGTGCAACTCAATATTAGGAAGGTGTTCCTAATTGTTTGTGTACTCAGTGTAATTCTAAGTACATTTTTGGGAGGCCTTTATTGATCTGCAATTGGATCTCTCTCTCTCTCTCTCTCTCTCCTCTCTCTCTCTCTCTCTCTCTCTCTCTCTCTCTCTCTCTCTTCTCTTTTCTCTCTTCTCTCTCTCTTCTCTCTCTCAGGGCTTTATTGGCATGGGAAGTGGCATTGCCAAAGCAAGTGAAGTAGTTAAAAGTGAAATAAACAAAAATGTACAGTAAACATTACATGCACAGAAGTTCCAAAATATATATTTTTAGGAATTCTTTGTCTATATTCAAAGAGGCTTTATTGGCATAGGGAACATGTTTACAACATCAACCAAAAAATACTAGAAATGAACAGTAAATATGGCACTCAAAAAGACTTTTAAAAGATAAAGACATTTCAAGTGTTATATTTAAAGCAATATGGCCCGAGGAGGTGTGGTATATTGCTAATATACCACGACTAATCAGCATTCAGGGCTCAAACCACCCAGCTTATAATTGCATCTCCCGAGTGGCGCAGCGGTCTAAGGCATCTTAGACCTCTCCATCTCAGTGCAAGAGGCGTCAATACGGTCCCTGCTTCGAATCCAGGCTGTATCACATGATTGGGAGTCCCATAGGGCGGTGCACAGTTGGCCCAGTGTCATCGGGGAAGGCCGTCATTATAAATAACAATTTCTTCCTAACTGACTTGCCTAGTTAAATACAGTGAAGGTAAAATATATATACATTACTGTTCAAAAGTTTGGGGTGACTTAGCCAGGCCTAATTGCCCAACATCAGTGCCCGACCTCACTAATGCTCTTGTGGCTGAATGGAAGCAAGTCCCCGCAGCATTGCTCCAACATCTAGTGGAAAGCCTTCCCAGAAGACTGGAGGCTGTTATAGCAGCAAAGGGGGGACAAACTCCATAATAATGCCCATGATATTCTAATGAGAAGTTCGACGAGCAGATGTCCACATACTTTTGATAATGTAGTGTATTTACCCCAGAGACCAGTTAGGGAGAAAATATGACTTTTACGCTGCATTTCCTATATTCCTACTGTAAAATAAACTACCAGCAGGTCCCACAGAGACTAAATGTGAAATACAAGCAGGCGTAACTGACATTTACTGGAGATCCCATGTAAAAAAAAACTCTCCCCACTTCCTGGCAGCAGCTCCATATCATATTTATATTTGGTCTGTGAACATGTGTCTATGTGTGTGTCTCAATATCAGGTACAGGTTGATTGTAAAGATGGTTCTGTCTTCCTTACTGGATATAAGTCCCCAGATTCTCCTCTCACTGTCACACACACACACACACACACACACACACACACACACACACACACACACACACACACACACACACACACACACACACACACACACACACACACACACACACACACACACACACACACACACACAAAGACTAGTGGAGAAAGAACACTGTCAGACTTTGACAGAAAGAGGATGGAAAGAGAGATTAAAGTCTGTGGGGAGTTTTTTGTCTGTGACTGGGTCTTATCTCCCATACCTCCCTCCACAGCCCCTGTTAGACCAGTGAAACAGACCGAATAGAGAGGAGGAAGAAGAATAGAGAATAGAGAAGAAGAAGAAGAAGAGAGAATAAAGAAGAAGAGAGAATAGAGAAAAAGAATAAGAAGAGAGAATAGAGAAGAAGAAGAAGGCGAGAATAGAGAAGAAGAAGAGAGAAGAGAGAAGAAGAAGAAGAGAGAATAGAGAATAACAAGAAAAAGAAGAGATAATAAAGAAGAAGAGAGAATAGAGAAAAAGAATAAGAAGAGAGAATAGAGAAGAAGAAGAAGAAGAGAGAATAAAGAAGAAGAGAGAAACAAGAAGAAGAAGAGAGAGAATAGAGAAGAAGAAGAAATAGATGACATTTGATGAGAGGCAAGAGACGGGGGAAGTCCCAATATGGGCCCTGGTCAACAGATGTGCACTATACAGTATAGGAAGTAGGGTGCCATTTGGGACGGCACTAGGGAGTATTAGAGGGATATTTAAAGGTGTTATTAATCCGTTAACTTCTTATGGCTGGAATCCCGGTAACGGGATCGATATGACAACAGCCAGTGAAATTGCAGGGCGCCAAATTCAAACAACAGAAACCTCATAATTAAAATTCCTCAAACATACAAGTATTTTATACCATTTTAAAGATAAACTTGTTGTTAATCCCACCACAGTTTCCAATTTCAAAAAGGCTTTACTACGAAAGCACACCAAACGATTATGTTAGGTCAGCAACTAGTCACAGAAAAACACAGCCATTTTTCCAGCCAAAGAGAAGAGTCACAAAAAGCAGAAATAGAGATAAAATTAATCACTAACCTTTGATGATCTTCATCAGATGACACTCATAGGACTTCATGTTACACAATACATGTATGTTTTGTTCGATAAAGTTAATATTTATATCCAAAAATCTCAGTTTACATTGGCGCGTTATGTTCAGTAATGTTTTGCCTCCAAAACATCCAGTGATTTTGCCGAGAGCCACATCAATTTACAGAAATACTCATCATAAATGTTGATGAAAATACAAGTGTTATGCATGGAACTTTAGATAAACTTCTCCTTAACCTCTATGGGACCGGCGGGACGAATTCGTCCCACCTACGTAACATCCACTGCCAGCCTGTGGCGCGATTTTCAAAATCTTCAAAATCCTATTACTTCAATTTCTCAAACATATGACTATTTTACAGCCATTTAAAGATAAGACTCTCGTTAATCTAACCACACTGTCCGATTTCAAAAAGGCTTTACAACGAAAGCAAAACATTAGATTATGTCAGCAGAGTACCAAGCCAGAAATAATCAGACACCCATTTTTCAAGCCAGCATATCATGTCACCAAAACCCAGAAGACAGCTAAATGCAGCACTCACCTTTGATGATCTTCATCAGATGACAACCCTAGGACATTATGTTATACAATACATGCATGTTTTGTTCAATCAAGTTCATATTTATATCAAAAACCAGCTTTTTACATTAGCATGTGACGTTCAGAACTAGCATACCCCCCGCAAACTTACGGGGAATTCGCTAACATTTTACTAAATTACTCACGATAAACGTTCACAAAAAGCATAACAATTATTTTAAGAATTATAGATACAGACCTCCTCTATGCACTCGATATGTCCGATTTTAAAATAGCTTTTTGGTGAAAGCACATTTTGCAATATTCTAAGTATATAGCCCAGGCATCACGGGCTCGCTATTTAGACACCCGGCAAGTTTAGCACTCACCATAATCATATTTACTATTATAAAAATGTCATTACCTTTTGTTGTCTTCGTCAGAATGCACACCCAGGACGTCTACTTCAATAACAAATGTTGGTTTGGTCCAAAATAATCCATCGTTATATCCGAATAGCGGCGTTTTGTTCGTGCGTTCCAGACACTATCCGAAATAGTAAAGAAGTGTCGCGCGCTTGGCGCAATTCCTGACAATAAAATTCAAAGTATTCAATTGCCGTACGTCGAAGCATGTCAACCGCTGTTTAAAATCAATTTTTACGTCATTTTTCTCGTAGAAAAGCGGTAAAATTCCGACAGGGAATCTCCTTTTCGGCAAACAGAGGAAAAAATCCCAAAGGCGGGGGCGGTCGGGGTCACGCGCATAAGCTAGTGTCTCTTGATGGGCCACTTGAGAAAGGCGATAATGTGTTTCAGCCTGGGGCTGGAATGACGACATTCTCTTTTTTCCCGGGCTATGAGAGCCTATGGACGACGTGGGAAGTGTCACGTTAGAGCAGAGATCCTTAGTAAATGATAGAGATGGCAAAGAAGTTCCAGAAATGGTCAGACAGGCCACTTCCTGTAAAGGAATCTCTCAGGTTTTGACCTGCCATTTGAGTTCTGTTATACTCACAGACACCATTCAAACAGTTTTAGAAAATTTAGGGTGTTTTCTATCCATATGTAATAAGTATATGCATATTCTAGTTACTGAGTAGGAGTGGTAACCAGATTAAATCGGGTATGTTTTTTATCCAGCCGTGTCAATGCTGCCCCCTAGCCCTAACAGGTTAATTCAACCGCTGTGTCAGATTTCAAAAAAGCTTTACCGAACACACCAGCAATAATCTGAGTACGGCGCTCAGACACAAAAACAAGCCATACATATATCCGCCATGTTGGAGTCAACAGAAGTCAGAAATAACATTATAAATATTCAGTTACCTTTGATGATCTTCATCAGAATGCACTCCCAGGAATCCCAGTTCCACAATAAATATTGGTTTTGTTTTTTCGATAAAGTCCATCCTTATTGTCCAAATACCTCCTTTTTGTTCGCGCCTTCAGTTCACAAATCCAAATTCACGACGCGCAGGCCAGACGAAAAACGAAAGAAATTCCATTACAGTTCGTAGAAACATGTCAAACGATGTATAGAATCAATCTTTAGGATGTTTTTATCATAAATATTCAATAAGATTTCAACCGGAGAATTCCTTTGTCTTTAGAAATGCAATGGAACTCAGCTACCTCTCACAGGAGCGCGCATGACTGAAGCTCATGCCCTTCTGGCAGACCCCTCACTCAATCAGCTCTTATTCTCCCCCACTTCACAGTAGAATCCTCAAACAAGGTTCTAAACACTGTTGACATCTAGTGGAAGCCTTAGGAAGTGCAATATGACCCCACAGACACTGTATATTGGATAGGCCAAGACTTGAAAAACTACAAACCTCAGATTTCCCACTTCCTGGTTGGATTTGATCTCAGGTTTTTTGCCTGCCATATGAGTTCTGTTATACTTCTGTTATACTCACAGACATCATTCAAACAGTTTTAGAAACTTCAGAGTGTTTTCCATTCAAATCTACTAATAATATGCATATCTTAGCTTCTGGGCCCGAGTAGCAGGCAGTTTACTCTGGGCACCGTATTCATCCAAGCTACTCAATACTGCCACCCAGCCATATTAATCCTTGTTTGATATTTACTACCTCTGAATGCTTTCTGTCCACAGACCAGCAGGCTACATGGTGCTGCTTTCTCTCCCCAGACCTGCAGGCTACATGGTGCTGCTTTCTGTCCACAGACCTGCTGGCTGACTACATGGTGCTGCTTTCTCTCCACAGACCTGCAGGCTGACTACATGGTGCTGCTTTCTCTCCACAGACCTGCTGGCTGACTACATGGTGCTGCTTTCTCTCCACAGACCTGCAGGCTGACTACATGGTGCTGCTTTCTCTCCACAGACCTGCTGGCTACATGGTGCTGCTTTCTCTCCACAGACCTGCTGGCTGACTACATGGTGCTGCTTTCTCTCCACAGACCTGCTGGCTGACTACATGGTGCTGCTTTCTCTCCACAGACCTGCAGGCTGACTACATGGTGTTGCTTTCTCTCCACAGACCTGCTGACTACATGGTGCTGCTTTCTCTCCACAGACCTCACAAACTTTCGCTCATGTAGTCGTTGTTGAAGAGGTGCTGCAATCTGTTCGAGTGCCCTCGCCAAGTGATTGATCTATATGTTAAAGAGGGTGGGCCTCAAGCTGCATCCCTGTCTCACACCCCGGCCCTGAGGAAAGACATGTATGTGTATTGCCTATTTTAACCCCACACTTGTTTGTGTACGTTGATTTTATGATGTCATAATGTTTTTTCCCCCAACACCGCTTTCCATCAATTTGTATCAAGCAGACCCTCATGCCGAATTGTGTCAAAAAACTGCTTTTGTTTTGTTTCCTTGTCAATAATGGTGTGCAGGATGTACAGTTGAAGTCGGAAGGTTACATACGCCTTAGCCAAATACATTAAAACTCAGTTTTTCACAATTCCTGACATTTAATCCTAGTACAAATTCCCTGTCTTAGGTCAGTTAGGATCACCACTTTATTTTAAGAATGTGAAATGTCAGAATAATAGTAGAGCGAATGATTTATTTCAGCTTTTATTTCTTTCATCACATTCCCAGTGGGTCAGAAGTTTACATACACTCAATTAGTATTTGGTAGCATTGCCTTTAAATTGTTTAACTTGGGTCAAACGTTTTTGGGAGCCTTCCACAAGCTTCCCACAATAAATTGGGTGAATTTTGGCCCATTCCTCCTGACAGAGCTGGTGTCAGATTTGTCAGATTTGTAGGCCTCCTTGCTCGCACACACTTTTTCAGTTCTGCACACAAATCTTCTATAGGATTGAGGTCAAGGCTTTGTGATGGCCACTCCAATACCTTGACTTTGTTGTCCTTAAGCCATTTTGCCACAATATTGGAAGTATGCTTGGGGTCATTGTCCACTTGGAAGACCCATTTGCGACCAAGCTTTAACTTCCTGACTGATGTCTTGAGATGTTGCTTCAATATGTCCACATCATTTTTTCCCCTCATGATGCCATCTATTTTGTGAAATGCACTAGTACCTCCAGCAGCAAAGCACCCCCACAACATGATGCTGCCACCCCCGTGCTTCACAGTTGGGATGGTGTTCTTCGGCTTGCAAGCGTCCCCCTTTTTCCTCCAAACATAACGATGGTCATTATGGCCAAACAGTTGTATTTTTGTTTCATCAGACCAGAAGACATTTCTCCAAAAAGTATGATCTTTGTCCCCATGTGCAGTTGCAAACCGTAGTCTGTCTTTTTTATGGCAGTTTTGGAGCAGTGGCTTCTTCCTTGCTGAGCGGCCTTTCAGGTTATGTCGATACAGAACTTGTTTTACTGTGGATATAGATACTTTTGTACCTGTTTCCTCCAGCATCTTCACAAGGTCCTTTGCTGTTGTTCTGGGATTGATTTGAACATTTTGCACCAAAGTACGTTCATCTCTAGCAGACAGAATGCGTCTCCTTCCTGAGCGGTATGACGGCTGCGTGGTCCCATGGTGTTTATACTTGCGTACTATTGTTTGTACAGATGAACGTGGTACCTTCAGCCATTTGGAAATTGCTCCCAAGGATGAACCAGAATTGGACGTCTACAAATTTTTTTTCTGAGGTCTTCACTGATTTCATTTGATTGTCCCATTATGTCAAGCAAAGTGGCACTGAGTTTGAAGGTACGGCCTTGAAATACATCCACAGGTACACCTCCAATTGACTCAAATGATGTCAATTAGCCTATCAGAAGCTTCTAAAGCCATGACATAATTTTCTGGAATTTTCCAAGCTGTTTAAAGGCACAGTCATCTTAGTGTATGTAAACTTCTGATCCACTGGAATTGTGATACAGTGAATTATAAGTGAAATAATCTGTCTGTAAACAATTGTTAGAAAAATGACTTGTGTCATACACAAAGTAGATGTTCTAACCGATTTGCCCAAACTGTAGTTTGTTAACAAGAAATTTGTGGAGTGGTTGAAAAAACGAGTTTTAATGATTCCAACATAAGTGTTTATAACCTTCCGACTTCAACTGTATATCTGGTATTTTGATAAGAAGACAATTTGACATTTGTTGAGGACATTGTTTTCGCTGAGGAGACGTTGGCGGTTGATGATACTGAAATTGGATTTTAGTCCTGTAGTTCATTCATTTTAATTGGAGAATTCAGTGGGTTCTGGTAGTCTTTAGTATTTAAGATTTGTATTTAATCATGTATATGTTTTTGCAGTTTGCTATTTGTTAAAGAGCCAAAAAAGATTGGAGAAGCTGTTTAACCATACATCTCTGTTTTGGATAGATAATTCTTCATGTTGTTTGTTTCGAGTTTTCCAATTAGATTCTATGGATTCTTCAATAACATTGAGCTGATTTCTGACATGCTGTTCCTTCTTTTTCCGTAGTGTATTTCTGTATTGTTTTAGTGATTCACCATAGTGTCACGTCCTGACCAGCAGATGGAGCTGTTGTTGTAGTTTTGGGGTCAGGACGTGGCAGTCTTGTGTTCTGTGTTGGTCTTGTGACTCCTGATCAGGAACAGCTGGGGATCGTTGTTCCTGATTGGGAGTCATATATGTAGGAGTATGTTTGTCACTTGGTTTTGTGGGTAGTTGATTTTGCACTGCTGTATGTAAGTACTTAGCCTGTAAAACTGTCGGTCTGTCGTTCTCTTTTGTTTATTGTTTTTCCCGTGTTCACGTTTATTTAATAAATTATCATGATGAACACGCAACCTGCTGCACCTTGGTCCATTTCCACAGAAGACAGCCGTTACAGAACTACCCACCACCAAAGGACCAAGCAGCAGAAGAGGAGGAAGCCACAGGAGAAGGAAATGGAAGAATGGACCTGGCAGGACGAAAGAAAATTCTGGGCGGACAAGTTAAGGGAGCTAAGGGAACCCGAGAGGCAGCCCCAAGATTTTTTTGGGGGGGGGCACACGGGTAGCTTGGCCAGGCCAGGGAAGAGCCGTAAGCCAGCTACCCGTGACTACAGGGAGGTGCGTACGAGGTGGAGGGCGTCATGTTACGCTGAGGTGCGCACCATCTCGCCTATACGGACGCACAGCCCAGTGCGCCCAGTACCAGCGCCCCGCAGGTGCCAGGGCAAGGGGAGCATCGAGCCGGAAGGGGTGATGCCAACCCTGCACTCAAGACCGCCAGTGCGCCCTTTCGGTCCGGTGTTTCCCGCTAGACACACTAGCATGGAGGTGCGTGTCTCCAGGCTGGTACGTCCAATACCTGCCCCACGCATCAGGAGTCAACAGTCGTCGGAGCTGCCCGCCAGTCAACAGTCGTCGGAGCTGCCCGCCAGTCAACAGTCGTCGGAGCTGCCCGCCAGTCAACAGTCGTCGGAGCTGCCCGCCAGTCAACAGTCGTCGGAGCTGCCCGCCAGTCAACAGTCGTCGGAGCTGCCCGCCAGTCAACAGTCGTCGGAGCTGCCCGCCAGTCAACAGTCGCCGGAGTGGCCGGACTGCGCTGAACTGCCGGAGTGGTCGGACTGCGCTGAACTGCCGGAGTGGCCGGACTGCGCTGAACTGCCGGAGTGGCCGGACTGCGCTGAACTGCCGGAGTGGCCGGACTGCGCTGAACTGCCGGAGTGGCCGGACTGCGCTGAACTGCCGGAGTGGCCGGACTGCCCTGAACTGCCGGAGTGGCCGGACTGCCCTGAACTGCCGGAGTGGCCGGACTGCCCTGAACTGCCGGAGTGGCCGGACTGCCCTGAACTGCCGGAGTGGCCGGACTGCCCTGTTCTGCCGGAGTGGCCGGACTGCCCTGTTCTGCCGGAGTGGCCGGACTGCCCTGTTCTGCCGGAGTGGCCGGACTGCCCTGTTCTGCCGGAGTGGCCGGACTGCCCTGTTCTGCCGGAGTGGCCGGACTGCCCTGTTCTGCCGGAGTGGCCGGACTGCCCTGTTCTGCCAGAGTGGCCGGACTGCCCTGTTCTGCCAGAGTGGCCGGACTGCCCTGTTCTGCCAGAGTGGCCGGACTGCCCGGTTCTGCCAGAGGTGCCCGCCTGCCCTGATCTGCCAGAGGTGCCCGCCTGCCCTGATCTGCCAGGGTGCCCGGCCTGTCAGGATCAGCCCGAGGGGTCCTCCTGCCCTTCGGTCCAGCCCGAGTGGCCCGCATGCCTTCCGGCCCAGCCCGAGGGGCCCGCATGCCTTCCGGCCCAGCCCGAGGGGCCCGCATGCCTTCCGGCCCAGCCCGAGGGGCCCGCATGCCTTCCGGCCCAGCCCGAGGGGCCCGCATGCCTTCCGGCCCAGCCCGAGGGGCCCTCCTGCCCCCCGGCCCAGCCCGAGGGGCCCTCCTGCCCCCCGGCCCAGCCCGAGGGGCCCTCCTGCCCCCCGGCCCAGCCCGAGGGGCCCTCCTGTCCTCCGGCCCGGCTCGAGGGGTCCGTCTGCCTGGCGCAGCTATCGGCTCCACCGAAGTGGGCGACGCCGAGGGTGGAGCAGGGTCCACGTCCTGCACCGGAGCCACCTCCAGGATAGGTGGGTTGGGGAGGGAGGGTGTAGCACAGTGCCGTCGTTGACGGCAGCCACCCTCCCTTCCCTCCCTTATTGTTTAGGGGTTATTGTTTATGGGTTTTGTTGGGGATTTTGTTTGTTGGTGTTTTTTCGTTGTTAGGTGCATTCCGGGGTCTGCACCTTGAGGGGGGGGTACTGTCACGTCCTGACCAGCAGATGGAGCTGTTGTTGTAGTTTTGGGGTCAGGACGTGGCAGTCTTGTGTTCTGTGTTGGTCTTGTGACTCCTGATCAGGAACAGCTGGGGATCGTTGTTCCTGATTGGGAGTCATATATGTAGGAGTATGTTTGTCACTTGGTTTTGTGGGTAGTTGATTTTGCACTGCTGTATGTAAGTACTTAGCCTGTAAAACTGTCGGTCTGTCGTTCTCTTTTGTTTATTGTTTTTCCCGTGTTCACGTTTATTTAATAAATTATCATGATGAACACGCAACCTGCTGCACCTTGGTCCATTTCCACAGAAGACAGCCGTTACACATAGTGAAGGCGTAGACTCAGGTTTTCTGGGTCTCTCTGTTTTTGATTGGGTAGATTTCTCAATTTCTTTCTTACGTTTTTGCATTCTTTATCAAACCATTTGTCATTGCTGTTAATTTTTCTTAGGTTGTCTGCTTGACATTTTTAGATTTGATAGGGAAGCTGAGAGGTGAAATATACTGTTTAGGTTTTCTACTGCCAGCTTCACACCTTCACTCTTGCAGTGAAACGTTTTGTCCACCAAACTTTACAGTTGTCTAAAAGGGATTGGATTTGTTGGTCCTCTCGAAGCCTACCAGTGACTATGTACAGATCCAGCATGCGACAGAGCTGCTTTTTGTTCGTTATATTGTCATAGTTGTGTCTAAGGGGGCATATTTGGGAGGGAATGCTGTCACTTCCAGGTAGGTGTTTGTCCCTCTTTTTCTCTGTTGAGATAATTTCCTTATTTCTAACTAAATGTAAAATGTTCCTGTTTGATTATTGTTCCTGTGTAACACCTGGTATGTTTGATGGATGGGACTACCAGCTCCCTGTAACCTAGAGGGCAACCAGTGGGTCCAGCTCCTCTATACCATGTTTTTTCTGGGTTCCTGCTCTTTAGCCCAATATCTGCTGACCTCAGACCGTATATTCCATGAAGAGATAGTAACTCTCTCTCTCTCTCTCTCTCTCTCTCTCTCTGTGTTTTGCTTGTCTGTTCTCCACTCTGCTCTCTCTCTCTCTGTTTCTCTCCTGTCTGTTCTCTGCTCTCTCTCGCTCTTTTGCTCTTTCTCTCTCTGTTTCTCTCCTGTCTGTTCTCTGCACTCTCTAGCTCTCTCTCTCTCTATCTCTGTTTCTCTCCTGTCTGTTCTCTGCTCTCTCTCTCTCTCTCTCTCTTTTTCTCTGTTTCTCTCCTGTCTGTTCTCTGCTCTCTCTGTCCTTGAAATGCTGTATGTGCTAATAACCAAGCCTCTATGGACTAATTGAATGTGACAGAGTTATACAGTGGAGGTGCATCTGAGGTCAATTTGCCCTCAGCAGATGGTGGTAAATTACTGCACCCTTTTGTGATGCACCCTTGTCCTCTGACATCCTGCGGGGACATCCTACAGAGAGTCGCAGTATATAAAACTACCGGCAGGGTGCAGTGTTGTATAAGCAGTGAACTAACATGATTCTCTATGGAAGAAAAACAGCTGTTTCTTTGATAAGGGAAAAGGGAGATACCTAGTCAGTTGTACAACTGAATGCCTTCAACTGAAATGTGTCTTCCGCATTTAACCCAACCCCTCTGGATCAGAGCTGCCTTAATCGACATCCGCCCGGGGAACAGTGGGTTAACAAATGTGGGACACGACTAGCAGTAGGACATCTGTTTTACATCGCTAACAACATTAATAAACATTAGAAAACATTTGCAATCTGAATTTGGCGCTAAAGGAGGGTTTAAGCCGGAAATGCAATAGAGTGGAATGTCTGAATGGAGACAGCCGACAAGACTCTTCTGGGGTGTGTTCATTAGTCGGATTCCATTGAAAAACCTTTAGAAAAATGTTTTGCAACGGAAACCGTTTACTCCAAACGGAAAAGCCTTTTACAATGAAAAAGAGAATTTCTATTAGACAAAAGCAGGTAGGTCCCTCCCCGTTTCGTGCTCTGTTTGCTTTCGTTTGGTTCTTAGAGTAAACGGTTTTGCAACAGATTCCGACTAATGATTACAGGTAGCGTAGCCTATTGGTTAGAGAGTTGGACTAGTAACCCGAAAGGTTGCAAGATCAAATCCCAGAGCTGAAAAGGTAAAAATCTGTCGTTCTGCCCCTGAACAAGGCACTGTTCCTAGGCTGTCATTGTAAATAAGAATTTGTTCTTAACTGACTAGTTAAATAAAGGTAAAAAAAAATTTAAAATTAAAACCTGGTCTCAGATACGGTTTTTCACAAGGGTCTCCTGAGTGGCGCAGCGGTCTAACATGCTGACTACACTGTCTGAGCGTCTGCGTGCGCATGTAACAGATGTATATGGTACTCTCCTTGCGTTGTGTTTTCTCCTAATAAATCACATCAGCTAGTGGTCCCAGTTGAGCAGTTAAGAGTGGCTCAGGTAGTGCAGCTCATCCAGGATGGCACATCAATGCGAGCTGTGGCAAGAAGGTTTGCTGTGTCTGTCAGCGTAGTGTCCAGAGCATGGAGGCGCTACCAGGAGACAGGCCAGTACATCAGGAGACGTGGAGGAGGCCGTAGGAGGGCAACAACCCAGCAGCAGGACCGCTACCTCCACCTTTGTGCAAGGAGGAGCAGGAGGAGCACTGCCAGAGCCCTGCAAAATGACCTCCAGCATGCCACAAATGTGCATGTGCCTGCTCAAACGGTCAGAAACAGACTCCATGAGGGTGGTATGAGGGCCCGACGTCCACAGGTGGGGGTTGTGCTTACAGCCCAACACCGTGCAGGACGTTTGGCGTTTGCCAGAGAACACCAAGATTGGCAAATTCGCCACTGTCCAGGAGTTGGAGGATGCTTTAGTCCAGGTCTGGGAGGAGATCCCTCAGGAGACCATCCACCACCTCATCAGGAGCATGCCCAGGCGTTGTAGGGAGGTCATACAGGCACGTGGAGGCCACACACACTACTGAGCCTCATTTTGACTTGTTTTAAGGAAATTACATCAAAGTTGGATCAGCCTGTAGTGTGGTTTTCCACTTTAATTTTGAGTGTGACTCCAAATCCAGACCTCCATGGGTTGATAAATTGGATTTCCATTGATTATTTTTGTGTGATTTTGTTGTCAGCCCATTCAACTATGTAAAGAAAAAAGTATTTAATAAGATTATTTCATTCATTCAGATCTAGGATGTGTTATTTTAGTGTTCCCTTAATTTTTTTTGAGCAGTGTATTTTCATACTGGGAAGACCTGACGTTTGCGATCTCCCCCTATCTGCAAGCGGGGCCAATCACAACACGCCTTATTGTTATCAGAGTTGAAACAACCAATAAGAATGCTTGAACATTAAATACACCTTTCTTTAGAGGCAAGTGGAAAAATAACCAACCCTGTTACATTCTCCCCTGCTGAATTACACTTGCATAATATAACGAAACAAAATGAGGTATGCAATACCTTGCAATACATATGTCACCAAATTTTCCAGTGCAAAGACTATTCTCTAAAGAGAATTAGGGGAATTCAAAGATCCCGTAGGAAAACATGCCTGTTACATGTTCAGTACACTCAGTGACAATAAGAACCTCAGACAGAAAAACCTTGGCGTACTTGACCTCAGACCCATTACCTCCATGGGGTCTCTCGAAAGTAAAAACTTAAAATAAAAAAAATGGGCTACAGACTTGGATTCTATTCCTACACCCACACAGGTATTCTAATGAATTCTGTATGAAAAACCCTGTGTGTCTGCATTAGTCTCTATGAGTCTCACTGGGCGTTTCCTAACCCAACCAGCCCCTGACCTGACAGGCCTAACAGAGTTATCATTACGTTTAACCTGTTCAACTACAACCACCATTGGTGGGTCACTGTCCACAGTCGATGGATAGTCAAGGTCAAGGGTTCTGTGACTGTTGCTGGAACTTGTTCCACCAGCAGCATCTTCAGAATGCCTTTCTTCCTCAGAGGGTTCGGACATTTCTTCTCCAAAGGTTAGCTCTGACATGCTTGTGCCACCAGCGGCACCCTCAGAATGTGGTGAGTTCTGAGGGTCCCTCGCCAGTGGCCCATCTGGGGTCTCTTTTCCAGAGGGCTCCGACTGTGTTTCCTCCGAGGTCTGTTCTGATACCCACACACTAGTCCTCTCACCCATGTCCACTTCTGGTATATCGTTCATGGATGAGTCCTCCATCTCCTCACTCGGATCCTCACGGTCTCCCGTATTAGGTGTCTCCAAGGCAGTGTCAGGGAGAGGCAAGAAGTTCACAGGCATTATCAGATTACGGTGGACCGTTTTCTCCTGGCCAGTCAACATGTTCTGTATCTTGAAAATGTGGATGTCACTATTCTTCTCCGTAACAATATAGAGGTTGTTCTCCCAATGATCCGCCAGCTTCCTCTTTCCACGTTCACCCTTATTCACCAGCAGCACCCGATCACCGACCTCCACTGGAGCTCCTCTGATCTTCCTGTTGTAGAGGCCTGCATGCCTCTTCAGCTGTTTGATTGCCGACACCTGTACCGTCTCCATGGCCTCCCTCAGGTCTCTCGTCAGGGACTTGATGTACTCGTCATAGTCTACAACCTCTGAGTCTTGCAGCACCATACCAAACATCATGTCAACAGGCAGACGTGGGGTTCTTCCAAACATCAACTGGAAAGGGGCGTGGCCTGTGGTTTCATGGACTGTACAGTTGTAGGCGAAGGTCAACGACTTCAGCTTCTGGGGCCACCTGTGCTTTGCTCTCGTAGGTAAAGCCCTGATCATGTTTCCCAGCGTTCTATTGAACCTTTCAACTCCCCCGTTCCCCATTGGATGGTAGGGAGCTGTGTGCGACTTCTGGACTCCTGCAGCACTCAACAACTCAGCAATCAATTTACTTTCAAAGTTGTCCCCTTGGTCAGAATGGATACGACGAGGAAAACTATACACACAGAAGATGTTGTTCCACAGCTGAAGGGCCACTGCTTTAGCTGAATGGTTCGGACACAAGAAGGCATGGGCCATCTTAGTAAAAT
The DNA here is from genome assembly GCF_965601325.2 of Salmo salar. NCBI lineage: Eukaryota > Metazoa > Chordata > Actinopteri > Salmoniformes > Salmonidae > Salmo > Salmo salar. Next base: position 102,366,325 of record NC_138304.1, read on the forward strand.
GATCAGTGTCGACCAGAACATCCAAGGACTTGTTGTTGGAGTCTTCAGCAGACCAGAAGTCCACACACACCAACTCGAGGGGCTCAGTCGTGATGATGTTCTTCAGTGGAGCTCTGGCCTCTGGCTTGGGGGCCTTACTGAACACACACCTCTTTCAGGTCTTGACGTACTCTCTCACATCAGACTCCAGTCCATGCCAGAAGAACCTCTGTCTCGTCAGGTACAACGTCCGCTGTTGCCCCTGATGACCAGCTTGATCGTGGACACTTCAAAACTGTCGCCCTCATTGAGGTGGGTACTACATACTGGTACGTCTTCTTCTTTGACAGCAAACTTTTGGTAACGCGGTATAGTACACCCATTTTCAGAGTGAGCTTCTCTCAGGTCTTCAGAATCCGCAGAGCCTCGAGTGGTTCATGGCCACGTTCCCTCCTAGAAGGTCTACGGCCCCTGTCCACGTAGAAGACAACTCTGGCGAGTGCGTCATCCTGGCGCTGCTTTGATATCAGGTCGTTACGGGATAGCACTCTCACATCTGACATCTCAGATGGCACCAGTGACTGAGTGAGCTGAGGCAGTAGCAGCGAGACAGTTCTGTAGACCAGCCTCCCCTTGCGGCCTCAGGACAGCTGACACCGCTTCCTTTGACAGAGAACCAGGAGAAGGATAGGAGGTAGTGTGGCAGTCCATGACAATTTCACAGGCATCTGCCTCAATTGACGGTGAGCAGCTTTCGAGGTCGAATGGGTGGTTCGACCAGCGTAACACATCTTGCACCTTCTCAGCAGCTTCTTCCAACAAGGCCTTGTATGGAACCCTTGTGATGCGGTGGAGAGCGCTCGGCTGCACAAATGGCTGTCTACTGAGTGCATCAGCAATGACATTTTTGGGACCGGGGATGTACTTGATGTCAAACTCGAATGGAGCGAGTTTAGCAACCCATCTCTGTTCACAGGCGTCCAATTTGGGCTTGGACAGGATGTACGTTAATGGGTTGTTGTCTGTCCATACAGTAAAAGGCTGGCCTCTTAGCCAATGACTAAACTTCTCACAGCCGGCCCATCGTAAAGCAAAAAACTCTAACCTATGGGCAGGATACTTTGACTGTGCATAAGTAAGTGATTTGCTAGCGAATGCTGCAGACCCATCCTCTGGCACCTGGGAGAGGACAGCACCTAATCCATTACTAGATGCATCTACAGACAGCAAGAAAGGTCTACTAAAATCAGGGTGGGCTAGCATGACCTGGTTGAGGAGAGCTTGTTTCAACTGACTAAAGGCCTGTTTGCACTCACCAGTCCAGTCTGCTGCTTTGAGTTTCCTATGTATTCCTCTTTTCCTCTTGCCTTTCCTATGGCGTGGTGCCTTCGTCCCCGTTGTCAGCCCATGCAACGGCTTAGCGATGGTGGAGCACCCCTCAATGAACTGCTGGTAATAGACTATCATTCCGAGAAAGGACCGAATCTTCCCCTGGGAGGGCACGTCCGTGTTATCCTCCATGAGATCCTTCTCTGTCATCCCTGCAATAGCCGTCACTTTTTCTGGGTCTGTGGCCACACCTCCTTCACTGATGATATGCCCCAAGAACCGCACTGACCTCTTCATGAAATGGCATTTCTTTGGAGACAATTTCAGATTATGGGCTTTGAGACGCTCAAAAACTGACTCCAAGCGTTGCAATCCAAGTTCTTCAGTCGGGGCAAAAACCAGCACATCGTCCGGGTAGCATAGAAGGCTAGAAAAATGTTGATCCCCAAAAATGCTCAACATCATCTTCATGAATGTAGCTGGGCTGTTGCATAGTCCTTGTGGAAGACGGTTATATTCATATAACCCAAAAGGAGAAGTGAAAGCTGTAAACTTCTTGTCGTCTTCATGCACCTCCACATTGTAGTAGCCTGAGGTCAAATCCATTGTAGAGAAGAAGGCATTGCAACCCAGGGCCGCCAGAGCATCAGCTTGGTGAGGTAGAGGGTGAGCATCCTTTACGGTGCGAGCATTGAGCCATCGGAAGTCTGTACACAGTCTCAGATCACCAGACTTCTTCCAGACCAGCACGAGCGGGGAGGCATACTCACTGCTGGATTTCCTGATTATCTCTCGCTCTTCCATCTCATCCAAGGCCTGCCTGAGCTTGTCATAATGGTTAGGGGAGAGCCTACGGTAAGGTAGCCTGAAAGGCTTAGTGTCACTGAGTCTGATGCGAATTACATATCCAGTAGCCTTCCCGCAATCTAGAGAAGATAGACTCGTAGCGGGCTATAAGCTGAACTAGCCTGGCCTTACACTGTTGCGACAACTGAGTGGACTCAATGTCAATGTCACCTTGCCCTAACTCGTGCAACACCTCACTTGTCACTCTGTGCGGTTTGACGGTACTGTCAACGGTCAAGCTATCTCCACTACCATTGTCAAAGTCTGGAATGTCATCCATTTTGTGTACCTGCTGCACCAGGGGGACCGGTTCGACAGTGGGCCCATCTATATAGTCAGTGTCAAAGTCCTCTAATGCCATGCAAGGAAAAACATCCGCTATCTTGGCATTCCGTCTCACCGTTACTGGCTTTGGTGAGGGATTGATAACTTTGACAGGGACCCAGCCATCGCTCCACAATGTCGCTACTGTTCTCCCCACTAGAATGTTTTTTTTTGGTCTTGAGCGTGCCTTCGTAGGCTCAATAACGACAGCACTGCCCGCGGATACATTTTGAGGCGTACACAGCCGGCCCCAGACTAAATGTTCCTGCATAGGCTCCAATGTGACCGCCCGCTTCAGCCTTACTGTGGCCCACTCTTTCTGGCACTTCAGTCCCTTTCCATCTCTCTACATTAGCCAGCAGACGGAACAGTTTGTCATCTCCATTGCGTTCAGATGATGACATCTTCTCCCAGAAGTCACCAGTCGTCTTCAGCTCCCTGATGAAGTGTTTTATCACGTTGCTGACTAGGATAAGCTCATCACGTTGGCCATCCACTACTAGAACAGGGACAGAGACACTGCTGCCATACACAGACAGATTCAATTCACACACACCGACAGGCTTGGTCTTCAACCCCCCGCAGCCAACAACACCACTTCAGTCAGACTGAGGGAACCACTCTTGAGCACACCTGCTTTCTCAAGGCGTGGCACCACTGTTGAGCTCAATGTGTATGCCATAGAACCGCTGTCAATCATAGCGCCCACCTCTATAACATCCCCCAGTAACACACTAGTATAGAAGAGTTCATCGTTGTGGAGCACTCTCTGTGTATTTTGCATAATGGACTTTTTCTTTCGACTTGACTTTATCACAAACACTTGAATATACTGACTCTAAATCTACACCACTATCTGATTGGGGCACCTCACAAGGCCCAGTACTTCCCCCCACCCCGTGCGGGCCAGCTAGTTTTCCTGCCTGCTGTGTCGTGTTGCTGTTTGATGGAGCGACGGGAGTTACCGATGAAGTGCGAGGGCATTCTTGACGTGTGTGCCCAGCTGCATAACAGAGGAAGCATTGGTGGTTAGAATAACAATGATCCATTGTGCTGTGATTCGCATCCCCACAGACTTTGCATTGCAAAGACGGGTTCTCCCTTCTCCGGGCCCTTCTTTGGAAACGGTTATCATAGCTGCCAACAGGTTGCTGTGGCCTCTGCTCCAAGACCTGTTCAAGCATGCCCATCACACGATCCAATGCCTCGAATGAGCCATTTGTGGGCTGCTGCAAGGGGTCCGGGCAGTTTGCAACAGCCGACACTGGCCTACTTACTTCCTGCATCAGTGTGGTGACCAGTGGGGCCAGCCGTAAGGGACGTGGAGCCTTGCACTTCTTCTGGTACTCCTCCAGCTTGCCATGGACCTCCGCAGCCGTCAACTCATGCAATGGTTTGCACATGAATATCAATGACAGCTCTGGGTTCGGACAGTGCTTGATGAACATGACAGTCAGAACACGTGATGGATTGTCTAGCTCCTTGTTCTGCCTCTTCAAACAGTCCTCTGCCACCTCTATGGCCCTGTTCAGTCTAATCCAGTAATCAAATGGAGTCTTCCCTTCCATTGGCAACGTAGAATAAACATCAGCTAGGGGCATGTCAGAGTTGATTGTGTCACTAAAGTGATGCTTCAGAATGTCAAAAACCGGTCTAGGGCCCTGGCTTAAGTCAACTGGGTTACTGCGTAGGCTTACTCTTACCACGTCACGTGCTCGCCCTGACAGCTTACCCCAAAACTTCATCTGACCTCTCCTGCCCACCATAGCCCTTCTCCTGCATGTACACTAACATGGTCTCCTCCCACTCATGCACTGTGCATTCCTCTGAACCATCCCCCCCTGAAAACAGACTGGTTCCCTGACATCATTTTTCACCACTACATTTAGACTAGAGCTGGCCCCCGCCTTGGTACCACCAACATAATCAACTTTCTGTCCCACCCCATCTCCCATAGCCTTTGATTCCAAACAAAAGGCAATATTTTCACCTATGGAGTAACCTATCTGCTTAACAATGCCCGCCAGGAAATCCATAGACACAACCTCCTTCCTGAAACTGGCTCGAATGCACTGAGTTGAGGTAGCTCTAAATCATGTGGAAAGCGCACACTTGCCTGTGCAGTTGGCCTGGCCAGAGGTGTGGAAGTAACTGGAGAAATAGCTATCCCCCTATCTACTGGCGGTGAAGGGTTAAACATGAAAACTCCCTACCTCTCCCAAAACTATCCATTTTTAAAATAAAACAAATAAAAAATATATACTGCTCAAAAAAATAAAGGGAACACTTAAACAACACATCCTAGATCTGAATGAAAGAAATAATCTTATTAAATACTTTTTTCTTTACATAGTTGAATGTGCTGACAACAAAACCACACAAAAATAATCAATGGAAATCCAATTTATCAGCCCATGGAGGTCTGGATTTGGAGTCACACTCAAAATTAAAGTGGAAAACCACACTACAGGCTGATCCAACTTTGATGTAATGTCCTTAAAACAAGTCAAAATGAGGCTCCGTAGTGTGTGTGGCCTCCACGTGCCTGTATGACCTCCCTACAATGCCTGGGCATGCTCCTGATGAGGTGGCGGATGGTCTCCTGAGGGATCTCCTCCCAGACCTGGACTAAAGCATCTGCCAACTCCTGGACAGTCTGTGGTGCAACGTGGCGTTGGTGGATGGAGCGAGACATGATGTCTCAGATGTGCTCAATTGGATTCAGGTCTGGGGAACGGGCGGGCCAGTCCATAGCATCAATGCCTTCCTCTTGCAGGAACTGCTGACACACTCCAGTCACATGAGGTCTAGCATTGTCTTGCATTAGGAGGAACCAAGGGCCAACTGCAGCAGCATATGGTCTCACAAGGGGTCTGAGGATTTCATCTCGGTACCTAATGGCAGTCAGGCTACCTCTGGCGAGCACATGGCCCCCCAAAGAAACGCCACCCCACACCATGACTGACCCACCGCCAAACCAGTCATGCTGGAGGATGTTGCAGGCAGCAGAACGTTCTCCACGGCGTCTCCAGACTCTGTCACGTCTGTCACGTGCTCAGTGTGAACCTGCTTTCGTCTGTGAAGAGCACAGGGCGCCAGTGGCGAATTTGCCTATCTTGGTGTTCTCTGGCAAATGCCAAACGTCCTGCACGGTGTTGGGCTGTAAGCACAACCTCCACCTGTGGACGTCGGGCCCTCATACCACCCTCATGGAGTCTGTTTCTGACCATTTGAGCAGACACATGCACATTTGTGGCCTGCTGGAGGCCATTTTGCAGGGCTCTAGCAGTGCTTCTCCTGCTCCTCCTTGCACAAAGGCGGAGGTAGCGGTCCTGCTGCTGGGTTGTTGCACTCCTACGGCCTCCTCCACGTCTCCTGATGTACTGGCCTGTCTCCTGGTAGCGCCTCCATGCTCTGGACACTACGCTGACAGACACAGCAAACCTTCTTGCCACAGCTCGCATTGATGTGCCATCCTGGATGAGCTGCACTACCTGAGCAACTTGTGTGGGTTGTAGACTCCGTCTCATGCTACCATTAGAGTGAAAGCACCGCCAGCATTCAAAAGTGACCAAAACATCAGCCAGGAAGCATAGGAACTGAGAAGTGGTCTGTGGTCCCCACCTGCAGAACCACTCCTTTATTGGGGGTGTCTTGCTAATTGCCTATAATTTCCACCTGTTGTCTATTCCATTCGCACAACAGCATGTGAAATTTATTGTCAATCAGTGTTGCTTCCTAAGTGGACAGTTTGATTTCACAGAAGTGTGATTGACTTGGAGTTACATTGTGTTGTTTAAGTGTTCCCTTTATTTTTTTGAGCAGTGTATATATATATAAAACATTTTAAAAAATGTAAATATTCAGTCAATTTCTTTTTTATCACGATCAATATTAACACTTCTATAAAATCAGCTTGAACATAATGCACTCAAAATAAAAGTTCAGTAGTAGTTGTCTAACAAGACCAAGAATCAACACAGAAAAGTAACAAGAAACGCCTTCATAGTTGTCGCCACCGTGTGGTAGAAAATGGCGTCGCCCTCACGTTAATTGGCTTCGGAAGGTTACTAGCGTAACAGCACAATTACATCACTAAATAATCATACCATCACCACATACAAGTAATAAACAGTATATTATATATTCCCCCACTCACTCATGCTACCAGGAGCTCCCTGAGAATTCCACTTGTGCAGACTGCGAAACCTAGGCCTCTGGCGTGCATCAGCAACCACAGTACTTCTTGAAGCCTGGTCTCAGATCCCTCCACGTGACGTCCGGCGAAGACAAGAAGAAGAGTCACGGCACCAGTGTAACAGATGTAAATCGTACTCTCCTTGCGTTGTGTTTTCTCCTAATAAATCACATCAGCTAGTGGTCCCAGTTGAGCATCATTTATTTCTGTTGTTAAATAGGAAACAGCACGTTAGTTGTGCAGGACTTAACGGTATTGATGGCTGTCGATGGCAAAATCTGTAGCATGAAGACAACTGTGTTAGCAGTGGGCTTATGTGACCCTTACGTCGGTGTCTGCTAGCTAACACACTTATTTACAGCAATCATATGCCAAAGCACATCCCAGAAAGCCCCTCAATCCCTCACAGGTACCATATACCCACACATGTATAAATCAGTAATGTACAGCAAACTTGTACACATTGTAAAATATAAAATATGAAACAGTATTCAGAACGTGACCTACCCCTTGCATCACATTTTCATACTGGGAAGATCTGACGTTCGCGATCTCCCCCTATCTGCAAGTGGGGCCAATCACAACACGCCTTATTTTCATCAGAGTTGAACCAACCAATTAGAATGCTTGAACATTAAATACACCTTTCTTTAGAGGCAAGTGGAAACATAACCAACCCTGTTAAATGCACATGTTGATTTTGTCCACCCACACCAGACGCGATCAGGACACACATGTTGATTTTGTCCACCCACACCAGATGGGATCAGGACACTCAGATTGATTTTGTCCACCCACACCAGATGCGATCAGGACACTCATGTTGAAATACCTAAACGAACTGAACCAACTATATTAATATGGGGACAGGTTCGAAAAGCATTAAACATTTATAGCAATTTAACTAGCTAGCTGCCCTGGGATATAAACATTTGATTGTTATTTTACCTGAAATGCACAAGGTCCTCTACTCCAACAATGAATCCACAGATAAAAGGGTAAACTGGGAAGTTTGTTTCTAGTAATCTCTCCTCCTTCAGGCTTCTTCTTCTTTGGACTTTATATGGCGGTTGGCCACCAACTTTAAGGTGCATTACCACCACCAACCAGACTGGAGTGTGGACCTCAGTTCATCTTTCAATCACCCACGTGTGTATATGCTCCTACAAACCAATGAGGAGATGAGGTGGAATTTGTAGTGTGCCAAGTGTCACAAATAGAACCAAATCCAATTTTATTGGTCACATACCCATGGTTAGCAGATGTTAATGAGAGTGTAGCGAAATGCTTGTTGTCAACCAGTGGCGATAACCAGTGGCAAAATCCTCCCCTAACCTTGACGACGCTGGGCCAATTGTGCGCCGGGATGTCCTTGTCCCATCGTGCTCTAGCGACTCCTTGTGGTGGACCGGGTGCATGCATGCTGACTTCGGTCGCCAGCTGTACGGTGTTTCCTCTGACACATTGGTGCGGCTGGCTTCTGGGTGTGTCAAGAAGCAGTGCGGGTTTATCGGGGTCGTGGTTCGGAGGACGCACAGCTCTCGATCTTCGCCTCTCCCTAGTCCATACAGGAGTTGCAGCGATGAGACAAGACTGTAACTACCAATTGGATATCGCCAATATTGGGGAGAAAAAACGGGGTGTAAAAAATACTAAACAAATACAAATTTCTTTTTTTTGTATAATTTTTTTAAATAATAATGTTACTCACATGAACATGGTCCACCTCTTCGTTCTACACGTCAAACTAATGCTGCAAGAATTGACATGCTTTATGGACAAGAATGGGGGAATAGTCTATGTTAGTCTCGCCTTTGTAACTCACAACATCAGAGCCTTAAAAGCCTGGCAAGCAAACCTCTGCTTTCATTGCAGTGAACAGGCTATTCATGGCTATTACTGAGCTGCACCCTGTTCTCTACACAGTGCACTACTATGGACCCTGGTCAAAAGTAGTGCACTACTACCCTATAGACCCTGGTCAAAAGGTTAGTAGTGCACTAAATAATGAATAGGGTGCCATTTGGGACACCCAGGCTCTAGTTTCATAGCAAGGTTGTGTGATTTCTCAGTGTTTCCCATTTAAAGGCCCATTAGAGCACATCTGTAGCCTAGCTTACATCTTCTGGAGCTGTAAAGGTGACCGTTTATAACCCAGATCCATTTGTCAGTGTCACGGTTTAGAGGCTGCTAGCCTGCAACTGTAATAGAACTGGGAGGCAGAGCCATTATGATATTAATACGTTGCCTAGGCGGTGAGGGGACCAGGGCAGATCAGAGCCATGTATGGAGGTTAATAGAGGATTTAGATTAGGGAGGAAGGGAGGAAGGGAGGAAGGAAGGAAGGAATGTGGTTTGTAGGGCTATTGTCGCTATATAGTAAGTCTGAAATACACTAAATAGGGAGGGATCTATAGTTTCAAGTTTTAATGTCAGGTGCACAAGTACAATGAAAGGCCTTTCTTGCAGCTCTAAACCCAACAATGCAGTAATCAATAACAATGTTTTGATGTCTTCACTATTATTCTACAATGTAGAACATAGTACAACTAAAGAAAAACCCTAGAATGAGTAGGTGTGTCCAAACTTTTGACTGGTACTGTATATGTCCTGGATGGCAGGGAGCTCAACCCCAGTGATGTACTGGACACCAAGACAGTCGTGAAGTGGGCACAACAGAACCTATTCGCCCTCAGGAGACTGAAAAGATTTGACATGGGTCCTCAGATTCTCAAAAGGTTTTACAGCTGCACCATCGAGAGCATCCTGACAGGTTGCATCACTGCCTGGTTCGGCAACTGCTCGGCCTCCGACCGCAAGGCGCTGTCCGAAACACCCTCTGTAGCACCATGCGATGGAGGGTAGCGCTGTTGCCTTACCAAGCGGTGATGCAGCCAGTCAAGATGCTCTTAATGGTGCAGCTGTATAATTTGTTGAGGATATCAGAGCCCATTCCAAACTAGTACAGGCAGTCTAAAATGGAAAGAAAGGATGTGGTTGGTACTGTAGCTAAGTTTCCAGTATCCATATAGATGGGTTGGTTGTTTAACAAAAACAATCGACACCTGCATAACTATGGGGCAAATCAGACGGGGTGTGCTTAGATTACTGACAATTGTAAACCATATTTTGTCTTCAATGTTTATTAAAAACATAAATACATTTGCACAATGAGCACTTGTTGTCTCTCAAATACATCGTTACAGTTGTTGCTTAGCTAGCTAGCGAATATTTGCCATAATAGTTAAAAAATTGCATCAGTCAAAACGTCTCATAGTAAGACTGTCACGTTGGTATGAATGATTCGGGAGACAGGCGCAGGAATGCGTAATATATATTTTTTATTGTACCCAAATTACAGCGTGCCGTGTAAAGGCACAGGGACGAAGACCAAACAAACACATAACAAAAACACAAATAAACCCAAACAAAAGAGCGAGGATTACAACAAATAAATAACACACGGGACGAGATCCGTAACCATCTGCACAATACACAAGGGCACGAAAGCGCAAAACACACAGCACAGGTACTCACACGCACCAACGGACATTGTAACAATAATCGACAGCCCAATGGAAACCAAAGGGCACACTTATACAAGTACTAATCAGTGGGAATAGGGGACAGGTGTGCGTAATGAAAGTTCCGGAGGGATCCGTGACAAAGACATGTTATCAAGAAAAAGATTAAACTAGCTAAAACTAGCCACTTACGAGTTTATTGTCATTGTTGCTAGCTATCTGTTCAGAATCATGTAATTATCCCACTTTGAGTGGTTGGTTTGTTTCGTCTTGACGTGATTAGGCAATATGTAATGTGATTCGATTTATTTTTTGGCCAGAACCAAAACAGTTTATTGTTATTGATGCTAGCTATCTGGCCATCCAGAACCATAACAGTTTATTGTTATTGATGCTAGCTATCTGGCCATCCAGAACCATAACAGTTTATTGTTATTGATGCTAGCTATCTGGCCATCCTGAACCACGACAACACACAGACTTCTGCCCCGTTGAAGGGTGAGCATAATTTCCAGAATGTTGTCAGCTTAACCAGTATGGTAATCTCGTCCGAAACAGAGTAGATAAGGAATGTGGGTATTGAAAGATACTTTATTTGAAGGAATATAGCCTACTGCTAAGTGCATATACGTGAGCTCCAAGTATTTATTTCTTTAACCTTTATTTAATTAGTCAAGTCAGTTAAGAACAAATTCTTATTTACAATGACAGCCTTGGAACAGTGGGTTAACTGCCTTGTTCAGGGGCAGAATAACAGATTTTTACCTTGTCAGCTCGGGGATTTGATCTTGCAACCTTTCGGTTACTGGCCCAACACTCTAACCACTAGGCTACCTGCCGCCCCTGTAACCATAGTAGCAATTGTGTTCTGACATAGAGGAAAAATAGAATTACGGAAAATAGCCTACTTGATTTCAAAAGTCTGCTTTTTATGTGAGAGGCAGGGATGTGGTTGTTACTGTAGTGTGATGCTGTAGCTAAATCCCCAGCATACAGAGTAGGTGGTCTGATCTGAAGTACATAAAATATTAAATTACATCTCGTTAGATGCTGTCAATTTTTTTCCCAACCTTTTGGTTGTGGGATCAACACTTCCAGGGCTGTAGAAAGCTTTGGATGGCTTTATTGGGGTACCATACACATCTTGAAGCTTTGCATAATACGTTATAACTCTGTTCTGTTTTTACATGATGGCTCTAACAGCTTATTTTATTATAACCCATCTTTGAGCAATGAAGCCTCAAATCTCCGGGGGTAAATTACACAACAAAAACCTCCCCCATGTACTGTACTTGCATCATGATTTAAATGATTGTTGAAATCTGCTCGGCCCAAAAAATAAATCGAATCACATTACATATTGCCTAATCACGTCAAGACGAAACAAACCAACCACTCAAAGTGGGATAATTACATGATTCTGAACAGTCTAAAACGGTTTGTTTGGTGGTGCGTACTCAAACGCAGCCCGCGGTATAATCTCCTAATTCAATTACACCCAGTATGCTAATAGGTACACTTCATTGAAATGTGAGAATCTTGGGGAACAAACGGCTCATATGCAGGAGAGAGAGAGAGACCATCTGAAAGACTCCGCTTAGAGCGCTTTGCTTTAATAACGGGAGAGAGAGAGACTATGGGGAGCAGAGGGTGTGTGAGGTACATGTAGAGGGGAGGGTGTGTGAGATATATTATGGGGGAGGGGTGAGATACATTATGGGGGAGGGGGTGAGATATATTATGGGGGAGGGGGTGAGATATATTATGGGGGAGTGGGTGAGATACATTATGGGGGAGGGGGTGTGATATATTATGGAGGAGGGGTGAGATATATTATGGGGGAGGGGTGAGATACATTATGGAGGAGGGGTGAGATACATTATGGAGGAGGGGTGAGATACATTATGGGGGGAGGGGGTGAGATACATTATGGGGGAGGGGTGAGATACATTATGGGGAGGGGGTGAGATACATTATGGGGAGGGGGTGAGATACATTATGGGGGAGGGGGTGAGATACATTATGGGGGAGGGGGTGAGATACATTATGGGGGAGGGGGTGAGATACATTATGGGGGAGGGGGTGAGATACATTATGGGGGAGGGGGTGAGATACATTATGGAAGAGGGGGTGAGATATATTATGGGGGAGGGGTGAGATACATTATGGGAGAGGGGGTGAGATACATTATGGGGGAGGGGGTGAGATACAGAGGGGGGAGCGGGTGAGATACATGATGGAGGAGGGGTGAGATACATTATGGGAGAGGGGGTGAGATACATTATGGGGGAGGGGGTGAGATACAGAGGGGGGATGGGGTGAGATCCATGATGGAGGAGGGGTGAGATACATTATGGAGGAGGGGTGAGATATATTATGGGGGAGGGGGTGAGATACATTATGGGGGAGGGGGTGAGATACATTATGGGGGAGGGGGTGAGATATATTATGGGGAGGGGGTGAGATACATTATGGGGGAGGGGATGAGATACATTATGGGGGAGCGGGTGAGATACATTATGGGGGAGGGGGTGAGATACATTATGGGGAGGGGTGAGATATATTATGGGGGAGGGGTGAGATACATTATGGAGGAGGGGGTGAGATATATTATGGGGGAGGGGGTGAGATACATTATGGGGAGGGGGTGAGATATGTTATGGGGGAGGGGGTGAGATATATTATGGGGAGAGGGGGTGAGATATATTATGGGGAGAGGGGGTGAGATATATTATGGGGAGAGGGGGTGAGATATATTATGGGGGAGGGGGTGAGATATATTATGGGGGAGGGGGTGAGATACATTATGGGGGAGGGGGTGAGATACGTTATGGGGGAGGGGGTGAGATACGTTATGGGGGAGGGGGTGAGATACATTATGGGGGAGGGGGTGAGATACATTATGGGGGAGGGGGTGAGATACATTATGGGGGAGGGGGTGAGATACATTATGGGGGAGGGGGTGAGATACGTTATGGGGGAGGGGGTGAGATACGTTATGGGGGAGGGGGTGAGATACGTTATGGGGGAGGGGGTGAGATACGTTATGGGGAGGGGGTGAGATACATTATGGGGGAGGGGGTGAGATACATTATGGGGGAGGGGGTGAGATACATTATGGGGGAGGGGGTGAGATACGTTATGGGGGAGGGGGTGAGATACGTTATGGGGGAGGGGGTGAGATACATTATGGAGGAGGGGGTGAGATACATTTTATATCTTATTTTCTGCAGTTTTAAAGCTAATTTCCTACTATTATACATATTTTGCCATGCAGCTGAGAGTAAATTTAGCTGTTTTTTTTTTGATAATTTCCTGCAATTCTATGCATTTTGCCATGGATAACGCTGTGTTCTATGCTCAAACATAACAACAACAAAAATAATTGTTTTTGTAATTTTCAATTCTCCCTGACTGTCTTATCTTTTATTCTGGTGATTATTAGTTGTCAAAGATTATATTATAAAAAAATATATATAGGTCCATTATCTTTTCAACAATCTTTATATATGTTTTTTAGTCATTTTAAGCATTTTTCTATCACATAAATGTAGTACAAAAATAAATATGCATTAGAAATGTTTTGCTTCGGCAGCCCGCCCAATCTCTACCCGTGTGAATTATTATGTGGCTGGCCCTAGTTGGTCCTCAGATAGCAGGTCTATGGTACACTGGGTTGTTTGACCATCAGAGTTTAACCTCTCTTTGTTTGGGGAAAAGTACATTTTTTCTTGTGTGTATTTCACATTCGAGTCCATAAGGAGTACAATCTGTGGCTTTTGTGTGTCCTCGGTGGGTGTCGAGGGGTTTTCATTGGGGCTGTGGTCTGCTGTTGGTGGTCAGGGTCTGAGGTGGACTGTGATGTTGAGGCTGAGGTCAGGGTCTGAGGTGGACTGTGATGTTGAGGCTGAGGTCAGGGTCTGAGGTGGACTGTTCTGCTGTGGTGTTGAGGCTGAGGTCAGGGTCTGGGGGTGGACTGTTCTGCTGTGGTGTTGAGGCTGAGGTCAGGGTCTGGGGGTGGACTGTTCTGCTGTGGTTTTGAGGCTGAGGTCAGGGTCTGAGGTGGACTGTTCTGCTGTGGTGTTGAGGCCAGGGTCTGAGGTGGACTGTTCTGCTGTGGTGTTGAGGATGAGTTCAGGGTCTGAGGTGGACTGTTCTGCTGTGGTGTTGAGGCTGAGGTCAGGGTCTGGGGGTGGACTGTTCTGCTGTGGTTTTGAGGCTGAGGTCAGGGTCTGAGGTGGACTGTTCTGCTGTGGTGTTGAGGCCAGGGTCTGAGGTGGACTGTTCTGCTGTGGTGTTGAGGCTGAGTTCAGGGTCTGAGGTGGACTGTTCTGCTGTGGTGTTGAGGCTGAGGTCAGGGTCTGGGGGTGGACTGTTCTGCTGTGGTGTTGAGGCTGAGGTCAGGGTCTGGGGGTGGACTGTTCTGCTGTGGTGTTGAGGCTGAAGTCAGGGTCTGAGATCGACTGTGGTGTTGAGGCTGAGCTCTGGGTCTGAGGTGGACTGTTCTGCTGTGGTTTTGAGGCTGAGGTCAGGGTCTGGGGGTGGACTGTTCTGCTGTGGTGTTGAGGCTGAGGTCAGGGTCTGAGGTGGCCTGTGATGTTGAGGCTGAGGTCAGGGTCTGAGGTGGACTGTGATGTTGAGGCTGAGGTCAGGGTCTGAGGTGGACTGTTCTGCTGTGGTGTTGAGGCTGAGGTCATGGTCTGGGGTGGACTGTTCTGCTGTGGTGTTGAGGCTGAGGTCAGGGTCTGAGGTGGCCTGTTCTGCTGTGGTGTTGAGGCTGAGGTCAGGGTCTGGGGGTGGACTGTTCTGCTGTGGTGTTGAGGCTGAGGTCAGGGTCTGAGGTGGCCTGTTCTGCTGTGGTGTTGAGGCTGAGGTCAGGGTCTGAGGTGGACTGTTCTGCTGTGGTGTTGAGGCTGAGATCAGGGTCTGAGGTGGACTGTGATGTTGAGGCTGAGTTCAGGGTCTGAGGTGGACTGTTCTGCTGTGGTGTTGAGGCTGAGGTCAGGGTCTGGGGGTGGCCTGTTCTGCTGTGGTGTTGAGGCTGAGGTCAGGGTCTGGGGTGGACTGTGGTGTTAAGGCTGAGGTCAGGGTCTGAGGTGGCCTGTTCTGCTGTGGTGTTGAGGCTGAGGTCAGGGTCTGAGGGGGACTGTTCTGCTGTGATGTTGAGGCTGAGGTCAGGGGTGGACTGTTCTGCTGTGGTGTTGAGGCTGAGGTCAGGGTCTGGGGGTGGACTGTTCTGCTGTGGTGTTGAGGCTGAGGTCAGGGTCTGGGGGTGGACTGTTCTGCTGTGGTTTTGAGGCTGAGGTCAGGGTCTGAGATCGACTGTGGTGTTGAGGCTGAGCTCAGGGTCTGAGGAGGACTGTTCTGCTGTGGTGTTGAGGCTGAAGTCAGGGTCTGAGGTGGACTGTTCTGCTGTGGTGTTGAGGCTGAGGTCAGGGTCTGAGGTGGACTGTTCTGCTGTGGTGTTGAGGCTGAGGTCAGGGGGTGGACTGTTCTGCTGTGGTTTTGAGGCTGAGGTCAGGGTCTGAGGTGGACTGTTCTGCTGTGGTGTTGAGACTGAGGTCAGGGTCTGAGGTGGACTGTTCTCTGGGGGAGTGGTCAGCTCTTTCATGGGTTGTTCTCTGTCAAACCTCATCTTTCTCAGCTCCTCCCCCTCTAGTGCTTTGATCTTCCCCTACCTGAACCGGGAGTCGGGCAGGAGTGTCATTTCTGTAAAATGAAAGAAACTGTGATTCATGTGTTTTCTGTGTGCACCAGATTAATGCCATTAATGTCTCTGTTGGAATGTCTGTGTGAGAGGTTGGGGGTGGTCTTTACTGTTGGGGTGTTCATAATGGGATACAGGTATTCAAGTAAGGAGAAGGAAAAATGTGTTTTGTTGAATTTTCTGTTTGCTCAGGCAAAGTTAGCTATTTGGCTAACAAGGAGGAACAGGGTCAAAGGTGGGGGGATAACAGACCCTTTATTATTGTTTAATGGGATGGTCTCTGCGCGCCTTAGGGTTGAGTTTGAGTTCTATAAAATGATAAAAAGTGTGGAGATGTTTCAGGAGATATGGTGTGTTGGGGGGGCTGTCTGTATAGCTGGGGAAGATGTTTTGGATATACGGTTGTAGGAGTGGGTATTGTCTTGAGTATTGTGATGTTGGCTTGTATCATGTGGTTGCTGGAAAGGCGAGTATGGTACATGTATGCATTACAGGATGTATTTTTGGTTTTATTTTTAAGGGGGAGGTTGGGTGGTGAGTTTTAAATGAAATGAGAATGTTTCAGTAAAGAAAGACAAAAAGTCAAAAGTCTCTCTCTCTCTCTCTCTCTCTCTCTCTCTCTCTCTCTCTCTCTCTCTCTCTCTCTCTCTCTCTCTCTCTCTCTCTCTCTCTCTCTCTCTCTCTCTGCATGCTGGGAGTTTTTTGGAGTTTGAGTGTTTGGTGCGGAGGACTCTGTCCTAACTAACTTTCTAGACTCTTTTCTTGATCTTTTTCTTACATTTTATTTTCTATGGTGGAGGGTTAATGCAATATTTGTTTTAGCGGTATCCACCGTTTTTTTTCAGAGTTAGGGTGGAAGAAGACAGAGTAAGGTTTCTGGGGTTTGCAAGGTGTGGTATGCGCGATGGCTTCTCAGCCTAGCGCGGAGGAGACGCTGTCGATACGGCATGGATTCAGGTGTGTTCCTGAGAATGGAGTTAAGGTGGAGGAGGTTCTGCTCGCGGTCAGCGAACAGGTAGGAGCTGAATTTATACATTCTGCTTCTAGAATGAACAAAGCGGTGGTGGTGTTCATGAAAAGAGAAAATTTGGTTGGTAGGCTAATTGCTAGCGGAATATTTGTAAGGGATGTGTTGGTGCCAGTTTTACCTCTTTCTACCCCTTCGACAAGAGTAGTTGTTGCAAATTTACCTCCGTTTATTACGGACGATCAAATCAGGAAAGAGCTGAGTCGTTTTGGCAAGTTTGCTAGCGGGTTTCGTGTATTGTCGGCAGGTTTTCAGGCAGCTGCTGTTAAGCACGTTGTTTCGTTCCGGAGGCAAGTGTTTATGTTCCTGAACAACAATGAGTAACAGCTAAATGTGCATTTTAAAGTGAGGCATGGGGAGGGGCTCTATGCAGGGTTTGCCAGCACAGACAGTCTACGGTGTTTTGAGTGTGGGGATTTGGGGCATAAGAGCTTTGCGTGCCCACATAAAGGCCGTAGACAAAGTGAGGGTACAAGCGCCGGTGGGGGAAATCGAGGTCAAAGTGCAGGGGGAAATGAGATGCAGACAGCAGAGGCTGGGCCTAGTCATACCAGGGATGGTGGGGTAGCTGAGGCTGGGTCTAGTAAGGCAAGAGATGGTGGGGTAGAGGAGGCTGGGTCTAGTCAGACTAGAGATGGTGGTGTAGTGGAGGCTGGGTCTAGTCAGGCTAGAGATGGTGGTGTAGCGGAGGCTGGGTCTAGTCAGGCTAGAGATGGTGGGGTAGTGGAGGCTAAGCCTAGTCAGGCTAGAGATGGTGGGGTAGCTGAGGCTGGGCTTAACTATGATATGGAGGATGGTGTAAATGATGCTGGGCCTAGTCATGCTATGGAGGGTGGTGTAGAGGATGCTAGGTCTAGTCAGGTTATGCTAGTGGATGAGGAGAGTATAGTGGGGAAGTGTAAGAGACTAGGGGGGGAGGAGGAGGGTGCCAAGCGGAAAAGGAAAAAGGGTGTGGTTAAAGGCACAATGGAAATTTTGCCTGTTGCTGTGGGAGATGCCATGACCAGAGAGGAAGAGCAGGTGGTCAGGGTGGGAGATAGAGATGAGGAGGAAAGTGAGTCTGAGGAAGAGGATGAGGAGATATTTTTTTCAGACTCCTCTTCAATAGGCCCGGAGCTGACAGCCAGTCAAGCAGAGGGGTCTAAGTACACATTGAGAGAACTGACAAGGTTCCTGAATGAGACCAAGGGAAAAAAAGTTAATCTTGAGGCTTTTTTCCCTGATTCAAGAAAGTTTGTACGATCAGTACAACATGCTGTGAAAAATGAGGGGCATGGTGTCCTCTCACCCAGGAAACGGTTTAGGTTGAGGAAGTGGGTCACAACAGTGCGTAAGGGTTTACCTTCGGACACTGTTTAGATGTATACTTTCTTTCTGACACTGGGACTTTTGAGCTTTGCTATTGGTCTTTTTTCTCTGCTGGCTTTTCTCCCACTTCTTATGGAGACTCTACGGGTAGGCTCGCTCAATATAAATGGCGCCAGAGATGCGGGAAAGATGAGTGTGTTGGGTGAATATGTAAAACAAAAAAAAGTACAGGTGTTGTTTCTGCAGGAGACACATAGTGATGTGTTGAATGAAGTCGATTGGGGGCTCTGGTGGAAAGGGGCAAGTGTGTTGAGCCATGGGACAAATCTTAGTGCAGGAGTGGCAGTCCTTTTTGCACCGGGTCTGTCTGTAAAAATGTGCTCCTCAAAGGAGGTGTGTAGGGGTAGGCTCCTTGTTGTTAAAGCAGAAATTAACAACATGGGTTTTGTCTTTATAAATGTGTATGCGCCTAACACAGGGAGAGAAAGAGGGGTTCTATTTGGGAGTCTTAGACAGGAACTCTCACAGGTAGCGCCTGAGGAGACACTGGTGGTCGGAGGGGACTGGAACTGCACAATGGATTTTACAAAAGACAGAAATGGGGAAGAGCCTCATTCAGTGTCAGTGGGAGTGTTAAGGGACATTATTAATCAGTTCGACTTAGTGGATGTTTGGAGAACTAAACATCCGAACACAAGACAGTACACATGGGTGAAGGTTTTTGGGGCTAGGGTGAGTGCAGCCCGACTTGATCGGTTTTATATGTCTAGGAATCGGAGCAATAGGCTGTTGGGCGCTACCATTCTCCCGGTGGGGTTTTCCGATCATCACATAACCATGGCTCGGCTGTCTATTTCACCAGGGCCCCGGCAGGCATCCTATTGGAAATTCAATGTAAAGCTCTTACAAGATGCCACTTTTTGCGCAGGTTTCCAGACCTTCTGGGAAAGGTGGAGGCAGCAAATAGAGGAGTATGAGTCTCTGAGCCAATGGTGGGATGTGGGGAAAATCCAAATTCGGCTTTTCTGTCAACAATACACAGCTCTCTCATCCTCAGAGGCTAGGAGAGTATTGGGGGAACTAGAGCGGTGTATTAGTGAGATGGAGGTAGAGATGGTGGGGCAAGGCAATGTAGGCCTCCAGGCTAATTTAGCTGAATTACGCAGGGACCTGGGCAGTTTTTTCCAGGTTAAAGCAAAGGGAGCACTTGTAAGAGCTAGATTCTCCATGCTCAAGGAGATGGATGCTCCCAGCTCCTTCTTCTTTGGTTTGGAAAGACAGAGCAGTGAAGCCAAGGGTATGCATTGTCTACGGCTGTCTGATGGGCGGGTGACCTCTGTGGTGGGTGAGATGCGGGAGCGGACTGTGGAGTTTTATACTGAATTGTATAGGGCAGAAGAGTGTGATCCTTTGTGTGCTCAGGTCTTGTTCACAGAACTCCCTAAACTCTCTCTGGCACAGAGGGACGATTTGGACGTTCCTCTGTTGTCCCATGAACTGGCAGAGGCCGTAACCCAGATGTCCCCCGGTCGTGCACCGGTGGTCGATGGACTCCCAGTGGAGTTTTATAAAAAATTCTGGGGAATAATTGGACAGGACTTCTTTTGCGTGTTGCGTGAATGCATCGGGGTAGGAGAGTTGCCGATGAGCTGCCGTCGGGCGGCTCTGACTCTCCTGCCCAAAAAAGGGGACTTGTGTGAACTTAAGAACTGGAGGCCTGTGGCATTGCTCTGTGCGGACTACAAGATATTTGCCAAGGTCCTCTCTAACAGACTGAAGTCCCACTTGGACTCGATAGTACATAAGGACCAAACATATTGTGTACCGGGACGCTCAATCACGGACAACCTGTTCTTAATTAGGGACATGTTGGACTTGTCGAGAGGTTCTAATGTGAACTTTGGACTGGTCTCTTTAGATCAAGAGAAGGCTTTTGACAGAGTGGACCATGAATATCTGTTTAATGTGATGTCTGTGTTTGGGTTTGGGAGGAGTTTTTTGACCTGTGTGAAGCTGTTGTATGCTGGGGCATCATGTATGGTTAAGGTGGGAGGGGGGCTCAGTAGGCCAGTCTGGGTGAGACGGGGCATTAGACAAGGATGCCCTCTATCTGGGCAGTTATACACATTAGCCATTGAGCCTTTTTTAGGCCTGCTACGCAGGAGACTGCAGGGAGTGTGCTGGACAGGTATGGGTGTGGTGACAGGCATAGCAGTGTCAGCATATGCAGATGATGTCTCTGTGATGGTCAGGGATGGTCAAGATATGCAGGCACTGGAGACCAGTCTGAAGGTGTACGAGGGAGCTTCATCAGCTAAGGTAAACTGGGGCAAGAGCAAAGCTCTGTTATGTGGGGCATGGGGGGATAGGGCTCCTCCTCTGCTTCCAGGGGGTTTGCAGTGGGGTTGTGAAGGGCTTAAAGTGTTGGGGGTGTACCTGGGCTCGGAGAGGTGGGTCAGGAAGAACTGGGAGGGGCTGTCACAGGCAGTGGTGTCAAGACTGGCCAGGTGGAGGTGGCTCCTGTCCCAAGTGTCATATAGAGGGAGGGTGCTGATAATTAACAACCTGGTGGCATCCTCCCTGTGGCATAAACTGGCTGTCCTCAACCCCCCCGCCGGTCTGCTCGCAGACCTGCAACGCAAGCTGGTGGACTTCTTCTGGTCGGGCCATCACTGGCTGAGGGCGGCGGTGTTGTATATGACCGTCCACGAAGGAGGACAGGGCCTGGTGGAACTGGAGAGCAGGATGGCTGCTTTCCGGCTAAAGGCAGCACAGAGACTGCTGTACCATACTGATGTTGGCTGGAGGGAACCAGCATGCGCGCTGCTGAGGAGAGCTGGAGATTTAGGGTTGGACCGGCAGCTGTTCCTCATGAAGCTGGAGAGGCTGAGTACAGCAGGTCTCTCCGATTTTTACTCTGCGGTGCTGAGGGCCTGGCAGCTGCTAAGGCACACACGAGAAGGGGGTGTGGAGCCTGGGCTGTGGGTGTGGGAGGAGCCTATCTTCCACAACCCAGCCATCCCTTTGAGATCGGTCCAGTCGGCCACCCTGCAGAGGCAACTGATGGCAGGGGGTGTAAAAAGGCTGGGTGACTTGAGACCCCTGGGAGAGGAGGGGTGGAAAAGCCCGGAAGTCTTGGCACAGCAAACAGGAATAACGTCTCTTAGGCTGCTGGAGAGATTCCTGGAGGAGGTCCAGGAGGCACTGTCTGAGCCGGTAAGGGGGATGTTTGAGCAGCCAAAGGGAGAGGGGCCACCAATGTTTCCGCCACTGCAGGTGACGGCAGAGACTGGAGACTGGCAAGGGGGTCTGGAGGACTTGTTAGATTTTAACACTCCGAGCCTGGGGGAGTTTGAAGGGGTGGGAGGTAAAGCCCTCTACAACCTCTGTGTTAAGGTGAGGAACATTAGGAGCCTAACAGGAGTGAAGGCACATCAGTGGCAGGGGGTATGTGGGGTGGAGAGTATGGTGGGTTTTAGATGGAGGGGGCT
Organism: Salmo salar; assembly: GCF_965601325.2. Taxonomy (NCBI): domain Eukaryota; kingdom Metazoa; phylum Chordata; class Actinopteri; order Salmoniformes; family Salmonidae; genus Salmo; species Salmo salar. The sequence continues at coordinate 102,388,058 of NC_138304.1, forward strand.
CTACAAACCCCCAGTACCAAAGAGGTCAGGGGACCTCCAGTGGAGGGTTCTACATGGAGCCCTGGCCACTAACAGCTGGTTGGCACGGGTTGAACCGGGAGTCGGGCAGGAGTGTCATTTCTGTAAAATGAAAGAAACTGTGATTCATGTGTTTTCTGTGTGCACCAGATTAATGCCATTAATGTCTCTGTTGGAATGTCTGTGTGAGAGGTTGGGGGTGGTCTTTACTGTTGGGGTGTTCATAATGGGATACAGGTATTCAAGTAAGGAGAAGGAAAAATGTGTTTTGTTGAATTTTCTGTTTGCTCAGGCAAAGTTAGCTATTTGGCTAACAAGGAGGAACAGGGTCAAAGGTGGGGGGATAACAGACCCTTTATTATTGTTTAATGGGATGGTCTCTGCGCGCCTTAGGGTTGAGTTTGAGTTCTATAAAATGATAAAAAGTGTGGAGATGTTTCAGGAGATATGGTGTGTTGGGGGGGGCTGTCTGTATAGCTGGGGAAGATGTTTTGGATATACGGTTGTAGGAGTGGGTATTGTCTTGAGTATTGTGATGTTGGCTTGTATCATGTGGTTGCTGGAAAGGCGAGTATGGTACATGTATGCATTACAGGATGTATTTTTGGTTTTATTTTTAAGGGGGAGGTTGGGTGGTGAGTTTTAAATGAAATGAGAATGTTTCAGTAAAGAAAGACAAAAAGTCTCTCTCTCTCTCTCTCTCTTCTCTCTCTTCTCTCTTCTCTCTTCTCTCTCTCTCTCTCTCATATGTCAGCCTTTACTGCGTTCTACCACGCTCTGCTTTGGGCGTGGATAATGGAGGAGCCACTGTTTCACAACTCACTCATCCAGACCAGAGTGCTGACCTCTGCCAGCTTGCGGGCCAAGGCTGGGTTCACTAAGTTGGTTGACCTGCAAGAAGAGGCTGGGTGCATATCTGCCAGCGACATGGTGGAGGCTTCCTCCATAAAGTCAATCAGGCTGCTGCAGTAGCTGGTGGAGGAGGTCCATGCTGCACTACCACACTCATTCAGGGAACTGCTGGGAAGTAGGCAGAGACTGGACCATCTAACCACCAATGACACAAACTTTCCTGCTTTTACCATTGCAACCTAGTGTTCCAGGCTGACAAGTCTGTTTTCTGTCCTGAGTGGATGTTATACAGGCCTAGGGTTAAGGCTAACTGTGAACCTATACATTACAGGGCCTAGATACAGCTTAGCTAAAAGACAAAGTGACTGCCTAGTAAACTACCTGTTGGGGCAGGCAAAAAAATGTCAGTGTGGAAGACCAGGAAACATGAGATACAGGGGGGCGGGGTGTAAGGACGTGAATATGGGAGGCTGGTGAACCGTCTGGGGGACTTTATAGTGGGGTCAGGGGAGTTTTATGTACAGTGGACAAGAAGGGTGGCTTGGATCTAACTTTCTAGTTCTGTTCAATTGAAGTAAAGTTTGTGCTTTTAATGATGTAGCTATTGGGTCACTGAAAGTATTTAAATAAATAAATGAATCTCTCTTTCTCGCTCTCTCTCCATCTCAGTCTCTGCCAGGTGGTAGAATAGATAAGTGATGCAGTGATGCTGACTAAGTGAATTTAAAATACTCTCCCAGATCGTTCAATCACTTCTCAATACTGAAAATAACTGACTGACTGGTATGAGAAAACACTGAACACTTGCATCTCACCACACACCAGGGCTGGAATGGTCACAGCCATAGATAGACAGAGCCAAAAGGATTCAGAAAACTGTCCTCCATGTTGGCACTAATCATTACATGACAATAACATTCTAATATTGAATCTATCCATAATTTTATGTTGTACTGTATATTGTGTAACATTCTTTCTAAATACAATGTTATGTTATGGAACACATGCAGCCATTAAAATATCCATATAAAGATGAGTTAACTTCCTGCCAGGAAAAGGAAATGGAATCGATCCAGTCTTTTCCTGTTCTGTGTATTTACTGTAATTACAAAGATGTTAAGATAGTATGCATAGTGATAATACCGATAATACCACCAGCAGGATGTTAGATACTGAGACTTGAGTCCCAGTACGGACTGAATGCCGGGAACAGCTTGTAATTAATATGGTGTCCATATTAGGAAAGCCTCTGATTAATGTTTCACCTCTAACCGCTATATAATAAATGCATATATATATATATATAAAGGAAAGACTGAGAGTCACAAGGAGGCTGATTCAGAGTCCTTAAAATGTGGAATAAGTCAAGGAGTATGAATGCTTTCTAAAGGCACTGTATGTACATATAGATACAGGTAAAGGGACTAGGCAACAGGATAGATAATAGACAGTAACAGCAGTATACTGTAGGTAGGGGAAAGGATAGATAATATACAGTAACAGCAGTATACTGTAGGTAGGGGTAAAGGATAGATAATATACAGTAACAGCAGTATACTGTAGGTAGGGGTAAAGGATAGATAATAGACAGTAACAGCAGTATACTGTAGGTAGGGGTAAAGGATAGATTATAGACAGTAACAGCAGTATACTGTAGGAAGGGTAAAGTATTTGCCAACAAGATAGATAACAAGACAGTTGCAGCAGCGTATGTGGTGAGTGTGAATGTGTGTGTGAGTGTGTATGGGTGTGTGTGTGGCTTCAGTATGCATTTGTGCGCATGCTATGTGTGTGGGGGCATATGTAGTGTGTGGGTAGAGTCCAGTGTGTTGGCTAGAGTCCAGTGTGTTGGCTAGAGTCCAGTGTGTTGGCTAGAGTCCAGTGTGTTGGCTAGAGTCCAGTGTGCTGGCTAGAGACCAGTGTGTTGGGTAGAGACCAGTGTGTTGGGTAGAGTCCAGTGTGTTGGGTAGAGTCCAGTGTGTTGGCTAGAGTCCAGTGTGTTGGCTAGAGTCCAGTGTGTTGGCTAGAGTCCAGTGTGTGGGTAGAGTCCAGTGTGTTGGCTAGAGTCCAGTGTGTTGGCTAGAGTCCAGTGTGTTGGCTAGAGTCCAGTGTGTGGGTAGAGTCCAGTGTGTTGGCTAGAGTCCAGTGTGTTGGCTAGAGTCCAGTGTGTGTGCATAGAGTCAGTGCAAGAGAGTCAGAGCAAAAAGGATTCAATGCAGGTAGTCCGGGTAGCCATTTGATTAGCTATTTAGCAGTGTTGCTTAGCAGTGTTGTTTAGCAGTCTTGCTTAGCAGTGTTGTTTAGCAGTGTTGTTTAGCAGTGTTGTTTAGCAGTGTTCTTTAGCAGTCTTGTTTAGCAGTGTTGTTTAGCAGTGTTGCTTAGCAGTCTTGTTTAGCAGTCTTGTTTAGCAGTCTTATGGTTTGGAGATAGAAGCTGTTCAGGGTCCTGTTGGATCCAGACCTTATGCACCAGTACCCGTTGCCGTGCGATAGCAGAGAGATGGCTTGGCTGGCTGGAGTTTAAAACATTTTGGGCCTGACTCTGACTGACACGGCCTGGTGTAGAGGTCCTGAATGGCAGGGAGCTCGGCCCCAGCGATGTACTACTCACCACCCTCTGTAGCGCCTTTGCGGTCGGTTGCCTTGCAGTTGCCATAGCAAGCGGTGATGCAGCCAGTCAAGACGCTCTCGATGGTGCAGCTGTTGAACTTTTTGAGGATCAGAGGGCCGATGCCAAATCATTTCAACCTCCTGAGAGGGAAGAGGCTGCTGACGTGGCGTCTTCACAACTCAACCCTGGGGTTTTATAGGCACCTTGCTTACTGTGTACTTGCAACATGGTTTCATTAGAATATATAAACAAATATTGGTATTCAACCATCGAAGTAGGTTTATTTTTTGTGTCTCACACTAGTGGTATAATGTACTAAGAGACAGACATGAACAGACTTTTGGAAATTATCTTCTATGTCTGTACTAAATGTTTTACTTAGCAAAGAGCGTCATAATTTTCTTTCCCTTTGGAATGTTTTTATCTTAGACCTTTCGCTGCTGATATATTGTGAGAGCATTTCGTATTACTCTGTACGTAAATCTGACACACTCCATTTAGCATGATATGCTACATTAATACAAGGTATGTATTAATTTGGGGTTGTCCATTCCCATTTCGTAAGATATTTTATGAATTACAATTCGTATTTTATGTTACGAATTTGCAAAACATATAATATGGTACAAATTTTCCAAACGTACAATATGTTACGAATTTACAAAACGGATGATATCTTGTGAATTCTAGCTTGGTGGCTAAGAAGCTAACGTTAGCTAGCTCACTAACGTTAGCTAGGCTAGGAGTTAGGGGTTAGGGTTAAGGTTAAGTTTAGGAGTTAGTTTAAAGGGTTAAGGTTAGGATTAGGGGAAGGGTTAGCTATCATGCTAAGTAGTTGCAAAATAGCTAAAAAGAAGTAAGTAGTTGAAATGTTGCTAATTAGCTTAAATACTAAAGTTGTCCTGCCTCATCTAACCACACCAAGCGTAACATATCATACTGCACCCCCCTATCTACATAAACGGGAGCTCAGTGGAGAAGGTGGCTTCAACTTCCTCGGCATACACATCACTGACAAACTGAAATGGACCACCCACACAGACAGTGTGGTGAAGAAGGCGCATCAGAGCCTCTTCAACCTCAGGAGGCTAAAGAAATGTGGCTTGTCACCTAAAACCCTCACAAACTTTTTACAGATGCACAATTGAAAGCATCCTGTCAGGCTGTATCAACGCCTGGTACAGCAACTGCTCCGCCCATAACCGTAAGGCTCTCCAGAGGGTAGTGAGGTCTGCACAACGCATCACCAGGAGCAAACTACCTGCACTCCAGGACACCTACACCAACCGATGTCACAGGAAGGCCAAAAAGATCATCAAGGACAACAACCACCCGAGCCACAGCCTGTTCACCCCGCTATCATTCAGAAAGCGAGGTCAGTACAGGTGCATCAAAGCTGGGACCGAGAGACTGAAAAACAGCTTCTATCTCAAGGCCATCAGACTGTTAAACAGCCATCACTAGCACATTAGAAGTTGCTGCCTATAGGCATAGACTAGAAATCACTGGCCACTTTAAGGAATGGAACACTAGTCACTTTAATAATGTTTACATGTCTGGCATTATTCATCTCATAGGTATATACTGTATTCTATACTATTCTACGGTATCTTAGTCTATGTATTACTCATCTCATATGTATATACTGTATTCTATACTATTCTTTGGTATCTTAGTCACTTAATGTTTACATATCTGGCATTACTCATCTCAAATGTACAGTTGAAGTCAGAAGTTTACATACACTTAGCACAGGGGGAAAAAAATGTATGAATTGTATGCATTCACTACTGTAAGTCGCTCTGGATAAGAGCGTCTGCTAAAATGTCAAAAAATGTTTAAAAAAACATAATTTAAAACTAGTTTTTCAACCACTCCACAAATGTCTTGTTAACAAACTATAGTTTTGGCAAGTCGGTTAAGACATCTACTTTGTGCATGACACAAGTCATTTTTCCAACAATTGTTTACAGACAGATTATTTCACGTATAATTCACTGTATCATAATTCCAGTGGGTCAGAAGTTTACATACACTAAGTTGACTATGCCTTTAAACAGCTTGGAAAATTCCATAAAATGATGTCATGGCTTTAGAAGCTTCTGATAAGCTAATTGACATCATTTGAGTCAATTGGAGGAGTACCTGTGGATGTATTTCAAGGCCTACCTTCAAACTCAGTGCCACTTTGCTTGACATAATGGGAAAATCAAAAGAAATCAGCCAAGACCTCAGAAAAAAACATTGTAGACCTCCACAAGTCTGGTTGATCCTTGGGAGCAATTTCCAAATGCCTGAAGGTACCACGTTCATCTGTACAAACAATAGTACGCAAGTATAAACACCAAGGGACCACGCAGCTGTCATACTCCTCAGGAAGGAGACGTGTTCTGTCTCCTAGAGATGAACGTACTTTGGTGCGAAAAGTGCAAATCAATCCCAGAACAACAGCAAAGGACCTTGTGAAGATGCTGGAGGAAACAGGTACCATAGTATCTATATCCACAGTAAAACGAGGCCTATATCGACATAATCTGAAAGGCCGCTCAGCAAGGAAGAAGCCACTGCTCCAAAACCGCCATAAAAAAGACAGACTACGGTTTGCAACTGCACATGGGGACTAAGATCATACTTTTTAGAGAAATGTGTTCTGGTCTGATGAAACAAAAATAGAACTGTTTGGCCATAATGACCATCGTTATGTTTGGAGGAAAAAGGGGGAGGCTTGCAAGCCGAAGAACACCATCCCAACCGTGAAGCACGGAGGTGGCAGCATCATGTTGTGGGTGTGCTTTGCTGCAGGGGGGGACTGGTGCACTTCACAAAATAGATGGCGTCATGAGGGAGGAAAATGATGTGGATATATTGAAGCAACATCTCAAGACATCAGTCAGGAAGTTACAGCTTGGTCGCAAATGGATCTTCCAAATGGACAATGACCCCAAGCATACTTCCAAAGTTGTGGCAAAATGGCTTAAGGACAACAAAGTCAAGGTATTGGAGTTGCCAATACTACCAAATACTAATTGAGTGTATATAAACTTCTGATCCACTGGGAATGTGATGAAAGAAATAAAAGCTGAAATAAATCATTCTCTCTACTATTATTCTGACATTTCACATTCTTAAAATAAAGTGGAGATCCTAACTGACCTAAAACAGGGACATTTTTACTGGGATTAAATGTCAGGAATTGTGAAAAACTGAGTTTAAATGTATTTGGCTAAGGTGTGTGTAAACTTCTGACTTCAACTGTATTCTATACTATTCTACTGTGTCTTAGTCCGTTCCGCTCTGACATCGCTCGTCCATATTTGTATATAGTCTTAATTCGTTCCTATTTAGATTTGTGTGTATTGGGTATTGGTTGTGTAATTTGTTAGATATTACTAGCTTGATATTACCGCACTGTCGAAGCTAGAACCACAAGCATTTCGCTACACTTGCAATAACATCTGCTAATCACGTGTATGTGAACAATAACATTTGATTTGATTTGACGTACAGAATAATGCTATATGTTCTGAGATCAGGTTTGCTGTAATCAAATGGATCAGTGACTGGATCAGTGGCTGTTCACTGTGCTTCAGTGGTTATAAATCCTCTCTGCTATAACGGTGGTTATACATCCTCTCTGCTGTAACAGTGGTTATAAAACCTCTCTGCTATAACGGTGGTTATAAATCCTCTCTGCTATAACAGTGGTCATAAATCCTCTCAGTGATTGGAGAGGGAGGTAGTGTTAATGAGGGTCTTAGAGTAGAGCAGCCCCACACACACACACACACACACACACACACACACACACACACACACACCACACACACACACACACACACACACACACACACACACACACACACACACACACACACACACACACACACACACACACACACACACACACACACACACACACACACACACACACACACACACACACACACACACACACACACACACACACACACACACACACACACACACACACACACACACACACACACACACACACACACTGTCATTGCTGACCCTGAGGTTGTTGGTCTGATAATCACAGTCACCTCCCTCCATAAATCCCCCTCATTAACGTTGGTTGGTGACACCTTGTGAACTGAGCCAGCCAGGGGTGAACTCATTGCCATTTGGGAGGCATCCTGATACTCAAATTCCTATCGGCCTATTGGTCAAAAATAGTAAACTAAATAGGTAGTAGGATGGCATTTGGGATGCATAACATCCTATTTTCTCCACCTGTGAGTGTTTGACTCGGGCACCAATGACACACAGCTGAAAGACAATTGATTTTAGAATGGGTCTCTATAGAGTCCGACATTGGTCGGATGTTACAAACAGTTCCCTCACCTGTAAAATCGTTATTTCAATTTGAATTACATTTTTATTAAAGAGTCTTAGCTGAGTCCTAGCTGATACACATTGCTGATACTCAAAGCTGATACCAGTGGCGATTTTAGCATGTACATCTTGGTGGGGCAATTAAAAAAAAAATACAAGTGGGATGCATGCCAGCAAAGCCACTACACAACGCAACACTAAGCAATACATGAATTGCACTATAACGTTGGCAAACAGTGCCCACAAACTGTTAAGGCTAACAACAGTTCCAACACCTTACCACTGTTACACCTGGTTATCAATGGAGCCTCGTCTGGCAGCAAAAAAGTTCATTCAGCCTTATTTTCTGCCTTTAAAAAAAAACATATCTGATATGGCTGACTTGCTTAAATAAATGTCGTTTCTAATGACAATTGAGATGTACAAACTATGGCATAAGGAGACGACAAGCGGATATGTCATGAATTCCGCTTCCTGAGTCTGTTTTCTGCCTGAGCTGCCTGTTTTCTGTTTTGGAGTTGTTTCCTGAGGTTTCTGAACACACCCTGTCTGGTTGTCGGGCGACGAAGCTAGGCGGGTGATCTCTCGATTACCCGCAGCTGCATCTCATCAGCCATCTGATGAGTTAGTTTTGTTGTTCTGTACTTTTTGCCGGTTACTCACCCCCGTTTACTCTGTCTACAGTCTTCCTCCCGGAACATTCACTCCCCTTGCCTGGTCGTCGGTGGTTTCAGTGACATCATTGGATCTGCCTATTCACTCATCAACTCACCTCCGCTGCCGCTCCGTCTCCTGGATTATTCTATTTTCACCACGAGTCTGTAAATAAATACTCACCTTCATTTTACTCACCTTGTCCTGGTCTGCTTCTGGGTTCAGCTTTAGAGAATCGTGACAGGATAAAATGCAATCCGTAATTTCGATTGTTCCCACCCGCTGAGAGAGTATGGCTCCTACTCCTACTTCAGAGACATCCACCTCCAGGATGAAAGCGAGGGTCGGATCAGTTTGGCGAAGGACAGGAGCTGAGGTGAAGAGGCATTTCAAGTTGTTGAAAGCAGTCAGGGTGGTTATCAGTCCATTGAAGGGTCCGGGTCTTTTGGCTGGTAAGGGCAGCGGCAGCTGAACTGAAGTTCCCGAATGAACCAGCGATAGTAGTTGGAGAACCCAATGAAATGTTGGGAGTTCCTCAATGGTGGTGGGTTTGGGCCAGTTACTGACGGCGGTGACTTTGTTCTTAACCCATGCTGACCCCTCCAGGTGTCAGTACCAAAACCGAGGAAGTTTACCGAGGTTACATGGAAGGCACTCTTTGTCTTCACATAACGGTTATGGTCAAGGGGCCGTTGAAGAACCTTTTGCACATGCCGTATGTGTTCCTTCAGGGAGTGGGAGTAAATCAGGATGTCATCAATGTAGACGATGAGAAAGTAGTTGATCATATTTTCTGGATAGCCTTTTTCATTAAGGATTGGAAGACGTTAGTAAGGCCGTAGGGTATGACCAGTTATTTGTAGTGCCTTCGTGCAGTGATAAAGGCAGTCTTCTATTTGTCGCCTTCACGTATAGGGACAAGGTTATATGCACTTCGCAGGTCGAGTTTTGTATAGAAGGGTCGCTGGGATCAGAGGAAGAGGGAAACGGTTCTTGAACATGACGTCATTCAGGGAACGGTAATCAATACATGGATGGAGACCACCGTCCTTTCTTCCAACGAAGAAGAAGCTGGATGCAGCCGGGGAAGAAGAAGGACGAATGAAACCATTTTCGACTAGTTCTCCATTGTCTCATTTTCTGGGATAGATAGGGGGTAAACACGGCCCTTCGGTGGGGACACTCCAGGGAGTAAGTTAATAGCACAGTCCTCTGGGCGATGTGGTGGCAGAGTGGAGGCCTTGATTTTGCTGAAGACATTGCAGTACTGGGCGTATTCAGATGGTATGGTGGGTGGCACAGCAGAGGCAGAGTCCTCAATGGTGGTGACTCTGCAGGGTAGGCTGAGACAACTGGAGAAGCAGGTAGACGACCAGGACAGTAGTTCACCTTTTTCGCCACGAGATGGCAGGGTTGTGACGACAAAGCCAGGGGTGTCCGAGGATGAGTGGCTGTTTGGGGGATGAGAGTTCCATGACTTGAATGATTTTGGTGTGGAAGACTCCAATCTGGAGGGTGGCGCTCTGTGTCAGGTGTGTGATGAAGCCTGTGCCCAATGGCTACTCGTCCAGGGTGTTAATCCTTAAGGGAGGGATGACAGGTGTTAGAGCAATGTCAAGCTCTTGTACTAGCTGGTGATCGATAAACATACCTCCTGCTCCCGAATCTATCAATCCCTCTAAGTACTCAGTAACCCCCTTCCCAGTTATCAAGACAGGGATGGAGAATTGCTTCTGGGGGGCGAACAGGGTAATGGCTGAGGCAGAGGCCTTCTTGGATCCGTCTTTGACATTCGATACATGGGAGAGGAGCATGGCCCAAATGCATGGGCTCTGGAAGACTCGGATGGGATGACGGAATCATGGAAAGAGAAGGATTCGGGTTCCTGGGTGGCAGAGTTCTACGGCAGTTGGCGATGAGGTGGTCGATTGAGATGGACATATGACTGTATTGATTTAAATCCTGAAAGTCACCTCTACAGGCCAGCTCCGCATGAAGTTCCCTGTTGAGCCCTCTTCGGGAGATGGTAAGTAAAGCAGCCTCACTCCATCCACTCCCTGCAGCCATGGTGCGGAACTCGAGGGCATATTCGGCAGCTGAATTGCATCCTTGTTGAAGTTCTATGAGGAGGTCTCCTATAGTATGACCGGAAGGAGAGTGATCGAATACCTCTTGGTGTGGAAATGGGTCTCGGATCCGAGTTCTGTGCTGTTGGCAGTCCATCAGGCGGTGGCCCAATCCAGGGCTTTGCCAGTGAGTAGAGACGCAACATAATCCACCCTGCTCTTGTCGGTGGAGAAGTTAGTGGGGTTGTGCTGAATGTATTTGCTGCATTGCATCAGAAATCCCTGACATTTCCCAAGTGAACCGTCATATTTTCCAGGCATGGATATGAATGAAGGAGGGCTATGGGTTACGATACCTGGCATTGGAGGAGTAGGGATAGGTTGGCAGAGAAGACGACAGATTTCCTCCATGAGCTCCTCTTGCAGGGTTAGGCGCCACTGTAGCTCCGCTGAATCAATTCCGTTTTTAGGTGAGGTATTCTGTAATGAAAACTCAGGGAGGAAAGGTTCACGCGCAGAGTGCGGCAGGTGTTTATTTCGCCCTCGCAGAAGGCAGGAATCGTGGTCACAGGCAAGCAATGGTCATGCACAGGTAGGCAAACAGGCAAGTTGTAAGGGGTGCATACTGGTGGCAGAGAAGTCAGACGCATGGCTAGAAGACCGGTGACGTCGACCGCCGAACGTCGCCCGAACAAGGAGAGGGACCGACTTAGGAGGAAGTTGTGACACAGGTGAAAACTAGGACTGAAGGCTATAACTGCTTCTCACAAACGAGCTAGGAAAAGGCTTAGTAGTGTCAAAACAAACAATACCTCACAAAGGCCCAAACAGAATGAACTGAACTAAATAAGGAGCTGATGAGACCAGGTGAGTAACTAACACAGGTGAAATCAATGAACAAAAATGAAAGACAGGGCTATGTTCAAGAACACAAAGAAACAGAACACATGGTTGACTAAGAAAATAAATACAGAACCTTACAGTAACTCTACGGCAGCACCCAAGGGGCTTGAATTTTCGAGGTATACCCTTAGACCTGGCGGTGACATACTTTCCCACGAGTGACAGAACACTGAGCTAATCATGGCACATCTAGAGAACATTACCAACACCTGTGCTCCGTATTTTCTGCCCCACCACCACAGAAAGCACTGAGCTAGGCTGAAACACCTGTTATAGCTAGGCTATAGTCGACAGAGCTATAGCTAGGCTGTAGTAGACAGAGTTATATCTAGGCTATTGTCGATAGAGTTACAGCTAGGCTATAGTCGACAGAGTTACGGTTAGGCTATAGTCGACATAGGTATAGCTAGGCTGTAGTCAACAGAGTTTAGCTAGGCTGTAGTCGACAGAGTTTAGCTAGGCTGTAGTTGACAGAGTTATAGCTAGGCTGTCACGGCTGTCGAAGGGAGTAGACCAAGGCACAGCGGGTTGAGTGCTCATTTTTAACTTTTATTGTACACGTAAACAAAACAAGAAACGAACGACAGCTTAACAGTTCCGTCAGGTACAAAACACTAGACTGAAAACAACCACCCACAAACACAAGCTGAAAAACCTCTACTAAATAGGACCTCCAATCAGAGGCAACAAGAAACAGCTGCCTCCAATTGAAGGTCAAACAAAAACCCTAAACATAGAAATAGAAAAACTAGACACGGACATAGAAATATACTAACATAGAACATATACCAAACCGCCTAAACACATAAAACAAACACCCCCTGCCACGCCCTGACCAAACTACAATAACAAACAACCTCTTTTACTGGTCAGGACGTGACAGTACCCCCCCCCCCCCCCCTCGCACTCCAAACGGACTGGAGGGTGACTCTATGTTAGGATCCTAAATTGTACCATATTCCCTATGTAGTGCACTAGAAAAGTTGTGCACTATATAGAGGATAGGGTGCATTTGGGATGCAGCCCACTTTTCTCCGTATACCTGTTATTATGTAAACATGCCCATTCAGCACACAATCGCTTTTATCTTTATCAGCCTGTTAATTGTTTCTACTATCTGCAGTGTTTAATTGCGTGTGTGTGTCTGTGTGTGTGTGTCTGTGTGTGTGTGTCTGTGTGTGTTGCGGTGACTGTGGCTGTGTGTGTGTTTGTGGCTGTGTCTGTGTGAATCTGTGTGTGTGTGTGTGTGTCTGTGCGTACGTGTGCGCGTTTAGTGCTCTGAATGCGTGTTGTGTGTGTGTGGTGTGTGTGTGTGTGTGTGTGTGTGTGTGTGTGTGTGTGTGTGTGTGTGTGTGTGTGTGTGTGTGTGTGTGTGTGTGTGTGTTGTCTAGTGCGTTATCTAGTGTTCCGTGTAACATTTATCATTTCTTCCTGGGTAGTTTCATCATTGTAGAGCCTTTAATTGCCTTCCTGATAATTACTCTTGATAACAACAAATGAAGCAGTTTCTGTTTGTTATTTGGTTATTTTCTTCCAAAACTAACAAGCTAATCAATTGGAGAGGTGTCTAGGGCAAACTTTTATACTCAATGATTTAAAAATGGAACAATGTGCAGAATATTGCCAGTCGGTCTGATATAGGAAGTTTTGAATCTAACTTTTGTAATTGGTTTGTCTGAGAGAGTTTGTTGGACTTGGATTCTACCTGTAAGAGTTTGACCACCCAGATCAATGCACCACACTGTGAAGGCAAACTCCAACCAATACCAAGTTTCTCTGTACCATTGTTGTTGATTTTGTTTACCTTTGTTATTTGACAATACTGACCATTATCCCAGCAGCATGAGGTAAGCCTATTTGTGTCTCAGGTCCCAATGGGAAGGTATTATAGATGTGGTAATGCAGCAGCAGACATAGAAATAGAATGCATAGAACAGGCTGGGAACCTCTAACCCTGGTAATATGACTGGTAAATAGAATGAATAGAACAGTCTGGTAATGATGGATGTATTGTAACAGTCTGTAATGATTGATGTATTGTAACAGTCTGTAATGATGTATTGTAACAGTCTGTAATGATTGATGTATTGTAACAGTCTGTAATGATTGATGTATTGTAACAGTCTGGTAATGATTGATGTATTGTAACAGTCTGTAATGATTGATGTATTGTAACAGTCTGTAATGATTGATGTATTGTAACAGTCTGTAATGATTGATGTATTGTAACAGTCTGTAATGATTGATGTATTGTAAGAGTCTGTAATGATTGATGGATGTATTGTAACAGTCTGTAATGATTGATGTATTGTAACAGTCTGGTAATGATTGATGTATTGTAACAGTCTGGTAATGATTGATGGATGTATTGTAACAGTCTGGTAATGATTGATGTATTGTAACAGTCTGTAATGATTGATGAATTGTAACAGTCTGTAATGATTGGTGTATTGTAACAGTCTTGTAATGATTGGTGTATTGTAACAGGCCCCATAATGTGGTTACTAAAGTCAGATTTTAATATATTTGTCTGTTTTTGCTGCATAACATTTAGAAGATGTCCCTTTTTCAGGTTTAGAAGTGACTGCTAAATGCTAACTCCTGTTTGTATAGACTGGTAGCATAACTAGCATACACAAATTGTAGTCACAGTCATTTTTAACTGTAATGCAGTCGATTGATGACGATTATATTTTAGCAATTTAGCAGATATGAACATGTATTTTTTACCTCAACTTAGTGTGAATTACACATATTAACAATAGCCTAAATTTAGGCTAATTTTGCTGGAGGGCAATGAGGAGATTTGGGTTCTTTCCATCACACGTTTCCATGGCATTTTCATTGTTTTGGTCGAGTTCTATTGATCTCTCTACCTCAGGTATGGGTAGGCCTATTGATCTCTCTACCTCAGGTATGGGTAGGCCTATTGATCTCTCTACCTCAGGTATGGGTAGGCCTATTGATCTCTCTAGCTCAGGTATGGGTAGGCCTATTGATCTCTCTACCTCAGGTATGGGTAGGCCTATTGAACTGTTTACCTCAGGTATGGGTAGGCCTATTGATCTCTCTACCTCAGGTATGGGTAGGCCTATTGATCTCTTTACCTCAGGTATGGGTAGGCCTATTGATCTCTCTACCTCAGGTATGGGTAGGCCTATTGATCTCTCTACCTCAGGTATGGGTAGGCCTATTGATCTCTCTACCTCAGGTATGGGTAGGCCTATTGATCTCTCTACCTCAGGTATGGGTAGGCCTATTGATCTCTCTACCTCAGGTATGGGTAGGCCTATTGATCTCTCTACCTCAGGTATGGGTAGGCCTATTGATCTCTCTACCTCAGGTATGGGTAGGCCTGCTACCAGGGACGCTACTTTGGTTTCAGAGGTAGTCGGCAGGACTTAACATATGGATATATTTCTATTTTTATCCAGTCGGATAAACACTCCAAACAGCCTACCTGACCGCTCGGAGGTGTCTGCATGGTCCTAAAACACACCGCTGCCTTTTTTTGTATCACATTACAACGATAAAACTAGGGGGGGGGGACGGACAAAAAGGCTATTTCAGAATGAACGTCCCCAGTGAACGTTATGCCACCCTTATTACTATAGCAGCAGTACAGATACAAACTAGCTAACACGAAGACTAACACTGTCTTTAGGGCATTAACAAATCACATATATTGTGCCCTTGACAAGGCAAAGCACAGCTCAGCCCGACGAATGCTGAGTGAAATGACTGATTGCTACTCACTGTAGTCAACCTCTCTATTCAGGAGTAAATACGATTGAGATATGCTTCTCAAGATATTAGATATTATTGAATCCCGAAAAAAAAAAAAAAAAGTATATTTTGAAAACAGTATTTTAGCATCATCTGTCAGAGCGAATATATTTTGGGTAAGTGTTGAGCTATACAGTATTTGAGAAAAAAATAAGAAAACAATTTTTCAACGTGATTTGGGAATTTTAGAGGGCTTTCTATTCATTGCGACAAGGAGGTCAAAACTTGTGTGCTTCCGGCCTTGTGCATTCTGCACATGTCCTCGTTCTAAGCCTCTCTCTCTCTCTCTCTGCCT